>NC_072734.1:137643035-138315998 GCF_026930045.1 Uloborus diversus | reverse complement strand
TGACCACCATTGATTTGGATCAGTTTGATTCATTATCGATGAAAAATTATTGCGCTGCCACTATTATTATAAGACATAAGAACAATTCTAAAAATGTAGTTCATTCTTCCTCACGACCTCTTTTGTCGCAGAAATCGCGATCAGAACTGTGCAGTTCAAAAAACATTGAATGATTTTTAGGGATACTGATTTATCTTGTAAATAGAATTCACACACGCTTTTTAATCAATTCAAGAAAAATGAAAAGAGATTTGATTAGTGATATTTCACATTAATTGTTCACAGCGTGTATCCGCACGCCTAAACCTATCAGCAGCATTTCTGCCCGATCTACGTTCAGATCTTTCACCAACAGGCCCGGCTCCTGGGGTAGGCGACCTAAAAGTGTGTGCTTGGATATGCTAAACCCAGTTTAAAATTTAACTATAAATTCAATTTAATTTTAAGCACTTTACAATTATTTTTATTTTATTAATGTATTATTTTTTTATATTATTATTATTAGTCAATGGGAGGGAGTGACACTTGTCAATATCGCCTAGGACGGCAGAACTACTAGATCTGGCCCTGTTCATCTAAAAACTCCCTAGCCCACTGCTCTCTTCTTCGTAAATTATATTTAAGTGTTCTTAAAACACTTATTCTAAAATCAAAATCTTAATAAATGTGTGAAAATCAAACGCTAGAAGTGAGTGAGCAAAGATTTTATACCACGAAATGGCCGAAGCCGAATGATGACCGATGCCTATACGCTTGATCAAGATTCGCAAATTAGTTGATCGTTACTTCCAACGGAAAAAAACTCAAAACGCTCCTTTTGCGCCACGTATAAGCATTATATATATATATATATATATATATATATATATATATATATATATATAGAGAGAGAGAGAGAGAGAGAGAGAGAGAGAGAGAGAGAGAGAGAGAGAGAGAGAGGAAAAGGGGGGCACATGTGAACAAGTTTTTTCATTTCTTTATTTTTCAAAAAATATTATCAATTTCTCAACGCAAAAGTGTCCTCATGATTGAATAAACTTTTCTTTGTGTCATGCATTTTTTGAGGATTTTTCAAAAAAAGTATTTCTTTACTTTATGTTATTTTTAAAAAAACGTCTGCATTTGTTCACACGTACCCCTAGAGGGGGGGGGGGGCACATGTGAACAGGTCTGGGGCACACATGAACACGGGTAAAAAATGCAGGAGAAACATAATATTTTAAAGGAAAATTCTTCAATACGAAACATATACCTAAATGACAAATATATACGTTGAAGGGTTCGTCAGTTTGAATTGTGCAGTAATTCTTCCACTAAGAAAATATTTTTTCCGAAGCATATAACTGCTGATTGTCAAATTGTAAAGTCTCGCAGCCTGTTCTGATCACTGAATAGACTACAAAAATACTTATATGACTACATAATACAAAGTATTTTTTATTACGTAAGGTTTATTCTATACATATTTTGCCTTTCAGCTTCATACAATGTTTGATAGTGTATTTTAAAATGATTTTGAACTTCAGTTTTTAATTAAATGAAAATATTTTGGGTCTTTTTATTTCTTGTAAGTATCATATAACACTAAATTATTGTTTAACTATTTAGCAACCAAAAATATTGAAAAATAAAAATAATAAACATAAATAAATAAATATTTAATAATATTAACAGCAATTAACAATAAATTTACAAACTGATTATAGAAAAATAATAGTTATAAATATTTACACATTTTTTAACAATATTTTACACTAATAATAATATTACGGAGAGCTGCCATGGGAAATGTTCACTTGTGCACCTAGGTGTTGTGTTCACAAGTGCCCCATCGTCTACTTTAAAGCTAAATCGCAAAAATAAAGAATTTTTAACGCAATAAAAAAATTTAAACATTGTCATAGATTTACTTCAGTGTTCATACAAGGGTTCGTAATACTTAGATTTAGATTAACAATTAGTTTTTAAAATGTTATCACGTGAAGAATATTGCAGTGATAAAATTTTTCAACAACTTATAAAACAAAGAAGTTGCCACCACAGAAACATAAAATGACTCATCGCTCTAAATGTTTGTCCAAGAGGTACGACTGATGAGTGCTGTCCTAATTTGAGAATTTTTCCAGATTTTTTTCTTGAAGTGATCTTAGTAAAACATATACCACCATGTTCACATGTGCGTTGTGTTCACATGAGCCCTCATTTCCCCTGTAGATAAAAATATTTCAAATACGAGAGCATAGGGTTGCCTTAACAAAATTATTATAGGTTTGTCGTGATTTGAAGTTTCAATCATACAGCAATTCTTCATATTTTCTGCAAGTTCTCCAAAATTTCTGCAGAATGATTAAAATTAGTAATATATCTAATGTCCCCCAAATGACGCTCATTCGGCTCAAAACACGGCATTTTCGCACAAAAAAGATTTTGTGATGCTTTTACAAAATCGCTAATACTTCAAGTTTTTTCAACTATCGAAATATGTTGCTAATTTTAAGAAATCTGTTGCGAAAATCCAGTAATATGGGTTGTAAGCACAACAAATTCTTAAATAAGCAAACTTACTGTTTATCACGATAAAAAGTAACGTTTCATTTAAAGAAAATATTGCATCGAAATTTTTAAAAAAGAATTTTAAAAATGTAAATATTCTTTTCGAATCTTTTCTTAATTAAGAATTTGCCCACTCCCTTCTGTTTCAAACACATTTGGCAATTGAGTGAAGTACGGTCACACAAATTCATAATTAAAGCTTTCATAATTAAAGGGTGGTTTTTTAGAGGTATAGAACTTTAAATTGGCAACACTTTGATATGTGTGCCATTTTGATAGCTGTCACTTGTTTTGTGTTCAGTTCGGTTTGCCATTTCATCATGAATAGACAACAAGGCGGTGCAACATGCCACACAGCGCGTGTCACAATCGATTTATTGAAAGAAACGTTCGGTGAACGAATAATTTCGCGTAATGGACCCGTGAATTGGCCTGCAAGATCATGCGATTTAACGACGCTGGACTACTTTTTGTGGGGCTATGTGGAGTCTCTGATCTGCACCGATCAGCCACAGACGATTGACGCCTTGGAAGAGAACATTCGCCACCTAATTACTGACATACGGCCTCTATTGATGCAAAAAGTGAGAAAATTGGACTTTCCGATTAGACTTCCTCCGAGCCAGCCGAGGTGGCCACATGCCAGAAATCATACTTAAATAAAAATGGCAAAGAATCATCTTTCGAATAAAGCAACATTCATGGCAATTAACAACATTTAACTGTGTTTTATTTGAACCTAAAGTTCTCTACCTCTAAAAAAACACCCTTATTATTAGTTCAACTGAAAAGATGTCGGTTTGTCGCTTCAAGTACGCCCTTATGTTAGTTAAATTACCATAATTTATTGTACAATCATTCAGGAGCTGAACATAAAAACAAACTAAAAGTGAATGGTGTTCTTATAGTTACCAATGAATGTAAAACTATTTTTAAAGTGCACAAATTTGATCTGAACTATCCGGAGATCTGGATCAAAGAGGGCCGAATGACCGAGGTTCTACTTACTTAAATTTCTTATACATTAGTAGCTGACCCAGCAAACGTTGTTCGGCAACATACTTTTTGTGATTATTTTGGTTGTTAATTAAAAAATAATGAATGTATTATAAGTTTGTGGGCAGTAGCGAATACAGCCGGCGGGCAACCGGGCATTTGCCCGGTGGACCGGTCGTGCTTGGGGCCGATCAACTAACAGCAAAGTCTTTCGGGCCTGTCTACTAACAGCAAAATGAAAATTTCGCGCATGTGTTTAGAATAACGCAAATTCGCAAAACACAGCATCAGCTCCTCTTTACGCATAGGCTAGAGCTTGCGGGTGGAGGGAGGTAGAGCCGTCACCACAAGAAGGCGAGGGGGGAATTTCTGAAATATAGCTGCCCAGGGCCTGATTACCACACAGGCTAACTAGGCTTAGGCCTGGGGCCCCAGGTTCTTATGGGGGCCCCACATTTTTTAAAGAATTGTGCATAGCATTGCAACGATATGAAAAATACATGTATTTTTAAAAAATAAAAAATTATGACTTATTAATTGGAAAAAAACTTCTTTAAAGGGGAATTTTTAATCATTCCGCCAGGAACGAAGTTACTTGGTCACGATTATGAGGGGGCCCAAAGCGGATTTATAAATGCACATAAGTGATTTATACATAGTTGTGTGATTAGACAAAAAGGCCCCAAAAGTGCATTCGTGCTTTAAAAATTTAAATCAAACACTGCAGTCTTCAGGGGGCCTCCAAATTAATGTGGGCCTCACTTTTAGTTAGTCGGGCTTTGGGGCTGCCAATATATTTTTAGAAGTGTATTAAAAAAAATGAATAAATTAAAAAAAAAAAAAAACAGGGAAACCTTAGCGATCGTAAAAAGTTAAAATACTTTTGGTCTCTTTGACGCTTTTATTTATAATGACAATTCACAATTGCTTTAAAATGCAACCAGCGGCGGATACACCCGGCGGGCAACGGGCCGGTCATGTATCGGGCTGATCAGTTGCCCTGTCTACAAACAGTAAAATGTAAATACCGCTACGTAAATCCTCTAGCTTCAATCCCTCTTTACGCATGGGCTCAAGCCCGCGGATGGAAGGTGCAAGGCCGTCGCTAATGGGGCCGTGGGGGTGCTACCAGATTTTCAGAAATGGGTCGCCAATTTCATTTTAGTAATGCAATAAAAAACAGAAAAACAAGGGCAGTATTTAAAAGTTGCAACACTTTTGTCCATTTTTCAATGTTATCTATGAATTGCAATTCACATTACTTTACTTATGAAAGGCAATTCATATGAATTGTAGTTCATAACAATTGCAATAAAAGTGACAAAAAGTATTTCTTCAATAAAGGTTTAACAGAAAATGCAATCTTAAAACACAATTTGGAGCATCCAAAATTCTGCAATTTAAAGATTATTTAAGTAAAGACCTGCTAAACATTTCTAACATTTTCTTTTGCGAAAAATAAAATATTCAGTTTCTCTCACTCAATATCCCTCGAAGGGTTCAAGCCCACGGTTGAAGACCCTTCAGTTTAAAAATGATTATATAAAAAAAAAATATGATTCTCAGGGGCCGCCGACACACCGACCTTTTCTACCATTTACCTTTAATATTTTTTTAAAATAAAGAATATCATCCTGAAAATCAGAGTTATGTATATAGAAAAACACACAGGTCCCCGAAATATGGTTTAACTAGGAGAAAAATTAAAATATAGCGAGAGAGATTGGAAATATTGAAATTAATAGTCACACCAGTAGTTCCAAGTGTTTGAATGTAAAAATCGTGTATGAATTGAAAATTGAAACAAAACTTGATCAAGAGGTGAAAAAGGAATGATATTTAAAATAAAATAGAGTGAACAAAAGAACAAAGGTTATTAAGGTTATTTAAGGTCACCAAAGCACCAGATTAGTTCAAGAAAAGTTTTCTTTACCTGGTTCCGCAGATAGCTTACATTTCAAGCAAATAAGAATACTAGGCTGAAAATTTAAAATTTTATTATGGAAAATCTAAATGTAAATTTTTTTTGAAGGAGAACATTGTTGGAGGGTGTTTCATATTTTTATCAATAAAATAAATAAAAGAAGATTGGGACGTAGCCAAAAGGGGAGAAGAGAGGGATCTAAAAGCTTATATCTTCCTTTTTAGTCACCAAAGCTTGCCTAAAGTGCGTTTTTAAAACTTAGCTTTTTAAGGAATTCCTGGGAAAAACTCCCGAACTCCATTCCTTAGTTTAACGTCATTAAAGATGACCTACAACAGCGTATTTGGGATTTCAGCTTCGAAAAACTTCGAGGAGAGTATTTCCGTCGCAATCGACCAAGAAACGTTCCCACCCCATCATTAAAGAGCGTCAGAAATCAGTGTCGAAAACATTTCGGAGGCCCCTTAAGCATCTCCTTCCCATAATATCATCTAAGATCGTCTAAAATGATCTTCTTCGGGTTTCAATCTGAAAAAAAAAATGAGGAAAATCCCCAAATCCCTATTTTTCCCATAACATAATGACAGAAGATTTTTTGACCTATTCACAGAAGTTAAATTAAAACCTCAAATTTAAATCTAAACACCACACACCACTCTTCTTAGTAACATTATGAAAGATCGTTTATATCTCCGTTTTCGAATCTACAGCATCGAAAAATTTCAAAGAAAGTCCCCCTCCCCCTTCGTCAACATCAGTAAAGCACGTCACAAATCTCGTTTTTAGTGCTTCAATTTCGAAAAAATTTCAATTAGAGCAGCGCCATAACTCCTCCTCCTAAAATCATCGAAGGTCGGTAAAAGTTTCGTTTTTGAAACTAAACTTTTGAATAACTGTCGATGTCCTAGTTTTTATCAAAAAAAAAAAAAAGCTTACAATCACCTTTTTAAGATTTCAATTTCAAAAAAATTCTCGGTGGATGTTGCTCGATAATCTCTCCTTTCCCTAGCATCACTCAAAATCTTTTAAAACTTCGTTTTCAGAGCTAATATTTTGAAATTTTCCCGGACACCATCTTCTAAACATAATTGAAAATAATATATAAATGCAAGTTCGGAGTTTCACTTCCAAAAAATTGCCGGAGGAGGACCCTCAAACCTCCGCTCTCCCTAACATCACCAGAGATAATCTAATGTTGCGTTTTTAGGACTACAATTTGAAAAATTTTCCGGGAGAGAGACCCCAGGACCCTATATTTCTGACTCAATGTTAAACTTACAATTAGTTTTCTAATGCTAATATTTAATGACTCCCACATGCAAGAAAATCAATCTTCTCCCTATCTCTCTCCTTATTGATACATGTGTTTGACAAAATTAAGGGGTCACCTCCCTAATAACCTCCCTATTCTAACTGAAGTAATGTTAGGAGATATCATTACGGAAATAATCAATACAGCAGCATGCACTTAAAAATACTTAAATAGATTATTACAATAGCCTTTTTTTTTTACAAACAAAGGTTTAGCTTATCTTGTATAAATTGTTCACCATTAAAACACAGAAAAGAATTCCATCTATTACATTTTTTTTAAAGAAAGTATTTAATTTTTTTGAATAATTTCCTCATATTTAAGTGATATCGTTTCCCAATCATTTTTGTAAAAATTAGTATCTATATAAGCTATGGGGCCGCGACATCCCTTTATGCCAGGGCCGATTTCTTTAACCAATCCGCCACTGTGGGGATGAGATTTTTAAGAAAGAGGAATGAACCGCTGTAGGCGATGATCACCGACCATTCATTTTTTTAATACAATAATAGACACACACACAAACGCACACACACGAAAAAAAAAAATTTTGTATCTTTGAAGATTTGGCACGCACTGCTTTGTGATACAAAACAAATGCAATGTCAAAGTGACACAACGCTCCGGCAAAACGTCGGAAAACTCAATAATTTTAAAAAAAATTTGTTGCCATCTTCTGTTTGTCTACAAATAAAATATTTGTAATTAATTCAAGCAAGGCTTTTACAATGATTTTCAACAATAGTTTTTACAATAATTTTCAACAATGGTTTTTGCTATGATTTTCAACAATGGGTTTTACAATGATTTTCAACAATGGTTTTTACAATGATTTTCAAGAAAACAAAATCTCGATAGGGACAACCTGATTACCTAGCAGTATGAAATGTACTTAACGATCTATTCTCGTACCTACCAAATACACAAAAAAAATTCATAAAAATCGGTCGAGCTGTTTCGGAAGAGTTTAGACACTAACACTGTGTGACAGGAGATTTTTATATATTAGATTTATTTGAAAACGAAACGTCCTACATTTGGTTTTAAAATTTTCATTTGTGATGTTTATGTTCATTATTACAGTAGGTAAACTATGAAAACATACTATTCATCTATTTTGAAGTTTTAAAATACAGTAAGGTAGGTGAGTCAAAAGTGGCCAGTGTTCCCAGGATGGGAGGTCACAGGAGATCACTGTGACCTCCCGTATGTTATTCTATGAAATCTATATTATTGTGCACCAAAGGTGGCTGGTGCACCAAAAAAGGGGGAGGGGTCAAAAGAAGTGGGGGTGAGGGGTGTGGTCACTAATACAAATAGCTACCGTAGACTTTCTCCGTACAATTCAAAGTTCCATTTTTAAATGAGGTGTCCATATATTTATATTAGGGAATTTTTAGTTTTTACTTTCGTCAAATAAATCAATCCACTCTATAAAAATAATTTTTCAATCGATCATTTAATTTATAACTCTGAAATGTGAGCAGCCCCCCCCCCCCCCCGGACGAGTCGCCTATGTTGTACATTTTATCCAGGACCGGATTTAGGGGAGGGCAGGCGGGGCTACTGCCCCGGGGCCTCCACAACAAAGGGGCCCCCACAATAAATTTTTTACAAAATATCCTAACTTTCACGGGTTAGCAAATTTTACGTTTTTTCTCCCCCATGAATTATAATAATAATATAAAAAAAAATAAATAGCAGTAACTTCAGGATGTATTTACTATTAAACTGCTGATTGAAAATATCGGATATATACATATATATCAAAATGTTCGGATATAGATCAAAGTATCGGATATTTTCGAAAATATGATGATCTTTTCGAACCCTGATTAGGGGCCTCCACTCCTTCGTTACCCCGGGCCCTCCACACTTCCAAATCCGACCCCGATTTTATCTCATTCTAATAGCGTGACAGTTATGGAATTCGCTAAATTTTAAATGCAAAAAAAAAAAAAAAAAACTACTTGTAAAGCGCTTATTTTTGTGCAGATGGCAGCACTGTAGCAATGAAATTTGCACATTTTGAAATCAAGGGGCAGGGGGAAGAGATTTAATATTTAACATCTAAGATGGCCACCCATCAGTCAAAAAAAATCTATTTGTGATACATAGACAAGGGTTGCCTACGACGAGACTGGGTTCATGGCTCCACTATGCCATAGAAGTCTTTAGGGTGGGGTTAATTTAAAGGGATTTCTCATGATCTCATGTTTGGGGGTTCTCTCTTTCTTTTTTTTTATTTTTTGAGGGGGGCTGTTGCATCTAAGGGGGGTGAATCATTGAAGTTCGGGGGGGACACCTCATTTATTAATACTCAAATTCAGTAAAAATAAATAGAATATGCTTTAAAAGAATTTGTTATTCAAATGCTTTTGGTAGCAAAATAATCCATAATGGTTTGAAATCAAAATGCCAGTATAGAATATGAATGAAACTAAGTTGCTTCCTGGTTCATAGAACCTTCCAATCATTTCTCAAATTTGAATTTCATTTTGTAAAAAAATTTAAATGATCAAAATTTTAACTTAAATAAAATTATTCAAAATATTTTTTTGAAGAATAATTGGGCGATACGACTAACTTTCCATAGGTAGTTGTAAATAATTTACATACAATCAAGTGTGCTAACAGAATTTTTGACAGAAAATAGGCATGATATTCTTAAAAAGAATGAGGAAATACTTTCAAAGTTCAGAAAAAAACTTATTTATTACCAAACAACAATCAATAAAATAATTTTAGAAATCGCTTTTCCTTTTCTCTGTCCTTTTTTTTAACTGTTAATAAAAAATTTTGAAAAAAAAATAGAACCGACTTCAAAATTGCTCTAAAAAGTGAAAAATAATTTTATTCTTTAAACACCATCGATAATACTTTTAAACATAATTTTTGAAGTTGGCGCAAAAACGATCGATAAAATCATTCACAGCCATAACTCAAATACAAGTATAAATTTAACCAGGACCAGTTTCTTCACTATCACATACATTATGCATTGATGACAGCATATTTGAATAGCGATATAAATGTTTCGTTCCTAAGTTTGGATGATTTTTTGATAAAAATATAAACGAAGCATGGTTACAATGGATTTTACTTTTTGTTTTTGCGCCAACTTCAAAAATTATGTTTAAAAGTATTATCGATGGTGTTTAAAGAATAAAATTATTTTTCACTTTTTAGAGCAATTTTGAAGTCGGTTCTATTTTTTTTTTCAAAATTTTTTATTTCATTCTTTTTAGTGTAAATGTAGATATTTCAGTAAAAGTAAGAAGTTACCTAGTAAGAAGTGCGGCTCTATATCACTGTATTGCTTTAGAAAAGCCTTTATTCAAAATTATCATTACAATTACTATTAATGTTACAGTTATATGGCACCAAACTTTTATAACAATGAGTTTCATATTGTCGCGTAGATGAAGATAGCGAAGAAATGTGAAAGCCAAATGAAGCGAATACTAGTTAGTCTCAACTCGAGATCTTAATTCAGAACCACGAATGAACGTTACATCTCCTTATATACAACTTGAAAAAGTGCTGGAACTTTCCAGACTTGAAAAGATACAGAAATTAATAGAACATTCGAGAAAATACGGAAAACAGTAGAAACGAAATTTTAGTAAAATTCACTTTGTCCTAGTCGGGATTTGAACCCAGGTTGCTCGTGTGGGAGACGAGAATTCTACCACTGAGCCACCGTTATCCACGGATGACAAGTGCGAACTTTGCTACAATATCATTTTAATCATTTAATAGGGAAATTTACTGTTTTTTGCCCATAACTTTTTTTCTAAAGAACAAATATGGTCAAACAAAGTAATGGGACCTAAGTTGAGCCATCCTCTATCCATTAAAAAAAGAATCATCAAAATCGGTTCACTAGGTGAGACGCTATGAGTGGACAAACAAAAAAAAAAAACATACATACGGTATGAACTGATAACCGCCTCCTTTTTGAAGTCGGTTAAAAAGTAAAGTAGTAGTGTAAAGTTTTTTTTCTGTTTAAAAGTAAAAATAAACTCTTCATTTTATCTCTTGCAGACGTCAGAGATACATCCTATCTTCATGCATTTCATTAGTGTTTTTAAATTGCGTTGATATTAATTTATCTTTCAAAACATTTCTATTTCCACACTGTTAAAATAACATGTTTAGTTTTGTGTAGTAAGAAAAGATGGCAGCACTGTATGCTTTGGTTTCGTAGGTGTTTCAAGTTTTGCAGAATAGTGGTTTTTAGGGGTTTTTATCTTGGTATCTGGTGTTACAATTTATTTAAATATGTTAGAAAGACAAAAACAATATTTTATATATCAAGTATTTTTGTGCACCAAAAAATATTTAGTTATTATTATGCAATAATACAGTCGAACTCGCGTATCATGAACATTGATTTGTCGAAAAACTCGGATTTAAAGATTAAATCAGAAACACTTGGTTGATACTGTGCGAAGAGTCTATTCTATTTTCAGTCTCAGTCTGTGAGAGCAAAAACTCTTTTTTTTTTTTTTTTTCTTAATTCAAACCCCGGCTACAGCGACCAAATTTTTTGCTATTCATAAACTTACTGTTATCTTTTCAACTCAACGAATGCTTTCTTGAAAAAAAAAATCCTTGACATTCAGGAATAATACACGCAAAAGTTTGAAAAAATAGTCATAAATCTTGAGAGAAAATAATGACATTGACAGTCTTTTTTTTTTTTTTTGTCTTTGAAAAACAAACTAAAATTGTGTATTTTACTGACGCGAATGTTATTAATTCTGAGATACTTAGTACCAGTATCGAAGACATAGTAGCTGAAATTCAAGCTAAAGCAGAGGAAAACAATAGTGTAAGCGACGATGATAGCGAAAAATATGAAGAATTTCCAGTTGAATCACCTCCAACTATGAGCGCCGGCGTCGGCAGAAGGGTGCAAGGGGCAGAAGGGTGCACTTGCATTCGCCTGACTAATGAAAAAAAAATCAATTAAAAAATATTTTATTAAAAAAAATTTAATTTATTAATATGATTGAAAAAATGATTTTTAAAACGTAGGACAAACCACGAAGCACATCACGAAAAATATTAAAGTCTTGTTTATGTCCATGAGTGTCTTCATAAGGTGCAAGAAGATGCACTTTCACCCCCTAACTTTTAAAAATAAAATTGAGTAATTAAAAGGGACTAACTACAAAATACTTTCAAAACTACAAAACACATCATGAAAATTATTAATCTCATACTTACGTTAACTAGCGCTGAATTAAAAACTAAATTAAATTATTTTTAAAAAATAAATTTAAAATTAATTCTACAAATTAATACGATATATTTTATTACAAAACATTAACTTAAAAAAAATAATACTAATGGGGTTGTTTGCTTCAGTCAAAAGTAGTACTTTTAGTCACTGAAATTGATAGAATAAGCAAAGAAAGTAACATGGACCCAGAAAATTCTTTCGTTTTTCCAACAGTTATTTTTTAATTAATTTTTTTAAATGTCTGATTTTGCAAACAAGGCGTGATCTTCATGAAGTCATAAATGATGCACTTTGCCGCATCTTTCGACCGCGATTCCACGTTATGATAATCAAGAAGCGAACTAAAATTACTCTCTACGCTTGCTATTAACCATATCGTTGCCAATACACGTGAGTAAAGATGCGAATTAAATATTTTGCTCTGTGAATCTGAATGGCAACTCAGAATGGCATTTTATCCTTTGTGATGTCATCGGACAGAAGCATAAACAATAAAAGCCCACCGATATAAGTAATTTTTTAAAAATATTAAACTTTAACAAATTGTTTAAAAAATGGTTAGATCCATATGTTTTTAAGCATGTTCTTTCAGAAAAAAATACTTTTAAAATTTTGGAAACGACCCCATTAATAATAAGTAAAATTAAATTCGATCCTAGCAAAACAAAGTTTCAAAATGCTCCAAAATACAAAGTATATTACGAAAATAATTTATCTCCTATTTGTACCGAATTAAATATTTTTTAATATTTAAAAATTTCCTAAATAATTCGATAAAACGTGGAAAAGAAAGAGAATTACAAACCAACAATTGAGTTGTAGTAGTTGTAGTCATTTCTGGATATTGATACTTATTTCATTTGTTTTATCTGTTAGCTAAAAGTTTCTGGCTATTTGGCTCCAGATTTGTGAGATTGTGAATAAGTGTGGTTTTCTATTTCCAGCATTAAGAGATACAATGGGCCATACATGTGAACTTTGCTCGTCGCATGTGGTCCAAAGGCCGTAGGATGAACTTTATACTAATACGACATAATACGAACTGCTCTATAAGTTTGCTAAGTGTGTTGCACACTTGCCCTTCATTTCCGTACTTGTTGAAGACTCAAGTACATTTTTCATTTGAACCTCCATTGATGTAAGTAATTGTATTCAGTCTTAATCCATTATCTTAGTATTTACAAATTACAGACTTGGAAATTATTGAGAATTCAATTGTCACTTTGATGTCAGATTTATTCGCTCTGTGATTGGTAGATAACGAGTCAAGTGATTCATTACGACTTGATCATTGAATAATGAAATTCAAGGAACTCTGGTCTGGTACTTTTGTGATCTGCATATTTCGCATGTACAAATGAGTATTTATTTTTATTTATTTATTTAGTTCCCCCCCCCGCCCTCTAGCGGATAACCTTATTGTCCTTTTTTTTTGGCAATTTCTTTTGGATCGCATATTTGTACTTTATTAGTTTTTTATTTAACTTACAACACTTAGGTACAGTAATTTTGAATAATTATTCCTTAAAGCATATATCTGACTTAATAATAGTAAATGAGTTCATTTAAATATACTTTTCCTTTTCGTTTTGTATCATTCAAAAATAAATAAATTTTATCCATTTCTGGACTATTGTAAAACTTTAACAGAATATTTTATTTAACAACACAATTGAGTTTATTTCTTACTTATTTTTTTTTCATGATTGTTCCGTGTATTATAACAGCTCTTAAAAATTACGATTCATTTTTCCTTTTCTATAATATTTAATGTGAATAAAAATCAGAAAAAAGTAAGAATTTGAAAGATCAAATCGAAAATGTATGAAAAATTTAAAACTTTTAAAAACATTTTTTTTTTTTTTTTTTAAGAAACGAAGTTGAGTTAGTTTTATTACCTTTTCCTTCTAAACATTTTTAATCTGCTATTTTCAACGTTACTAGACAGTCAGTCGCAAGTTTGCAGTGGAATAACTTTAGTTACATATTTCGATCATAGATAGCAGCACTAAATATTCGGTGAACTGCTCTGCGCAGTAAAAAAAAAAAAAAAAAAAAGCCTTTTATGGGCCATCCCCCGAAAAAGTCAATCGCTTGTAAGTATTAAAATGATGTGGATGATTTAAGGGAAATGACGAATTTATTTTGCTTTTTTAGCAGAAACAATTTGCTCATTATTTATTGAAGTATTATTTTTAACTAGAAAGTCGCCCGTCAAGGTATGACGGGTGAAAATTACTTCTACATTCACTCGCACCGACTCCATGCGGCTTGGGTTTGTGTTTGTGTGTGTCATTTTTTAGAGGGGGGCTTGAGGAATGCTTTGCTTGAAAACCAGTTTATTTTTGCTTTACGAGTGTCAATGAGAAAAGTTACATTTTTGAGAAATTTACAGGTTTTTATGAACCTAGAACTATCTTTTCAGCATTTAAGAGGACTGCTTTGTGGTGCGTCAATTATAAGGGGATAGTTTAGTGGGTTTCAAAAGTTGGTTTGAAAAGCCTCAAGCAATGTACGTCCACTGCATGGCTTCAGGGCAGTAATCTGGGGTAGGCATTAGGAAGCAATGCCCTACCGTTTGTGACTGATATTCTACCTATAAAATTACAATTTATAAAAGGCAAATTTCGGGGGGGATTCCCAAAGTCCCTTTTTTGTAACGTCAACAAAGATACTTTGAAACTGCGTTTTAAGAGCTTTTAATTTCTAAAAATTTCAAGAGGAGAGCACCGAACTCCCCCTAAGGTTCTCTAAAGGCGGTCCAAAATTGCATTTTTAGGACTTCCAACTTCGAATAATTTCTTTGATAGGGCTCCGAATCCTACCACTTTCCCTGACGTTATGAAATACAGCCTATGGTAGGATTTAAATATCAAAAAAATTTCAAGAGAAAGCCTTGGAATCTGTCCTCTCTCTAACATCGCTAAGAGGCGCTCTCAAATTGAGTTTTCAGAACTTCAACTTCTAAAAATTTTGGGGAAATGCTTCGCATCCCTTTCTTTCTTCTAACGTCATCATAGATGGCCAACTGAGTTTTTAGGACTGATACTTCAAATTTTCCGGGGGGAGAACCCCCTAACCCTCTTTTACCTAACATCTTTGAAGATCGTCTAAAATTGCGGTTTTAGAAAATCAGTTCCAAAAAATTACTGTGGTAAATTCTTTGAACACCATCATTACCAAAGATGGTATCAAAATGCTATTTTTAGTACTAATGTTTCGAAACATTTCCATGGGAAGACCCCCAAACCTTCCCTCTCCCTACCATCACCAAAAATCGTCTGAAATTGTATTTTGGAACTTATTTCGAAAATTCCAAAGAATTCCGAATCCCATTCCTTCCCCCATCACAGATAGAATGTGTTTTCGAAAATATCATTTTCGAAAAATTTCCTGGCAGAGCCCCCTTTTCTTAATATTGTTGAACATGGTATGAAACTGCATTTTTGAA
This sequence comes from Uloborus diversus, assembly GCF_026930045.1. Taxonomy (NCBI): domain Eukaryota; kingdom Metazoa; phylum Arthropoda; class Arachnida; order Araneae; family Uloboridae; genus Uloborus; species Uloborus diversus. The sequence goes on along the minus strand of NC_072734.1, from coordinate 138,300,511 downwards.
ACTTTAATTTCGAAACATTTCTGGGATAATTTTCTTCAATTCCTATGTTTCTTGTGACGTTACCAAATGTATTCTTGAACCATGTTTGAGACTTCAAATTTGAAAAATTTACCTGGAAGATCATCTGAATCTCCCCTCTCGCAACCTCACCAAAGATCGTGTATGTGTTTTTCGAGCCAGTCTCAATAATTTCCTGAGGGGCCCTTGTTTCTGTGCGATGTTACTATACGTCTAAGATCATGCTGTTAAATGAAGGGCTTGCTGCTAAAAAAAGGTAGCTCCAAACTTCAGTTTTCAAAAGGTCCGCATTAAAGCTTGAAACACCAAATCACATTCTAATCTTTAAAAAAAATGTAAGACTTCTCATGTATAACTGTATTAAGAAGCGTAAAAGGGGAGTTATTAAAATATGCAAAAGAATGAAGAAGATTGGTGTTATGCAAACGTTTTAAAAACATTGAAATTGGAGCTACTCCCTTTTTCCTGTAAAGCCTTAAAATTCCCAAAGATTTTGGGGAGGGATGGGGGTCATTATGCGAACGCATAAAAGTGAAAATGCCATGTTGGCCAGCATCTCTTTATTCACAACCTCCACCAACATGTGGAATGGACACATGAAATATTTATTCCATTATTACACCGAGTTCACTTATTTAGTATCGTACATGCGTTAATAGTCAAAATAAAAATAAATGGAACCCAAAAAATCCAAGCGACGAAACTAATGAGACAAGAAGCGTGTTCCGTGGTATTAAAAAATGAAAATAACTAACCCCAAGCTTTTATCAAAGCAAACAAGCAAAAAAGAAACGAGGAGAGCCATCAAGAAACATTTCGTTTAAGGTGAGGAACTAGAATCATCACATCAGCTGTTCTCAGAAAACTACTGAAGCAGCGCACTACCGGCTGAAAAAATCAGCATCGTGGCCAGTGCACCAGCTTGTTCTAGCTGTCAGATCTCGCAAGCACGGGTAATTGAGTACGTCAAATCAGCCCAAAAGGCAACAAGTTTAATTTCTTTTCTTTTTTTTTCATCTACTATTACATTTTATTGCAGAGTAGAAGGCGGTTGTTATGTATTTTATGTAGGGACAAAATACAAAAGGCTGACCACTGAACCCAAACGATGGCCACCTCGGGCCATGGTCATTGGCCGCTGCGATGGATGGGGCTGACTCTTGAGATGGAATGTACACGAGACCGCTTTCTTATTTGTGATCATTAACATGCTTCGACCGAATTACTGTTTAGATACCAATTCGTTTTCTTGTTAGAAATGGATTCGTTCGTTTCGTTTCCACTGGAAGCGTTTTAAAGGAAAATCGAGAAGCCGGAAAGAAATATCTTCCTGAATTTGAAAATTTGAAGATCCATCCTAATCGTATAACGTAAAACATTTACAAAATATCAATGTAGTCAGGCCCGTCATTTTGGGGGAACAGGCAGGGATGGATGCGGAAGTGGGGGGGGGGGGTCATGGATGTTATAAACCCTCTGAAACCGTGGACAAAATTTGTCAAATATAAGAAATTCTGCCACCAAAGCTTAAGAAAAGAAACGAGCATTTCTTAAGTCGACAGAACCGTCAAGCTTAAGTAAAGATTTAAAGTTTTTTTTTTTTTTTTTTCAATCCAAATTTATCGATTAATTTAAACGATTTTCAAATTGGCAAATTTTCAAAATTGAGAAATTTGATAATAAAATTGATTAAGTTTACGCCTTATTTCTGCTAGATTCGAGGCTTTTCATTTACACTCGAAAAATTTTAGAAAATTTTTTGTACCTCAGTATAAATCTTGACAATGACCCTCCTAAAATGTTGGTCTGTATCCGCCTCTGCCCTTTGTACCACAACGTCCATAGTGAATTATAGAAGTGAATCAGTTAAGTAGTCTGAGGAGCTTTTCATTCTGATGGCGTCGTCCCTTTCTTAGATATCGATGGAATTATGCACCAAAATGTTTATTAAGACATTTAAGAAGATCACTTAGCTGCGTTTTTCCCACTAAAAGATTGCGTGAGGGTGAATGTTTTAGCAGGATAATGATTCTGAGCATTCTTCCAAAATCGTGATTTGTGAGCAGCATTTCTATATTTCTTTCATAGCTGGAACACTTTTTGGTGTCTAATTTTTCGTGGAACCCTTGGTTTTTCTTCAATATGGTAGTTTGAATGCAACATTCTGTGGGAATGATTTATTTGCAGCGAAAATAAACATTATTCCAAATAATGTGTCTTCGGAAAGTAACTTCAACAAAAAGGTATATTAAATTAAGCTCTCCTGACCCTGAGGGCCGACCTCATATTAAATCAAGTGTCGTTTCAATGAAAGTCTCATTCTTGAATGAATGCAAAAGAATGCAGCATTTGACTATTTATGAGTTTTTAATTCGCAATTCAGTTTGATTCTTTCTGTACTGTTCATTCGAAATACATTGACTAACAGCTTCGCACAAACCTTAGTTTTTATTTATTTATTTATTTATTTAAAGTAAACAATTTCATTAAAAGTAAAGAATTCAGACAAGATTCGTGGGTTTCGTGGAACACAATTTAAGAATCGCTGGTTTACAGCTTTAAAAAAAAAATCAGGCTACTGCATTGATTGCTTGTGCCATCGGGTTTCAATCCAACTCAATGGATCGGAAAAAAAGTCAGGACACTGAAGCAGGCCCCCGTCATTTCCAGGTCGGTGTGAGCAAAGAGTTTGTATTCAAAACATTTTGTAGGGGTTAAACAACAAAATGCTTACAAAAATGCAATGTTACTAAAATCAGGGGGTTAACCCTTCCCCCCCGCCCCCGATCGCTCAAATGGCGGGCCTGTATAAGCATTATTCCAGCGGTTCTCAACCTTTTTAAGGCTGTTGCCATAAGGAAGGAAATGTAAAGCATTTACCCCCTAGAGTGTTGATTCGAAAAATAATTTAGGTTTTGGATTTTTTCCTTTAAATTACGAAAAATTAATACTACTTCTAGCGTACTAATTTTAATATTTCAGACTAAGAAAACGTCTGTTATACAATCAAGTAGTAGTTAATGAGACGGTTGAGATTTCTTAGTTAAAACAATTAGTTTAAAACAGTTGTTTCGGCCAATGCAGATCGTAAGTTGAGCTCCAAGTAAATTATTTTTCCTTACCGGAATCGCTGCATTATTGATTGAATCTGTTTCGAGATCTTCAATCGGAATGGGCAAAAATATCCAATGCCACATTACTAGAGAGACTTATTAATTATGCGTCCAGACGAATGTTTTGCACTACTTAAAGCAAAAGGGTCTGCGTAACGCTACTTCAAGACGATTAATTTCAATAAAAGTTAAGAAAAACTGAATCGTGTCAAAACTTTAGTTTTCAAATTTTGTGGATTCCCGAATAATTTTTTATTTGTACAAACGAGTAAGTCTCATTTGTTCTAATCTTCTATTTTGCTAACTTAACAAATTAGTAAAATACTTCCGAAAAAAAATTTGCTTTCGGAAAAAGGTAGGACCAAAAAAACATATCCTAATCCTCTAAAGACTTTTGAGAGCTACTGTACCTATTAGGGGCCATTCATTAATTACATACGGGTCCCGAGGGGGAAGGGGGGTTGAAACAATCTCTACATACCCTTACTTTGCGGGGGGGGGGTCGAACCCATTCTTACGTAATATTTTCCAAGTTAATATACTTTATATTAGAAATTGCGCGGTCAAGTGGTTTGGCAGTGATCATGTTTCATTTGCGTCTGGAAAGTAAAAATCATACTAGAGTGAGCTGTTTTTTATTTGTTTTACAAATAATGAATTAGTGTAAAATATAATAAAAGAATCATACTATTATATGGCATGTTTTATTTTTAACTAGTATCGCATCATATGCAAAGAAATGTCGAAAAAACATTCAGTATAGATTCTAGGAAATATTTTACACAAAAAGGTTTAATTTAATAATATTTAGTGAATTCAACAACGGTTCCCCAGCGATGTAAATTCGTTATTTTTGAAAACCAAAATGGAATTTTACGTAAGGATCGAGGTGGGGGGTTGAGATTCTTACGTACACTTACATAAGGGGAAGGGGGTCAAAAATTGCCAAAATCATACTTACGTAATTAGTGAATGGTCCCTTACAGGCAAGTGGTTTCCTACGATGTCCTCTCGTTATTGAGACATACTGAATATTACTTGTACAAATAAAAAAAATATAATACATTAGTTGCTGACTATTGAAACCCAGGATCTGCAAGTTTTTTTTTTTTTTTTTTAATTGTAAGACGATATGTAATGTCTCAGTTGCAGACAATCAATGACCCTGTTGATGAAACATATGTTTCATACTTTTCAAGGCAACCTCCATGTTTCGGATAGCTTTGTCGACACACTTTAAGACCTTGAACAACACTGCGCATTTTCCGAAAAATTAATAAAATCATCAAAGACCTTTTTTATATTTTTATGCAGTTTGAATGGAACGCATTTTAAATATTAAAAAGTACATTGTTATAACTTCCATCTTACGAAATAAGAGGTTGATCCCGAAATTCGATTGTTCACAGCCTATGAGCCCACAGTTCAATACTACATTTTTCTTTGATTTCAATGTTCAAGTTTCTCGGCTAAACATTACCGAAAGAAAAGAAGTATACAATTTACCCACTGATTTTACCAATGCTTTTTTCTTGATCTATATTCGTACGAAAAATTCAATACAGAACTCAAGGTTGTGAAAATAAGAATTTTGGATTAAACCCCGTTTTTTCTGCCATTGAACAATAGATGCCTCAATTACCAAATCTATTAACTCCACTTTTTAAAAAAATCCTCATTTCTGCTTTAATAGAGCTTTATCAATGCTTAGCATGTTAATTTATATTAAAGTTTCGGTTCAATACATTTCTGACCATGTGATGGCAGAAAATGTAATTCGAGGGCCTATTTACTCCTATGGATAGTACCATCTTCTTCATAACTACTCTTCTTTTTGTTTTATGGAGTTAGTCGATTTGGCAATCCGATTTGACTGAGGCATCCATATATTACTGTACTGCTTTCGTAAGAAAGATAGACTAGATTTAAACAAAGAAGGGCGCCATTTGTAAACATCAGTTGTCAGTTTAGCTTGGACAAGAACATTCTAGTGCCGAGCAGATAGCGAATGAGAATACTATAGGTTTACTTTTGCATTTTATTCCAAAGAAAGTAGCAAACCTACTGGGAACCTGTTTGTTTACTTTCGATCTGTTTTATATTCTAAGTGTCAGGACTGAAAATCGAGCTCCATGCCTGCTCGCAAAACTAAAACATTGTTGATATGAAGAACAAAAATATTTCATTATAAAATAGAAACGAAAACAGGAAAATGAAAAATTATTAAAATAACGAAATTGAAAATTCCTTATTTAATGAGTTTTTCTTTTTCTTTTTTTTTTTTTTTTAATGAACGTAATATTCAACCATATGGCCATCGAACCGCGAGCAGTGCTGAGAAAAAAATTACTCTGTTTATAGCTTTATAGCTATAGAGAAAAAGTCAAAGTAATAACGAAGAATGCAAAGATTAATAAACGATCTTTGTTTTAGTATTTCTTACTGAAATTGGCTGTCGCTTGTTGGAGGTAATTGCACTTGATGGTTTGGTAAGTTTCTTAACTAGTTTTAAACCATTTAGATAAGTGTTTCGAACTATAAGCAGTTTCTGAGAAATGAAAAATAACTAAAAATGGCGCAAACGCAGCATTCTTTGTTACGTTAAATTTCATAATGTAAAAAACTTTTTTTCACCAATCTCAACTGTTGTTGGGAGAAAAAAACAAAGTTGTGCGTTCTCGAATAATTGCTAATTTAATTTAGGTTATTTTAACAAACATTTTCCGCCCTTTTACTGTCAGGAAATACTGAAAATGAAATCAGGGGCTCCCCGAACTTGAATTTTGGAAGGGAAAAAATTCTGTATTTGCCGATCTCCAAGTTTTGCCGAATCCTCATATAAATAATAGCCGATGATTGAGCAATCCGCGTGGTTCAACAATGAAACTCGCACCACGGCATGATAATTTGATAATATATTTTGGTAATGTTTAACATGCAGGGAAAGGCTTTATTGTGACAAGGCTGAACTCGATCCGGTAACTTAACTGTGTTACTGGTAAGATTGTGTCATTTCAGGGGAATGAAGAAACGAAAAAGCAGTCAACTATGAACGCTATCTACTGGAGTTTAGGGTTAATCCACTAGTGTTACCGTTAAAATTTCAACTACCAAAATATCACCAAACAGGCAATTGGCTTGTCCAAATGCAGAACAGTAGTAGCAATTTTCACCCGTCATACCTAGACGGGCGACTTTCTAGTGATAAAATACTAGTAATCGGTAATGCACACATAAGTCTATTCAGTGAAAAAAAAACATTCGGGCGTTTAAAAATTGCAATATTGCAATTATGTCTCTAAATTTGGAGAATCGTTGACTAAATTGGCCGAGTGAGGAGTTTTTCGGAAAGTCACGGTGACCTCTCGTGACCTTCCATCCGGGCGCCCCTGAGTGAAATGATGGCTTGCACTACTGTCGGCCATAATTCCCACCATACGTTCGTGAGTAATTCTGGAAAACTTAATTTTCGCTGTTTTTGGCATGACATAAAACGTTTCCAAACTATTGCAAGTTATTTTGCAAAATCTGTGGTCATGGGAGAGGTTTGCTGCGCTTTTAAAAGTTCCCAAATTTACACGCACGCCACTTTCAAAATTTTTGGTCGTGATTGCTCTGACATACTGGTCAGTCCCGCTTATAATATCAGTTTCAAAATATAATATTCGATTAAGAATAGGCTTATTCAGTAAGTTACCGCCCTATAGCAAGGGCTAAGGCAGAAATACATGAAATACCCCACCAGCTCAGTCAATTCCACCCGAGGACTGCAGTTTCGTGCTTATTAGCACTCATTAGCCTGGCATAGGAGTGACTGAGCTGGAGGTGGAAAACCTCTTAAGGAAACCAAGAGTGCCAAACAAACTGGTAGCTAACACAGAATTAGCACAGATTGGACGAATGACCGAAGCAATGGTTCGGTTCAACTCGAAGATTGAAGGCAAGGCAGGTATATTCAGTAAGTTACCGCCCTATAGCAAGGACTAAGGCAGAAATACATGAAATACACCACCAGCTCAGTCAATTCCAGCCGAGGACTGCAGTTTCGTGCTTATTAGCCAGAGTTTTCAACATAGTTAAGAAGTGCTCATTGCTTTAATTCATCTGATCGTGCTCTAACTCAGTGCTTCTCTACTTCTTTTGACCCACGGGCCGGTAAGAGCAAATGAAAAACATTGCGGACTAGTGAAATTTTAATTCTTTTCTTAAAAATAAATAAATAATAATAATAACTCTGGGGCCGTTAAAAACTTGTGAAAAAAATCTGCGCATTGATGAGTTTTTTTTTTTACAAAGTGGTATTAAAAAAAATAAAACAGTAAATATCTACCCTCTTTACTCGGCATCATAGAGATGGCACAAATATATTTACATTTAAAAACGAGTAATTATTTCAATAACCATCACAGTTAAGTTAATAAACATTTGTGAGAAATTATACATTTACTACAACATGATCCTTATCGAAAGTAAAGTGTAGAGGTACTTATGGATTATTTACATGAAGAGACAAAAATATTCTGGGATATTACAGTTACGGAAAAACATAATCGTTTCATAAACGTTCAAAATTTCAATCGAGAGTAACAATAAAATAAAATGCACATGACAGTTTAAAAACCTAAAATAAATTTCTAACGCTATCAAAATATTAACCGCTAACAGGAAATGATTCAAACTTTTGAATAAAAGAGCAAAAAAAAAAAAAAGACGCAGAGAGAGATCTTTTTTATTTTTTTCGCTTGCCCTCCTGTTATAATCCACGAAGCACAAGAATCATTTTTATTCAGATTCTCACTTGTTGATTATTGATAATCTTACTGTCGGGGTTTTTTTTTTTTTTTTTTGTGATTAAATGCTACTTATAGAGTACTCAAGAAAATAATGATAGATATTTTTAGTAGCGTTTTGAATGATGGAAACTTCACGACAGTAATGATAAACTGAAACTTAACGACAGTAACGGTAACTGGAAAGCACTAAACGTACTTTTAAACTGTGCTTTAAAAGTACGTTTTTACACGTTTTAAAAAGTAAGCGTTTATGTTTTAAAGCCCAAAAGCTACAAAGTGATCAAAAGCTGTACTTACCTGTTGTTTTGGAGATGAATTCTAGAAAAGTTGAGTTTTAATCCAATAGTGTACTTCATTCAATCTGAAAGACATAGATGCAACCTATCATTTGTCCGCCATATTGAAGAGGTTGAATGTATGTCAGTGCAGAAGCGCATGCGCCTGTAGTCATTTGGCGACTGCCTGCTGTTTTGGCACTCCTGCTCTATTTCCTGGACAGCATGGCATCCTTGGGCACCACACTTTCACCTTAGGGGGAAAATATTCACTCGTCTGTAACCCCTGATTATAACAGTGTATATATAAGATACATTCAAACATTTTATTTCCTACATGTTAATATTTTTAGGCATAACTTTGTTGTTAAAATCCTCACTAGCCTGATCCGATGTTAATTTTACAGGCCTATGATGCAAACCTGTACCTCAGTGCCAGACTAAAATATCGCTACTTTTCAGGAGGTAAGAAAAACATTCTGGAAACCAGTGCACCAGAACACACTGGAAAACCAGTGTTAAAAAAGCACGCGTCCTATCTATCAAGGATAGGACGCGCGCTCTTTTAACACTGGTAAATAATTACAAAGGATTTTTAAAATTTATTTAGAATAACGTTTGCATGGTTCGATGGGAATTAAGATTCTACATACAATGCAGTAATAAACAGAAAATCGTATTTTTTAATCGTATTTTCGTCAGTCTGACTCTCGGGTACAGAAGCGTCATAGTTATTATGAGAAATAATCCTTCACAGTTAATTATTTGTAAATTGCTTTAGTCATCTGTAATCATATTTATCTTTTACAGGGACGTGAAGTAAACCGGCCGGGACACCGGGAATTTATCTGAAAACTGGGACTGTCCCGTCTACACCGGGACGTCTGGAAAGTCTAATTCAGAAGAGCATTTGACTATGTGGGAAAATTTTCCTTAGCCAAACTTATAAACGCTTGTCTAAAAGCGCAATAATAAATCAGTAGTCTTTCACAAACGAAGTAACAAAATAATAAAAAAATTAAACGTGCGAAAGTTTTAAAAATGAAAGTAACTTTGAACTTAAATTGCAAAAACTTGTTTTGACACCCCATTCCCTTCCTCAGTGGCATCACTAAGGAAGGGGGGGGGGGCGGTCCGCCTCGAGTGTCACCCGTCTGGGGGTGATACCGAAAGTGGAATTGAAAGTTTTTGGAAAATATGAAGGGGTAAAATACATTTTTATGACGACAAGTTATAAAAATTTCCGGGGTGAACCCCCCGGACCACGCCATTTTCACCCCACATCATGGTGTGAATACTATACTCAGGATCAGGATCATATTGTCAATACTTAAACCAAGTAGTGACCTCTTATACCAACAAACTGGAATCCATTATCTTTCCCTGTATTTGAAATATTCAGAAGGCCATCAGTTTCATACACCCCCCTTACTTTTTTGACCTATCGAAGCCCACATGCTTCTAGGGCAAGTTATATAAAAAGCATTCATAGTTTTTATTTGTCTTTTGTACATTATCCCACTAAAATTTTGTTATAACACAAGTGTAGTTTTTCTGAAAATTGTACGAATTGCATGTTTACGTAGAATATAAAAACTTTTTTTTTTTTTGCGTTTGTAGGGGGTGGGGTGACACCACAAATTACCGCCCCGGGTGTCACCCATGCTAAGTAGGCCACTGCCTCCCTACATTACTTTTTGGAAAAGTCCATATTCGAGTGCTGTTTGCTCAAAGTGTTTTCGAAACTTTTGTATCTTTTTTTTCCAAATTAAAAGGAATTTTATAATTTCCACTGAAATTTTCTACATTATATTTGATTTTTATATCATCGTGAGACTTTTGAATGAGAAATTCAAACTCAAATCTCTAAGAAACCACTTTTAAGTTTTTCCCCTACCAAAAAGTAGAATAAAATCAGCGAAATTGTGAATTTAGTGTAATTTTTTTTTAACAGGAAAAGGTTATTGTTAAGAATTTGATACATTTCTCCCCGTATAGACTTTGCATTCAGCTTTACGGGAAAATTTGAATTCATTATAAATCCTGATCTAAATTTAAATAGAAAGGCGGAATGAGCCGAGAACGGAATGCATTTATCCATGTAAACGTTGAGCTTTTAATTTCAAAACATTCTGAGTGAGATGACCCGAACATTAACATCACCAAATATTGCTTAAAAATTCAGTTTTAAAATTTCAATTTTGAAAACTTTCCGGGAGAATATCCCCGAAAGCAGTCTCTCTTTCCTTTAAATTTAAAGATGGCCTAAATTTGCGTTATAAAGAATCCAGTTTGATGGGGGGGGGGGGGGGGAGACAGGACGAGAATCCTCCTAGGTAGTGTAAAACTGTGTTTTGTAGACTCTAATTTAGAAAAAAAAATATCCGGAGATCTTTTTCTGAAATCTCTAAAGGAATTTCAAGACTGAGTTCTTAGGATTTCATCAGTTCAAAAAAAAAAAAAAAAAAATGGGAGAACCTCCAAACCTTTTCGTTCCTCCTTAAGTCAATCAAAGAGAAGTCTGAAATAACATTTTGAAAACCTTTTACACTTTGACCCCACATCCCTTGCTCTGGGAGAAGCCTTCCTTGCCCTTACATTGCCAAAGACAGTCCAAATTTTTTCGTTTTTTTAATTATGATTATTAATTAGACTTTATTTTTAAAAAAATAATACAGAGGACAACCCTGAAAACTCCTCTCCGTTCTCCCCAAGCGTTGACAAAACTATATTAAAACGGCGTTTATAAAACTACGGTTCCAAAACATTTACGTAGGAGAACATCAGAGCCCCCCCCCCCCCCCTTGTCACTCAAGAAAGCCTTAAATAGTCTTCCACTTCCAAAAACAATTGGCCCTGCACTTATAAGCCCCAGTCGCCGCCTCTAGTTTTTAGTAAAGTTGAGAAGTGCTTTATTTTTCACCCAAAGGAAAAAGTTGCGAACGATTTTTTGATTTAATATACGGCTGAATTCTTTTTCGTTCGAAATGTTAATTATTTTAGATTCTAAATTTTTAGTTTTTTGACTAATGGAAGATCCAAAAATTAAGCGCTTTTATACGCACTTTTAAAACTCGTTTTTGCTTCACTTGTTTAATTGTTTTTTTTTTTTTTTTTACCTACTCAGGTAAGGAATTCTTCCATTCGATCATTCGTTTCCTATACGTTTATACGCTTAAATATTGAAAAAAAAAAAAAAAAAAAAAAAAAACTACTTGAGCTTGAACAGTTCCTGTTGTAACCATCATTTACATACTATAGTATTTATAATTTGAATGTAAATAATTCATAATTAAGTTAATGCTTAACCCCATCATCATATGTTGGAATTGAGAAACATATCACTTCCGAAAGAATGAAGTTCCCTTGAACTGCAATTCCTGCGACACCTAAAACCTAGGCAGGAAAGCCAGTTTTACAGAGTTTGTAAATAGAAAAAATTGTTACTTGTTTAACGTGGATTTTGATGGGATTCTCGACAAATATCGCCAAGCTAATACAACATTTGCACTTTCATTTTCAGCATCACATTTTTGGTAAGAAATTTCCAAATCCGTCGTCAAGCCTAGTAATTTCTCGATTATTTCAGCTCTTCTATCAGAGTCTCCGCCTCTTTCGGACCTCGAAAAATATGTAAAAAGAACAATCAAAAGACATAAGATAAAGTCATCTAATATTACGATTCCTCCTAATATAGGGCACCCGTGGTTTTGCTTATTTATTTATTTACTTATTTATTTTTTTTTTCTTCTGTAGATCGTTCTTTAATTTGAATAGTGTTTTTGCTCTTGCAAAATGCACTGACCAGCACAAGTTCTTTTTAAACAATATGGTGTCATTTTCTTGGAATTTTTGAAAACTGCAGGAGGACTTAAATTGCTCTTTTTGATCCAGGAAAGTTATTTTGTCCGTTTGAGTGCACTATGAAAAGTGCGTAGTTATCAAAAACATTCTGTTATTTTATTCTTTTTAATGTAAACTAGTGATACCCGCACGGCTTTGCCCGTAATAGAAAAATCAAAAGGTCTTTTGGTTCGCCTGTATATTTACAAATAATGTATGGTGAATTTTCTCGCTAGTTGGCTTGTACCCATCTTGCAGTTCCACGTTATGATAATTTCGTATCTCGCCAATTGGCTTGTGCCCATGTTACGGTTCCACGTTATGATAATTTCGTAATTTACTCGTCCATCTAATGGTTTTTTTTTCTTAAAATTGGAATAGAAAAAGAACCACATCGAATTTTCAAAAAATCGCTTCGAGGTGCACACCCCCATGCTACATACTAACTTTGTGCCAAATTTCATGAAAATCGGCTGAACGGTCTAGGCGCTATGCGCGTCACAGACATCCTCCGGACAGAGAGACTTTCAGTTTTATTATTAGTAAAGACGTATTTCAGAAATAAAATACTGTTACCATCACGAAGCTTCATCATTTCCTATAAATGCTCCGTGCTAAAAGGAAAAAACCTATATACGTGTCTTAAAACTTTAAGCAGCTGGCACTAAATATTAATCCTTGTTCCTCTTTAGGATTTATTTGTTTGCTAATTTAATTGCCTTTAATATTAAAACCATTTTAATATTAAAGGTTTCTCAAACTAATTTATGGTTAAAATATAGTTTCTTGTGATAAAGATCCTAATATGTCTGTTTCGCCCCGTTATCGATTATAAACAGCGAACACATTTCGTTCTTACTTCAGAGAAGACTAGGTTCAAAATTTCTATTATGATTACCATTAACATTACAGTTGCAAGGCAACAAAATGTGTAACAATAGGTATAATATTTAAACATTTAATGGGGAAATTACATGAAATTTACTGTTTTCCATCCTAACCGAAATAATAATTTGAACTTAGAATTTTAATTTTTCAACGTTAAGTTGTACCTTAAGATTAAGCAAATCATTTTATGAAATCCCAAAGTCTCCAAGTGGTCCAGTTGCTGAGATATAAGTAAAAGCAGGCCTCAGATTTTTCCGTGACAATCAGGCCAAGTATAATAAAAGTGCTTAAAAAATAAAATAATATAATTATTTACCAGTGCTAAAAGAGCGTGCGTCTAATCTTTTGCATGCGCCAGACAAAAGTTTTCCTCTCTCCTCTGTGATTATGTGACTTACGTTGCTCTGGCTCTGATGCACAGAGCCTTCCCATTAACTGCATTCGAGACATTGCCTTCCATTGAGATGTCTTAATTTAAGTTCATATAACGCAGTGTTTCCCTAATTTCGACCCAATGATATTTATTTTCTGCTTTGTGGTATAATCACAGAAAGTAGGCTGTTTTTCTTTTTTTTCCTCTCTGAAAATTCATATTTTAACTTGTTTTAAAAGCTTGCTCTCGAAAGGTCATTCAGAATTTCTACTGGCTCATTCGACTTGAAAATAACAGGAACAGCTACTGAAAATCGCAGATGGCTGAAAAGCTCTCTATTTAATTGTGGTATCCTTCTTCCTTTAATTCGAAGCTCTTTAACCGTCTACCACCCTAACTTCTTCAAAAATGACTACTATTCTCCCAGAAATGATCTATGACCGGTCCTCGGATTTCAGCCCGTCGAAACCGGTCGGATTTTTAACGGTACTTGCACACTGTTGCAAAAACTCTTCGCACAAATTCTGAAATTTTCCTCCACCCTCTGATTTGTCGGAGCAAGCGTTTCCAACGACCTTCAGCTAATTGGTAAGAAACACTTCCTCTTGCCTTTTCAAAAATGGAGAAACCATACTTTTCGCCATACTTCGTTTCACATGGAATGCCTAATCCCCTGTAACGAAAAGATAACCAGCCAGATATGATGCCCTTCGATGGCTGTATGTTCAAAAATAACCGTTCTCATGGTACATTGGTCAACTTAATTACGAACGAATTTGGGCAAGACTTCTAAATGCAATAGGAGCCATATTTAGGGCAGAAGGGAGATTTCTTGCTGATTTTATCGAAAATGCATCTTACGTTTATTGATGGCATCAGAGATAGTCAACTGATTATGACAATGAACTCAAAAGACATTGTATACAGTTTTGCAATAAGGGCTATCCATTGTCTGCCATTTAAAGCTTGAAATTAAGTGAAATCAATCAGTTTTCAGAAATAGCCACTCTTTGAAGTTTGTCTTTCAAGATGAGATGGAGATCTGTTTTATAAAAGAAGTGTTTTTATTTTTGTATAATCAAATAGTAGCAAGAACTCACTGCAAATAGTTTAGAAGTGGAGGAGACCAGGGCTAATAGTGGCATTTTAGACATTTTTCATATATTACCGTAAGATTTGAACTGAACTGAAACATTTAGTGTATCGTATCGTTAGAATAAATCTTGAGTAATATATTTATAAAACAACATTATTAACGATTCTCATAACGTAAATAAAATTTTGAGTAACCTTGAAGTTTGTTACAACTTGCCCCGTAGTGAGGCTAGCCAGACTTATCCGGCCATAGTGGGCCGGGGCAGATAGTGACACTCACAATATGCCTCCTTGACTTTGTCACAACTAGCCCCAACTTACACCATTTTGAACTTTGTTCATCTTGTATAATTACAAAACTGAGCGTATATACCTATGTATGTATGTATCTATGTATGTATGTATGTCAAAGCTTCTTCTCTTGAACGAAAGTCAACTGACCATCGAACCAGATATCGATGGATTCGTAATCTTCCCGTCTTTATGTTTGGCTATTTAACATAATCTTCCGATAATAATTAGCGGAGATATCAATTAAAAACTATTAATTATGAAACTTCCTCCATGCATTCAATGCTTCATCTCAACTTTCCGCAACAATGCTTTTATTAAAATTTATAGCGTGAAGAAAATCATTGAGACGAAATATCTGTTGCCATTTTTTGTCTCAAGTATGAGCAAATAAAATTCTGGGTTTTTGTTTTAATGGCTTCTCCTGTAATCGGGGATTTCAAAATGTTTACTTTTTGGTTATTTTTCCAAAATCTGCCGCAAAATTTTACTGGTTTTTTTTTTTTCCAAGCCTGATGGTTATTGAACACTCGTCACTTGACGTAACTTTTATTTTCGGGCGACGTAGCTAGTATTATTCAGATTTTCTTCAAGCTAAAATGAATCTCACGCGCAGAAGATGCTGGACTTAAAATCCTTCGGATTTTTTTTTTTTTTTTTTTTTTTACTTCAAACACTTATAACATTTTCCCCATAATCATTTTTCACCCTCCGAGGTTACAAAAACTAAAAAAAAAAAAAATAATAATAATTGGCAGTAGATGTAAATTCAGGTGGGCGTAAAAGTGAGTTTTTAATTAATATCTCCGTAAACTAGCTTTCTAGGCGAATGAGACAAAGATATGCGTGATCCTCGTAAAATTTCCAAAGTTTTTAATACTTTTGTTCGACCTTTAACTCGAGCCCGTTCTCGAGAGTTTTTTTATACGTAAGTGCGCAAAGTTCCTTATCCCATTTCACTCACTTAAAATCGAATTCCAAAAATCCTTTTTTAACACTCGCCTTTACGGTATAAAATAAACCTGTGTTTCAAATTTCAGCTTTCTAGCCTTAGTAGTTTTGACTGTGCACTGATTCTCTGTTAGGACAAACTACTTTGTATATATATATAGATAGATATACATGTGTGTGTGAACTTTCTTTTGTTACTTCACTTGGATGAACAACCAATTAATTACAGGTAACTTTTGGGAAACATTGTTACTTACAGAGTCATGAGTAATTCTTGTTTAGCTTAGCTCCTTAATTTCAGCTTTAGTACTAAAACAACTTAATCAGGCAAGACTGATCCCGGATTAAGAGGACATTTTAGACTTCATCTTGCATTAAAAGCATGAAGTAGCACTGTTCTGAGTATCTTAATTAATGGACTTTCGGGATAACGAGTGACCACTCACACAGTTTTGTATAATATTTTTGGTCAGAATTTTCATCGCACCAGTTAACTGCGGTTCTTAACATTATTCCTGCAGGATTTGATGCGCACTAGTCAACACAGAAATCCCAACTAGCACGAATCCGCTGCCTCTCTGACCATGAAGTTCGAGTTGTCCTCCAACGTTATAAGCATATGATTCCCAGATTCTAGTTTTAAGTTGCCTCTAAAGCAAATTAGTTCAATCTGGCAAAATTAAAAAAAAAGAAAGAAAACCTAGTTATAATTAAAAAATAAATGAATCTAAAGTCAATTCCTGCTTATATCAACAATTTATTTAAATTTTGCTTTAGTTTCTTTGGGGGCCTAAAGCGGGTAGGCATTCGTATGCCGCCGCATGGTGTGCAATCGGCAATACATAGGTATGTCGTGTTTAACCGAATACCCTCGAGTTTCAATCAGTCCCAGCGAAGCAGCAGTAAAGCGGCATTGCGTAGGCCAGGCTTAAAATTGGAAAAATGATACATTTCGAAAAAAAACTGAAGGTTCGTAACTTGTAATTAGTCGAAGATCAGTTTTTTTTTTTTTTTTTTTTGTCAATAATACTACATGATTCTGAAACCATTCACCTATAAACTGCGATGTTCTAATTCTGTCTTTCTTTTTTTTTTAATTTAATTTAAGGTTATAATTACTGAAATAAAAAACGTGCTTTCGGGCAAAGCGCGTGTGCCTGCTTTCTTTCTTTCTTTCTTTTTTTTTTGGCAAATGCACTGACTTAGATTTTCTTTTTAAATAGGACAAGTATAATTTTAAAAAGTTATTTTTATGATGGCAATTAGTTAATCTATTAGTTTAATCAATTATTCCTTTTTGATTTATCAACAAATGTGCTAGTAGTGTAAAAAGGAGAGTTGAACGCCAGGAGGCGCAATGCGCAATATTGCGCCTCCCACTCTTCCTCTTCCTCCCCCTCCCACCCCCTAACGATCTTCCTCCGACCTCCACTTCCTCCGACCTTGGGGTTGACCTTGGGTTGCGCGTGAAACTTGAAGAAGGTGATGAGGGTTTTCCCGCGTTTTTGAATATCTTCCCGCGTTTTTGGATTTCGTTTTAGGGAACGGCAACACTGTGTTGAAGGTAAGTTTTTGGATGGCAACGTCAAAGTTTTGGTTGTTATGACAACCAGAGTTTTTAGTTTTCAGTTGGCAACACTTGTTGCTATGTTTTTACTTTTCGATTTTTACTTTTAAGAACGTTCGTGGCGCCATCTATCGGAACTTTGAATATTTTTTTCCGGACTTAGAATATTTCCGCGAATTTAATTATTTTTATTTTACAGAGTGCCGGGAATCGAACACCCAAACTTTGAGTTAGCAAAAACGTATGCTAACCACTATGCTATATTTTCCATTACACTTTCACTCTTAATGTGAATCTGTACCATGACAACGAATATTACAATTAAATTAATTTTAAAACCATCAGTTAATTCACTCTTTAGTACTAATCATGGCATATCATTAACTGTATTTCAGCTCATAATTGAAACTATCATCATTATTATTATTTTTCATAATAACAAAGTTTTCACTTAAGTAAAGATTTATTTAAATACAACCCATTCGAGATTTTAGATTTGGTTCAATGCTTTGTGGACTTGAAATATATTTTAAACTTTGATTTTCTTTTTCATGCATTTCAAACTTTATCATTTTTATTTTTTCTAACTTGTTAAATTTTCTTAACTAATTTCTTTTTTCTTTGTCAAATTGACAAATATTTTTTCTAACTTGTAAAAATTTCGAAGAAATAATTTTCTTAACTAATTTTTTTTTAACTTTCATACAACAAAATATTTTTTCTTACTTGTTAAATTTTCGAAGAAATAATTAACTTAAATATTCTTTCACACATTTTGAACTTTAACGTTTTTTCCTGTCATTTAGCACTTTGATTTTTTTTTTCTCACTATTTTAGCGTTTTTCAATTATTTTCAGTCTTTAACTATTTTCTTAACTTTTTAGTCTTTAACTAATTTCAAGCATTTCAGACTTAGATTATTTTTTCGTGATTTCGATTTTTTTTTTTTTTTAGTATATTTTAGAGTTTGATCATTTTCTCGCTTGTTTTTACTTTATCGTTTTTTTCCGATATTTTTAAACTTAGAAATTTTTCACAAGTAGTGATAGGAATCGAACCTTCAAATTTTTCAAAACGTTATCATGTCTTCAATTTTTGCAATCATGTCAAACTTGCAATCAATTTACTCGTAGTAGTAATTAACACTTATCATTAACAAATTTTCTCAGATTTTAAAAAATCAACTTAATTAATTTTTTCCAGTAAGCAAATTGCGCACTCAAGTTACATTCCAACACTGCATATACGTTTCAAGAGTTTCATTGAATTTATCACATTCCATTTAATTAACTCTAATAATTACTTTTTCATTAATACTTAACTTAATCATTTTATCATACATTTATTCCAGTTACAAAATTATGCTTAAAAGTTATTTATTTTTCTTAGCACAAGAGATTTTAACATGTTCCTACTAAAATGCTTTTCACTCTAGTTTGAGTTTACTAAAATAGCAACTCATTTACGATTTAGATTCATTTAATCGTCTTTGATTCTTTTTCATTGTTAATATTTCAAATTATCACATACGTTATTATTTTTATACATTTATCCATTTAATTTTCCAAAATCTACAATCAATTTACTTTTCGTATTAATTAACACTTATCACTATCAAATATTTTCATGAATTTTAAAAATTATCTTCTTAAATAATTTTTTACTGTAACCAAATTTCCCACTCAAGTTATATTTTATCACTACATATGCTTTTCATGAGTTTCACTTAATTTATCGCATTTCATTTAATTAACTCTAATAATTATTTTTTATCATCGATATTTAAGTTAATCATATTTTCCTTTCTTTATTTTTTTTTTTTTTTTTTCATGCAAACACTCTTGATGGAATAAAACAAAATTTTCAACTTTCATGAATTAAATCCCCTCTGAATATTTTATTTTACTTTACCATACTTTACTATTTTACTTACTGCGTTTTACTATTTATCATTCATTACAGCTTTTCCAAAATATTACTTTACAACCAACCAATTTCATTAACAGAATTTTCATTACAATTTATAAATTTCACTTTTATTTAATTATTTTTACCTACGGTAAAATAAAACACATAACACAAAAATGTTAAACATCAATGAAGTACCCAAGAAATGTTAAAATTATAAGTCGAGTATCAAAACTTCATGTCAGCAAATTTTAAAAATAGACTTACCGAAAAATAACTTCTACTGAAATTCATTTCAAAACTTGGAATCAATTTACTCTTAGCATTAATAAACACTTATCATTAAGAAATTTTCATGGATTTTAAAAATCAACTTATTTAATTTTTTCCAGTAAGCAAATTTCGCACTCAAGTTACATTTTATCACTACATATGCTTTTCAAGAGTTTTATTGAATTTATCACATTTTATTTAATTATTTTTTGATTAGTATTAAACTTAGTCATTTTATCGCTTAGTATTTAACTTAATCATTTTCTTGCTTATTTTTACTTTATCGTTTTTTTTTCCCCGTTATTTTTAAACTTAGAAATTTTTCACAATTAGTAACAGGAATCGAACACACAAATTTTTCGAAACATTATCAAGTCTACAATTTTCATCCAACTAAGTTAATTTAAAAACTTGCAATCAATTTACTCTTAGTAGTAATTAACACTTATCATTAACAAATTTTCACGATTTTAAAAAAAATCAACTTATTTAATTTTTTTCCAGTAAGCAAATTTCGCACTCAAGTTACATTTCATCACTTTATACGCTTTTCAAGAGTTTCATTTAATTTATCACATTTTATTTAATCAACTCTATTAATTATTTTTTGATTAGTATTTAACTTAGTCATTTTATCGCATAGTGTTTTACTTTATTATTATTATTTTTTTTTTCATACAAGCACTCTTGTTAGAATAAAACAAAATTTTCAACCTTCATGAATTAGAATCACTTTGACTATTTCATTTTCCCAATAATATTTTACATTAACAACTAATTTCTTTAACAAAATCGATATCATTTATTTTAGTCTTTATCCTTTTCGAACGATACATTCAAATGGACAGCTATACGTTAAATTAAGAAACTTAATCTAAATTTTGACAAATTAAGTTATAGCTAAATACTGACTAAAATTAAATACAAAAGACTAACCTTTTTGGGGTGAAATCCCTCAAGTACCAGCTATCGCGAAGTTATTTAAAAACAGTGAATGAAATTGTAATAAGTGGATTGTTAATTATAACTCAATCTCACAAATTACAACTACACGCATGTTTTATTTGAAATCGCTGCATATCGCTGTTTGCCCATCGTCGATTTGCAGAAGGCATGTCGTGAAATCGCAAATCAACGCGGCTGTTGAAAAAAACTACCGTAATCCCAAAGAACTTCGCATCGTCCACACACACCGATGCGAATTGAGAAAATGACTTTATCAATATTGCTATCTACCCCTTTACCGATAACAGATAACAAACCCCACGTGCGAGTATTATTCACCACCTGGCCTAAGCCTTTCAAGTGATGTCACTGTTTCTGACCAATTAAAATTAGTTCACGTTTCTCAAATATCAAGCACATAGATCGACAATAGCCTGATGTAAGGTTTTCCAAACAAAATTTTAGATTTTAATTCGTAGTTTCGAATTAATTTCTTTTTCATTTCAAACTTATATAAAAAATTTCCAGCTTGGAAGAATATTTCTTTCAAAAACAGATTTTTGATTCAAAACAGTATTTTTTCAAACTTGTAATATTTTTCTACTTAGAAAATGAAACCAAAAATTTTTGTTTTCTTTAATCATATAAAATGTTTTTAAGAAATAATTTCTCAAACTTGTAATATTTTTCCACTAATTAAAAAAAATCAATTTTTTTTTTCAATCATATAAAAATAAATTTTTAATCTTACAACAATAAATTTTTCCGCAAAAATATTTTTTTCAAAACTAATAATAATAATAATACTTTTGTAACATTATTTTTTTTCTCTTCAATCTTTTTTTTTTTTTTTCAAAAATTTTCAAACTTACAAAATAAAATTTTTTCAACTGAATCTTCAAACGAAATGATTTAATTAAATTTAAAACTCAATATCACTTTACTCTTAGTATTAATAACCAATAGCACTTAACCATTTACTCTTTGCACTCTAAGTATTAATTAACACACACGCATTACAAATAATAATAATAATGTTTAAGATACTTACAAATCATCCACTCAAGCTTTCAAATATCCATCTAGCATGTTATTGTTCATTCGTGTGAGGGAACTTGTAATAAAACTTTACTTATCAACCGAAATTATAAGCGAAAATATCGCATTTTTTAGCACTTAATATAATCCTACAATTAACAAATTGGTTTTAACTTTGAATTTAAGAAAAATAAAAACTATTACACACTTAGTAACATATCTATCGATGTATATTATTTCATGACAAATCACAAATAGGTGAGGATCTTTTATCGATCATGTGACCAACTAAGTTAAGAAAGAGCGTTCTTATCTCATATGAGAATTTATAAGTCTTTAATATTTCTCTTTAATGTAAGTTTATTGATACGTACGAGTTTGTGTATGTGAATATAACTGTGTATTGTTTTAAAACCATTGTCATGTTTAAGCTTTACGGTTCTAATTTTGACTTTCCACTTAGCATTATTTGAAGTCCTTCGCATGTATTAAACTATAGAAATATCACAAAAATTATATTTTCATTCAGTCTTAATTACAAAACCAAACAATAAGATGAAGACAACACCGATAGTATAAAGATTACTTACAAGAAAGTGCATATAAAAAATATATGTAAGAGTGATTTCAAAGTATAATCCATCAACCATATTCAACAACTCAATAAAAACACAAGTCTCTTTTAAAATGATAAACACAATTTATTCACACACACACAGTAAAAGACAATTAAATAAACTTACATCTTTAAGTAAAACTCTTCAAAACTTTCAAGCATATTTTTAACATCGATTGCATCAAATAAATCAGACACATGACATTTTAAACATGGACTATCAACATTCAAAGTAACGAAGTCACGAGTCAAGTTTTCCCAATTAACATTAAAAAGAGCCTGTTCGAAAAAAGTGTCGAACTTTCGACCCCTTGTTAATGATTCACATTCATGCACTCTCATGTAAAAAATGAATCCATTTTTACAATCCACACATTCTTTTTAGAAAGGTAGTTTATGTTGCATATGAGCTAATCAAATAGTCACTTACGTAGAGAATCAGCCAGTTTACCAACTTCTTGTGATGTATATGTGCTGATTTTATCACATCGACAATCACAGGGATATTTTTTCTCAATTTCCGAAAGGATGTACTCTTTTAGAGTATAAGTCATAAGTTTGTCTTTGACACTACGTGAGATACAAGGGGACGTGTAACACAATTTGTCAATCTGGCTTTCCAAAAGTAGAACTCTATCAGGCATCAACTGGAACACTTCTCGTTTCAGTTTGAACAATCTTTGCACACTAACACAGATGTTACCATTCGCACTCGACTCTCCTTTTTTATAACAAAAGCGAAATCACGGTCTTCGATTAATTTTTGATTTATATTTGTACGTAGGCTTGAAATAAGTGATCTCCACACACCTGGTTCTAAGGAAATACCATCCATAGTTCGTCGAAGAATACCATCTTTCCCACACGTATATCTTCTAATATGCACGCGTGTACGTTTCCGAAAAGTATTAACCTAAAGTGAAAATACAATCACCCAAGTGTATCATATCATCAGGCTGTGGCGTTTGAACCATTCACTTTAACCAATGAGAAGTGTACATACATTGGTTTATAGTGGATGTTTGGAGAATCATTTTCAGGGTGATTCTGAGCTTTGAAAGAGATCGTGAAATTTTATTCTATGTACTTAGGATTTTTCTTCACCAGCTAGTGTTAAAACCTACTTTGATTTATTTTTTAAGTTCATAGGAAGTTGTTTTAGTATTGTGACTCCTAATCTTATGAGAGTTAAGAATGACTAACGCTGGTGAAAATCATTCTGAAACTTTGAAGCCTGAAGATGAACAGATGGGATGCAACGAACATGAAAATGAACATTGAGGCTTCGCCACAGCCTGATGATATGATACACTTGGGTGATTGTATTTTCACTTTAGGTTAATACTTTTCGGAAACGTACACGCGTGCATATTAGAAGATATACGTGTGGGAAAGATGGTATTCTTCGACCAACTATGGATGGTATTTCCTTAGAACCAGGTGTGTGGAGATCACTTATTTCAAGCCTACGTAAAAATATAAATCAAAAATTAATCGAAGACCGTGATTTCGCTTTTGGTATAAAAAAGGAGAGTCGAGTGCGAATGGTAACATCTGTGTTAGTGTGCAAAGATTGTTCAAACTGAAACGAGAAGTGTTCCAGTTGATGCCTGATAGAGTTCTACTTTTGGAAAGCCAGATTGACAAATTGTGTTACACGTCCCCTTGTATCTCACGTAGTGTCAAAGACAAACTTATGACTTATACTCTAAAAGAGTACATCCTTTCGGAAATTGAGAAAAAATATCCCTGTGATTGTCGATGTGATAAAATCAGCACATGTACATCACAAGAAGTTGGTAAACTGGCTGATTCTCTACGTAAGTGACTATTTGATTAGCTCATGCAACATAAACTACCTTTCTAAAAAGAATGTGTGGATTGTAAAAATGGATTCATTTTTTACATGAGAGTGCATGAATGTGAATCATTAACAAGGGGTCGAAAGTTCGACACTTTTTCGAACAGGCTCTTTTTAATGTTAATTGGGAAAACTTGACTCGTGACTTCGTTACTTTGAATGTTGATAGTCCATGTTTAAAATGTCATGTGTCTGATTTATTTGATGCAATCGATGTTAAAAATATGCTTGAAAGTTTTGAAGAGTTTTACTTAAAGATGTAAGTTTATTTAATTGTCTTTTACTGTGTGTGTGTGAATAAATTGTGTTTATCATTTTAAAAGAGACTTGTGTTTTTATTGAGTTGTTGAATATGGTTGATGGATTATACTTTGAAATCACTCTTACATATATTTTTTATATGCACTTTCTTGTAAGTAATCTTTATACTATCGGTGTTGTCTTCATCTTATTGTATGGTTTTGTAATTAAGACTGAATGAAAATATAATTTTTGTGATATTTCTATAGTTTAATACATGCGAAGGACTTCAAATAATGCTAAGTAGAAAGTCAAAATTAGAACCGTAAAGCTTAAACATGACAATGGTTTTAAAACAATACACAGTTATATTCACATACACAAACTCGTACGTATCAATAAACTTACACTAAAGAGAAATATTAAAGACTTATAAATTCTCATATGAGATAAGAACGCTCTTTCTTAACTTAGTTGGTCACATGATCGATAAAAGATCCTTACCTATTTGTGATTTGTCATGAAATAATATACATCGATAGATATGTTACTAAGTGTGTAATAGTTTTTATTTTTCTTAAATTCAAAGTTAAAACCAATTTGTTAATTGTAGGATTATATTAAGTGCTAAAAAATGCGATATTTTCGCTTATAATTTCGGTTGATAAGTAAAGTTTTATTACAAGTTCCCTCACACGAATGAACAATAACATGCTAGATGGATATTTGAAAGCTTGAGTGAATGATTTGTAAGTATCTTAAACATTATTATTATTATTTGTAATGCGTGTGTGTTAATTAATACTTAGAGTGCAAAGAGTAAATGGTTAAGTGCTATTGGTTATTAATACTAAGAGTAAAGTGATATTGAGTTTTAAATTTAATTAAATCATTTCGTTTGAAGATTCAGTTGAAAAAATTTTATTTTGTAAGTTTGAAAATTTTTGAAAAAAAAAAAAAAGATTGAAGAGAAAAAAAATAATGTTACAAAAGTATTATTATTATTATTAGTTTTGAAAAAAATATTTTTGCGGAAAAATTTATTGTTGTAAGATTAAAAATTTATTTTTATATGATTGAAAAAAAAATTGATTTTTTTTAATTAGTGGAAAAATATTACAAGTTTGAGAAATTATTTCTTAAAAACATTTTATATGATTAAAGAAAACAAAAATTTTTGATTTCATTTTCTAAGTAGAAAAATATTACAAGTTTGAAAAAATACTGTTTTGAATCAAAAATCTGTTTTTGAAAGAAATATTCTTCCAAGCTGGAAATTTTTTATATAAGTTTGAAATGAAAAAGAAATTAATTCGAAACTACGAATTAAAATCTAAAATTTTGTTTGGAAAACCTTACATCAGGCTATTGTCGATCTATGTGCTTGATATTTGAGAAACGTGAACTAATTTTAATTGGTCAGAAACAGTGACATCACTTGAAAGGCTTAGGCCAGGTGGTGAATAATACTCGCACGTGGGGTTTGTTATCTGTTATCGGTAAAGGGGTAGATAGCAATATTGATAAAGTCATTTTCTCAATTCGCATCGGTGTGTGTGGACGATGCGAAGTTCTTTGGGATTACGGTAGTTTTTTTCAACAGCCGCGTTGATTTGCGATTTCACGACATGCCTTCTGCAAATCGACGATGGGCAAACAGCGATATGCAGCGATTTCAAATAAAACATGCGTGTAGTTGTAATTTATGAGATTGAGTTATAATTAACAATCCACTTATTACAATTTCATTCACTGTTTTTAAATAACTTCGCGATAGCTGGTACTTGAGGGATTTCACCCCAAAAAGGTTAGTCTTTTGTACTTAATTTTAGTCAGTATTTAGCTATAACTTAATTTGTCAAAATTTAGATTAAGTTTCTTAATTTAACGTATAGCTGTCCATTTGAATGTATCGTTCGAAAAGGATAAAGACTAAAATAAATGATATCGATTTTGTTAAAGAAATTAGTTGTTAATGTAAAATATTATTGGGAAAATGAAATAGTCAAAGTGATTCTAATTCATGAAGGTTGAAAATTTTGTTTTATTCTAACAAGAGTGCTTGTATGAAAAAAAAAATAATAATAAAGTAAAACACTATGCGATAAAATGACTAAGTTAAATACTAATCAAAAAATAATTAATAGAGTTGATTAAATAAAATGTGATAAATTAAATGAAACTCTTGAAAAGCGTATAAAGTGATGAAATGTAACTTGAGTGCGAAATTTGCTTACTGGAAAAAAATTAAATAAGTTGATTTTTTTAAAATCGTAAAAATTTCTTAATGATAAGTGTTTATTAATGCTAAGAGTAAATTGATTCCAAGTTTTGAAATGAATTTCAGTAGAAGTTATTTTTCGGTAAGTCTATTTTTAAAATTTGCTGACATGAAGTTTTGATACTCGACTTATAATTTTAACATTTCTTGGGTACTTCATTGATGTTTAACATTTTTGTGTTATGTGTTTTATTTTACCGTAGGTAAAAATAATTAAATAAAAGTGAAATTTATAAATTGTAATGAAAATTCTGTTAATGAAATTGGTTGGTTGTAAAGTAATATTTTGGAAAAGCTGTAATGAATGATAAATAGTAAAACGCAGTAAGTAAAATAGTAAAGTATGGTAAAGTAAAATAAAATATTCAGAGGGGATTTAATTCATGAAAGTTGAAAATTTTGTTTTATTCCATCAAGAGTGTTTGCATGAAAAAAAAAAATAAAGAAAGGAAAATATGATTAACTTAAATATCGATGAAAAAAAATAATTATTAGAGTTAATTAAATGAAATGCGATAAATTAAGTGAAACTCATGAAAAGCATATGTAGTGATAAAATATAACTTGAGTGGGAAATTTGGTTACAGTAAAAAATTATTTAAGAAGATAATTTTTAAAATTCATGAAAATATTTGATAGTGATAAGTGTTAATTAATACGAAAAGTAAATTGATTGTAGATTTTGGAAAATTAAATGGATAAATGTATAAAAATAATAACGTATGGGATAATTTAAAATATTAACAATGAAAAAGAATCAAAGACGATTAAATGAATCTAAATCGTAAATGAGTTGCTATTTTAGTAAACTCAAACTAGAGTGAAAAGCATTTTAGTAGGAACATGTTAAAATCTCTTGTGCTAAGAAAAATAAATAACTTTTAAGCATAATTTTGTAACTGGAATAAATGTATGATAAAATGATTAAGTTAAGTATTAATGAAAAAGTAATTATTAGAGTTAATTAAATGGAATGTGATAAATTCAATGAAACTCTTGAAACGTATATGCAGTGTTGGAATGTAACTTGAGTGCGCAATTTGCTTACTGGAAAAAATTAATTAAGTTGATTTTTTAAAATCTGAGAAAATTTGTTAATGATAAGTGTTAATTACTACTACGAGTAAATTGATTGCAAGTTTGACATGATTGCAAAAATTGAAGACATGATAACGTTTTGAAAAATTTGAAGGTTCGATTCCTATCACTACTTGTGAAAAATTTCTAAGTTTAAAAATATCGGAAAAAAACGATAAAGTAAAAACAAGCGAGAAAATGATCAAACTCTAAAATATACTAAAAAAAAAAAAAATCGAAATCACGAAAAAATAATCTAAGTCTGAAATGCTTGAAATTAGTTAAAGACTAAAAAGTTAAGAAAATAGTTAAAGACTGAAAATAATTGAAAAACGCTAAAATAGTGAGAAAAAAAAAATCAAAGTGCTAAATGACAGGAAAAAACGTTAAAGTTCAAAATGTGTGAAAGAATATTTAAGTTAATTATTTCTTCGAAAATTTAACAAGTAAGAAAAAATATTTTGTTGTATGAAAGTTAAAAAAAAATTAGTTAAGAAAATTATTTCTTCGAAATTTTTACAAGTTAGAAAAAATATTTGTCAATTTGACAAAGAAAAAAGAAATTAGTTAAGAAAATTTAACAAGTTAGAAAAAATAAAAATGATAAAGTTTGAAATGCATGAAAAAGAAAATCAAAGTTTAAAATATATTTCAAGTCCACAAAGCATTGAACCAAATCTAAAATCTCGAATGGGTTGTATTTAAATAAATCTTTACTTAAGTGAAAACTTTGTTATTATGAAAAATAATAATAATGATGATAGTTTCAATTATGAGCTGAAATACAGTTAATGATATGCCATGATTAGTACTAAAGAGTGAATTAACTGATGGTTTTAAAATTAATTTAATTGTAATATTCGTTGTCATGGTACAGATTCACATTAAGAGTGAAAGTGTAATGGAAAATATAGCATAGTGGTTAGCATACGTTTTTGCTAACTCAAAGTTTGGGTGTTCGATTCCCGACACTCTGTAAAATAAAAATAATTAAATTCGCGGAAATATTCTAAGTCCGGAAAAAAATATTCAAAGTTCCGATAGATGGCGCCACGAACGTTCTTAAAAGTAAAAATCGAAAAGTAAAAACATAGCAACAAGTGTTGCCAACTGAAAACTAAAAACTCTGGTTGTCATAACAACCAAAACTTTGACGTTGCCATCCAAAAACTTACCTTCAACACAGTGTTGCCGTTCCCTAAAACGAAATCCAAAAACGCGGGAAAATATTCAAAACGCGGGAAAACCCTCATCACCTTCTTCAAGTTTCACGCGCAACCCAAGGTCAACCCCAAGGTCGGAGGAAGTGGAGGTCGGAGGAAGATCGTTAGGGGGTGGGAGGGGG
This sequence comes from Uloborus diversus, assembly GCF_026930045.1. NCBI lineage: Eukaryota > Metazoa > Arthropoda > Arachnida > Araneae > Uloboridae > Uloborus > Uloborus diversus. The sequence continues at coordinate 138,271,720 of NC_072734.1, read as the reverse complement.
AGGAAGAGGAAGAGTGGGAGGCGCAATATTGCGCATTGCGCCTCCTGGCGTTCAACTCTCCTTTTTACACTACTTGTGCTGACTTATGCTCCTCCAATTTAAATTGAAGATCTAACTTTTTTTTTAATTTTTATAATAGCAGTGAACTAGTCAGTTGATTCAATTATTCATTACTTCATACTTGACTGACAGATGTACCAAATCACAATTAGTCAAGCTTACCCGCTTTAGGCTTACTGGTAGAACAAAGCGGGTTTTTCAAGTGTTTATAATATTTGACAATAAATAAATATTGGGTTTGAAAAAATGCAAAAATCACTTCGTATTTTAAAGTTCACGATCCCCCCTAAGAAATAAAACCAAAATCGTTACGATAAAAAGCCAAAAACTATCCTTTTCGACCGTTCTTCGTACCTGTACCCGCTTTGGGCCATCCTTCCCTATACATATGACAGAATCACAATATTAAGTGATAAAATATAATTTTGATTTAATTAATGAATTGATATTTGAAAAAACTGTATTAACTTCAAGTGTCATCCACTACAAGTTTAAAAAAATGTGTTTGAACTTGAGTGGATGAATAAAAAGCATTTTGATAACGATTGAAGATATATATAAGGAGAGTGTGAACCAATAGTAGGAATTGAAAAAAAAAGGGGGGGAGGGGAACTCTATTCAATATAATATGGTACACAGATTTTTTTATATATTTTTTATGCACGTTGGTTGTTAGTGAGTAAGCCTTCGTTATCTTAAACAAACATTTGTAAACAAAATAATAATCATAATAATAATAAATTAACTAACTTGAATTCATTTTTTGACACTTAAATCGCAGTTTTTGTAAAAAAGGGGGGGGGAGAACGAGAGAGGAACCTTTTAGGGAAACAAACAATGAAACAAAAAACTTTCGGAGGCTCCACTCCAAATGTGTAGCACTTCAATACACTATAGGATTTTAAGTGCATGTTTTTTATTTTGTTGAGTCTGGTGATTGCAATACCGGTACACCGAGTGTCGGTATTTCCAACTATATACCGGTATTTGTTGAGGTAAAATCTGTACTTCTGAGCCAGAAGGACGTAAGTCACATTATGATAATTTTACAGGAAAGAGGAAAAACTTTTTTCTGGTCATGAAAAGGATGGGACATGCGCTCTTTTAACCCTGGTAACACATTGAAAAAGTTTTATTGATTTATTTATTTATTTTTAAAGAAATATGTTCACATGGCTCGATGCAGAATAGGCTTCTATACGTACATCAGCTATTGAGTTTATATTTTACAATGAGGGAACAATGGGAACAATGAGACACCATTGATTCTTTGCTCACTGCTCTCTGCTCCCATCATGGCACTTTTATATTAAAAGTAGAGAAATTATGCATCGAATTAAATTTAATTACAACTAGCCTGTTGAAGCAAATAAAAAAAAAAAAGTTTGAATGTCCTCTGCACCAACAAAATAATCTTTTTTTTTTTTTTTTTACTTTCTTCTATATCTAATAAATAGAAGAAAGGATTGGATTCGTGCAAATAAATAATTTAAATTAAAAATAAATTAATAAATAAACTTAAATAAACTTTTTTTTAAATTTAATTTTCCCCTCTTTTTTTATGGCACAACTTGCGCCATAATCCTCCTCCCCCCCCCCCCCCACCTGCAGGCACCCCTAATAGTTGTTTTTCCATAGTTAAGGACACATGTGATCGGCACCATAACGAATGCGAAAATTCGCGTTTTTCAAGTTCGATATTTGCTGTAGTACTCAAAAAAGGACTACTGGTTAAAACTACCTCAAACGATCGGTTTTTTTTTTCTTTTTTTTTCTTTTTTTTTATTTGTAGCACTTTACTTGCTTATTTTCTACTTACTTCTTTAAAGTTACCTATAAATATTAAAACATTGAAACTAGCTAAACGCGTCAGGTGGGAAAAAAAACCCGACAATGTAGTGTCTGCTTCAGGATCTAACATATCGAAAGTAATGTTTCATTCTCTTTCAATTTTCACGATGTCCTAATGCAATCAAAACTCGTTAACCCAAACACGCTTAAAACGGATACATACTGCAAAGACAAACTACATTTGCAATTCCGTCCTGTTGTTTGCTGTTTATTGTTTACCGGACAAGATAAACTACGGTCAGGACGAATTGATTTCAATGGCCGCTTCCAGTGGCACAACTGTAAAATATTTTTATGGGGCAAATTGGAAAAAAAATCATCTGATAGGACGCAGGGTCAGAGAGCCAAGACGGGTCCCTAGTCTGTTTTGTCACAGTCCCCCTGCTCCCCCCCCCTTCTCCCCAAAAAAAGGAAAAAAACGAAAAACAGGACAATTTACTCCATTTTAAATGCCGCAAAATACAAAAAGAGTAAATTTTAAAAACAATCATAATTTTAATTCGGGAATACCGCTTGGTAATTAATTCAAAAAAAAAAAAAAAAAAAAAACACTACAGAAATTCACGCATCAAAACCAAATTTTCATACATTGAAACTATGCACATTCACAATACTGAACTTAATTCGAAGCAAATTTCTTTGCTTTTTGATTTGCGAAATGATTTATAACCTCTACGAAGTTCAAGTTTCTTAAAGGCTTGTTCTCCAGTACTAAAACTTTGAGACTAGTTGCCCGTTGCAATGTGCTTTAGGAGCGCTATTTGAAAATCATCTTAGGATAAGAGTACGTATTTTATCAATGCACGTAGTATTTTCTCAATAATTAATCTTCGTTTATCATATAAGGTGTAAGCTTTAAAAGAAAATGTCTTTTTACAATGCTACATGTCTAACGTCTGAAGACAAGCCTTTGAAGAATCTTCGATCTTGCTTTCTTTTATTAACGATCAAATTTATGAAGAGTTCATTTTTAAGAATATTACATTTTATTTTAAAGTGATGGGGGGTGAGCAAAAATACATTGAGACAGGGCCCCAAAAGGGTAAACGTAACACTGACGTCAGTACTACTATTCGCAAATTTTAATTTAACACGCTCTCGTGATTTCTTATGATTGGTCTTTTTTTGGCAAGGGGGGGGGTGGGGGGACGGATCTAGTATATATATACATACAAAAGATTGCATACACGGAATGTTCGAAGTTTATTTCACCAAACTTTCACCCTCGTTATCATTAGTGAGTACAGAACATTTCTTAATTTGCGAACACTGAGGCTAAAAGAAAATAAAGAAAATTTTATCCTTTATGCTTTCGCTTGTTCAGAGATTTTTTTTTTTTTTGCTTGTTTGTTTTTCCGTCTTTTACTTCCTTTCTATTTTTTTTTCTTTTTCTCTCTTTCCTTCTTTTATTTTCTTTTTTTGTTTTGCGTTCGAGTCACCCCCCCCCCCCCTACGTCCCAGTCCTTAGTTTCCGACTAGGCTGACATGGCTTCTCGTCAGCCCTGATGGGACAAGGGGGGGGGGGGATCCGAAAATTTCGAAAGTTCTTGTTTTAAATACGCAATTTTAGACTTTCTTTGCTGATGTTAGGGGAAAGAAAGGTGCAAGGGGGGAACTCACAGCGGAAATTTATATAAATTGAAGCCCTAAAAACTCGATTATAGGGCATTTTTATTGACGGAGGGATAAGGGATGGAGCTCAGGGAGTGTCCCCGATCTTTTTTTTTTTAATAGATCGAAATCAGTTTCGCCTCCCCCTCCGTTTTTTTGAAATTGAAGTTCGAAAATGCAATTCTAGACAAACATTGAAGATTTTTCGTGAAAGGGGTTCTGGTGCTCTCCCCTGGAAAAGTTGTTAGTTTAAAAGAATTTATTTTCGCGAGTCCGTCGTAATCGCGAAAGTTAAAACCTCGCGAAGTATTTTTATTTCAACTTTTGATTTTGTTCATTAAAAATTCGCGAAATTTTCAGCTCGCAAATTCACCGTTATCTTCATTTTCGCGAAAATTACGGCTCACGAAAACAAGAAGTAGGGGAATGTGGCGCAAAGTGAAATAATTAAGATGACTGAGCTATTTCAAAATTAACCCTAGGGTGGTTCAAAAATACATGTAAAAAAAGAGTTTCTCCTAGATAATGGGACACCCCTCAATGTTTTTAGACTTGTGGAATATATGTATGCTGGAAGAACTTTAGCTTCCTACTTCAACTGAAAAATGGTGTTCAACCCCCTCCCCCAAACTTCATACCTATGGGGAGTGGGGTTAAAAAAATACATTGAACTGAAAAACAATGCTACATATTACAATATACACTATAGTAATATGCATATACATTGCATTAAAGTAATAATTTACAAAAAAAAAAACAGCTGGGGAAATTAAATATTTTTAAATTTGTAGCATTTTCTATACTACGGCTAATGTTAAATCAAGGGGTCATTGAGCACCCTCTTAAAATTTGAGTAAGAAGCTAAAACTTTTACAGCATAATACTATTAGTAAGTCTGAAAAATATGGCATGTCCTGGACTTGAGCTGGAAAAAAAAAATTTGAACCACCCTAATGAACACTAGGACTCGACCGATCATAGGCGGATTTAGGCCGAAAATTTTGGGGGTGCAACAATAAAAAGGATCTGGGGGGGAGGGTATTCTCGGAACAACAAAGCAGTGGCGAAATCAGAAAATATTTTAGGGCGGGGCGCACTTTTGTGTCTAAAAAACGCGATGTAAACCATACTTAGTAACATTAATGGATCGGCAATTCTTAATATTTCAAACTGCAGAAAAAATCTTAAACGAAAGTCGATGTTTTTAGAAGCAAAGGGTGAATAAAGCTTCTGGTTTGGAATGGGATTCACGCCCCAGAAAAAATTTGCAATAGTAGTTTTGAAAACGCAGTTTTACAGTTTTTGGTGATATTTTAGGGGAAAGAAAGGTACGTGGGGGCTCCAAGGCTATCTTTAGAAATTTAAGGGGGTCGAAAGCCCTTGTTCAAATATTTTCCAAAATTAAATTCTTAAACATATGAGTGTAAGACCATATTTGGTAACGTTAGAGATACTGCAGTTTTTCAAAACTGAATCTTCAAAAACGCAATTTTAAACGATTTTCGATGTTTTTAGGCGATTAGAGGATTTTGGAAATTTGGTGAAAGTAAAGCCGAAAAAACGAAATTTGAGATACTCTGTAATAACTTTGGCTGGAGAGAGGGCTTCGGAGAAGAAAAATTTTGGGGACTAATAGAAAAATGAAAACAAAAAGGGGGAAAGCGAATATGAAAGAAAGAGGATTGTGCAAGGAAGGGGGGGAGGCACACAATTCGCCGCCGAAAATCTGAAGCTATTGAAAAGTTTAATTGTCAATATTTTCTTTTTGAAAAAAAACTAAGGTTTTTTTTTTTCAATAATATTTATTTTTTTCTTCTTAAAATAATTGCGTTTTCCCAAAATGAGATCTTTTCTTCCCTTTAATAATAAAGAACTTTAAAAAAAAAACATCAGCTCGGCATTTTGTGGGGAGAATCACCAGTATTGTGCCCCCTCCCCCCTGAATGCACCACTGCAGCAAGAAGTCCGGGACTCCTCCTTCAAAAACTTTTGAAAATTTACTTTAAAAATGTTGGTTTTTAGTTGATTTCGGAGTAGATTTTATTGATAAAGTTTGTTGCAACAGTCATGTTCTTTTTTTTTTTTTTTTTTTTTTTGGACTTGATTAGCCATAGTTGGTTCAAAATAAAAGAAATTGTGTTAATATATACGAATAAATACCGAATTACAGAACATACAATTATACTATACAATAACACAGCACTGAACAATAAATTGTTTGAGAAATATTTTTATTTGCATGACATTTTTTTCTTATCAAATGTATAAAATTACTTCAATTCTTAATATGAGCACAGCTATATTTTTCTCGCACTAGCGATGTGTGGTGATACACTGGATTTGTTTTAAGTAAATTTACTGGTATAGCAGCTATGAAATTTTTTTTACCTCTGCGTTTCTGGGTGATATATACTAAATTATTTTTTTTTTTCAGAACGCAACCAAAATTTTTGGGAGTGCGGCGCACCCCCTGGCACCCCCGTAAATCCGCCTATGCGACCGATGCATCGGCCTGGCCGATGCATCGGCGCCGGTGGTTCAACAATTTAGCCATCGGCATCGGCGGCCGATGCTAACTTGCATGAAACATCGGCCCATCGGCCTTAAAAAACATCGAAAAGCCGATGGAATTGGCCGATGTTTTTGAAAAAAAAAAAAAAAAAAAGGACCTTTGTTTTACTTTTTAATACAAAGTAAAGGGAGTTATTATTTTCATATAAAATTGTTTACTTAAATTTCAGTATGAATTTCTATTTTAGTCACCCCTGAAAGAGTTTTTAACACTGCATTCAGGTACCAAACAAGTTAATTATTGCGCTGTTTCTTGCGGCTGGATGTGCGTATGTATCTCTCATAAGTCATAACTCAAAAATGGTAAGCTGTAGAAGGCAAAACATGCTTTTCGCATGTGGCGTGTGCGTACGTTCCAGTTGTGCACTTCCCTTTTTGTTTTCGATCGGATATTCTAAAAAGCCTATTAACTCATTTTTTGTGGCTATTAATTATTTATTTCAATGCAAAACTAATATAGTGTCTCAAACTGACGATCATTTGATGATATATTGCCCAATTAGAGACCATGGAAACAAATATAAGATGGCGAAACCGGTTTTGTTTCATTTTGTTAGATTCCCGTTGAACCGACGGTAATTTTTAATTTTTCGATATTTGTAATATGAATCACAGTAATGCAGTCTTTTCTGCATCGCTTCGGCGGAGCTACAAGTTTGGGGCCCGTCGAAATACATTTTGGGGCCCTATTTCTCTATCACAGAAGTTGTAAATCATTTATCATAAGCATTTTTGTAACTCCTACGGTGCCCCTATGGTTATGGGGCCTCTCGCGCAGTTGCAATATTTGCTATATTTTAAATCCGCCACTGCACGTCAAAACAAACTCGGGTGTAAGTTTTAAAAGTGTTTTCTGCTCAATGTATATGATTATTTTGAACTCTATTTTTTACGACTATTTTTTGTATTTCCGAGAACACTTGCGTGCCCCTCCTCCCACTCCCTCAATTTCTGAAATTAAACTCTAGCTGTACTTCTGAGTTGTTTAAAACTAACACCGTTTATAAAATTAGATTTTTTTTTCAAGCTTTATCTATTGTTTAGGAAGAATTTAGAGCATTAATGTAAGAAATTGATTAAACACGTTTTGAATGGTGACATAATTCAGAAATCGAAGGGACTTTTGAATTTTTTCTTCGGAAGTGCTGAAGTAGATTCAGAAACTCTTTCGAGGCGTTGGTGGTAGTGGTTCTGTACTAAAAAAAGCAAGCCGAAGTTGGGGCCAAAGTTTAATGTTTTGAGTTACTCCAAAATCAGAATGTAACCCCCCTAACCCACCCTCGTCGTTTCAAGCATTTCTTAAATATTTAACGATTATTTATTTTGGTCAAGAAATGTCATTTTGCGTATTTCTTATACTTGTTTCACCTATATCTCGTAATGCGCCATCTTTTTTTGCATCATTAATAGTGATCGATTTTTTTTTTTTTTTCTGTTGTAAGTAACTATTTTTATGTATTTATATAAAATCAATGAGTAAGTTATTTTCGTTTTCATCATATTTTTAATTAGAGACGTACCGAGTAGCACTTTGGCCGAGTAGCCGAGTACCGAGTACTCGGCCTTTCACTACTCGGCCGAGTACCGAGTTACCGAGTACTCGGCCTTTCACAACTCGGCCGAGTTACCAAGTACCAATTATGTTTTAACAAGAACCACCGACACACATGTGATGAATTTTGAACTTATTGGAATAGTAGTATAGACCTCCTTGTCCATATAATAGTTTTTAAAATTAAATTCCTGGTGAAATTTAATTATGCATTATATAAACAATTTTGTTTGTCAAAAATTTTGCCAAAAAATGATTTTTAAAATTAAAAATAAATAAATAAAAGGTATGATTAATCAAGTTGGAATTAAAACAAATTACAGTAAAATCCCTCTAATGTGGACACTAACAGGACAATTTTTTTTGTCCGCAATAGAGAGGTGTCTGCAGGACAGGGGTTTAATAATGTTATTTGCATTGGAACTGGGGAATTAAAAATTGTCCGCATAAGAGGGGTGTCCGTTAGGAGGGGTTTCACTGTATATCAATCAATTATAGTTCTAGTCCGCCAAACATAAATATTTTTTTAAAGGAGATAAAACAAATGTGCAAGAACACTGCAGACACATGTTCCCCCCCCCCCCCTTACAAGGAATGTCTTTTTCAGTGCATAACATGTGAGCTAGAGAAGGTAAAGACATTCAGCAAAAAAATCCAACTTTTGTCGGATGCCTTTAAATCCACGAGCTCCCATTTTGTGCATAGAAAAAGGAATTCCTTGTAACTTCCAAAACACGTATCTGCAGTGTTCCTACACTGTGCTTTTAACATTGTTTTATTTCCTTTAATTTTTTAAGCAAAGGTATTTTTATATTTTTTATAACTAATTTTTGTTTGTATCAAATATCCATTTTTAATATAAAAATTCCATATTTTCTATACTTGCCTTTTTTTGCATAATTTTTAATAAACAAGTTTAATAAACTTTGGGGACATTAAAAGAAAGATTTATATCATTGAAGCATAACAAACTTCATTATTCTCAAAATTTAAATTTGACTTATAAATTTTAATTGTAAATTATTGCAGAATATAATGCTTGCCTTTTTTTTAATATAAATTTTGGTATCTGTCTTGGACAATATTCAATTTTTTGCAACTACTCGGTATTGGCCGAGTATCTGATCAGAATTTGGCCGAGTACCGAGTACTCGGCAAATTGGCCGAGTATGCCGAGTACCGAGTAATTACCGAGTACTCGGTACGTCTCTATTTTTAATAATATGTTATAGAAAAGTTCAAGGATTTTCTATTATGCATTTTTTTAAATTTCAGAAAATTATTGTTAAATTAAAAAACTTAATTTGAACTTGTTTGTAGTATTGTAGTGCTTCATAAAAGATTAATTAATCAAATTGTTCAATATTACGTGTGCAAACTTCAGATCAAGTAGTATATAGGACTCGACCGATCCATCGGCCTGGCCGATGCATCGGCGCCGATGGTTCAACAATTTAGCCATCGGCATCGGCATCGGCGGCCGATGCTAACTTGCGGAAAACATCGGCCCATCGGCCTTAAAAAACATCGAAAAGCCGATGGAATTGGCCGATGGTATTTGAAAAAAAAAGGACCTTTGCTGTTTTACTTTTTAATACAAAGTAAATGGAGTCGTTGTTTTCATATAAAATTATTTACTTAAATTTCAGTATGAATTTCTATTTTTAGTCATCCCTAGAAGAGTTTTTAATACTACATTCAGGTACCAAACAAGTTAATTATTGCGTTGTTTCTTGCAGCAGGATGTACGTATGTATCTGTCATAAGTCATAACTCAAAAATGATAATCTGTAGAAGGTTAAAGTTTCGTATGTGGGGTCTGCGGACGTTCCAGTTGTGCACTTCCCTTTTTGTTTTCGATCGGGAGTTCTGAAAAGCCTGTTTACTAATTTTTTGTGGCTATTAATTACTTATTTCAATGTAAAACTAATATAGCGTCTCAGACTGACGATCATTTGGTGATATATTGCCGAATTGGAGACCATGGAAACAAATATGAGATGGCGAAACCGATTTTTGTGTCATTTTATTAAATTCCCGCTGAACCGACGGTATTTTTTAATTTTTCGATATTTGTAATATGAATCACAGTAATGCAGTCTGTTCTGTATCGCTTCGGCGGAGTTACAATCGAAATACATTTTGGGGATCACAGAAGTTGTAAAATATTTATCATTCGCATTTTTGTAACTCCTTCGGTGGCCCTATGGTTATGCGGCCTCTCGCGCAATTGCAACATTTGCTATATTTTAAATCCGCCATTGCACGTCAAAACAAACTCGGGTGCAAGTTTTGAAAGGGTTTTCTGCTCAATGTTTATGATTATTTTGAACTCTATTTTTACGAATATTTTTTGAATTTCCGTGAACACTTGCATGCCCCTCCTCCCACTCCCTCAATTTCTGAAATTAAACTCTAGTTGTACTTCTGAATTGTTTAAAACTAACACCATTCATAAAATTGGAGATTTTTTTTTTCTAACTTTATCTATTGTTTAGAAAGAATTTAGGGCATTAATGTAAGAAATCGATTAAAGACGTTTTGAATGGTGACATAATTCGGAAATCAAAGGGACTTTTGATTTTTTTTATTTTTTTTATTTTTTTTTATTTTTTTTTTTCAGAAGTGCTGAAGTAGATTCAGAAACTCTTCCGAGGCGTTGGTGGTAGCTGTTCTGTACTAAAAAAATGAGGAAGAGGTTGGGGCCGAAGTGTGATTTACTCCAAAATCAGAGGGTGACCCCCCTAACCCTACCTCGTCGTTTCAAGCATTTCTTAAATATTTAGCGATTATTTATTTTGGTCAAGAAATGTCATTTTGCGTATTTCTCATACTTGTTTCACCTATATTTCGTAAATTGCCATCTTTTTTGCATCATTAATACCGATTGATTTTTTTTTCTGTTGTAAGTAACTATTTTTATGTATTTATATAAAATCAATGAATAAGTTACTTTCGTTTTTTATAGAAAAGTTTCAAGGATTTTCTATTATGCAATTTTTCAAATTTCAGAAAATTATTGTTTAATTGAAAAATTCAATTTGAACTTGTTTGTAAAGCTTCATAAAAGATTACACAATCAAATTGTTCAATACTATGTGTGCAAACATCAGACCAAGTAGTATATGTATTCAGTTATTAACTTGGTGTAAATATTGAGTTTGTTTATTGTACCTGCGTTTTAAGAACCTTGCTCTTTTCATGGCTATTTTTTTTTTCAGCAAAATGTATGTCACTGTTACAGCTTTTATGAAAAATGCAAACTTTTCTATTCATAAATTTTAAATAAGTATAAAAATATTACTATTTTGATTTAATATTGTAATTTATCTGTTACCTTTTTTGTTTAATTTTATGACTAAAAATGTCTACATGCAATCTTTCCACTTTAATTGCGTAATTTGTTTACGGTTTCATAGTTCTGTTCTTAATTGTTTTTTTTTAATGATTAAACAACGTAATTTAATTTTTTTAACTATGTTTAGTATACCTAAATCCATACATTATTACAACATTACTGAAATCTTAGTTAAAAAACGAAAAAACAAATCAATTGGTTATTAAACAGTCTCTTTGTTTTCCTTCTTTTTTTGGCTATTGTTCTTTCTCTTTCATCATACAGCAGTCAAAAAAGGAGAAGCATAACTACACCCTATACAGATTGTACGTAGTACGATGCAAACGTTCGGGGACAAGCTGTATAATCGGGGTAAAGCTGTACTCAGAATAGTTCACATTACCGAAGCACATCCACCTTCAAAAGGTCGCCTTAAGGTACTATGTACTTCTGCCAGTGTTCATATAACTTTTGGAAACACTCCTGGAAGACATTTTTCGCTACCTTCTGTGATGCAGCTTTATCTTCTCCTGAAGAAAGAAAGCGGCGTCCATGCAAATGTTTTTTTTTTTGCTGGGAACAGGTAAAAGTCACACGGAGCTAAGTCCGACGAAACGTTACGTTATTTGTTTGTCATATCAGAGTATTCACCAATCGAACCGGGCATCTTCAACATGAAAGTCGCCTTCTTCCCCACGATGAAGTTAAAGCAGCAGCGCAAGAGGCTTACAGAAATTTGCGATAAATGTCTTCCAGAAGTCCTTCTAAAAGCTATACGAACGTTGGCAGAAGTGCATAGTCGTTCAAGGTGACTATTTTGTAGATAGATGTACTTCGGTAATGTGAGCTATTCAGGGTAAGGTTTTATACAACTTGTCCTCGCACTTTTAGATCATACTACGTACGTATAAGTTTTCAACTTACTATTTCATAACGTTTTTGAGTGACGCAAGTTTACGCGCATGAAGACATCAAAAGGGAGTTTGCGATAATTAACTAAGGAGGCGTTCAAAATGGATATTTCGGTCATCTATATGTTCTTAGCTACATATGCATGTACAGAAACGCCGAAAAAACTTGTGAAGTTTAAATTGGGAGATCATAAAATAGAAATTTAGGTCGAAATCTGATTTTCTTTTGTGATTAAAATTCCTTATTCGTAGAAAGGAAGTAAAGTGAAATGAATCAATGATCCTTTAAATCTCTAACAATTTTAGCAATTCATTTCTGTTAGATTTTTTTTTTTTTTTTTTTGCCATCGACCAACGGCATCGACCATCGGCCATTTGGAGGAAAACAATCGGCCATCTTTGAACAATCGGCCAACAATCGGCATCGGCCCATCGGCCAAAAAATGCCATCGGTCGAGCCCTAATGAACGCATTGGTAATTTATTTTGAAAATTACAGTGCATAAAGAAAGAACATTGCATTTTATAATAAAACTAGCAATGAAACAGTACTTTTTATTTTTGGCAGTAAATTTGATCCTTCAAAAAAAAAAAAAAGTGGAAAATGTTCACTTTTTTTTTGATGGGGAAAAGTGAAAAATGAAATATTTTTCTAATAAAATATTTCCTATCAAATTATGGAAAAAATTTTTGATCAAGCGAATAATTAAATAAAAGGTTGAACGAACAAATGAAAATAAAAAAAAAACTGTAACCCTCTTCCTCCAATCAACTCTAATTTGAATTCTGAAACTTTGAATTCAAATTATGTTTTTCGCAATCACGAGTTGCGACAAGACCCGACTCATTAGAGTTATTGTTTCTAGAAAAGGCTCCCCCCCCCAAGCATGTCCCTCCTCCTGGGTGGTTATGTGTGTATAGTTGTGTGTGTGCAGGCTTACGTGTGTGCACGTAGGCCTGTGTATGTGTGTAAAGGCGCGCGCGCGTAGGCGAGGGTGTATGAGCATACGTGTGTAGGACATGGACGCCACCACCCAGCAAAAGTGGATTCCGGAGGACAGTGTTCAGGACCAGCCGCGCCGCCGCCAGTGGGCGGTGGTGCTGCTGGTCCAAACTGAAAAAGGAACCACAACGTCAAGGACTGTCAAATGAGAACAATAAGCAATCGTGATTGCTCAATAATGAAACAATAAACAAATATTTAAATAAATTAATTAATTAATACATGAGGAAAAATTAAATGTAGGAGTAAAAGAATGATTGAATAAGAAAATAAGTTAATGAATAAATAAATAAGTGAATTACTAAATTAAAGAATGTGAATGAATTAATTAATAAATGAAAACACTTAAGTGATTTAGTAAATGATTGCCTGAGTAAATGAAATAAACTATTTTACTTTGCCCCGCAAGTACTTGACTAATTGTAAAAAAAATATTTAAAATACAAATATGCTGATTATTATCTTAACAAATACTGCACCCAATATTAGAAGGTCTCAATTAATATTAAAAATATTAACAACAAGAACTTTATCATTTTATAGTAACAAAGATAATTTTTGACTTGCACCAAAATATTACAATAAGCGTATCATTTTTTAAATTGCCTGTATTGTCAAATACTTTAATCTTCGGCTGTATTTTTTTCCTGACTGGAGTAGGCTACATGTGATACTATACGGTTAAAATATGACTCGATAGGTGGTAATAATGTAATAGTAAATATTTCACTATTTCACTTTGTTCCGCTATTTTACTTTGCCTCACATTCCCCTACATGATTTTAGATTAAATAGATGACTGTCCAGAAATAATGTCATGCTTTGAGGGGGAGGGGGCTTCATGAAGTTGTATTAATAAGAAAAGAGGGGTAGCAAAAACACATCAAGCATATTTTAAGAAAATATATTTGTGAAAAATAGAGTGACATGTGAAAAAAGAGGAAAGGGGATCAAACATATTGAAAAAAAAAGGGAGGGGGTAAATCATTTTTGGACAGCTCCTAAAAAGCCACACTGAGATAACAAGCAGTAGGGGAACGTGAGGCAAAGTAAAATAGTTAAAATGACTGAGCGTTTTCAAAATGAACGAATTGGAAACTGGTTTTGAAAATTACAGAAGAAAGAACATGGTATTTTTTTTAAAAAGTCTTGCATTGAAACATTACTTTCGTTTTTGGCAGTAAATTTGCGTCTTCAAAAAAAAAAAAGAAAAATTTTTTTTTTCATGGGGGCAATGTGAAAAAAAAAAAAAAAAAAATTCTAATGAAATATTTTCTATTCGATCATAAAAAATATTTTCAGTTAAATGAATCAGTAATTAAAAGGTTTAATCAATAAATGAGAAGAAAAGAATGAGAACAAAAGAAAAGTTAAATAAATCAATTAATATATGAAGAAAAATAAATTAGTGGGCAAATGAGTGAATGAATAAGAAAATAAGTGAATTAATGAACAAATAAGTGAATTAATGAACAAATAAGTGAATTAATGAACAAATAAGTGAATTAATAAATGCAAAAATTTAAACGAATGAATTAATCAATGAATAAGAAAATGATTCAGTAAATGATTGAGTGAGCAAACAAACTATTTCACTTTGCCCCATCCACTTTGCCCCGCATGTAATAAATATTTAAAATGCAAATAAGCTTAATTAACTAAACAAATACTTCACCGATTATTAGAAGGCCTCAATTTATATTTAAAATTTTAAAATTTTAATAAAAATAACTTTATCATTATATATATATATATATATATATATATATATATATATATATATTTTTTTTTTGACTTACAACAAAATATTACACTATAAATGTCAATTTTTAGAAATTGCCTGCATTATCATATGCTTTAATCTTCGGTGGTGTTTTTTTTTTTTTTTTTTTTTTTTGCCTGTAATGTAATAGATTGCATGTGATTCTAGTATATAGTTAAAATATTACCCCAGATAGGTGTCAGGTAAATATTTCACCCACTAGCGCAGCCAGAAATGCCTTTTGGAGGGGTTTTTTGATCAAAAAATACCTTCTGGGGGGGGGGTATCAATAATACCTTCTGGGTTGTTTTTTTTTTGATCAAATATACCTTCTGGAGGGTTTTTTTTTTTTTTTTTCAATCAAAAATATCTTCTGAAAAGAATTTTTCATCAAAAATACCTTCTGAAGTTTTTTTTTTTTTGGGGGGGGGGGGGGGGGATCAAAACATTTCTTTCATGTGCAAAACTACTGTATTAGAATTTGCATTTATGTTAAACCAATGGCTCTGGGGGTGTTTTCACCCCAATACCCCCCCCCCCCCCATCTCTGTGCAACTGATTGCACCATTTCATTTTGCCTCCCATTCCCCTATTTTTAAATAATTACTTTCAAAACAACTTTTTATTCACTTACTTATTTATTTATTTTTGTAAAAATGTTACATGATAATTTTCGCTTCTATGTCGTATGCTGGTGTTTTCGCGAATTTATACTCAACTTTCGATTTTGATGTGAGACATTTATTTCCCTTCGGTATTTAAAAAAATTCTTGATCACAAGAAAAAAAAAGCTTAAAAATAAGAAAAGTAAAATATGAGAGGTGTTACTGAAGCAAGTAAAGTGGAACCGGTGAAAGTTTATTATTGTTGAGATCTTTTCCACGTGCTGAGAAGAAAAAGAAGAAAAAACGCGCGCCAGGAAATGATTGAAAGCTGATAGTTTCGTAAGCTCCCGCCTTCGATCTCAGCAGCCTATGAATGCGAGAAAGAGGCGGAGATACGGGGAAATGTCTCCGCCTAATCTGGCCGTGTGTTTGTATCGTGTTTTTTTTTTTTTTTTTAAAGTTACAAGATGCATTTGGTTTTGATAAACATTTTAGAGCATGGAGTAGAGTTAATTGCTCAGCTATTTATCCGAAAATTTATTCATTGAACCAGCCTTGATGTTTTGAGGAGTGATTGAAATTAGCGCTTTATTTCACATAAATATTTTTATCAATTCATTTTTTAAGGTTTTTCTTTTTTTTTTCTTTTCTTTTGTCAATTAGTGATCGAAAATAGAAAAAAAAAGCTAAAGATGGTTTAAAACGGTTGAAAGGTTCAAAAATATATTTTTTAATTTATTCATTTTTGCCAACAACCGTTCAAAACTGCTAGTTTATTTACATTTTTTATTCGTACATCATTTATTGCTGTTGCATTCAGAAATAATCTTTTTAAGGGGAAAAAATTAAATACTCATATGCAGGGGAAAAACTTAAATAATGATATACATATTTTATAACATCTAAAGGCATATCTAAAAAGATTTATTTTCTTACAAAAATACATAAGCTTATAATATCTTTAAAAAATTCAACTTTTGACGACCTGTCAAATTGAACATTAAGATTACAAAATGCTAGTGTGCAATGTTTTTAGTGATCTTTGAAAATGAAATCAAAGAAGTATATTCTTGTTTTTGTGAAATCGAATGTCAAAACGCTACATATGTAATGTTTGGCAGCGAAAAGCAAGTTCTATACAAAAAATAGCGATCACTTTTAGGGGACGGGGGGAGGGGAGAATAGAATTTCTCCGAAGTGCCACAGGTAAGAAAATAACTGCTAAAGACAGGGGTGTCCATCTTCCAAGAGCAATGGCACCCCAACTTCAAATACTATGGAACACCATCCGCAAAAACGATCCCCCCCCCCCCCGCTAAAAGAAAGAGCAACCCTCTAAAAGAAACTAAGACCTCCTAAATGAACCCCTCTAAAAATATTTCATTTACGCAGAAAGCTGTTTGTTTTAGCTGGTACATTCTACGGCAGGAATGTTCTCCCCGCCCTAAGACCGATGGAGCACCCCCCCCCCCTCCCAGGAGGAAAAAAAATTCGGCGCTACAACCAAAACGAAAATTTTTCAATGGTCAAGGATAATATCCTTAAAAACTCTGTCCTAAAAATTTCAATAGACCACCTTGTGTTATGCCCCCCCCCCCCCCCAGTGGACATCGTTGTTTATGATAAACATATTTTTAAAAGCATGAAAAGGTTTTTTTTAAAGAAAATTAAGAAATTTATTGTTTCGTTTATGTTTTTCGTCGACACAAAATTCTGATGAAATTAATTTCCTCTTCAGACCAAAACAGAAAATAATTACAGCAGGCATTTAAAAAATGGACAGCCTTACGCCATCCCCGTGATGTAAGATGAGGCAACTCGCCTCTTCCCCTCCGCTTCCCGTCGTGCACTTCCTCCGAGTGACGTCAGAGGGGGTGAGTCCCACTGCTAAGTGACTGAGTCGGATCACTATCAACAGACAGACAGGCCTGCGATCGCCGCGGGAGAAGGCAACACGCGCCCGGCGAGCAACGCGTCTGGGTACGGCAGAAGAGAAAAAAGTTGTTCCATCCCTCATAACCATTTCTACCTCAAGCAGCGGGCTTCTGTTTTTGTCCGTTATAAAGAAGAGTGTTGGTTCTATCGAAAGGAATTGGACCCGCATCTGTCATGACTCTGTCCGTGTGACATCGCAGCCGAAGAAAAGCAGGTGCAGACGATAAAAATTTTCCTACCCAGCATGCCGTAGCGGCAGCCATGTTTTCGGGCCTCTTTGTTAATGGAAATGAGTTAGACATGTGTACGTAGGGATTGTTGACTTTTTTGTTCCTTTTTTTTCTGTTCGGTTTTATACCTAGAAACGTATGAAAGCGGAGCCTGGAAAAATATTGATGAAATGTCCCGAAGAAAACAAGAGAAGCCGCAGCCGAGGAAAAACTTGATCAGAGGTACGATTTTATTTTTATATTGTTATTTTTCCCTCGCCCCATGGTGGAGGCAAAACTTTTTTTGCAGGACGTTTTGCGTTCTACGCGCGCGCTCTCTGCTCCCCGTTTTTAAATGCCTATTCATTGGCGCTCAAAACATATGGTATCAATTGTTTTCTTGGATGGATTTGTAGGCAAACACTGATGATGAGATGAAAGAACATCATCCAGAAAATAATTTTAAAAAAAGTTTATATTCTTACCGTTTCGTTTTCTTCGCGCGCACAAATAAATAAAGATATTTTGTGTATACTATTTTGCTAATTATTAGCGCTTTGTTATAATGTGCTCGTATCTAATGCAGTTTGTACATTTCAGTTCTTTTTTTTTCACTGGTTGAAACAAAAACATGTTTCAAATATGAGTAATTTGTGTAATACTATCAATATTTTTTATTATTTAATAAATTACCCATATGTTTTTGCGTGTTGAAATAGAAAAATATTTAGGAACGTTTTGTTTTGTTTATCATCAATATTTTGTTATTATTTATCATACCTTATTTTTAATTTGTTCCGGCTAAAAACATTCAACAAAACTAGATTGCTATTTATATCCAATATTAATTATTTTTTTAAAAAAAAGTTATTTTAAGCACTTAAATTTTTTAGTTTTTTTCCAATAAGGTTTAAAGCTCTCCAATGATTGCGATTAAAATTCTTTTTTCAGTAAAATTACCAAATTTAACATATTCACCCCAAGGAAGTAGGCGCGTAATTCAGGGAAGGGGATCAATCGCCCCCCCCCCCCCCCACCCGCTTTGAGAGAATAATATAAGTATTTAAGTGCAAGTGGGCGTGGTTTTGCTATGTTTTAGGTACAGTTGACATTTAGTATGTAGCCCTTGCCCCTTCCTCCCTGAAATAAATTGAAATGAGTGACCTGCAAGAAAATATTTTCCCATTTAGGAACATTTAAAATTTACTGAATAATTAAAGCGGATCAACCTGTTCAATCGTTGCCAATTGTAAAACTACAGGAGAATTATTATTTTTTTAATTTCTTAGACAAAAAAAAAGTTCAATTTTTTTTTTTTTTTTTTTTAATTTCAACGTGAGAGCTAAAAGGTTTTCCAACTGCTGAAAAATTTAAGTGTAAAGAAAAATTTATCTATATTTTCGGTGCATGTTCTACTTCAAAAGTTGTTCAAAAGCTAACCGGATTTACTTTCGTCTTAACTTTCTTTGTTGAGCTCCCCCCCCCCCCGCTCCCCTCTCTCTTTTTAGCTAATCAAAATTGGGCAAAATATCGTTCAAGCTAAAGTAAAATGTGATAATTTGGCTCATTGTTCGCTAAAGCTCTTTCGACTATTTATTTATTTTTATCCGAATTCGGCTGTTTTCTTTAAAGTTGGGGGGGGGGGGGGGACAGATCGACAAATGTATTTCCTCAGCTAATGTGCCTACTTCGATTTTTTTTTTTTTTCATTTGTTGAACTAATTGATTTATTTTCAACTCCCTTTTGTTTTAGCTATGTATTTTGTACAAGAAATTAATCTTATA
Source organism: Uloborus diversus (assembly GCF_026930045.1). Classification (NCBI taxonomy): domain Eukaryota; kingdom Metazoa; phylum Arthropoda; class Arachnida; order Araneae; family Uloboridae; genus Uloborus; species Uloborus diversus. The sequence continues at coordinate 138,252,529 of NC_072734.1, read as the reverse complement.
TCATGCTTTTATTAATTTTATATTTTTAGTTTTTATTTCTCCTTTTTTTTCAGAAGCTTTTTTAGAAAAGCGGGCTAAAAATATGATTATAAAAATTTCTAGTTTTAATTTATTAAAAATAAAATTATTATTACATATCGTCTTTTCATTAAAAGAAAAAAAAACTAATCAATTTTTCTTTCTTTCAATTGTTTCGAAATTTAGAAGAAATAATCCATGTTTTTTTCTTTTTTAATATTTTTTCTTTTTTCAGCACTAATTTTCTTGTTTCATTTTTTTTTCTTTTCTGTTCTTTTATTCCTTCCCATTTTTTCCATTGAGTCTTTATTGAAAGAAACAATTAAAATTGCATGACTATTTGTAAAACAAAATTAGGATAGCGTTTTTTGTTGAAAGTAATAATTATTTGAAATCAAGTGTTATGCAATACGTTATTCTTCTCAATTAAAAAGAAAACGAAAAAGAAATCTAAACGTTAAGAATTTTATGTATCTCATTTCGTTTGCTCAATCTCCAATCATTTCATTATCCATTGGAATATTTTCCTTTGCATGTATTATTTACAAGTTCATATTATTTTAACTTTCACGGAAGTTAGAAAATTGCTATTGCATATTGTTTGTTTTGATTGTTTAAAAAGCAACGTTTGTTTTGATTATTTTCAAGCACATAATTTCTAGTTCTGATAATAATATTTTTTAATACTACGATCAAAATAAGCTGACAGCCTGCCTTTATCAGGAGTCATTCCTATGATGAGAAAACTTAGTCCTTTTTTTTTAATCTCATTCCTTTTAGCAATATTTATTATTCAGAGGTGCCCCCCCCCCTAAGAGCAAGTGCGCATCCTCCCCAATACCACGAAGCCCAGCCCCCTTAAAAAATACCCTTTAAAACACCCCTCCCTAAAAAAATTTAATGGCTCAGTCTGTGCCATGACCCTCCCCCCTCCTCCCGCCCTAGATGGGCACCCCTGTATTATTATTATTATTACTTAGTTTTACGTCATCCAACTTGGAAAGTGTTGTATATTCGATACTACCGTTGTATCAAATACTTTCCAGGGGAAAGGGAGCAGCGAGTATGATTTCATTGTCTATTGTCTTTTTAATTAAATTAAAAAATATGATACAGCTTTCAAAATAATGTAATTATTCGTATTTCTCATAGTAATTTTGAAAAACCTGCGATATTGTCGTCATTGTTGTTGATTTGATCCATTTATTATTTTATTTACTTTTATTATTATTATTTTCAAGTCTTTTTATTTCTTGACTAGTGGTACCCGCACGGCTTTGCCCGTAATAGAAAAATTAAAAGGTCTTTTGGTTCGCCTGTATATTTACAAATAATGTATGGTGAATTTTCTTGTCAATTGGCTTGTGCCCATGTTACGGTTCCACGTAATGATAATTTCGTAATTTACTCGTCCATCTTATGAGAATTTTGTTCTTAAAATTGGAATAGAAAAAGAACCACATCGAACTTTCGAAAAATCGCTTCGAAGTGCACACCCCCATACTACAAACTAACTTTGTGCCAAATTTCATGAAAATCGGCCGAACGGTCTAGGCGCTATGCGCGTCACAGAGATCCTGACAGGCAGAGGGACTTTCAGCTTTATTATTAGTAAAGATTTAATTTTTTGAATTCTTTTTGTAAATTTTCTTTCTTCAAATAAGTTATATTCATGGTACTCATTGTTAATGTCTTGGAATTAAATTTATTTAATGGCAGTTCAAAAAAAGAGAAAAAAATTATAAAATACGTTTCGACCGAATTTCAGAAGTAATTGTTTTTATCAAAGTAAACGTATCAAACTTTTGTATTATGATGACCATAAAAACCATGAACCACAGCGCAGTGAGAAGTTCTAGTGCAGGAGCGTGCACAGAAATTTTGTGGCCCGTCACAAATGACTTTTACCCCTTCATATATATAAGGGTAATCAATATGAGCCCCTTCATATTGTTTACCCTTACGTCTTTACAAAAAAATTTACCTCGCATTTCAAAAATCTTGGGCCCCCTTCATCCTCGGGCAGCACTCCCCTGTTCTAGAGGGAAACAGCCCTTCAATACGATTTTACACTATGCTAGAATTCACAATTTGGTCAAAGAACTGTGGGAAGTACCCAATACCCCCACCCCCCTCCCTCCGTCCAGCTCAAAATGGAAGTTCGGACAGTTCCGTCATTTAGGCAACCCCAACTCCCCTCTCCCAGCGAATCGTGTAAACAGTGTAATTATTTATGCATCCCCCCCCCCTCACTAGAAAAATCTAAAATGACAAACCTAATGAGGGACATTTTTTCAGATTTGAACTTTTTCACGGTTTGTTCAGAAAAGAGGTCGCGTATATAAAACACTTTCTCTAAATAAAGATCTCTTTTTTGTGGAGACTTTGGAAAGGAAAAGTGTTTCTGACGCTGTATTACATTGAGTTACCTTTATAGCTGTATTGCGATGCAAGGGTGCTCATATAGGGGAGCAAGTGGGGGCTCAAGTCCCCCCCCCCCTCCCTAGAAATGAGAACTTCCTTGCTTTTAGTGCTTTTTTCTTTGCAAAAATGTATAAAAATTTCTTTTCCAGCCATTAATGAATAAGTTATGAAAAATGTCAAATTTTAATGTCTCTAATGTGTACTGAAATTGGTTTCCACGGGGAAAATGTTCTGTTAAACCATGGGGAAAACACAAAGTTAGAAATTGGTGAAACGACCATCAGTTAATCAATTTTTTTCTTCTAATTTGTTGTGTGTGTGTGTGTGTGTGTGTTTTTTTTTTTTTTAATTATTTCTTTGGTTTCATTTTGAATGTTTCCTATTTTGGAGGGAGGGCAGCTGCTCTTCCTTGCCCCCCCCCCCCTCTTGATAGGTCCATGCCCCGTCCACCAGACATTCGGTTCTTTTTGTTTTTGTTTTCTTAAATTTAAAACGTTTACTAAGAGGCCAAAATCTTACTCTGTGTATATTATATATATTCCAGCTCAGAATTTCTCAACCTTTGGTGTCTATCGCTCTAAAAACAATGTCAAAATTTTAAGATGATCCATGTGTGTTAGGGAGGGGGAGAGAGGAATGATATAACATACATTAATTTGTTTGTATTCAAATCTTTGGATCGAAAAAAAAAAAAAAAAAAACAAATATTGTTTCTTTGTACCGCAGCGTCTTATCAATATTTCTCAAACTGATGGAGCAATTGCCCCTTTCTGCATCCACCCTCCTCGAATAACGGCCAGATTACATTTTTAAAATTAACCACTACGCTGCTGTTAGGCTCCAGTTTAACGATTATAGATATAACAATAGCTAGATGGTAAGGAGTGCAATATTTCGGTTTCAAACATATCGTTCAATACAGCCTCAATGTCACTTCCAGGAAGAAAAAATAAAGAATTTTTACCCGATAACATCACACACGGAAATGCCGGAGTATTTTCTCCTCATCTAAACTTAAAACAAGTGCATGACTGCCTTAATCCGGAAAGGTGAAGACATCCAACTTTTCATTCATTAAGTGGATAAAAGCCTTCCGGGTACTTCGTGTGGCAAAATTAAATTGCCACGGCTGCTGCAGAACAATTAATAAGTACGAGATGTGTGTGTGCGCGCATTTGCATTTCTGAAGCCCTCCGCAACGTCACGTAACAACGATTCGAAAAGCGAGGGGGGGGGGGGCAGCAAGGATAGGAATATTTCCAAAACAGGTAAAGGGGATTAAGGCCCCGCGACTTCTGCATGAGAGGGGGTAGGGAAATTTACATGAAAATGCTTTTCGTGTGTCGCCATCCCACTGCACGGTGCTGGAATGAATTTGAAAATTTTAGTTGCAAGTTAAACATGATTATAAAAGCTGCTGAGGCGAGGAGTGATGTTGTTCACCGTCGTGTTTGTGTCATCTTTTTTTTTAAACTGTCAATTATTTTAAATAATCAAATTTTTCTTTTTGAAATTTTAAATGAGGCAGTGAGAAGCAAAGGGGTGTAAGTGCCAAAATTCAAAAAAATAGAGATGACCAGTACAACTGGCAGGGTTCGCTGATATATATCGGTCGATATGTATCATGATATATGTCACGATATATAGCCGATATTTATTTTGAAAATATCATGATATTTTCGATATTTATTTTTCAACTATGGTATTTTTTTAAAAAAAGTATGTTAATCATAGTAATATTGTTCATTTATTATTAAAAATAACCAAAAACTTATTTACTATATTTTTATAATGTATAATACATCACTCATATAACAAAGTAATATAATATTCCTATTTTACTTGTGTTTTATATGGATAAAATTATTAGTAATTTAACAATTTTAATTCATATTAAAAGTGCTTAATTAAATTTTAAACATTGCTCAGAAAAAAAGAAAATGTCTTGTGACTGTCACCGACTAATGCATATTATTTATTTCTGAATCATATAGCTGTAAAAGTAGCTAACAGAAGAAAAATGAGTACAACAGCTAATGCTAAACTGATTCCATTAAAATTGATAGAAATGTAAACTAAAATATTAGATATAAGTAATTAAAGAAACATTAATTTTTTGTCTACATATTGTACTATAATGTAATAAAATAAAGAGTGATTTGAGGATGCAATTTTCTTGAAGACTTGAGTTTGTGCTGATTGAAAATAACGGATAGATATCAAAATATCCGCTATTTATCAAAATATCGGATATTTTCGATATTTTCGAAAGTATCATGATATTTTCGAACCCTGACAACTAGTATCCCTGGTAGGTGCTGAATACAGCATAATTTAGGGAGAAAATTCAATGGAAGCCTATACCTAGAATCTGAACTTTAAATGTGTTATAACTCATAATTTTAAAAAGTCCACTTGCATCCCTTTGCTTCTCATTGCCTCATATGTGAAGATCATTTACATTTTGCTAGCAATAGCGGTGAATATCTAAGTGTTACAAGCAAAGTTGCTTATTTATCCTTCTTCTGCTTTTAGAGGTGGCCATTTTTTTAAATACAACCATCAGATCGAACGAGGTCATAAGAAGAGTCCGACAATTCCCGTTTGCCATGTCGCCCAGACGACTAAAAATAAAATCAGGACGACTAGTTTTTCCGAACAAGAATGTTTCAGAAGTCACGTGACACTGAATTTACCTATAAACTCTGAAAAATATTTTTTCCTGGCGCCTAATATGTCACCTGGCGCCTAAGTTTTTCATTTTTTGTCGATCTTTCTTTACAAGTGTAACCTTTAAGCACAAATATGGGCTTTGGAGCAATCCCCTTCATAATATCCCTACATTAAAGTCCCCAATACTCACTTTTTAGGCTATCTTTGCTGGATTTAAAGAAGGGCTGAGGGGTCTTGATTCCCATTTCCCACCTCCTCGATCCACGCTTGAGAGCTTCAATAACAGCCCCTAAATATTTCTTCTAAATGTTGTAAAAATTCAACTTAGCAGCAAAAGAAAGAAATCGGATGAGTTCAGGGGGGGGGGTAATTAACTTACCATCTCCCAGAGTCCTTGGTTTTAACATATATTGCCATTCCTAACATAATAGTTTATATACATGTAAGGACTTTTATGCCTCTTCCCCCAGAGGGTCAATTCTGGCTGTGCTAGTAAGCTCAACCATTTTATTGATTTTATACGGGTGAAAATGTAGTTCAGGGTTGAGCATGGTGAATACAACTTGTTCAAATAGAAGTTGTTCCGAAGTAAGAATAATAAATAAATGGTATATAAATGCTTAACAAAAAATTCTCGGGGAAAACATTACTAGTCATCCTAGAAAATTCAAACCGGGTCCATTATTGCTCGACTTCCGAAAAACAGTAAATAAGACAAACGATTAATCTTAAGTTAGAGACTTTTAAGTGCGGTTTGCTTGCTTATGAATCTTGCATTTTGAAATCATCATTCAAATTTTAACATGAAATATCATATTTTTCATTTAATTTTAAAGCATTCTATCAACATTTCCTCTGTCCAATTAAATCGCAATCGATTTTAATTTCCTGTATCGAGAGTCGCATTTTTCATTCTCTCTGCTCTTCCTCTTCAAAGGGACGAGATGCGCATGCGCAGATACTCATCCCCTTTGACACGGGATTAAGAATGTTTCACTGCTCCTCAGACTCAGCAATACAGTCAGTATAGGCAACAGTCTCCGCATGTCTCTGGAAATTAATTTTATGCAAATACCGCTTGGTGCTAGCCGGCTTTATTTCGAATTACGCATGAGCGCACTCCCGGTTCGAGTGGACATTTTATTTTATGAATTTATCGTCTGTCGTTTTGATATTTTAACAAGTGGATATGAGAAGAGCGTAGATGGGATGAACTTGTATCTTCGAGAGAGGAACCAAATTTTCTAATCGGAAATAGAAAATTGGGTCAAAATTTTTCAGTGTTTTTTTGTTGTAAAATGTAGTTTCTGCACAATTGATTGACTTTCACCAGCATTCAGATTACTCTTTCCCTGTAGCCGATGAAAACTACCAACACGGATTATTCGTCTTAATTTGCACTATACGTACTTCCACTAACTAAAATTGATAATTTCTTATGGCTATGCCATTGATATTGCTTAAGAGAATGTATAAGGATTGTGTAAAGTTAATTAACATGATGTGTTTCCAGAATCCGAACAAGTTACTCTTAAGTCATTAAAAAACTCAAATGTTAAGAAAAATTTTTTTAATGGACTTCACAACATCAAAAACAAGCATTAAAAAAACGAATGAATATTAATAACGACTTTAAAGTTTCATACTCTCTGTCTTTCTCTTAATTCAAGATTTCAAGTATCAAAACGCAAGATAACAACGAAGACTGAACCAAATAAATTTTCTAAAATTAAACTAACGGGCAAGTTAATGGCTTTTTCTCTAGAATCATCTACAATTTAAGTTAAAGTTACCCAGGTATTGGAACAGATTGCGACGGTATCGGAAGTAGGGTGGATCCGCAGGGATCATGGCAACTAATGCCCCCCTCCCACCCCCATCTTTTTTTTTTTTTTTTTTTTTTCAAATTTTCCAAATTAAAAGTTAGGAACATAACGAAGGTAGTTGTTGAAGATGACTATTTAAAATTACTTAATTGTATTGCGTTTTTCTTAATATTTCAATGAAAGCAGCTTTCTTTATTTACTAAATTCCCCGTTGAGAAAGCAAATAACGAAACTTGTGCTCCATTCGGAAAAAACAACGCAGGGATGGGCTTCTGGCAATTTTAAATTGGCTTTAAACATCATCTCGTTGAAAATTAATAAAAATTAATCAATTTATCGAAACCAAAAGTCAACTTTGGCAACGATGTTTTTTTTTTTTTTTTTTTTTTGATTTTAATTCCATAATTAGCAGTAAAGTGACTTTTTGCCTTGTTGGTACGATGGATAGAAATATGTGTATGGATTAAGTTTTTTCTGTACTAATTAACAAGTAAAATAAATACCGAATTGAACCGAAAAATCAAACAAATTTTAGTCAATCAGTAAACAAAGTCGAGAAGAACTGAAGTGAAATGTATTTCCGTGACTGCGTCATAGAATTCTTAAAAACGATGTATTTTATTCACTTCCTGTTAGCTTTGGCGTTTGATAGGTGGATATTTAGTTGACAAACGCTTCAGCCTTAGTTCAACAATTTCTATCGGACGTGTGAAAGTCCACAGGCTTATTTTTTCGCCTTATTCTCTGTCATGTTTCTTTTTTCCTTTTAATATTTGCCGATAAGAACACCTCTGATAACTCGTTTCAAAGGTTAGTGGCTATCCGACCGCAAAACGGAAAAACTAAATAAATAAGAATAGAAAGAAGAGCGTAGTAATAAAAAGGTGTGATAAAGAAGTTTCGTCCTACACTGCTTGCCCAAGCTAGGGAAACAATGGACTTTATTTTCAAGCACGTGTTCGGATATTTAAAAAAAAAAAAGAAAGAAAGGAAGAAAGCTAAGAGAAAGAATAAAATAAAAAGGAGAGTTTAACAACGTGTCACGTACAATGCCATGTCATACCCGCCACCTCTATCTGACTTGGTCAAAATTCACCTGAAACGAGCCTGAAACCGCTCTTATCCATGAAGTGGATATTTCTTTTTTTTTTTTTTGGTAACAGCACAGTCATGTGATCCTGTCACGCCTTCGTCATCATTTCTTAAGCAATAAGCTGCTACGGCAGAATTCGTTATGAAATAAGTGAATCATTTTTAGTGGTCAGTTTATTTGCTGTTGAATTCGATCAGACAATTGTTGCTCAGTCTGTTAAAGAATGAGGGAATCTTTCCCCCCCCCCCCCCCTTCCATCTTGTGTGTTTTTTTTTTTTTTCTATTGGTTAACTTATTATTGCCATGCTCCAAACAATAGGGAATTTTTAATATTCGGTATATTGCTACTGTTTTCATTCCAATAAATAATAATAATAATAATAATAAAAGGTTGGTTTATTGATGCGAAATTAGTTGTATAACTGGACTCTCTCTCTCTCTGTCTAGCTCAGATTATAACCCTTGGTTGCTTCTTTCACTTAATAATTGTATTTGTAACCTACAGAAATGATTAAGAGTGGTTGGTGATATTGTAATTTCCGAAAGTTTGAAGTTAAGAAAACAGGAGAGAGGCCTGAAATAAGGAGTATTCTTTGACAATTAATCAATCGAATTGTGAATGGCTCAATTATCAGATTGAACCTCTAAACATGAACCTAGCTTCAGGGCCTGATTACTGAATAGGCCAACTAGACCGTGGCCTAGGCCCCCCGATATTTAGGGGCTCCCGAATGGCTGAAATTGCTTTAGTCTAGGGCTAAAATTGTTTCAGTCAACGGTTAAAGTTGTTAAGTTTAAATACAGGGGGCCCCAAAAAAGTATTTGACCTAGGGCCCTTTGATATCTTAATCAGGCCCTGCCTAGCTCGTCGTTGTCGATTCAGGATTCCACTACTTCACATTGACGTTCCTCTACTGACTATTTACGACTGCACCCCTTTCAGTTTTGCTTAGCTCCTTCTTGGCTACCTTTTGCCTTTTTTGGACAAAGTGTCCCAGCAAGGAGGACTCTTGCTAGCTGCGGCAGAACTCTTTTCAAACTTGCGCTCATCATGTAGCAAGCCTTCTAATAAGAATATTTTTGGTCCTCTCAATCAGCATTTTCGTTATTTTTCTTACATGTACTTTCATGGATCCACATACTTTACGAGAGCCGCTGCCGGATCGTGCCACGTGCCTCTCCTATTTTTGTGAATAGATATACAAAAAATTTTGTTTTAATCACTTTCTTCCCTCATGACGGGTCCCTTTTTAGTCCTGGACCATTGCTGTGGTACCGCTGGTTCATCTCATATGAGGCCATTGGACCTTAAATGAAAAAAAAAATGTTTCATTAAAAAAATTGAGATACGTCCTTCTTGTTGAGGACGACAGTATATATCACCTCTAAACAGTTCTGGAACAGGTATTATAAAAGCCGAAAACAAGATCATTGACGATAGAATAGTACAGGTCCATGTCTTCCGAGTCTTTTGGGTGGCCACAGATTTATTCCGAGTTTATGATCACCGCTGTAAATAAGCACTCTTGACTCCAATCCAGCTCAAATGCCGAAAAGAAAAGCATTCTGTTTCTCCGTTGCGTTTTGCTGGTTATGTCGTTGACTCAACGGTGAAGTCTAATTGTGTATGTGTGTTTGCTTGTGTCGCGCTGGGGTGTTCCGCAAGCCTCCAAATAAACCGACGGATGCTGAGGAAAACGATTGGGCAAGAGCTTCTGATGTGGGCAGCTGGCCAACATTTTCTAGCGGCTAAATCTTACGTGTTCCTCTCGCCATCCGCCTCTTGCTATTCTTAGCTACCTTTTGCCTTTCAGGCCAAAGTGTCCGAGCAAGGAGGGCTCTTGCTTGCTGCTACCGCACTCTTCTCAAATTCGCACTGTTCCAGAAGCAGGCCTTCTAGGGACTTGGCGCGCTTGAGGATTCGACCTTGTGTCCATTCTGCCTCCAGCTGGATGTTGGTGGTGCAATCGATTACTCTTATGCCCTGCTACTAAATGTCGAATTGTTGGCGAGGAATGTCCTTGCAGAATTTGTACTGAGTGATATTTCAGTTTCCAATTTGATAGCGTTTGATTTGGTGATAATCCAGGAGTTCATTAAGTCAATCGTAAAACTGCTTGCTCTGTAATCATGTTCACCTTATTCATTCCATATCAAAATCGATTAGTTTATTACCTGCTGCCATATTCTGCTACTAAATTAAATTGTTGGCAAAGCCTGTGCCTGCAGTGATATTGCAGTTTTCTATTTGATAGTGCTTGATTTGGTGATAATGCAGGAGTTCATTAAATCAATTGTAAAACTGCTTGCTCTGTAATCATGTTCACCTTGTTCATTCCATATCAAAATCGATTAGTTATTACCTGTTGCCATATTCTGCTACTAAATTAAATTGTTGGCAAAGCCTGTGCCTGCAGTGATATTGCAGTTTTCTATTTGATAGTGCTTGATTTGGTGATAATGCAGGAGTTCATTAAATCAATTGTAAAACTGCTTGCTCTGTAATCATGTTCACCTTGTTCATTCCATATCAAAATCGATTAGTTATTACCTGCTACCATATTCTGCTACTAAATCAAATTGTTGGCAAAGCCTGTGCTTGCAGTGATATTGCAATTTTCTCTTTGATAGCGTTTGATTTGGTGATAATCCAGGAGTTTATTAAGTCAATCATGAAACTGCTTACTCTTCAATTATGTCAACCCTGTTTATTCCATAACAAAATTGTTACCTGCTTTATTTTTTGCTACTAAACTAAATGTCGAAGTGTTGGCGAAGCATGTCCTTGCAGTATTAGTACCGATATTGCAGTTTCCAATTAGATAGCGTTTGATTTAGTGATAGTTCGTCTAGTCTCCAAATCATGAAACTGAGACCCTGTAATTCTGATTACCATGTTTATTCCATTACAAAATCGATTAATTGTTTTGTAGTCAATGCTGAATTGCTTGAGAGACATGTTGCACGTATTGGAAAAAAATATTGCTGTTTTTCATTTGATCCGAAATGCTATATTAACAGGGAAATAGATTGCATTTTGTGCCCTGTTAAAAATATTGCATCACTGCAGACACTTATTCTTGAAATTTCATGTGTTGACTGATGTTGTAGTTAGTTTTCTGAAAACTATTGATTTGTTATTGCAGGTTTTCATTTGGAGAATCACAAAACTACTTGTTTTGAAATATTGCTTGAAATACTTTACTAAATTATTGAACCAAGCTGGGCAATTACATAGTTGCTTTTTCTGCAGGTTTAGCTAGATTGTTTTTTTTCATAACGAAATCGATAACATTTTACTTTTCTCGAATGTTCAGCTTGCTAAACACTTTATTCCAATTTGGTTTCATGCACCATCTTCAGCTTACCGTGGATAACGTAGTTGAACATTGCACTGTATTGATGGAGACACAAGTCACTGCAAAATTTTGTATGCCGAGTAAAATTGCAATTTTTTAGTTGTTTTTCTTTGCTTTAGTAGCAGAGTTAATCTGGGCAATGACAGCTACGTATTTTAAAATGTTTCCTAGAGAATGTTTGTTCCATTTCGAGTCTTTATAACATAATATGTATCGGAATGACGTAATCACTAAAATGTAACACAAATATTATGAGATAAAACTTTTAAATATGAGCAGTAATATGTATGTATTCATACAAGGCCGTATCCAGAGGGGGGGGGGCCTGACGGGCCCGGGCTGTTTTGCCGAATGTTTTGTACCGTAAAACAGAAGAAGTTTTTTTTTTTCTTTTTTTTAAATTCCTATTGCCAGAAAAGGAAAATAACAGTTTTTTTTTTTTTTTTTTTTAATTCTTAATTTTGCTACTATTTAAAATTTATAATATTTTGAAGAAATACAGAAAAAACAGTTCTAGTTCTCATTAGCTGCAAGGCACACTTGAAATTTAGACCTTTAATTAGGAGTTCCTGCTCTCTTTCCCAATTCAATTCAGGGCAGTCCAGGGTCAAAGCAGGCCCTTTGTCAGTTCGGTAGACTTTTCAAGTCTACCGAACTGACTTTTGTGCACTTCCTCCTCCAGAGGCGTGCACAGAAATTTTGGGGCTGTCACAAATGCTTTTTTTGGGCCCCCTCCATATTGTTTACCCATATTTTCAGCCGTAAGTATAAAAATATTGGGCCCCATTTAAGCTCGGGCCCGGGCCAACAGGTGTCCCTTCTCCCCTCTGTGCACGACCCTGCCCTCCTTCCCCTAAAACTCTTATAAAATTTACACTGTACTGATTTCGAGCCGGGAACTCCCCAAAGGTTTGGACCCTAGTTTCCGATTAGGCGAGTATCTTGTTACCAAGATGTGCCAAATTCAGCTCCTTGATACATCCTGAGTAAAAAATGCAAAAATCACGATTCTCGCGTTTTTGTAGCATAATTTTCAAGATCATTTTTGTGACTGATATGTTTCTTGTCTTGCATTTATTTAATGCCGAATTCAGTATTCAGTCTTTTTTTTTTTCATATTTTTGTAGTCTCAATTACCTAATATAAGGCTCAAAATATAGATTTTTTTTTTCAAAAATTTCTCGGGGGAAAACCCCCCGGACCCCCTGAAATTATGGATGTTCTACATCCGACTTAAAGCGACACTCTCCTGTTATCCTTACTACTACAAGGTGAATAGAAAAATAATAAGAAATTAAAATAACAACAGTCCAAACAGTGGAATCATTAAAAATCGAGAAAAAGTCTTCTATGTTAACATTTTTATGCGTTTGGTGTGTCTATATATACTATATATGTGTGTGTGTGTGTGTTAGGGCAATGTGCTAATCCGCCCCCCCCCCCCCCCCCCCCCGAAAAAAAATTCTGGATACGGCCTTGTATTCATATGTATTTATATTTGCCTTAAATTTTCCCCTGTGCGCTGATGGTAAGTTTTTTTGAGCGGTTCAAAATTGAACAAAAAATTGTTCTAATCAAAAAGTGAGCTATCGGACTGAGGATCTTTCGTCAAAAAAGAAAAGTTTGTTCGAATCGGACAATTCACTCAAGTCTATTGGTAGGAAAGGAGGCAGAAAGATAGACACAATTTTTGGATATTTATATAATTTTTCGGGAAAATAGGCTAAAAAGAATCTCCTCCCCCATGTTTCTCATGAAGAACTTAGGATTAAAGAGCTATTAAACTGAGGAAACATTCATGTGTAAACGATGGATAGAAAAATCTCAGGACATACGTAATAATAAATGCTCTATATAATTGAAAAATTTACTTAAAGGACAAGTCAAACAATAGTGTCCAGTGTTTTCAAAAATGTTCATCAACTTTTGCAAGGTACATTTTCAAGCATTCGAGGGTTAAATTTGATATGAAAAAAAAAAGGAGAGGGGTTTGGGGGGGGGGGGGGGTTCTGGTTAATGTCAACCAAATAAACATTTTCCAAGCCGTCTCATCTCGAGGGCTCAAAATTTGCATTTTTGAACACCATCGCCCCTCAAAAGACCACGCCCGGGAAACCTTTCCCGGCCAATCCTCGACAACCCCTCCCAGCTGCGGACCTTAAGGACTGTCACCGGGCAACTTTCCACGATACTGCAGCGAACCTCTAAAAAAAGCCACCACTCACCGAGAGAAGGAAAAAAAAAAAGTCCACCATCCTCCCCAAGAAAGGAAACTGGAACCTGGCTGTAATGTCAATGTCTTTCGGTCCCTTTTTCTCCCATGACCTTAAACATCCCCTTCTTACATACGACGGGGGACTCGAGTTTTTTTCACATACTAATCCAGCCATCTCTGCCGTTCCCCCCAAAGTGCTTTTTTAACTCCAGGGGGGGAGGAGGACCTCTTGGGATGGCTCTCTCTCTTGCTCTTCTGGCCATCTGGTCGAGGGCCCCAATCTAGGGATGCTGCGGCCGGACGTAGGGTTGCCGACACGTCTGAGATAGTTTATCCCACGGAGTGTTTTACCGTGGACGCGCGTTGCCAACTGTTCTGATGAAAATATTAAATAGATGCGTATTGTGTACGCTGTAAAATAGCAACGTAAACAAAAGCAAAACTAAAGGGGTTTATAGTAATCACTTTTACTAACACTATTTTCGTTGACTTTTTACCACGTACATTCCTATCAAAGTTTTTCGATAGCGTTCGTTTTGTTTCAACAGAACAGTGTTATTTTCTATAGGAAGCTTCAGGTTTTGACCAGGCAACAGGTTATTTAGCTGGGAAAGAACTCGAAAATTGATTACTTCAGTTAATCTGGATAGGAGGATGACAAATTCCATATACTATTTTGAAATGAATAGTTTTAAATAAAATAATTAATTAACAAACTGTTAATAATTAAGTAGTGAAAAAAAAGAAGAAAAAAATCATTTTTTTAAAAACCATTTTTTCTTTTAGTCATTTTTTATAACAAATCAATTAAAATGTTTCAAATGCTTCAATTAGATCTCTGAATAAAGTGAACTTAATTTTCCTTGCTTGTGGCTCTTCCTTCATATAATATTTTCTACTTGCATTTCTGTGCAGAAAGTTTGTCTTTTAAAACTTTCGATGCAGACGCGTCATTTCAAATTTTTCCATGGTTAGGGGGTCAAAGGGTGTATACTCAATGTATTGCATCAAAAGGCGACATAAACCAAGCCCGTACATATGGAGATACATTGGTTTCTCAAAGTCGAGGTGGGATGGGAGGGGGGGGGGGGGCATGGCTTCCCAAAGTCCCCCGCACCTACCGTTTACACGAGGGGGGGGGGGAGAATTAGCCCCTCATGCCCAGCTGTTTCAGCTCCATAATTTAGTTTCAAATAATTAATTCAGAATGATCCAAAAAGTTTTTCACATAAACTTTGCATATAAGTTTTACATGATATTTTAATGAAAATTCTTTTTTAAATCATAGATGAAAGAACAAATTAATGATTAAGTATATGCACTTATGTTTTAAAACTTGTGCAATTCCTTTTTTTAAATTCATATTTTTAATATAATGCGTTCTGTAACTACAAAAAAAAAATTGTCGCTTATTGCATTTAAGTCAATTATTGTGCTAATTACTGCACTTTCTTTTTCACGTATGCATAAATGTCGAAAAAATTGATGACTATTATGGAAAAAAAACTTCATTCGTACAAATTGAATTTTTTGATGAAGAATTCCAATTTCTATGTAACTATATTAGAATGAGCTGCATAAATAAGTTACGTATATATTTATACTTGAATGCTGAATGCTCACACTGAATAAATATTTAATATTAAACCTAACTTTGACACATTTTTTTTTTTTTTCTGTTTTTGATATTTTCTCACAAAATAGTTCCTCAAAAAATTTAGTTTTGGACACTTTCGGACAGTTTTGTAAACAAGGGTTTTGTACAGGGCGATTAAAAACGTGGTTTTTACTGTATTGTCCAAAACCTTGCCATGCCTGACCTAAACCTTTCATGCATTTGTCGAGTCAAACAGCTAATTGTACGCCGACGCTGACAACATTAAGGCCGCCAAAAATTTAATCTTATTAGTGTCAACAATAACTTCAAATTCAAAGAAATATTCTTTAAACATAACTATTACTTCATTAGTTATTTTTAAAAGAGAGAAAACTTCAAAAATTCTTGTGAAACTTTCCATGCTTTAATCTAAAAGCTTTCAAGCTTTTTATTTGATATTTATGTTGTGTGTTCTTCTTTAATGATGAAAACATTATCGATTAAGCGGACTTTATTAGGGTAAGAATAATGAAGCCTGCATTTCAACACAATGTAATTAAAATGGAAATATTTAAAACAGTTCGCGTAGTTTAATATTTGTTTGCTGGAAAGTTCTGATGATAATTTAATTATAACAAACTCGAAATTAAGAGCTCGTGCTTCAACGCAATTTAGCATATTTAATTTTCAAAACTGGCTGGAACTAATCCGTTGGCTTAATTTAAAAGTCTGTCGTGTTATAATATTTATTTAATCCTTTGTGGAAATTTAATAATGTTGCAGCACGTAGAAAGATAACAGTTAATCCCAAGTTTTTCAAATACAAGGTAATCAAAAAGTTCTTCACACCATAAAAATTTAGAAGTTTGCTTTAAGAAGTTTTAAAAAAGTGTTAAGTAACTTAATATTTTTGTGACAAATTTATTTGCTAGGTTTTTTTTTTTTTTTTTTTTTTTTTTTTTTTTTTTTTATGTCATTGAATTTGCTTATCGTCATTTTTAAAAAAAATAAAATATATGAATTTATATACAGTCGACTCCCGCTACAACGCGATTCGACTTACGCGAAATGGCTATAACGCGAATTTTTCACGTGTTACGAATTTTAGAGCTAACGCGAATGTTTCGTCTATAATACGAATTTTTTAGAAAGAAGTATCGGCTTCGTTATTAGCCACTAAATATTGATTTCGTGAATACTATTACATCCCTTTAGGCATCACTTACAGCGAAAGTTTACACATCAAACTAGTCTACGCATCGCGTTGTTAGTCACTCAGCATCATTCATTTATTTAATTTTTTTCGTTTGAAATATTAAAGTTGATGAAATATAATGGTATCTTAGTGGCACCTTCACCTAAACTTTGTGAATATGGGAAGAAAAACAAAGTTTCTGATTTTAAAAAAGGGGGTGGGGGGGGGGGAGTTAACGTTCTCGAAATGCTTGAACTACTACAAAACGTCGACGGTAGCGCGACAATAAATATGAGTGAATCTTACATCCGTACTAATAAATATGTTACTGTATAATATACAGTATTACTGTATAATGTACAGTGCAACATTTTATTATTCTACATACTGTGCATACCGTGTTGTTTTATTTTGTGTCTTTCCCTTCCGTTGATCATTCATTTTGTGCATATAGTATTTCATCTTGAATAAAACAGTTTTTTATTTTTTAAATACAGTAAAAGTTCGGATTTTATGTAAGAAACTGTAGTGTATAGTTGAGGAATGCTTTAAAGCAGTTTGAGAGTGTTCATAAGTGTCTAAAAGAATTTTGTATGCTTCTGAAAAATTTGTATACACATATTTTTCCACAACGCGAAATTTCGACTTACGCGAGGAGTCTTAACGCATCCCTCGCGTAAGTCGGGACTCGACTGTACATTCATATATTTGTTTAAGAAAAAATAGCCAATCAGAAGTGACTCTACATCTGCTTTTTAATCGTTGCCAAGAGCAAAAAGAAATAACAGTAATTGCAAAGTTGATTGTCAATAATGTTAAGAAATTAATTTAATCGATGAGTTCGAAAACCAATCATCTCCTTTACGGTAACACGCAGAAGTTGACTGATTTTTGGATTCACCGATACCATTTCAATGCTGAATTAGAGCAAGGAAAGAATTTTGGATTTTTGGCTTTTGAAACTTTTCAAATAAGTAAGAGATGTTCGAGGCTTTCCTCCATTCAAGTATAGTCGATTAAAAAGCTTCTTTCTCTTCTTTTTTTTTTTTTTTTTTTTGGAGTTGGAAACATAGCAGGTGAGTACTTATTTCTGATTGAGTAAATTAATTTTTTCTGTGATTGTAATCATGGACGAAGTAGCGCAGCGATGGGGTAATGAAACCAATGAGCGGAAAATTAAGGGTTAGCACCCCCCCCCCTCGGGATAAGCACCCCCCCTCCCCCCCGAGGCATTGGTTTCAGCATAAATGTGTATTCTAATACAGTAATTTAGACATGTGAAAGGAGTTTTTTGATCAAGAAACCCCCAAGAAATTATTTTTGATCGAAAAATTCCTTCCAGAAGGTATTTTTGATTTTAAAAAACCCTCTAGAAGATTTTTTGATCAAAAAATCCCCTCCGGCTACGCTAGTGCATAGACTATAATACTGGTGTATACCTGTATCATAAGCCTATGATTGTGATAAAAATGGACTATAAAAAGAGAATTGCGTAACAATTCACGGGGTGATGAGCGATAGCGAATTGGGGACTCTTAGTGTTAAAAAAATTGACAAATAAATCCAAATGAAACCAAATCTCAAACGCATTTCGAGAGAGAGAGAGGAAGAAAAGAATCTACTCGTTTCTAGTCTTCCATGCTCTTATAATCTTTCCTGCTACGAGTTTCAGCTAACAAGTGAGAGAACCCTGCACAGATGATAAACAACATTCGCTGGTTACCCATCCCGCCAACAAAAAACTTCTAAATGGAGAAAACAGCTGACTCGGCCATAGGCCAAACGCTTTTTTTAAGCTTGGTCCTCATAGCAGATTTCCTGCGGTTTTTGGTGGGGGAAGATTTTTTTTTATGTGTGTTTTTAGCTCCTGAATTGATGGTTTTCTTGAGGAGGAGGTCCCCATTTTTCCCCATTCTAATTTTCCGCTCATTTGTATAGGGATTTTTCTCCTCTTCCCCCCTGCATTGTATCTATGCGTTAAGTTTCTCACCGGGTTACCTGCGCTCGATTTATTAATTTTCGTTAAATTCATGCGTTGTTGAAGATGAACATTCGTTGATGGTAGCGTCGGTTGCACAGGGATGCTGTCTATTGTCCTGTTTATGTACTGCACATCTGGGCAAAAAAAAAAAAAAAAAAAACTTTCAACTTCATGTCTATTTATATGTTTTCTTAGAGAGGGCAAAGTTATATCTGTAATACAGTAGACCCTCGTTCCATGCGGGGTTTACGTTCCACGGAAATGCCACGTAAATCGAAACCGCGTAAAGTGAGACCTAATACTAGTGTTAAAATAGGGGTTTGGTTCCGTAGATAACAAAATACTTCACTCTAGTAATGACTAATTGTATAATAAATTTAATGTGTACTTATATCGACTTTTATGCACAACATGCATAAAGAAAACATAAATTAATTTCGTGTCCTGTTTATAAAGAGGAGCTGGCTATGATAGCCTTTTGGCAGTCATTAAGAATTTTGCTCTATAATTCTTTGCAGAGCTTTAACGCATCCATGATCACTTGCGTCGTTTCCATGATAGAATCTTCCTTCACTAACAAATCAGAAAGATCATTCCTATTGTCTAGGAATGGCTAAAAATTTTCAATGTGAAAGTTTTTGGTTGTGCGTCACCGACGTCGGTATCCTCGTTGGTTTTGGCCTCCTTTGTCACTCCTAAAAGTTATTCTTCCAGTGAGTTCTGAACTGTGTGATTTTAATAACTTTACTTCTGGAAAGAGGTCTGGAACTAATCGCATAAAATGTCTCCAGTGACCCAAGCTCGATTATTAGCACGCCGAAATGCAGTTGATTACGCGTAATCTGCAATTTTTAGGAGTTTGGATTCTGACAGAGAGGAAAATTTTATCTGTTTGCAATGCCACATTCTCGTAAAACCGAAACTCATCCGCGTAAAATAAAATAAAGGTGTCAAATCTTAAACCGCGTAAAATAAACCCCTGTAAAACGAGGGTCTACAGTATATTGGTTAGTAGATTTGACAAAAAAAAAAAAAAAAGATAATTTAATTAGTTTTCGGTTGGTTTTCATGCTGCGTATTTTTCAAAATGATCTCTAAAGAAAAAAAGTCAGTATCGATCAGTTAAAAAACCCGGGAACAAAATGTAATTGCATGCGTAAAAATGCATCATGGATTGAGCAATATGCCATCGTGGCTCATCGATGGCTACTGAGATCCGGAGCTTGGGGCTTTGTTTATGGATTCATCGATAAATTGTTGATAGCTTGTCTATCGATTATGATGTCACATTTTTGCAATTTGGCGACCGTTTGATGGTTGAAATACGAAAAATTGGTGATAATATCTACTTCGAGTCTTACAAGTTAGTAGCTATCGTTTCTCGGACACTCATAAATGGACGCATTTATCAATCTTGATTTTGTTCCATAGCGGTCGATATTGAACAATTATTAAATGACGTCAGATCGTCAGAACCAACATAAACGATAATGGACGGCCGAAAAAGGAAACCAGAAACAGCAGTTCAGCCACATTTCCTGCTCTTCCTCCCCAACATACATCTCTTTCCCTCAAATCTCTTCTCCCACTTTAGTTTCTTCGATCTCTAGTTTACTTTTCTCTTCGCGGCCTTGAAATTCGGTCTCGCTCTGATGACCAATAGAAAGTTTGGGATTGCGACGGAGAAAACTCTCTCCACAATAAACCGTACGTTCGAAAATGTATCCGCATGCCTGCTTATTGACATTGTAAACGATGCGTGACTGCAAACTGCCGAAACGTCTTGCTGCAATCGAACTCGGTAAATTTTCTTTACAGATCGGTGTCGTGTGTCACTGTTTTAAAAGTTCTGTCGCCACTGGCATTTCCAACTCTCAGAGGATAAGTGCTTAACCAAGGGCAACTACTGAAACTGCCCAAGTGAATAAAATGCAATTTACGAATGCTTCTCTGTTACAAAAGGCGAACGTCAGTAGTTGAATGCCAATATTTATAGACTGGAGGCTGGAGAGCATCCATTTAAACCGTTGGTGTATCCACCGTGGTGGTCGGGGGTGACCCCGCCCCCCAAATTCAATGGCGCAAATCCCCCCGACCAAAAAAAAAAAAGTTTTCTCAACCCCTTTTCCCTTTTTTATTTTTAGCTCTTTTTTTTTATTTCATTCATTTTTTGAAAATATTTTTTATTTATTCATTTACTTATTTTTAATTATTATTATTATTATTTTATTAATGGCATACACACACGCGCTCGCAAACTAAATAAATAAATGAAATACATGAAAACAGGATAAAATAAAATAAAAAAAAAATTTTAAATTAAAAATAAATTAAGGAATAAATTTAAATAAATAAATTTAAACAATTTCCCTAAAAATATTTATGACGCAACTTGTGCCATAATCCCCCCTGTAGGCACCCCATGCTGGTGGTCAATGCCAGACTTGATTTGATTGTACTGTCGCGCCCGTTAGTAGCGAAGTCGTATGGAGGGGCGCCCCGATGGGAGGGTTGAGGCCACTGTGACCTCCCAAAAATTTCTTATTCGGCAAATTTTGTCTGACGATTCTGCAAAATTGTCACCATGTCACAAAATTTGGAGTACTATTCAGCAAATTAAGAGTTTCTGCCTTCCCAAAAATGTAAGTTACGTTCTGGGCGCCCCTTTTCGTATATAGCAAATTAAAAAGAAGCTATGACGGTATTATGTCTGCAATTATTAATGACCTTAATCTACACTATATAATTACCCTTGAAAACTTTCCAGAAACCACATCAAAATTTTCTCCTTATTATTGAAATAGTAAACCCAGAATTCTGAAATGCTCGTTTTTATATATGTATCGCCTGCGACTTCTAAAACGTAAATTAACTAATAATGAATATTTAATGAAAATTTAAATGTAATATTTAAAAATAAATCGTCTGCTTTGCAAGTGATATAAAAAATAATGAGATATTTTTTTTAAGAAAGTGAATGCATAAATGCGGCATTCTCAAATCATCATCCTTAAAAATCATACGCAAAAGATGTTATCCTTCTCAAACTGTGGAAATACTCAACTTGTTGACAACGGAAAAAAAAGCAATTAAAATTTTGGAGTATCTAGTTCCGTAATTTCTGGAAACTAAACAATATTTTCAAAATTACATTAAATCAATTTCAGCGACTAGCTGAAAATATAAACTACTAATACCATCAAATATTCGACTTAAGCTATATGCAATTTTTAACAGTAGAAAATTTCCAGTCTTTATTCATACAATGTGGAAAAAGAAATTAAAAAAAGATAATTGGTTTGAAAAGTTTTCGAAGAAAACTCATCGAGTCAGCCTAAAATAATATACTACAGATAGAGTGAGAGAGAAAGAGAGGAAAAAAAGAGTAATTTTAAAAACACGCGAGCAGAATTCAACTGTAAAAAAAAAAGAAGAAAAAGCAGAAGTGTTAAGTATATATATTTGTTACTGCAGTATTTAAAGTTATTATGTATTTTTCGTTGAATTGGATTCATTATTTAAAATTTAATGTTTATGTATTTTTCAACAATCGCTTTCGAATATATGAAAGAAATTATTGCTGTCATTCAATGGTGGTTTTTAGGAAATACCAGTGGTGGTTTGGACGAGTTAAAAATTGCAGTTCGTAACAGAATTCCGATTACTTGTTTTCGCACTTTCGGAAGGAAAAGCAGAAAACGATTTATATTTCTATTTTGACATGTTACTAGTACACTCAGATTGTCATATTTACTCATTTAAAGTTGGTTTTACATGAATTTAAATCGGAAGAGAGTTTATCAAAAAAAAAAAAAAATATTGTAAATAAAATCATGGATGCTGCAGCGAAACTCATCTTTTTCACTTCAAGTTGCATCAAGAACTATCGTATTCCCGATTCATTATTCAGATTCAGAGCAAATATTCAATGTGATATCAATACAAGCACTCCCCTCCATACATTTATCCTTGAAATCGTCAATAAATATTTCAAAAGCTTCATTCAAATATGACTATAGGTCACTATGTGATCCACTTTTATCAATGCCCAGTCCCCTTCGAAGATTAACAATAAAAAAAAACACTCGCCGCTCCCCCTTTTGGAACGGCTGGAGGCGATTTCTTTGAAACCACAGTGACGTCACGCTCCCCCCCCCCCCTGTAGTTCCTCTTTAATTCTTATTTTTTTGAACATCATCATAACCGCCATTATGATATTAACCTCGAACCCAGAGAGAGGCCCTTCACAAAAGCAAGCGGGTAGTTAGTAGCCTTGAACCCGGAGGGTGAAGGGAATGGTCCGGTAGGCGACATGACTGGACTCCTCGCAGACCCTGGACGTATCTTTTGGCTATTTAACGCCTCGTTTGGCGACTCACACAAAGTATTTCTGTTGGCCAACATATTCTTTATTATTTCGGTTTTTTTTTTTTTTTTTTTTTTTTTTTTTTTTTTTTCACTACTGGTATGTACAGGGAGAGGAGAAGGGGGAGGGCGAAGTTTCCCAATCCTCAGGACACCACATAATGAGTATCAGAATATGATTTTCTTCGAATGCTGTTTGATTGCATTAATTTGATTGCTTTCTTTATGAGAAAGTTTTTGTAGAAGTATTAAATTTGATGTATACTTTTTATAGAGAAAATTCAGTTATAGGTATGCAGATACAATGTTGTTTTCTTCATCTCCATCTAACATCATTGCTTTTGAATAAGTCAATGTGCCCCAATATCCACTTTGGTAAAATCGGCGCCTCTGGGTGGGGGTTATAACAGGGACGGATCTAGAGGGGGACCATGGGAGCCATGGCCCCTCCCAAAGCCTTGTGATTGTAGGATTTTTTTTTAAAGAAAAATAAAAAAAAAACGAATATTATGAGAAAATAACAAAATTTAAGACATGTTTTTTACATCAAAAGAAATTTCGGCCTTATTTGGCAGAGAAATTATATCCCTCTCCTTGAAAAAGAACTATCATTCCCAAAATTTTGCTCCTTCGTTTACATCATATCTTGATTCCAACTTTAGACACTTGAACGTTCTCTAAACGCTGTTGTCCTCAGAGTCACCTATTGCTCACGAGACCAAAGAGAGCCTAAATTTGCGTATTTATGGCTTTAATTTCGAAATTTTTCGGAGGGAGAGCTCACGAATCCTCCATCGCTTTCTCTAATACGCACAAAGAAAGCTTAAAATTAGATTTTTAGAGCCTCTTAGGTAAAATATTTCTAGGAAGGAGGGATTCCACACACACACTCACTCTCCCTTTAGAATCATTCATTTTAATAAAGTTTCTCGAGAGTTTATTCAAAAATTTTGGGTGGCCCCTCCCAAAATGATCGGCTAGATCCGCCACTGGGCTATGAAGAAACCTTTTATTGTTATGGAACGTGGACCTGGTACCTAAGCAAATGAGAACAGAAATTTTGACAGTTTTGCAGGCGTTGTATGAAAGTGTATTTTTAAAGACTAAAAAGATGTTTGCGAACTATCTAAAATTAAAATTGTTAGTCGAGAAAGTGTAATTTAGAAGCTATTCCATTGCTATAAAACGTAGTCTGTTGCAAGCATGGATCCAGGAGTTGAGTCATGGTCCTCCCTTAGGGCCACCAAAGGTCGATTGAAACTGCATTTTTGCGGGACTTCAATTTCGAGGAAATACTTCTGCAGAGTCCCAGATCCCTATTTGTGTCCGAATATTAAGCTTGCTACACTTTCTGATTTATGGGCTCGCATAAAAAAAATAAATAAATAAATAAAATAAAACCCTCCAAAACCAGATGCTTTATCACCCATAACTGTTGCCTAAATAACTTCTTTATTTAGGCAACAGTTATATGGATATGGGATATGGTTATGGGATAATTTGAAAAACACGGAAATATGTTTCAAGACTGTAGAGATGTTTATTGAAAGTGTAAGAACAATTGAAACTGTCTAAGAACATAAATCAGTACATAATTACCGATGCAGTAGGATGTTTTTACTGTTCTGAAGATTGATAATTTGCTTTTTGCTTTATTAAAAATTGAATATATTGAATTTTCAAACATCGTGCGTACTTTTTTCTCCCATCAAATCAAGTGTTATGTTTCTGTTGTTTTGCAATTTGTTGAAATTCCTTTTTTTTTCCCTTACTCATTAAAAATTCACGTGCCTCCCCCATGCTTCGCTTATGAATTTGACAGTTCAAGTGTTCTTGAAATTTTCTTTATACTTTTTCCGAGCTTAAAACATTTTTCCCTTTGTTCCAAACCATCTTCCTGAATGCATTTTAAAATTTCCTGTGTGTTTACTAGCTTTAACATTCTCTCTAACTTAATGCTTTTAAGAACTTTTAGAATTCCCTGCATTTTTGCACAATACAAAATTTTGCACCTCCATAGCGACATGTCCGCCATTTACAGGGTTAGGAAGCAGGGGCGGATACAAGGGGAGGGTCATTGGGTCATTAACCCCCACCTCCACCCCCCTAAATCGTTGACGGTAGTATCCGTCCACATTGTGTTCAAACACTTTATGAATAAAAGTCAAAGATTTCAGTAGTCTTTTCAATTTATAAAATATTTTTGAAAGTAACTATTTGAAATACTACTTCTTTTCATTGCTTATGAAGTTAATTTCTAACGTGCCGTATTAGATGCTTTATCGCTGCCGATTTTTTTATTGGCACCCAAGCAGTTTCAGAAACTTTTTGTACCCAATCGTATGGGGGGGGGGGCAGTATCGTTTGGGGAGGGGCAGTAGGTTCCTTCTTTAGCATGCCCACTTCCTAAAATGGTAGTCTGTATCCACCCCTGTTAGGAAGGGGCAATTGACCTCCCCTGATTTGGAGAATTCAATCCATTTCCTTGTATGTGAGTGCGGTTTTGTTGTTTTTCGATGTAATACGCATTGAGTTTGTGTACACTTTGAACCCCCCCCCCCCCGCCCCCAACTCGCTGGAATGTTTTGAAATGACGGGCGTGCGTAGCAACCATCTGCGACACCTCCCACGAATTACGATTCTGTATTTGTCAGCAACACGCCTGTCCTTTCCAGAAAATTCTTCAAAGTAGCCGATCCTCACCGACACGTAATCGGAGCACATTGTCCAAAGAATCTCCGTTAACAAACAGCATTATCAACGAACCTTTTCTACTTCGCTGTCTGTCTGTCCGCATTCTGAGCGTTACGTCACACGTACAAATACTTGCTCCGCACACAATAAACAAGAAGAAGAAAAAAAAAAACGTCCAGAATAGGCCATTGAAATTTCCTTTATATTTCATTTTTTATCAATTCCTACTATCTGCCATTGTGCGAAAAGGTGGTCAGAGTCCATCGGTGCGAGTGGGAGAAGGGGGGGGGGGGGGGCGCACAACGGCAGACGACGCCCCGCAATGTCCCGGATGGCGACGGGCAAGAAGTGGCCCCCCAAACGATGGGCCTCTCGTTCAGGGACGTAGGGGAGATTTGACCTATACGCTCCCGCAAACAGCTCGCCAGCGTGGGATGTAAGGGAGTGTTTTTTCCTGTGCGATGGGACCCGACGCTTGACAGTGTCGGTCTGTGATGCGATGGACCCTGCTCTGCGCTCCCCCCCCCCCCCCCCACTCTTGAAATTAAGATATAGAGATGGATGCGCGGAAGTCCTCCTTAATGAGCGGATTTTGTGAATTCGTGAGCTTTGGCAGCTGTTTACATGCTTACAAATACTGTTGAAGAACTTATTTTCGGCGCGAATGAAGATATCTGCTGAAAGTTTCATGAATGTGAACAGAAACCGAAAGTTGATAAGTCCACTGTGAAAAATTTCTTGAGGGTGAAATTTTCGCGACTGCGACGGTCTCACGAAAATAAGTTCTTCTACTGAAATCGGCTGAGTACTACAATTGTGGTAACTGCAAATTTAGAAATCATACAACGTTTCTCTTTTAATGAAAATTTTTGTTCGAAAGAAGACATAAATACTTCTAATTGAGTAAGATTTCAAAATGGTAGTTCAATAACATTTATACCGGGGACGGATACATACTCCCATTTTCGGTTGGCCAAGCTGAAGAATGACCCCCTCCTCCCTCATGCGAACGAACCAGATTTTTGTTTTTTTTTTTCTAAATTGTCAGTAAAAAGCACTAAATCAGCCAGCAATATTGCACGTAATTGGGCAAAAACGTTACTCATTTTATAAGCAGTAAAAAAAAAAAGTAATATTTCAATTCTTTACTTTTAAAATCTTTTAATCAATTAAAAAGATTACTGCGATTGTTTACATTTTATTCATAAATTGTTTGAGCACAATGTGGATGCATAATAGTGCCGATGGTGGTGGTGGGGAGGGGGGGGGTATGACTCCCATAACTCTCTCTTTGTATCCGCTCCTGATTTGAGCCAAGCCTTCGCATCCCCTCAAAATCGTGAAAAAAACATTAATTTGTTAAGTTCTCGAAGCATTATGAAAAAAAAACTGAATTGTAGTTACCTATTTGTAGCATTGTCCCACGAAATGGACAGTATACCTTCGGGACTTATTTTCATTTGAATTATTTTTACAGCTTCATTTTTGCCAATGAACTCGTCTTCATTTTCGCTATGTGTTATTCTTAAAAAAGTCATCTTCATTTTTTTCGAAACCCATTCTTGAAATTAAGAAACCATGGTGAATTCGCGAGATTCCTATTTAATAAACAAATTTCGTGAATTCGTTCACTTCAGCAGGTGTGCTACTAGTTTCGTTGATATCTTTTTGAAGGAAAACCTCATGCTGGGTACTTATTTTTGCATTCAAATTGAATTGTTTTCTTGACATCTTCATTTTTACGAACGAATTCGTCTTCATTTCTCAATGAGCGCTTTAAAAAATTCATCTTTTTTCCTCGAACGCTTTACTCTCTCTCTCTTTCTTCTTCAAATTAAGATAAAGAGATGAATTCGCGTAAGTCTTAAATGAACGAATTTTATGAATTTGTTTACTTTGGCAGCTGTTCCAAAAGATTCGTTTGTGTGTTTCCAAACAAACAGTTCTTAAGGAACTTTTTCTTTTTTCAACATCTTCATTTTTTAATAAGTTCTTACAGTCTAAATTATTTTCATTTCTCTCGAATGATTTTTTCCTGAGGACGAAGTCTTCATTATTTCCACGAACTTTTCATTTATTCAAGTACTCATCCTCATTCTCTCAATAAGTATTATTAGAAATTCATCTTCATTTTTCTTGAACGAAGTCTTTTTACCGATGTATCCATCCCCCCCCCCCCCACCTCCCCGTGAAGTTTTCTGAAAAATTGATCTTAAAAAATGGACTTTCTCAAAGAATTATTCTTTGAAAACATCTTAATTTTTCTTAAATGAACTGCCGATTACTTTGAGGAAATTATTGGTAGTAATTCTTTTTGTTTCTTGACTAAAAAACTTAAGTCTTCATTTTCCCTTAGTAATCTGTAGTTCTGCATTAGTGACCAGTTTTCATCTTTTCCAATCTTCCGTTGGTGTTTCTTCTTCATCTTCCTCTAGCCAATAATCAGGCTCGTCATTTGGGGGGGGGGGGATCCAACATCCACACCCTCCTATACCGCCGTAGATTTAAATTGAAAAAAAAAAAAAAACATGAATAAAATGCACAAAAATGGAGACAGTATGCACTCCCCCCCCCCCCCGCCACTCTGGAAAAAAAATTGGACGGACAATTACAAAAATAGTTTTAACAACTCGCCTTTCATTTTTTTTTTTTTTTTTAATTGGGATTGTCCACAAATGATGTTCAAAGAGGGGGCCTTCATGTAATTGTGACAGTTTTACTAGGGGGAGGGGGGAGTAACAAGAGATGTGACATAATGCATTTTGATTCAAATCGAAACTATTTTAGGGAGAATGTTTATAATATAGCCTGACATATGGCAGGGGTGGAGGTCAAATATGTTGTAAAAAAATGTGACATCATTTCTGAACATCCCCACAAGGAACTCTTCTTATCGTAACACCTTTCTCTCTACATATATCGCTTTCATCACCCCCTCACCCCTTTCTAAAACACTCGTTTTTATACGTGAAATACACCGCCAGTTTAGTCATTTCCAGCCGAGGACTGCAGTTTCGTGCTTATTAGCACTCATCAGCCCGGCATAGGAAAGTGACTGAGCTGGAGATGGAAAACCTCTTAAGGAAGCCAGGAGTGCGAAACTGGCTAATGGGGGGTAATTTACTGAATATACTCGTTTTTATGTTTTTGAATCTACTCGTTTTTATATCTCACTTTTTCGGCAACCATTTAGGTTCCTTATTTATTTATTTTTTCACTTATTTTATCAATGGATTGCGAGCATCGAAAACTATTGAAAACTCATCCCAACAATTCTTAATGTTTTTGAATTACTAGAAAGCTTTGTTCCGATCGGTCATAATTAGTGGCGATACCAGCGCTGTGCCGCTGAGGCAATCTTAAAGCTAAATTGATGTCTTCACTGCGCCTCCCTCTTCTTAATACGAGGAAAATGGTTTCTGAGAACGTAAACAATTTCATAAGTTTGAACAATATTTACTTAGAATAAAAAACGGGTGCTTTAAAGGTACATAAACTGTAGTACTTTCGCGCTCGTTCGTTTATTTACAGTAAAAAAGAACGTTACTACTCATAAAGCTGTCAGACTGGCTATAATGAGTGGTTAAGTGAGTCGAGAAATCGACTCTGATTCATGACTTCTCCGTCTTTACGTATCGTTTAATTGACTACTACTTGGATGCATTCTGCACCTTTAAAAAAAAAAAAGTCAAAATTGTTTTTAACTAGTGTTGTTTACAAGTCATTGTTTCAAAGTGAAAAAAAAAGTAAATAAAAAAAAAATTCGATAATAATAATAATAAGTATAGAAAGTCACTCGTCAAGGTATATGACGGGTAAAAAATGCTTCTACTCTTCTACATTTGAACGAATTGTATCACAAATTGTACGCCATTGCCTCCTTGGTGATATTTTGATAGTTGAAATTTTAACCATAACTCCAGTGGACGAACCCTAAACTTCAGTGGATAGCGTTAATTTTCAACCACTTTTTCGTTTCTTCATTGCCCTGAAATGACAGTCTTAACAGTAAAACAGTTAAGTGACCAGATCCAATTCAGCCTTAGCACAATAAAGCCTTTCACTGCATGCGTTAAACATTACCAAAACATATTATCAAATTATGATGCCGTGGTGCGAGTTTCATTGTTGAAACTGGCGGGTTACTCGATCATTGGCTATATTTTATGTAAGGATAGTACAATAAATAGATGGCACAACACTAAAGAAGGTGACACTGTAATGATTTACAACGCGATCGATGATATCTCCCTCTTGAGCAACAAAAATAACATTATTATTTTTATTAAATTTAAAATAGTGAGAAGAAAAATAAGGCATTCCTTAATCATGAACTTCACGCCAAAGGTTATCAGTAGCAAGATTTTCCATACTTTTTTTCGGTTACCTTGACCAGTATAGAATTATATTATCCGCAAACAAAATCAGTTGCTTTTTACTTTTATGGCAATTAATTTGTTTTACTTTTCACGTTAAAAGTTGACAAATGCCGAAAACCTTGTCTGCTAAGAATCGATAAAACTTCCACTGCCAGTGTTATCTCTTCTTGCATAGTGCGGACTGGTTCATTTTGTACATTATGGTCCATGGTATTTCAATTTCTGACGTTTGGATGTACCTTTATCTGAGCGTCACTTTCAATTTACAGCCTTTTTTGCTCCAAAAAAAAAAAAAAAAAGTTTATCTTGTTCGTGGCTAGTATTACAATTCAGGATTAGGTTCTCAGATGTTCATATCTTGCTACGGTACTTCAGAAGAAAAAAGAAGTCATGTCCTTGGAATAGTCTTAATGGTATGATTGCGAAAGCTTTGAGAAGAATCAATTGATAAGATCAGGTCTTCTGACCATGAAAAAAAGGGTGGGATTGAAAGTCTCATCGAAATTTTTTGAAGAAGGAATTATTAAAAAACAGTTAAACCCCGATTTTACTATTCTCGACAGACTTGGTTTAAAAAACGTAAAATATGGGAAATAGGAATTATTAAAAAACAGGGAAAGGAATTATTAAAAAACAGTGAAACCCCGATTTTACTATTCTCCAGAGACTGGCTTTAAAAAACGTAAAATATGAGAAATACACAGAAAGAAAAAATCGAACGGAAAAAAACTAAAGGTAGAAAAGATGACTCTTTCAATGGGTATCACATCTATATTTTATACAAAAAAGAAATTTATTGTACATGCCATTTTAAAACAATTGAGTAACGAATGCTGGTGTTTAGGTTGAAAATTGTCCCTAATAGTGGATTGTTTTTTAGTCGTTGAGTTCAAAGTGCTAGACTGAAGACAGGAGTTCGTGGAATGCATTTCTGTTTTCATAATTAACTTTCAACAAGGTGGATTAGCATTAAAATGCACAAAAGGATAAATGTTGCTCATTTTACACCATTTGCCTCTTTTTCTTTTATTTTCCACAAAAACGTAAAGTGCGGGAAATTCCATAAAAAAACAAACTTACAATCCGGGTTAAATTAACATTATTATTGTACAGAAAAACTGGGACCTGAGAGAGGGGGGACGTAAAATGTGGGAAAAACGTAGATTAGAGGGACGTAAAATCGAGGTTTCACTGTATCTGTTGTTTCTTGCTAATTCCTCCCAAACTATTTTCCTCTCCTTGCTTCAATGAAAGAAAGAGTATATAATAATGTTTGCTTTTTAAAATAAATTTTCCGCATGATTTAAAGCTTGATAACTCGAGCGTGCTGAAGGGATGTTTATATTTACACTTCGGCATATGCGAAATTTTGTTGGTATTTTTCGTATTTCTTCGAAATTTCGTGTTGTGTCAACAGTTTAAAATACAATCCTTCTAACTTTACGTACAACAATACGTTCGAGATTTTACGGCTAAGTAAATGTTTAGTTTACCATCTTAAGTTTTAAATCGAAGCGCAATGCCATGATTCATTGCTATGCCATTCATTTGCTATTTGATAGCTGCGAATAAAATTAGACTGAAAAATACTTTTAAGAAAAACTCAGTCATGTTTTGACTTGGGAATTGAAGTTTTGAATTTTTGCAACCTTTTCTAAGTTTTTTTTTTTTTTTTTTGGTTCATAACTCTTAGATTTAGTCGACAGATATCCTTCTTTTTAGTAAGTTCTTTTGATACATGATTTTATGTACGAATTCGTTTCTTCAGCCTCATTTTTGTTCACTTTTGTGTTTAGTCGGGAGATAATTGCGTCATTTTGTTGTGTTTAGTCGAGTAATCGCTTTGTTGACATTCAGCTTTCTTAAGTACCTATATTAGGCCCCCCCCCCCCCCCCCACACACCGTTGGATTTGGTTTAAAAACGTGCTTTTTCATAACATTTAGTAGGCATTCACTTCGTTGATAAATTTGTTTTGTTTACAAACAATTATGTTGATAAAGCTTGACCACGGAGCAGGGTTGTTTGGCTTAAACCACGTTGGTTTAAGCCAAGCGTTTTTTTTTTTTTTTTAAAACCATGTGGGGTTTTTTTTTTTTTTTCAAAAAAAATTTTTTTTTTTTTTTTTTTGAAAGCTTTGTTTTTCCCAAGTGTCTTCATGAATTTCACATATTGTTGCAATGAGTAAAATGTAATTGATGCGAAGTATTTAGCAAAGCTTTATTGATAAATTATAGCTTTAATAAATTTAAAAACTTATGTATTTTAAGGTAATGCAAGTTTGCGAAATAGTTTTTTTTTTTTTTTTTTTTTTTTTTTGTTATTTTCTTTTTTTAAATCAATGCACCTTTCCTATAAGGTGCATAAATATACAAGGGAGACCCAGTAAGTTTTTCGAAAGTTACATGGAGAAAAAATCGAAGTAGCTCTTTTTTTATTTATTCAATTATTATTATTTTTTCAGTCTTTTGCACTTCAAAATAGTCCGAAAAGCATATTTCAATCAAAACTTCATTTACTACCTAATTTGCTTGATTGCTTAAGATTTATTGTGATAGATTATGTACCATTGAAGCGATGCACAGTGTATATAAATTTTAACGCTAAAATATTTAAATGACAAGAGAAAAAAAAGTCCAAGAACAGTTAGAGTAGGCATAAAGTTCTGCTTATACCTGCACACTTTTTGCATCCCCGACAGAAGGTGCAGTAGAAAATACATAAAGAAAAGAAAATACATAAAGTTATGAAAACAGAAAATATTCATGTAACTCAGTGCTCTTATGGAAAAAGAAAAAAACATGCCAAATTTTCACCTTTCAATTTTTTTTTCTCCCGAATATAAAACATGTCTCATGTATGAATGGTGGAAGATTCAATAAACATTAATTTTTATGAGTCTTCATTATTAAAATATGTTGAGTATTTTCATACTGAGGCTTTTTTTTTCTTTTATAAAAACAAAATGTATTCCTAAATGTATTAAACCAGGAGAAATAATGTCTTTAACGGAAAACATAATTATTTTCTTAAAACCTACTTGTCCTGTTTCTATAATTGTTGTCACTGATACATTAGGTAAATAAATTACATGATTTGTAGGTTTTTTTTATTATCTTTAAACAAAATATGCATTGATCTTTTGATTTTTAAAGTCCTGTAATGTACATCAGGCTTGTGATTTCATTTGTAGATACTGCAAAATACTTTAAATGTTTAAGAATGCGTTATTTTAACTTTATTTAATTTTTTTTCTTTATCGTAAATAGCTATGATTATGATGAAATTAATTTACAAGAATTTATTCTTGGTTATTTGTAGTAGTTAATAATGTCTGAACTATCACAGTAAATTAATTCTTTGATTATTTATACCAAGGCTCATTTACGTACTGCATTTTTTATAATAGTTGAAGATTTTCACACTATTTTCTCCTGTAGAAATCTCTACGTATGAGGAAATGAAATTGCAAGATTTTACTCTTAATTATTTAATTACAAAGAAATTAAGTATAAATATGAATGTTTAACATTCCTTAACAATTAATTGATAAAATCTTCATGATTTTCTGAAATTAAAATTGTTTTTCTTACAAATTAGTGAAAAAACTAAATAAAACCGGTTTAAACTAAAAAAAACCGTTTTTTTTTTTTTGTTTTTTTTTTCAAAAAAAAAGTTTTTTTTTTTTACCAACCCTGCCACGGAGAGGTGGCGGATGACTTTGAAACGATAACATCATTTGTAATAGGTTGTTTGTTATTATATAGAGTCAGCGAGAAAACGCCTCTTATCTCAACGTTTTCTAGCTGATTCTACTTATTAATAATGATGCAAATCATGTTCCCGCTTCAAGGTCATCCACCATCTCTCCGTGGTCAAGCTTCAACAAATTTCGCTGTTAAACAATATAATAATGCAATGCTTATATACCTAAAAATGTATACATTTCATCTCTAAATCTTAGACTGATTTACTTTGCATTCGCTGCATTGACACATCTTGTGTCTTTTCATGTTGTCGATTTATTTCATCATCAATCACTTAGTGACTATCATATGTACTTATTAGACTGAAGCTGATATTTAATCTACTGTATAATCACATTATTTCATCGGCAGGTATTTCCTCCTTCCCATTAGTGTTTGACAGATTTTTTTCTCTCATTTCAAGTATTTTAATGACTTGTTTACGGCATATCATGTTCGGTTGCCAGATTATTTCACCGATACGTCTTTGTCAGTCGGTGCTTTTTTTTTTAGTCACACCACATCCAATTGTTTACTAGTTCATTTATTTGTTTTGCCAGTTAATATTTATTTTACAAGAAGCTCCTGGCATTGTTTTTTACTATGCGAAGATTTTCCTTCGGTTATTTGAAGTTGTATCGACGCTTCTTTTCAAGGGGGAGAAACGCTGGAAGTACTTTAAGTGCCGCGTCTTGAGTCATGACCAGTGCCCGACAAATCCTTGGCGACTAAAAAAATGACCTTGGCGACTAATTTCTTAGAACAAGAATCTTTCAGAAACCATATTACCGTGAATTTTCATATGAGCTAGCTCTGGAATATAATTTGTCGGGTGCTGAAATTTTCTTCCTGGCGCCTACACTGTTAAAATTTTAGGAAACTTTTACGGTAAATATTTTACAGTACAGAAAAAGTTTACAGTAAATTTTACCAAAATAAAATTAATAAATAAACGATTGCAACGTCAATTGATAGTCCATACGGGACTTACAGTGCGAAGCAGATAACACCGTATTTCCCCTCCCTTGGTGTGTCCAACTCGTATGGTGGGTAGCATAGCCGCCTGCCAATCCGAAGATCTCAATATCGAAATTGGTGCTCGCTGGTTTATTGGTGTGCGATTTTTGTACTCTTATTTATTCTGCCGCAAAATTCTGCAGTAAAATAGAATTTTACGGTAAAAGTTACTGGCAACAAGGATGCCAGTAACTTTTACCGTAAAACTTCAGGATTTTTTTTAAGCGCATAAATTTACAGTTTATGTTGCACTCTAGCCTTGATCCATATTCTCGTTAGAAAGCAGAGTAACATTTATGGAAATTCCCGCGCCATGTGAGCATTGCCTTTTTCCTCACTCTCTCTCATCCCCAACGACCACCATAATTAGCCAACGATCGACTGTGGGCGGAGTCATTGACCCTCAAGAGAAATCATTTGCAATTACCCAGTCCTTCCATTTAATAAACGCTTCACGCTGGCCTGAGCTAAACACCTCACAACACACTCTTTAGCGTTATGTGTCACACACGCAGGGGAGACAATGCAGTTTCCACTCAATGTGCCGGACACTGTGCTCGCTGAAGCGTACGATTTAAGGTCATGGTGGTATTTAACGGTTCTGAAGAGGCTAACCTTGACTCAGTTCTTATTGAGGCTGAAAAATACCTCTTAGGAGACACTTTTGACAGGACCCTGTGTAGTAAATGGCAGTTTCGAAAGATGGTGGAACGGCTTTTTGCTGAGCTTCGTTTAAGATGGGAAGTAATTTCAGAAATCCTCACATTTAGCGCTAAAAAAGAGAGAGATTTGAAGAAAAAAACACATGCACATAACACATTGTATACGAGGAGCTTTTATAACTTTCTGAGGGAAGCGTACTAACCGCCTTAAACATCAATTTTTAATCGCATTGAAGTGCCCCCCCCCCCCCCAGACGTGTTTATGTTTCGAGATTTCGGAACATTTTGGGTTGCCATTTCCGAAAATTTTGAACTAACAACGCATTCTAAAACTAAAAAATTGTTTTTAAAAAAATCTTTTAAAATGTTTTTTCAATGATTTTTGATTGCATACTTAAAGAGTTTTTACGACGAAGGGGGGGGGGGGGAGGGTTTCGAGCTTCGTCATAGTTTTCGGAAATTTCACTCTGTCTTCAGAAAATTTTACTACTTGAGTTTGAGTCCCCTATTCCCCCCTCCCTCCACCTCCACCTTTCATTGCATAGGAGGAGGGACTAAAACTTACATATGAATATTTTTCAAGCCAAAAAAAATTTCCCCCCTTGAACCAAACTAAACCTTAAGAAAAATTTAATCTAGCCCAGTTTTGATGAAAATGATCCTGCCTTTTAAGCATTAATCCTCTGACGGTAAAAAAGAACGGACGATCAAAAACCGCTGCTTTTGGAGTTGCAATTATAAAATATTTATGTGACAAAAAGTACTTAAAAAGGCGTAAATTTTCCTCTTTACAAAGTTGTTCCCACAATCTCGTTCATTCAGCCCTTTGGGTAAGCATTACATGATTTGTTCCAGAGGACAGGTGTGCCCACATAATTACAAACCTCCTTTTTTCCTTTCTCTCTTTTGCTGAAGCTCAAAGACCTCTATAATGACCTTACGTTCCCGATGCTTTTATATCTATAAATATAGGCTAGATTTCAGGAATGGGCAAGCGTGGTGGTTGGACCCTGAGCTGTATTCAGCTGTTCTTTGTCCAATCGCAATCGGAAAACAACCCTCAGCGGTCGCTAAGTCAACAGGTGAGCAAGACTTTTCTAGGAGACATATAATGACCAAATCTTCTTCCATATGTGACCACGAACATCGTGAATATGAATTTCGAGGCATCACGATTTCTTCGTTTTCAGCACATTGTGGGTGCACTTAGGATAGATGAAGTAAAAAATTAGTAGAAGGCTGTGTGGAAAAAAACGTAGTTTAAACCATCGAATTTCAATGCTTTTTTAAATAATTATTGTTTAAGGAGGGAAACCGGTTTAGGAGACCGACATTTTTGTGTTTTTCGTGAGAAATAATCAGAATTTCTTTAAACTTGGAAGATATTTTATTCATCTTTTGAAGTACACCTTATAATTTTTTGAAGTCATTTCCACCCAGAATTAGTGCTAACATTTTACGACGTTAAAAAAAAAAAAAAAGTGAATTCCCCCCTTAATTCATCATGTCTTGAACAAATGAAAATTTTAAAATGATTTTTTGCACCTCAACCCTAATGTTTTTGAGTCAAACTAAATTAGTTTTCTGAGGTACAAAAATAAATGTTTAAAAATAACAATAATAATAAAATAAAATGAATAAATAAATTTAAATTGAAGTACAAAGTATTTAGTACGTTATTGTAGTACAGTTTCAGTATTTCTAATGTAAGCGAGACATCTTTATTAATGTAACATAAAAATTAGCATAATCGAATCACATAAGGCTCATAAATATTATATATACTCTAACTTTTACATATTTTTAAGACAGAAATTACTTGCAAAACAGTTTAAAACAGCAAATTAAAAGTTTTGTCAACTTCAGACTCATTACTCATATTTTGTATTTAACGTCACATAACTAAACAATATTTCAGTTATCATCATATGATGTAATGACCAAAGAATGTTTTCTGGGTTAAAAAGGAACTTAGGGAATCAAAAAGATATTTAAAATCAAATGTTTTCTTCAAAAATTTAAGAGCCTAAACGATTTAAAAAAAAAAAAAGGAAAGGAAAAAAGAAAGAAAAATAAAAAGTTTATGTGCAGAAACCTTTTTTTTTTTCTTTTGCAGTAAAAATAAATTTCTATCGTAACTTTGCTGCATGTGAAACTGAAAACATTGTAATCTAACGATAAAATTAAGTACATACTACTTTCATTTAGTGCTACATTAGTACCTTCAAGATAATTCAAAAGAATAATTTCAAAACTCGGATTACTATTTTTAATTACTAATTGAAATCATTTTGTGCAATTGATTGTCCACCAAAAGAGCAGTTAACTCTTTTTCACCCTTCTCTAAATTTTCCAACGTGTTTTCCCACACAAAAAATGTATGTGAGGGAAACAAAATTGAAAGACAATGTAGTTAAAATTCACCAATATATAAATTAAACTATTCGTCATCTGTTAAGCCCCTTGTATTTTCAGAAAATAATGAAAAGTGTCGAATCATAGTCGAAATCCACCAATTACTTTTTCAAAAAATCCCGTGTGAAGATAAACTAACATAGATCAAACCAAGAGAACATAGTTCAAAAAGACAATTTACTTTTTTTAATGGTCGAATTTCAGGACTGAATGCGAAACTGGTACTCCTAGTAGACAGTCGTCAGTTACGTACACGCACTTTAAACAAAAAAAAAGGGGGGGGGGGGTGTTTCTCGGTATTGGAATTACGTGTTAGGAAAACCTACAGACAAAGACATCTAACGTACCGTATCTAACCCTCGCAGCTAAATAACGTAATTTTTTTCAGGACGTTGGTAGGCGCGCGTGGTGTTGCCTCAAACGGAAGTTGACATCCCCCCTGTCTGTGAGTATGTGTGACATCCTCCGCTGGGGAAGAGACAAGGGATGGATGGCAAGTTTCCAGCTCGCTGAGGCACGCGTTTCACCTGCCCCTTACATAAACTCTGCTTTTTTTTCTTCTCTCTTTTTCTCTCCGCATCGCTAAGAGGAACAAAACTTACAAAACATATCCTACTTCAACGGTACAGTCAACCCTCGGCATATCGATTCCTCATATATGAATCTTATCTCATACTATACGTCTTTTTATTTATTTGTTTATTCATTTGGGTGGGGGGGAGGGGAGAATCTAAGAAAATCTGTGGATGTAGAATAAAACTGAAATTTTTATCGAGTTGGCTCTGCATGGACTATGGGTAGATCTTTGTTGAATGTTTTTTAACAGAAAACTGAAAAGTCTTCTGATAGAATTGGAGAAGTTGTTCAATTGGAGTCTTTGAAATTGCTGAGATCTATGGAGTCTATATAGAATACAGTCAAACCTCGATTTTACATACAGGAAATATATAGAAAAAAAAATCAAATGTAAAAACTAAAAGTAGTGAAGGCTACTCTTTCAAAACGTACTATACAGCGAAACCCCGATTTTACGTTTCTTAAGGGACTGGGTTTTAAAACGTAAAATACGGGAAATACATAGAAAAAAAAACTAAAGTAATAAAGATGACTCTTTCAAAAAGTATAGTATCTATATGTTACAAGAAGAACATTATTATACATTGCATTTTAAGATCATTTTAACAAATTTAGTTGCGAATCCTGGTGTTATGGTGAAAATAGTCCGTAATAGTGGGTTTATTTTTAGTCATTGAGTTTAAAGTGAATGCAGCATCTTCTAGGAACGGAATACTTTGACCAGACAGAAGGCAGGAGTCTGTGGAATGCATTTCTGTTTTCCTAATTATATTCCAATAACGTGTATTAGCATAAAAAAGCACAAAAGGAAAAATGTTGCTCATTTTAGAAAAAAAAAATGCAGGAAAATACAAAAAATGTGGGAAAGTCCATAAAAAACAAGCTTACAATCGGGGTTAAATTTCCATTATTATTATACAGAAAAACTGGGAAATGGAGGGGGGGTCGTAAAATGTGTGAAAAACGTAGATTCGAGAGACGTAAAATCGGGGTTTCACTGTTGTATTTTGCTCAACAGTTCGTCCTTCAATTCACGCAATCCTAAGTTTCAGATGAGTGTTTATGATCAGCTAAAATAAAATAAATGATGGCCTGATGGGAACGGAAGCAAAGTGAGATTGTTGATTGTTGCCGTCACAGCTTTTAAAAACTATCTGTTTTAATCCATTAGAAAGAGTTTTTTTTTTCTTTTTCTTTTTTATTCTTTTAATTTCTCATTTTGCTAAACAAGGAAAAGTAAAAAAAAAGTCTAAGATAGTAATCATGCAAAAAATGCCTTTTTACTTTTTATAGATCCTATTTGGAAGGATTACAATAAATTCCCAATCATTACAATTTGCGACTATCTACTGAATATGATTATGAGTATCAGTTTGCGATAGCGATTTCGAAAAGAGGATTACGATTATGATTTGGATTATTACACGTTGTAAATGATCCAATACGATAGGGATTACAACAGTTTTTGTTTTGGCAGCCGTATAATTTGAGTGACTTAGGTTTTGATTACACTTTGAAACATAAGCTCGGTTGGTATTTTAAAAATAGGCATTTTTTTAAAAACATAATTTTTTAGTGCAAAGAATTTTCGATCGTTTTTATGTATTATTTTCCACAGTTTTAAGTGCTGTTACTTAATATCTTTCTTGACGACTTTGAATAAAAGTGCTTGATATTTTTTCGAAGAACAAGTTTCATTTGTCTTTGCCCCGATGTTCTTATTGTTTGCTTCTCTCTTGATCCCTTTAAAAAAATATCTATAAGTCACATTGATATAACTTTTGGCTGATGGATATAAGTGAGCAAGGGCAGTAAATTATGAAACAGTATACATAAAGACTTTTTTCGTCTTAAATGGAAATAAACTTTGTTGTTTCTCTTTTTGCAAACAAGATTCATTCATTATCTTTCCTCTTCCTCCCTTTTAGGAGTTAATTGTCATCCCTCGATAGACTGATGACAATTTGAGGTCTAGCTATGTGTTCTCTTTGTCCTGTTTTGTCTTTTTCCTCAAATTCAGTAATTACTATTTCACAACTCTTCGTACTGGATTTTTAGTAACCGAGTTATACTGGATTTTAGGGGTCGTACCCAAATGACGTTACACTTTGAGGGGAAAGGGGGTTTATGGAATTGCGGCAGTGTTTAACTAAGGGAAGGGTGAGGGAAACAAGAAATGTAACATCACACATTCTGGTTGAAATGATAGCGTGAGATATGGGATAGAGTGAAGTGAAGTGTGACTCTTTGTAACAAAGGGGGGAGGGGAGCCAAATATGTTCAAAAAAAAAATTGTGACATCATTTATGGACAGCCCCTTGGGGAAATGATTTATGATGTTTGTGTTTTTCAAAGACGTTTTTGCGCCGTTTAAATACAAAATCTAAGTTCACAGTTTTAAAGAATTTTATTTTCAGTTTGTTTCATAACACCCGAAACAAAATCAAGAAAAAAAAAAGCAACGGATTAATTACCGGTCAGAAGGTTTCTTTATATTCTCACATGACTTGACTAAGAGTTCTTGAAGGATTAACTCCCTCTCACTGTGCTCCTGTCTAAATAAATGCAGTCGAATCTCGTTTTAGCGAAAATTCTGTCATAACGAAGACTCCTGAGAGCCCTAAATTATATTTACATGGCGATCAGTGTAATTTAGATTTAATGAAATTCCGCTACAGCGAAATGATTTCTTTAGTTCCTTCAACTTCGTTCAAACCGGATTCGATATACAGTCGTGTCCGTTTATAGCGAAGTGATGGCCATAACGCAATAGCTCCTACTCCCCTTATTGTTTTGTGTGAATAATTTACTTTTTTTAAGGAAATTACTCCAAAAATGAAATTTTTATTCCTTCCCTTTGACTTAGATTCCAACGGCCATAATTTTTCTCAAGCCCCCGAACTACTGTCCCGAGGCCAGAGATGTTTGCCGTTTCTTCAAATGCCTCCCAAGTCGCTTTAGCAGTTACACACCAGTGCTTCGTAATTTAATCCTCGTTGCATCACTGCTGATATCCGCCCTTTGCTCAGGATCCAGTATCTCCAGCAGTCTCCGCTGGCCGAATATTATTATCCCCTTGACTCACCGTCGTCGCGCGGTTTTTCAGTCTCTGGACCGCAGTGTAGAGGTACCGCGCCGAGTACCACAAGAATGAATAAAAAGAAGCAAAGATAAAAAGATGAAATAAACCAAAGAGACTCGGCGAGAGAGCGGTCCCACGTCTTGCGGACCACGTGGTCTCGCTGCCAGTGGCCAGTGTCGTGAGCCGCGAAGGTCGAGATGACCCTCAGAGCCGGAGCCCATGAAGGTCATCTCTGCTCCGAATGGGCCCTGTTATGGGTGAGGTTAACCGGCTTCGACTGGGGCCCCAACCCACATTGCCCTTTTGACCAGTCGTGCGGTTTGTTGTTTTGAGGTGCAAGGGGCCGCTTGTGGCTGCTCTCGATGGATTCTGAACAGCTAATAGATTCGGAGAAATCGTTGGGGAACAAAAAAGCAGTTCTGTAGAAGCGTTTTATTTTTCCTCTTGGATTCACTGACAAAACCTGAACTGAATAGATCTAATGCTCATCTTGATGGTGACATATCAAATGTATTATTCTCCAGGGAGTGAAAATAAAAACAGTAAAATCTCATTACAGCGAATTAAATGAAAAGTCCTGTTTGCATTGCCATCACCTTGCTTGAATTTTATTACAACCAACATATTTTGTGGGCCTTTTTAATTTGTTGTAACGGGCAGGGGGCCCACGACCAAATAACTTTTCGCTGCCCTGTATATTCAAACTTTTAAATTTTAGCCATTGGAATAAACAATTTTAGCCTTTGACTAAAACAACCTTTGCCATTTTGGGGCTCCTAGACCATGGCCTAGTCAGCCTATTCAGTAATCAGGCCCTGGTAATGGGGTGTAAATTCACTAGCACGACCAGAATTGCCTTCTACAGAGGTTTTTTTTCTTTTTGATAAAAACAGCCCTTACATGTGTTG
Organism: Uloborus diversus; assembly: GCF_026930045.1. Lineage (NCBI taxonomy): Eukaryota > Metazoa > Arthropoda > Arachnida > Araneae > Uloboridae > Uloborus > Uloborus diversus. The sequence continues at coordinate 138,210,305 of NC_072734.1, read as the reverse complement.
TGTATAAACTGCTGTGTTAGGATTCGCAATATTTTTTACCAAGGTCTCTGTGGGATGTCCCACACCCCCAAACCACCCTTCACTGTGTAAATATAAATTATATTACAGTACGAAAATAATTCGTACTTTTAGCTAATATTAAATTATTTTCTTTCAGCTTAAAAAACCTGAACACTTGTACGAATGTGCCATTTTTTAAAACTTCTTGTTTCCTTATCAGTTGCTTTACAATCATCTGTGATTTTCTGCGTGTATTGTCAATCAATCCCCATATAAATAATAGCCGATGATAAAGTAACCAGCGTGTTTCACCAATGAAACTCGAGCCACGGCATGATAATTTCATTATATGATTTGGTAGTGTTTAACATGCAGGGGAAGGTCTCATTGTGACAAGGCTGAACTCGATCCGGTCACTTAACTGTTTTACTAGTAATACAGTCATTTCAGGGGAATGAAGAAACGTAAAAATGGTCAGCAATGACCGCTATCTACTAGAATTAAGGGTTAATCCACCGGAGTTAGGGTTAATGCTTAAACTATCAAAATATCACTAAGCAGGCAATGGCTGTGTTTAAATGTAGAAGCAAATTTTCACCCGTCATACCATGACGGGCGATTTTCTAGTATTGTAATAAGCAATTACATCGGCTGATCAGTCAGTTAATAAACACAATGCAATCTGTGAAAATCTTCTAAGTACAGTAAAATCCCTCTAATGCGGACACTAACGGCACAATTTTTTTTGTCCGCGATAGAGAGGTGTCCGCAGGACAGGGGTTTAATAATGTTATTTGCATTGGAACTGGGGAATTAAAAATTGTCCGCATAAGAGGGGTGTCCGTTAGGAGGGGTTTTATAACAAACTTCTGACAAAGAAAAACGACAGAAAATAAAATTTGCTAAAACATTTCGCAAATGCATTACGTTCTAACGTTTTACATTATCTCAGTTCAGTATAATCCTTTTAAGTTTTACTTCGAAAAATTAAGGGGATTATAATTTTTTAAAGTGCCAAAAAGAGGGGGGGGGGGATGAAGCAAATAGATTCAGAAACATTAATGTGAAATTAAATACTATAGTGTGTCCGTAAGCTTAAAAGATTGTGCTTTAATAGCAAAATGTTGTAGTAGTGCTTTTACTTCGACTTTTTCCAGGGATGGGGTGGGGGCATGGGCAAAGGTATATATACTCAATAAACTATACTTGAAAGACATCAAAACCCTTGCCCACTTGCATGTAAATGCATTAATTTCTCAAAGACAGGCGTGCAATTGTCCCCCCTCCCCCACCCGTTAATCCCACAAAATAACGGACCTGGGTTTTCGAAATTTACTGTTGATCCATCATCGGAATGTGAACCGGCGTTTCCGCGAACTGTATGAGTAAAATGCCAAATTTTAAAAATTTGAAATTTCACAAAATTGTATTCCGAAAAAAAGTGTTCCGAATAATTATCTGCTAAGGTTCAAAAATATTCGAAATTGTGAAAAATGAATCAATAAGGTTCTAATTGCAGGATGGGGTCTTGATGATCCGAGCCTCCCATCAGATGATGCAATCACTCCTCGCAAACTTGGTAATTATTTTCATTATCGGGGCTACTTCAAACGGTAATGAGTCTTTTTGAGTCATCGAACAGGCCCTGCCGACCAATCACAGCGACAGACATTACCAATCTCTCTTCGGCAACACTTCGCTGACCTCTTTTGCAAGAGCTTTTGTGACATCAGCGCTCCCTTATTTACGAGGAATTGTTACGGCAAAAGAACGGTTTCGATTATTGTTTTTTTTTCATATTTTATTTCATGTGCGTTTTTCGGTGCTGGTTGGGTTGTTTCTTCCATTTGACCTCGGCGGACCCCGGTTTGACCAAGACGACGGTTGGCGCCATTGTCACATGACCCTCAGATTTTTTTTCTTCTGATGTCCCCCCCCCCCCTCTTTCCGAGAGCGGATGTCGTTAAAACCATTTGCTGACCTTAACGACAGCATTTTTTTCACTCGTTCTTCGTATTTTTTGTTCTGCAAATGCATCTGGTGTGACTTTTTCGTCATCAGTGGTCAAATAACCTCAACGGGAAATTTTATGACGACTCTTTAGAACAGCGTTTCTTAAATTCTGTTCCGCGGAACCTAGGGGTTCCATGGCGATCAATCAAAGGTTCCACGAAACTCTCATTCTTTATTTTAATTTCTTTTTCGAAAACTTAAAAAATGTATCAAAATAGTGAATTTTTAAAACGAAATTTAAATTTTAACCTTTAAAGTTTTGTTTGTGTTCACAAAACTTTGTTTCCCAATTTTATTTTTTGTTATTTTTTGAAATTACGTTCTGACATTACAAAATTTTAGTTGAAATAATTTTCACTTTGACTGTTTATAAAACATTTCAAGAATGTTGCTTCAAAGTAGACTACTTACGAAAAAAACAGGAGTTCCTCGAAAAAAAGTTCCACTCATTAAAAAAATTCAGAAACGCTGCTCTAGATTCTAAAAGCGCAACAGATTATCGTTCGTTGCTCATTTTTAGTAATAGATTTCGTAGATACATCTTTCTGCTCGTCATTATTATTCGATTTTAACTTTCTGTGTAAAATAATAGATTAAAAAGAGAGAGAGAAAAAAAAAACCGGAAGTATTTTTTTTTTTGACATTTCGAAGTTGTAAAGATTCAAATAACGGGAGATTGCAAGGGGGGGGGGGGGGACGAAGGAAAATAATCTGAAATAAAAGTCGAAGATTATTTGATTTGTCTTACTATCAAAAATAAGCTTTAAAATGTTTGGAAGTTATGGCTTTTGTGTTATATATCCATTGTTGCCTAAAAACTGTAAAAATTTCTGTTGTTTCATATTACACGTAATTAAGATGATAAGAAGTATTAAACAGCTCAAAATGCAAAGCAGAAAAAGTTTTGAAAATTCACATCAAAAAAATGTACCATCTTCCAATTTTCTTAACAACTTTCTGATTTATCTTGTATTTAATTTTATAATAAATCCTACATTAGATCATGTTTTATGTTTTTGCATCAGAGACGCAGTGAAGGGGTGTGGGGAGAGGGAACCCCTCTGAGCTTTTGCGGTTAAAACACATTGCGGTTAAAATGCAAATTAGGACTTTTATGCACCCCCCCCCCCCCCAGAAGGTAAATTCTGTCGGCCACAGTACTCTGCAATAACTAACTAAAAAGAGCTGCTCTAAGATTCTTTTTCCCGAGATTTATCAAAGTGCTCGAATTTAAAGACTCATGACACATTTTTCGAGACAATTCCTTTTTCTATTTCTTGTTTTTGCTCATCGAAAGATGTGAGAAATTTATCTTTTTTTTAACAACGACCCTCTTTCCTTTGATCGAAGAAAACAGGGCCTGGAGTCGGAGAGTATATGACCGACTCCGACTCTTAGAATTTTAAAGCTACTCTGACTCCTTTGTCCCAAAATCAGTCTGACTCCGCAGCACTGAAAAAAAAGTAAAAATTAAAAAGTAATAATAGTTTTTTTTTTTTTTTTTTGCCTTTTTTTTTTTTATTTATTGGCTAGTGAAGCCATTTACTTTGAGCCCTGAGGATTAACTTTGCACTGTTTCATTAATTTAGGTATTTATTTATTTATTTATTTTTGTAGGCGCGTAATAATATAATATTTGACTAAAAAAACGCATGGTCAATGCTTTACTCTACTGTCCAAGTTTTATGTAATCAATTTTTACTTTTTATTCGGCATACCTAAACGATGCACAACTAAATGTGAAAACCCAACCATTATGTAGCAGATGTTTGGTATTTACTATTGTCTTGAACACAAATTTGAAGTTGTCGAAATCTCATGTACTACAACGTTCTATGCAGTATAATTAATTATAGAATTTCGGTTGTGTTGTGAAGTAAAAATGGAGAGTTGTTAAACATTTAGAAATGTTATTTTTCCGGTTCAAATTTGTACAGCGTTTAAAAAAAAGTGGCTGGGCATTTTTAAATCAGGTTGATAATCCATTTTAAATGGTTTTTGTGATTATTATTTCTTACACTGCTAAGGATTAACTTCCCTAACCTTCTCCTTCCCTAAAAAATTCTGGTAGCGCCCCTGAAACTAGGGCCGACGAGATGACATGTCAACCTTTTCGGAAACTATTGACCCGGCCCTTGAGGGCTTGGAGTTCAAATAGTATAAATTTTATTAGTTTCATGGGAGGGGTAGGAGGACCCGGCAACGACATGACAAGAGCCTACCTTGGCTCTCGGCGGCCCTGCCTGAAAATATTCATATTTATCTGCATTGACAATAAAATCGTGATATAATACCATTCACAATATAGTAATTCCAACATTTCTACGCAGAAATTCCTTCTAGCTTCGAATACAGTTTTCTTCCCATTTTGATCGTTTTGCTTCAACTTTCATCAATAAAACCAAAAGTAATCAAGTTTCAGTTTTGATTGGCTTCTACCCTGAGATCCTCTTTTTATCGTTTCTGAAAATCCTCACTAATTTTGCTAACAAAGATCAAGATTAGCGGTCGTCACACGTCATGTCGCGAATCCAAAAAAGGAAAAAAAGGGGCGATTAAAAATATAAATATCATTCGCCACTCTCTTCCTCCAACCCCGGTGCAATCAGCAACTTTAAGTTGTCATTCCTCTCATAAATAAAATCATATTCTATTTGTAAAGATCACCACTTGGTTATTTTATTAACGTTCATACCACTAATTTGTTGCAGCCTTTATTTAAATTGATATATTTTGTTTTGTAGCAATTTAAAAGCTACTTTGTTGTTTAGTTTTTTTTTTTTTTTTTTTTTTTGTTTACAAAACATGTGGCGACTAAAAAAAGGGAAGGCGACTAATATGTTTTTTCTCGAAAAATTTCCCAATCTCGATCTTTACCTGCCATGTACCCCCTTATGCACTACGTCGTAAGTTTTACGAGCTAACTCGTCTGCACCTAACCAAGGGATATTCCCATTTGAGTCACTCCAGACAGACGAACAAGTGTCCACCAGATGCGTCCCGAAAAGCGACCTCCTCCCCACGTTCGATAAAAAAAAAAACCGAAGAGTTGCCCCACCGTGAGCGACCTTGAGGGTCCAATCAGGTCATTGCCCTCGCTTGACCCCTCCTCGAGGGGGAACCCCTAGGTCCGTTGACCCTCACTGGTCATTCCTGCACTTGTCGCTCTAACCCCGCATGCCAATGAAGTGGACCCCGGGCAAACCCAGAGCATCACGTGACGCCGCCGTGGGCCGACCCCTGACCCCATGCGTTGGCAGCGAGACACCGCTTCTGCTTGTTTATTTTCTTTGCTGCACCCTAATGGGTCCTTTAAAAGAGATGGACACGGACGAAAATAACAGAGCAGTGCTTTAAATTATTCCATTTTTTTTCTTCTTATTTTCATTCTTGACTTAATTGATATGCTGTGTAAGATTTTGCTTTCAGCTAGCCTGCCTGTAGTAGTGTCTAAAAAAAAGCGTTGGTGACGATTCCTTTACATGAACTTTCAATATACAGTGAAACCTATGTAAGTTGACCACTTGAGGCACAGTACTCTAGTACTTATAGAGCGACGGAATAAATAAAAAAAAATATTTCCTACACCATGCATCCCTTTTATAACTATTTAATTACTTTTTTTAAGTTTTCACTTTTTTTATCGCTTCTTTAGAATAGTAAGTAAATATGTTAATTTAATTAAAGAAATTATTTGGACGAACGCTTTATATTGCATTCATTCAGGGGAGGGATCCAGGGGGTCCGGACCCCTCCCATGGGTCTTGCTTTTTTTCCCCCGATTGATTATGATTCTATGTATTTTGTGCCTAAAATAATTTCAAACAAAAGGTAACAATAATTTCAGTTTTAATAAGTGAAAAATAAAATCCTCATGTTAAAAGATTTTTAAAATATTGAGCACTTTCCCTATAACAAATTGCCTATAACAAGCAGAATGGTGATTATAAATGAATATACTGTAATAACCATGTTTTTAATTTTGTAATAACAGATCACATTAAGTGACATTTTATGAACGTCTTTAATCATATGGTGCTTCTGCAACGATGAATTTGCTTTGCTGAATTATTTTTTTTTAATTATGAGAAAAGTTAATGCGTATATTATTTTGCTTTCTGGTAATGTATTTAAGTATAGTTCATTAATAATTGCTAATTATTTATTCAATAGTTTATTTTTTACTGTTTTTCGTTCTCGAGAAATGATAAAATCGAGTCAATATGTTTGACGGCGTATTGGGGTATGATATGAGAATGAGTCTTTCGATCTTAGACCCTCCCCTTGCAAAATTCCCGTGTGCGCCACTGGTTTCAGTTCATATTGCAGAACCTAAGAATATGCTTAATGGCTGTATGCGCAAAACTATCTCGATGAGAAAATTCTGGTTGCACTAGTGGTTGTGCCTAAGGGTCAATTGAGGAAGTCTCTGGAATTTGCTATAGCTGTGAGTCTAATGAGAGTGTTACTCATGGAATTTACAGCGTCTCTCGATCTATTATGGATGATATTTGCTGCACCTTTAGTGCCTGTGGAGCTACTGGTTCTATTGAGGACTATACCCATGGAATTAGTCTTTATCTTTCGATTATGGAGGACACTTATGTAACTTTGTGCAATACATCGGGACCACTGATGATGATACTTACGGAATATTTTGCATCTCTGGGTCTGTTAAGGACAGTACCCAAGGAATTTAGTCTGTTTATAGATCGATTATGGATGACACTTAGTGCAGTGCCTTTCGGAGCTATATTGAGGATGATACTTTTGGACCTGGTTGTATCTTTAATTCTGTTAGGAACAATACTCGTGTCAACACAATTATTGTGTCTACTAATTTATTAAGGGTAATACCGTACTTATCAAACATCTAGCGCTATTGAGGCCGACACTTTTGGAATTTGCTGTATCGGTAGGTCTATCGAGGACGATATTCATGCAATCTAAGGTGTCTTTCGATCTTAAGGATGATATTCGTGGAACTTGTAGTGCGACCGAGGATGATATGAATTTGTTGTATCGATAAGGTCAATCGTGGACGATATTCATGAACTCGAAAAGATGATAATTATGAAACTTGCTGTGCTTATGGGGCTATTAAGGATCATATATTTTTTAAATTTGTTGTTATCGGTAGGTCTATCGAGGACGATATTCATGGAATCTTTCGATCTGAAGGATGATATTTGTGGAACTTGTAGCACTACAGAGGGTGATATACTTTTAGAGTTTGTTGTACCAGTATGTCTATCGAGAATGATATTCATGGAATCTATAAAGGGTTATATAGAACTTACTATGCTTATGGAGCTATTTAGCCTCCAACTTTTGAAACTTGTCGATTGTCGTATCGGTAGGTTATCGAGGAGATTTTCACGTAATCTAGAGAGTTTTTCAAGCTTACGGATGATTGGAACTTGCAGTTCTTATTGGGCTGCTGATAATGATACTTTTGAAGTTCGTAATGTCTTATGGGTCTTTTTAGGATGATACATTTAGTTGACATGGATGGAGAATGATACATTCATTCGTTGAGTCTATGAATTCATTGAAGACGTTACTTGTAGAATCAGTCATTGAAAAATTAAACATAAAAAACGTAATTTAATTTCTTTAGCATTGAAGGCAACTCGGGGACAAGCATTTTCTAGGAAAATATTTTTATCAAGCAGTTCAAAAATGTAAATTTGCTTCGTGTCATAATAACCACTGGCGTCTCCAAGCAACAACGCTCTATGACTACATGAATTTCAATTGAGCCAAGCTTTTTCCACTATGAACTACCAAACATTGTTATGCGAAAGAATGTCTCTCGCGTTTCAAACGCCCCTCTTTCGGCACTCGTTCACGTTTATTAACTGCAAAAATAAAGTGCATTATGCGCCTTGCTGTCTTCCTGCTTTGATGTATTTTTACGCCGCCGTTTCAGTCGCTGCAACAATAGCACCCCCTATCTCTATTTTAAAACGCGGACACGAGTTTTAACATTGACTCTCTCCATTCATGGTCTCTCTTTAGGCAGTGCCACTGTAAAATCCAAATTGATCTCTACGTTACCCTGAGTTGTGTGGTGTCCTCTACCTACTTCCCACCTTCCATCCCATCCCCAACATCCATACTCAGCAACCAACCTCCACACACCCCTTGCTCCCGAGTCCACATGCAAATGTGCCTCGCCCGCTCTCCAAGCTACATCCATTTTTAATAGCCGTCGTCTCTAGAGCTTTCTCGACGCAGGTCCATTCAATACGCCATATTTGTACTCAAACAGCAGAGGTTTTAAATCTTTTCACTAAAAAATTCCTGTAGCTATAACTAACTATACTGTAAAATCCCGTTTCAAGGAATACCAACACAATGGCTGCCGCTTATATGAATCATGTTTGTTACGAACAGTTTTGATTCCATAAAGCGGCTGATCCAATAAAGCGTTTAATTCAATAAAGCAGGATTTTGAACTGTTTTCGACAATTTGATTCATTAAAGCGGTTAATTCAATAAAGCAGGATTTTGAACTGTTTTTGACAATTTGATTCATTAAAGCGGTTAATTCCGTTAACCACTGATTCAATTAACCGGGCGTCCCTGTACAGCGCAATATCCGTTTCAACGAAATAAATTTTCAGTCCCGATTAAATTTTCTTTGCTTTGCTTGAATTCCATTAAAACGAAATTCTCGTTATAAAGAACAAAAATTGCGGCCCTTGAAGTTCGTTGTAACGGGATTTCACTGCAGTTGTCGCAAACCTAACTTGGCGGCGTCGTAATGCTGTGATCAGGATCTGTGTAGCCTTCACAATGCTACAAGGTTAATTCTTCCCAAAATATAGGCTCAGAAAAAGAAAATAAATTCGTGAAAGTGTTAGTGAGATTTGAATCCTAAAATCGAAATAAGTGGTCGTCAGTCGTATTTTGCTACTAAAAATTCAAGTTTGACCTTCCCCGACTCCAGTCGTCATTTTAGACGTCAAACTTTATCCCAAAAAATTGATTTGTTGTAAGTTTAAGCAATTTTTTACTAGCTTTATATGTGTTAGACTGAAAATTTTGCTTAAATTATCTGAATTATTTTAAAATTACGATTAAGCAGAACATTTTGGCAGCTGAAACATAAAAAGCAAGGTGCCAATCACGCCTTACTTTTACATGCTACTTTCGAACTTCGTTTAAAATCTCTCAAACGAGGGAATGTTAATTTACTTCCGTTTGCTCCTTCAATATTTCTATATACAACAATATTTCTCCTCAATTTAACTAAAACGCTATTTTTAAAGTATTTGCCATCTATCAAAAATAAGAAAATATTCATAAAATAAATAAAAACTACACTAGCGCCTGTTTGTAGCGAAGTTGAAGGGACCAAATAAATATTGCGCTATAGAGGTAATTTCGTAATAAAAAGATAAATAATAAACAGTTCAACTTAAAGGTGAACTGGAGCTATAACGTACTGTTCATAAATTCGCCATAAACGTGTGCCACTGAAATAATAATGATTAAATAAATAAATGTGTGCAAAAAAGTTTCAAATAAAAATCGTATGTCAAGAACAATTTTCATTTATGCATAAAATAGTAAACAAAGTTCAATCTGAAAATAATAAACAAAAATCTTATACGGAAGAATAAAATTGCATCAAAATAAATGCATTACTGAAAGAAATTAATTTACAGCGTAGAAAAATTCTTACACCAATTACATGGAAGGTTTTATCACATTCATCATATTTAATTACTCCCTTTAATAACGGAGTAGAAGTGATGTATGTCCAAAAGTTATACGAGTAAATTAGAAAAAAAAAATCTTGGAATATTTTTAGTTTATTATAGGGAACTAGAGAAATAATTCCAAAATTCCACAATGCGAGAAAAAAAAACAGCACTCTAAGACTACTGAACGACTTGACCGTTCTTTCAGAACACAATTGAACCCTGCAATATATATTCTTAGAGTGTATATTATTTTTTAAATATACTTTTAAAGGTAGCATCTTTAGGCTTCAACCTTACCATTTACTATTTAATTAATGACTGGCCATTTAGCTGGCCCCTATCTTAGGTTCCACATACGTTTCTAAAACTTTGTAAAGAATAAATATCGCTCAAAATCAACGAAATCCCGCTTTTGCAAATACGCTGCTTCCTGCGTTAAACCTCGCTTGCGAAACGTCAAGACTGAAAAATATAATTTCTCCCGCTGTTTATTGAATACAAATATGCCTTATTTGTGGGAGTGAAAATTTAAATTGATTAAAAAAAATTGGGAGGCATATGATTGTTTTTTTTTTGGTGAGTTTTCAAAAAAAAGAAAAAATCCATAAGTATCTAGACCCAACTCCCTACTTAAAATTAGTTGCCCATCCCCTGCTGTAAAGATATCGCAATAGTGAAATAAATGTTAAGTCTAAGCGGGCCCGTCAATTCAAAATTTTCCGGGGGGGGGGGGGGAATCAAAAGCTTTATACTCAATGCATGTTATTTCGAAAAACAAGAAAAACCACGTGCACATGTATAAAAATACATTGATTTCTTAAAGTCGGGGGGGGGGGGTCACTTACCCCATCTTGACCCCCTTAAATGACGGGCCTGAGTCTAAGTAGAATTAACAGAATGAGTAACCAGAAAGTAAAGAATTTTTGTCCGTTCTGTATAGTCTTAGTTTAATAACAGAGTTGATACATTTTAATGACTATAGTTATGATAATTTTCTTCCTTTATGCTGCATTATATAGATATGTATAAAACAATTTATTTTACTAAAAATGTTTTGAAACATTAAATAAATAAAAAATGTATAATGAGTGGTAATCGAGGTGACATTGTTTTCCATTTTAACAAAGAATAAATTGAATTTAGGTGCTTCACGTTTGAAGTGTACAAGGTTTAATGAATTCAATTTATAAAAATCGTTTTTACCAAAAAAAAAAATAATAATAAAAATTAAAAAATGTAGAAAAAAAGCATATTGTCGCTTCTCAAGAGTAGGTCATCTTCAAAAAATGTTATAATATTAACGAACGTTATGAATTATACGCTAAAACTTAAACGTTTGCGATACTCGAAAAATCCTTGTGCGTTTACTTTTGAGCTACAAAATAGTCGCCTGAGCCGTTTTAGAAAATGAACCATATCCATAGAATTAACTGTAAGAAATTCATCAGTCCTCAAATCCCGGTATACATTCAATGAATGTGTTCATGTTATACGACGAAACACAAATGTGAAAAGGATAATGAAGCAGTTTCGTCTTTCAAAATGAAATATTTTAAAACACGCAAAACACTGGAACATAAGTTACTTGAGCCCCGAAAACTCGGCCTGATGAGGACCAAAAAGTGACCGATTTTGTGAACAAGCCGGGGGGTTATCGGGAATGTTTGCGCTACAGGGTTTTCGTGTGTGGTTTCCTCGTCTCGCCAGGGTGTGACCGAGTTTTCTGGATTCGGCTGCGTAGTCGAGTGCCGAGTTTTCGAGACTCTACTGTATTGTGTTTTCCGATAGCTGTGCTGGGCAAAACCGGAATCGAGTTTGTCAGTAGCTGTATCTGTGACAGAACTTAGCGCTTGTTTTAATAGTTACACTATGCAAGTGCTAAGTTCTATCTATGTTAAAACCATGTCAGTGTTTAGAGCAGTCTTATAATTAGTGGTAAATCCATATCTTTTTGTATCTTAGCCATCGCATTAGTTGTCAATTAATATTGAGCGTGTCAGCATGTTTTAAATTATCATTATTGTTTTAAGAATTTGCAATAGACTAAGCCAAAATTCTTGGAGGAGAAAAAGAATGTGTGCTTCATTTTTGTCTCTGCTCTTCCTTTTCCATTTATCCGCAATTCTCATCCCATCATTTACTGAGTAAATATGTGTCTGCTTTTTGGGTTTTTCAATAGCTGTACCTGTGGCAGAATTACGCACTTGCTTAATATCTAATTAATCAAATGCTAAGATCTGTCACTGATACAGCTATTGATAACCCCCCCCCCCCAAAAAAAAGATAAATTTATTCCGTTCCATAAATGATTGGATGATATTGCGGATAAATGAACGTGGCATGGAAGAACAGAGACAATGGAGCACGTATTCTTCTTTCCCACCAAGCATTTTGGCGTAGTCTATTGCAAATTCTCAAAACAATAATAATAATTTTAAACATGCTGACTCACTTAATTTTAATTGACAACTAATGGGGTGGATAAGAAACAAAATGATATGGATTTACCATTAATTATGGGGCTGCTCCAAGCATTGATTTAATTTATTAGTTTTAGTTCACTATAAGAGCGGGCACGTTGTAACGGAATTCCATTGTAATGGAATTCAAGCAATGTAATAGAAATAAAATCGGGCCTAAAAATTTATTTTGATAAAAATATTTTGTTGTATTGGTATTCGTTGTAACGGGATTTCCCTGAATATCCAAATCAAACCATTATGCACTCCTATACTTCAAATGATTCTTTGGTATTGGAAATCAAAACGTAGTTAAATTTTAAAAAATCTATACTGTTTTTTTTTTTAAATATTACTTTAGGACGTAAAGTGTCCTGAAACAGTTCTCACGGAATTGCACCACTTGTATTCTGAGTAACTCAAAATACTTTTTATTTTATCATTTATTATTTTTATTTTATTTTTATTTATTTATTTTACAAAATAAATCAAGTTTCCTCAGTTTAGATTGAGTATTCGGACAATAGTTTTCTAAGCTTTACGAAGGTAAAATCACAAAAACCCCACAAAATGCCTTTTTTTCTCAAGTCTTGCCTTTCCATGTTTACGGTCTGGTTAAATGTAAATGTGATTGGGGGAGGGAGCATTTGTCGAGACCAAAAAAATGTTTCCTCTGCAGCCAGTGTTCCATCTTATATAGTTCAGATAGTACTCGGCAATAAATAGATCTGAACGCAGCAGAAAATTTTCCCTTTTACATTGAGTCCGGGTCACATAAGAATAATGTCCGTAGTAACTCAAAATATTTGCATCTGAACAGTGGTAACTTTCCATCTTTGATAGGAAGTAGTTAACCCAAGAGATATCCCAAGACATTGATTGCATTAGGCACAAAATGGCTGGCTTGTGAGCTCATATTCAAAGCAGTTTTAGCTGTCGCTGGACCCATCCCCCCTCTATCGACCCTCCCTCATCGATCTGCGCTTACCTCTTTCCTGCCTCTAATGATCCCGGCTTCTGCTCTCCATCCTCATCTGCATGTCCTCCCCCGTCCTCCCACGCACCCTTGCTGGACCTTTGCAGACGGATGCAAAGAGAGAAGCTTTTTAAATGGCGGAGGAGGGTAACTGTTGGGGAATTTGTGTGCGGATTGAGTTCTGACAACTCGGCCCCCTTTGAAATGGGAGAGGGTTAAGTCGCTGCGCGGAATGTGTCCTATAAATCGAGCTGGTATCCATAACTATGGCAAATGGCCTGAGCAGGAATTCCAAATTGTTGGAGAGGTGGTAATAACGTTCGTGCCGAGAATCTGCGAATTTGCATGGAAATAATGTTCAGTGCCTTGAGCCATTAGTTCCATCTTGTTATACTTAGTATAACGCTCTCCCTATGGTTTACTTAGCGCTTTGTTTGTCTTTCTCAACACTCAGTTAACAAATTCATTTGGATAAGGTCAATAAGAGTGTTAATTCGGTGCCCATTCTATAGCGCATGGTAGCTTACGGTACTGATTATTTGTGGTATGGTTTAAATGTCTTCCAGCTCTTTTAATTTTAGGTTCTTGACTCTTGGAAAGTCAAAGACTTTATCCATATAATTTATAAACCGAGAATGAATATGCTTTGTTCAGCTTGATTGAAAATTTCCCTCGTCAATTGTCTTTCTACTAACTCTAGCGTAATGATGTTCTTTCAAGCATAAAATATATTTGGCACAGAAAACTGGTTCCGATTCCATCGAACTCGCGCATATTTTGGAAAGTAACAAATGAAATGAATTTGAACCCTTTTAGCCCTGTGACTCCCAGTTGAAGTAATTTTCTATCTGACAGGATTCTACCGAAACCTTGAACAACTTTTGAATTCTACTCTAAAATGCATTTTCTAATACACGCTTATTTTGTGTGTATAGAATTTTCTTACGGGGAGAGGGAAGTAAAAGTCTGAATTTTGTCCTGGTTGGGTGTGTGGTCATAACGCCTTGTCAGTGTGTATAATACAACGGGTTTAGGGAAAAAAAGTGATGCGTTTTCATGTTAACTGCAAAGCATACGATAGTTTTTGTATGAAAAAGCTTCTCACACAAGGCAGCGTTGAAACTTTTATTCCTACACTATACGAATTAAAAATGATTACATAACCCTTTTGCAGAACTTTTCTGATGTATTATCTATATCAGCAAATGTTGAAAACCTAAAATTATATGCAATTTTCAAATAATGGAAATTTACTGATCAAATTGCATAAATTTATTATCAAATGTCAGGAATGTAATATGTAATTGTGGTTCCGTTCTGAGGTAAAATTTTTTTTTTATTTTATCTCAGAACGGAGGTTTCGTATCTCAAGAAATTTGAACAATGGGTCGCTGCAACTAGAAATAAAGTTATGTTGCTGTAACAAATCTGGAAAAATGTTGAATGCATGGTATTATTTTATTATGTAAAGAACAATGACCGTTGTGACATATATGACGGATTACTGGTGTCCAATAAAGGTAAACTTATGCCTTGTTTTGTATTCACCCATTAAATATTTGCTTCAATAATTACGTCATTTTGGCATCAACGGTAAGTCATTCCACTGAAATATTTCGCAGCGGGAAAATTTGATATGACGTAATTTATAAAGCGGATTTTTACCATTCTTAGTCTAGTTATAAGGCTCTCAGAATCCTATTCAGTAGATTACTATTTCCTGAACAGCGTATCAGTTTAAGAACCTATCTAATAAAACTCAGTTTCCAATCTTTTAATCTATATCTGCTTTACGAATACTCCAAGTTGAATTACCAATCCATTCCACCTTTAAATTTCCAATGCCCTGCCTATTAAACTCCTTTGCATCTTGTGGATATAGTAATCTGGTGACCTAGTTGGAGCAGCCTCGTATTTAAACCCAAGCTGCACTCTTCTAAACTGATATACCGTTGAACTATACACTGTGAGCGGACAAGTCGTGAAATTAATTTTGAATCCAATGCAAATGCAACACTCGACTGTTTTAATGGTGGCATATCCCTTGAAACCATTGTCAACATAACTCGGTACATTGGCGTGGACGCACTAGTCCCGTATACGTAACTAATCCTTCATGTCTATTTCAGCAACGGTAGTAAATGGAAGTCCTCCAATAGGGGCTTTGGGAAAATCCTCTTCAAAAGAGATCCATCCACAGTTCCCAATTCCTAGTGGACCCTCACGAGAGTGGCATCGGTTCTCTAGAGAGACAAAGGCTAACAAATCCAAACCGCCGTTATCCTTTCATCAGTTCGTTATATTCCTTTGACCGGTTGTCAGTGGGGGAGGGCAGGGGCAGACGAAAGGGTTACATTTGCATTCGATTTGCATCTTCGCTACCAGGTATGAGCCTACTCTAAATATTTAACATTCTTCGCAGCTTATGAGAGAGAGACCGATGCTGTCAATGAGTTGGATTTTAATCTGTGCGTCAGGGCGCATTGTTTCGATTTGGCTCTGTGTTATGCGATAAAGCATCCAGTGTCCCATATACACACGCACTCGATTTTAAAATGCTGAATAGAAGATTTTCCGCGGCCAGTAGATTGGCTCCCGAAATGAGACACTGGCATATGCTGCGGGACAGTGTTGTTTATTAGTCCGAACTTTCGTGATAATAGTGAGGGCTGGGTTTTAGAACCCGCCCGGAAATCATTAATTATTGATACTTTGTTCCGATGATACTTTAGGAGAAAATATGTTAAATAAATGTGTGTCTGCAGTGTAGCGCTGGCAAGCACTTTTGCTAGAAAATTTATTGGTGTCGTTGTATGTATGCCTATCGACCGTCGAACGTGATGTCGATTGCGGTTTATATTTGGATAGTCCAAATTTTTCAATAATTTTGAAAGTATTTCTATATGTTGAATATTACCTTCAATGCATGCCAGATTTGATAATTTTTTTAGATATGAGTATTTTTACGTGACTTAATTAGGCAGCATAAGAAAGAAAAAAGAGTTATAATAAATTAATGAATTGTTGAAAAAAAAACTGGCTTTGCGTTTCCTAGAATAATACAAATAGTGTTTTCAATTTCTGGTATTTTTTATAGAAAGTAAGAGCAGAAGGAAATTAAGACATAATTTAATAGTATAACTGAACATTAGCGTCGTACACAAATTTATATATAGTCAGAAATATTTTGTGTATTTTTTAGCATTCGTGGAGGGCAATTTTTTAAAAATTGAAACCGAAACATTTCTGACCTAATAACAAAATTACTTTATCTCGGTTCCTTTTATGTTTAATCATATGAACGTCCTTTTAGTGACTAAAAAGGAACTAAAAGGAACCGAGATAAAGTCATCTTGTTATTAGGTCAGAAATGTTTCGGTTTCAATTTTTAAAGAATTGCCCTCCACGAATACTAAAAAATACACAAAATATTTCTGACAATATATAAACTTGTGTAAGACGCTAATGTTCAGTCATACTATTAAATTATGTCTTAATTTCTTTCTGCTCTTGCTTTCTATAAAAAAATACCAGAAATTGAAAACACTATTTGTATTATTCTAGGAAACGCAAAGCTAGGTTTTTTTTTTTTTTCCAACAATTCATAAATTTATTATAACTCTTTTTTTTTCTTATGCTGCCTAATTAGTCACGTAAAAATACTCCTTATATCTAAAAAAATTGATATAAGGAGTATTTTTACTTGATTCCAGTTGAATAGTTTGATTATTTTTCATAAAAACGATAGATCTGTTTCGCCAATTCATATTCTGTCCAAGGCAACATTTTATTTTGAAACTAGATATAACCATATGATTAGACAATTTTTAAAATAGCCAAGCACTGTTAAGGAAGCAGAAAATAACATTTGTAGTATTAACTACTTGACTTTTTTTTCTCTTATTTCTCATCCGACTGTGTTCAAGCAAAGACGGCGTAGAGCTAAGTTTCGAAGTTCCGCTTGTTTTAATGGGGGTTTTTAGAGCAAAAAAAAAAAAAAAAAGAGGACTTAGATATACATTTAGGGTGAAGGTATAATCTATATGGAGAGAGGAGGGGGGGAAGACTTAATTTTCAGCAAAAGGTTAACTCTTTTACGTAAATCGCCTATATTCCGTACAATCTGTGAAAACTTGCATAAAATTGTAAATAATTACAGGAACTGAGCTCGCTTAAGGTCCCACGCTTAGAAGTAGTGTGTTTTATGATAAAAGCAAACATGCATCTTCCTTCGAGCCGTAATATTATCGAAGAAGAAGTCACGCTTACGATTACTATAAAAACGATGCGATAAACATTCAAAATCGATATAAACTGGACTGCATTTCTCTTTCTCAAGATTCATCACCTCCTATACTGCGTGAGGAAGACTCACCGCGCATCACAAAGGAGGGAGGTTTGAGAAGCATCCCAGCCGGTATTGAAAAGACGGAAATTCAAGAGCACCATCTAGGCGTCTGAAAATCCTGTAATCAATCCAAAGCGTAGTTCGGTTGCTTTTGCTGCTATCTCTAATGAGCGTCTGTCTCCTCCTCCTCCTCCTTATTGGGGAAGGGGTCAAGCTCTTTCAACCGGGATAACTGCCGCGTCACGATTCTCTCGTTTTGGGAAATCGTTGCAGAATTTGAAGCAAATGCCTCCTCCTCCTACTCCTTCTCTCTTTGTCTTTTGCAAAGTGACCCTCTTGTGATCTCCTTGCCTGGGATTTACAAAATCGTGCTTAACCCGTCACTTTTGTGGGTGCCCAGAGCCAATGCGTGCCGGAGTTATATCTGGAATTCCGCACTGGGGTTTGGGGTGAATTTGCTGGACGGTGCTTTTCGTCGTTGTGCCTCCAAAACCAGCTGTGTGAATTTGTTCAAATTGTTCAGGAAGAAGTCAAAAGTTATCATTTGGAATTTTCTTAATTTGAAACTTTGAATCCAATTTTAACTTTCGTGGTTAACCCTTTTAGACCCATACAAAGGTCACTCACTCGCAGCCAGGGGCGCCCCCATGAGAGGTCACTATAATCATCCAAAAACTTCTCTATTCGACAAATTTTTTCTGGTGATTCGGTAAAATTATCATGATTCGGAAAAATTTGAAGTTCCATTCAGCAAATGGAGAATTTTTGCCCTTCCAAAAATTTGAGTTCAATATGATTTATAAAATTAATTCGTATTTGATATTTGTAAAATAAATTTTTAACATAGGGGTTGTAATATACTGAATCAGCTTTGACGTTTATTTAAAAAATATTTTCATTTATTCTCACATGGGGGGTTTAGAGCCGCAGTTCGCTTCCTAAACAAATAGCAGATTTCGAGGTTTTTTGGTCTGAGATTCAATAAACACATAGTGGATTTTCGAGCCCAATCCACTATGTGTTTGTGGATTTTGCGTGGCTGCACGTTGAACCTCCCCCCCCCCCCAAAAAAAAAATTGTATCGCAAAATAATAATAATAATAATAATAATAAATTATCATAAAAATAAATTAAAAAAAAAAAAAACAAGAAAAAAGCAAACTGTGTTGAAATTTAAAATTTATTCTTTTGAACAGCTCTTCTTAACGTAGGTAATTGCATAAAATCCTAGGATACTATGATGATAAAACAAAAAATAGTTATGAATAAATTAAAGCAAGACATGAAAATTCTCTAAAATTTTAACTTTTTTAATTAACGCACATCAAATACTCTTCTGTGCGACTCACCCGATGTTCTATTCGTCAAACAGCTATTATATTACAAATGGTCATTGTTGGTGACTATTTTCAATGAAGTCCCTTAAAGTTTCATTTATTCTACAATGTTAATTCCGCTGTGGAGAAGATTTTATTGACCTAATTCATTTGTTTCCGCCCTTAAATTAAAAGTTGTGTGACAAAGTCTAATTAACCAGAAAGTAGTGCAACTAGTTTTAGGAGAAAAATATGACAGAGCACAAAGCAACTTTCTAAATGTCGTTTCAATTTAAAACACTTTGCTCTTGTTGTAAAAGACACATAACGAGTTTTTTTAATGCAAAAAAAGTAAAAAAGAAAAATTAATTTGAATTTTGACGTCTTGAATTCAAATTATGTTTTTCGCAATCACGAGTGTGTGTGTATGTAGGCGTGTGTGTTTGTGTGTAGGGGTTATGTGTATGTGTGTAGGCATGTGTGTTTGTGTCTGTGTGCTGGCATAAGTGTGTCGGTAGTTGTGTGTATGAATGTGTGTGGGGGGGGGGGTATGTGTATGTGTGTGTAGGCATGTGTTTGTGTCTGTGTGCAGGCATGAATGTGTACGTAGTTGTGTGTATGTTTTTGTGTGTGTGTATGTGTAGGTGTCTGTATGTATATGCGTGTGTGTATGTGTAGGTGTCTGTATGTATGCGTGTGTGTATGTATTTGTGTGTGTTTATGTATTTGTGTGTATGTGTGTGTGTGTGTTCATGTATTTGTGTGTATGTGTGCGTGTGTAGTTGTGTGTATGTGTGCGTGTGTAGTTGTGTATGTATGCGCGTGTGTGTAGGACATGGATGCAACCTGGAGACGGCTTTCGCTAGAAGAGCAGCATCGTGAGGAGCCGGTCGACGGTGATGGTGCGGAGGGTGGCAGTGGGAAAATAAAATGATAGCACGCCAAAAAGTCAGTCAAGTGAAAGCAATAAGCAATCGTGATTGCTCAAAAAAACAACTTACCATCCCCATCATTAGTACGACAGTTAACTCAATTTGTAATTTTATTTAAACTGTAATTTTATTTTTAAATTAGAACTTGTGCTACAGCTTGTGATTAGTTTTTAGTTTAATTAACTTTATATTGTTATAGTCTAATATTTTTAATATTTTAATAAAGAATGAAATGCCAATTGTTGTTAGATCATTTAAGTTATTGAGAGTAGATGGCATTTCACACACTGCAAAATAATTTCAGTAATGTGTGCATGGACTGCTTTTCTTTTTTTTAATTCATTTGTTTTTAGTAACAAACTTATGGACTGCTTTAACTTTTAAAAGTTAATGCGTAAACAAAGTGAATTATTAGAAGAATGAAAATAGTTGTCAGAAATAATTAAAAAAAAAAGAAGAAGAAGACACATTGTTTTTCTGATAGTATTGAGTTAAATGATTTAACATTGAGTGATTGCGCATCAAAAATGTTTCATTGAATATTTTGTATTGTTTACTTTTTTTTTTCTTTCGGCGATAAAATTTATCTGTTCGTAAACGTTAATGAAAGGATTTTTACCCTTGACAAGTAATTTTCCACTGACGATTTAGCGCAACCCGTATCGGTGAATATCAACATTCGATTCTCGTTACAACGGATTTTTCTAGACTTATTTTAAAATTCGTTAGTTTAAAATGTTCATTAATGTAAGCGTTTATAACGTAAACTCAAAAAAAAAAAAAAAAAAATATGACGAATGAAATATTTCAAATGGCTTTTCTGTTCTTCAATTGCACATGGTTTGACTAGAAGATGAAGTCTTAAAAGCAAAAGTTTTGCATTCAGGAATTATTGTAATTTAAAAATGTTCATCAAATTTGATCTCTGAGTGTTGAAACGAATAGGTAAACTAAGTGACCCAATTGCATTATTTAAATATATTATCGGACACATGATTATTATCATAGAAAATAGTAATCAAGCTCATCGCAATGATCAATTGAAAATTGAAACTAAAGCGGGGAAAATTTTTTTTTAAATAAATTTATTTAACCTTGAAACATAGAGTAATAAAATTGTTGCAAAACATTCGTTGTTTAAAAAAAGTCTTTGTAACAACATTAGCTCTCCAAGTATAATTTCATTCTATATAAATGCTAAGGGCTGTTACCACTATCATCGTCTATCTCCCATTTTCGTAACGCAGCTTGTTCCAAAGTTGTATAATCGTATGTTTTTCAAAAAGTTCCATTATATCCGTATAGCCGTGTAAACTCTGGGGTACCTGTTACCAAAATAACTGCCTTTAGAGTCCACTTTGCATGAGACCCGTGTGGTTTGCAGAGTCCACCCCTCAGCTCCCCATTTCTCTCCCCACGGCTAGCGGTACTTTCCCGTAAACAACCCCCCACCCCCCGACCGCCTTGCAGGGGAAGATATAGGTTACCTCCCCCTTACCAAATCTCCTTCCCATCTCCGAAGATTTACCAGGAGTACACTGACCTCACTGGGACTGGACCCTGAATTATGAGTCTCACAACAGTTCGTTCTAAAAGAGGGGTTGGTGAAATTTTGATGGTGGATAAAACCTGTGCAATGGAGGCATGGTAGAACGGAGTTACTGTTCCAAATTAAGTTTGTTTTTTTTTTTCCCCTCTTGCTATTCATACTAAAGTTGAGCGCCGTGGTAGATTTCCTGGATTATCTGGAAATAACAGGAAGTTTTGTAGCTTTGATTGGAATATGATTGAGGCGGGGTAAGGGTCGTCCAATCTAAGGCAGAACTAGCTTCTGGTTTTAGATGGGTCAACAGGACCGCCGAGAACCAAGACGGGCCCCTTGTTAATTTAGTTGCCGGGCCCGCCTCACCGCCCCCATAAAACTTGCCAAATTTATACTACTACCATTCCAAGCCAGGCCCCTCAAGGGATGGGTCCCTAATTTCCAACTAGGCTGACATGGCCTCTCGCAGGCCGTGCGGGGGAAGGAGGAGGGGTCATTATTAAAATATGAGCACATAAATCAGTAGAGGCATAAGAGTTATATATTCGGACACAAGTAGGGTGTGGCTGATGCTTTTTCCCCAATAATTTCTCCTTATATCCACGCTCGGACCCTTAGTATAAGCTGGCCTCAAAACAAAGTTCCAAATGCTTAATCTCAATTATTTTTTAATTGTGTTCTGATTAAATTCTCTGTTTCTCTACATTATGACTAATGATAATTCCTTTGTGTGTTCAATAATACGTTGTGCATTTAAATAAAAATGACCATGACATCGAATTTCAAGAAAATAATAATCACGTGACTATCACATAAAATCTTTAACCTGACAATATCTCGGATAACTTGCTCTCGTTTGGGCCCTGAGAAGGTCCCCAAAATTTTCTAAGACATGATTCGCTTTTTCTTAATTGCGCCCTGCTGAGATCCCACCCTGGAAGCGAGCTGCACCAATGTATGCACATTTTGCAGCACAATAATAATGCACATCAAAATATAACAAGAAAAAAAAAAGAAAAATTAGGAAAGGATTTTTAACGAAATGGAAAACATATAAAAGGAGTGGAGCTGCGTGTTACCGGGGGTTATTTTCTTTTTAGGTAAATAGCCCGCGGTTTGAAAGAATTATCTATATATACATGAAATGATTCTGTGATTTGTTGTTTTCTCTCTTTTTTTTTTTTTTTTTTTTGCCTTAATAAAGCCCACCACATTTTGAAGCTATTTATATACAATTTCTTAGTGTATTAGATCTTTCGCATTCTGCTTTTTTTTTTTTTGAAGCATAATAGATGTCAGGAATCAAAATTAAAATGTTGACATCAGTAAGATTTCCAGACAAGTGTTCTGTTACCCTCCCCCATGTTCTCGCGCTGATTGAACAGAAATAAGTTCTTCCTCTTTTCATCACTTTCAAGACGCATCTTCGAACTGTGACTCTTTTTTGACACCGAGCTTGGTTTTCCGTCTCATGTCTACTTCTGTTTCCTTTTTTTTTTCCCCTCACTAACTACTAAAATAATTCCACAAAAAAAAAAAAAAAAAAAATGTCCACAGAACTCCTCTATCATAGAATCATAATGCACAAATTTTTTTTCCAAACAAATTTTTAAAAAATGGGGGAGGAAGAGCATCCACGGCCTCCGACAGGATCATACCCCCTTGTTCAGTGTTTTAAAGAACTCATTTTGGAACCCCGAAGGGTCTTCGTCGACCACTTTGGGAAACTCAGCTTTAAAGAAAGACCGGTAAAAAAGGGAAAAACTGTAAATGGCGTCTGGCCGAACTTCCGGTTTCCAGAAGGAAGACCGGAAGCAGATGGCAAGGCCACCTGAAAGCAGAAGACCACCGCAACCAGCCATTGTTACGTCACCAGCGACACCGTTTTCTTGCGCAAGGGGGCTCACAGAAAAAAGGAAAACTCTAATAGAATAATCTCCAGCGATCGTGTGGAAGGCTCTGCGGACTTCCCAGCCTTTTCGAGAGAGAGAGAGAGCGGGATTGGAACATTTCCCCTCTTCTGACGCAACAGGTGCGTAGGAATTGATAAAAAAAAATTGTCCGGTTGTGGTGATTTTTTTATTCAAAAAATTCCCTTAACGCATCTTTTTGGGGGGAGTGTGAAAAAGAGACCCGCTGCTGGAAAAGACCCCCCCCCCCCCCCTT
This sequence comes from Uloborus diversus, assembly GCF_026930045.1. Lineage (NCBI taxonomy): Eukaryota > Metazoa > Arthropoda > Arachnida > Araneae > Uloboridae > Uloborus > Uloborus diversus. The sequence goes on along the minus strand of NC_072734.1, from coordinate 138,186,837 downwards.
CTCCTGCTTTCTCCCCGAAAGGAAGGATTCGAGTTGCGTGGGAAAGCTTCCAAAACGGGATCGATGGAAAACTTCTGTGTTCTAGGGAAATGTTCGAAATTCGAAAATTTTCTCCCCTCGTTCCGCGGAAGTGATTTCTGGTCAGGTGTTGCCTGAGGGCCGTGGCGATTTCAACTGCTGATGCAGATGGTTGGAGCTGATGTCACAAGGAATTGGAAATTTCAGTTTATTCAAATCAAACATGTGCCTAAACTATTGTGCTCCTCTATCGATCATCTTTATTGTCGTTTACAATCAATAAATAGACATGCATTGATTACTTCTGCCGCCATGGGGGAGGGGGGGGGGGAGGCTCAGAACTGCCATAGAGGTTGATTTAGTCGCATCAGCCAAATCAAAGTTCAAATGGAGAAACCCTATTTTGACCGCTATTCAACTTTTTACACAATTTGAAGTTTCCCCCAATCCAACAACAAACAAACATTAACTAATTAGTGAATAAATACAATAAACAAATGGATATTTTATGCTCCTGAGAAGATTCTTATTTGTCTTTCTCCAATAATTTCACAGGTTGTTTAAAGTTCAGAGTGACTGCGAAAAATATACGGCATGTCTGCGATGCTTTGAGCAATTAATTATAATACAAACGTACTACAATAGGAAGTGTTTTTATAGAATCGTACTAAAGTTTTCATAAAATTTTACGAGTATTAACTTTCTTTACTTAATACTAATAGTCATTGAGTACATTAAAAATAAGTAAAAGCAAATAATACTTTAATTAGAGATTTATCACTAAAATTTAAGTTTAAAATTTAGTAAAAATTCTAATGTAAAATTTCCTTGTAAAATATGTCATGTTTTAAAAACAAACACAATAAAATTTGATCATCCCCCCCCCCCGAAAGTAATAAATGCGCAATTTTCGTCTTTCAGCTGTTGATAAGTTTTATTTATTAGAGTCATTCTTCGTCATTCCGTTGCCAAATTTATTTATCGTCACCTCAGTGTAACAGTAATACATCTAAGCCTAGAAACAACAGTTAGATATCCTAATATTATTGTTCTGAGGCGGCGTTATAACCCCTAAAAGAAATTTTGTTACCTAACACTAGTTGTTACAGTAAAAACAACTTCCATCATTGGTTGATTTCGGAAATATACTATCATAAATTTCAATCATTTATAATTTTTGCAAAATCCAACATCTACTAAAAACACATAAACCTACCCAAGTGTTTTCCCAAACTTTTCACATCGATAGAATCACTTAAAAATTTTCAGCTCTTGCTTCTTTATTCTTTTTTTTTTTTTCATCGGCAATAAATACTTTCAACGGAGTGAAATTCACGCCGAAATATTGTGTTATTGGATGTTAGAACATATAATATATTCTTTTAGATAAATTTTAATTACCAAAAGGCAAAAAATAAATAAATAAACAAATAAATGTTTTACAATAAGATAACAAACTAAAATTGATTGTTTTAGGATTTTGTAAATTTTTTTTATTTCAAAATTTATTTATTTTATTTTGTTAATTTTTATTTATCTATTTTATTTTATTTTTTACTAATTTATTCAATTGGATTTTCTAATTTTTATTTATTTATTTATTTTAATCTTTAGTTATTTTATTTTATTTTAAAATTTGTATTATTTTTTTTTTTTTTTTTGCTATTCACTGGAAGAGGTTGATTGAGAGGGATGATTTATCCCTAAAAATAGTGTTTAAAAACCTAAAACACGTTTACCTTAGTGTTTTTTTATAGTAAAATGCATTTTTTTTTTTCGAATTTTTTAATTAAAATTTATAATGAAACAGGAATTGCACCCTCTGATGCCGCAAAAACCCAATATTTAGGGGTACATTTCATACTGTTAAAAATGTTTATTGCTGATAAAACACACACTCACAACACACACGGATTCAATATTTCTGAATGCTCTATCGATGCGCAAAGTTTCATTCCGATCGATTTGTGACTTTTGGGTAGTGTTACCAACTTGTAAGTTCAAAGAATTCTGTTTATCAAAGACAAAATCAAAAAAAAAAAAAGAAAATCATATTGATGAAATTTTTTTTTTCTTTCCCGTGTGGTTACCAAAATAAATAATAATTAAAACAATAATAAATGATTTTCCTGGAAAGCGAAATGCAGAATTATTACAATATCTGGCTTAAAACTTGTAAAGTTAACCTTGCTTTTGAGAAAATTCCTTTTGTCAAGCAGACATACAATCAGCTCGTACTAAAATGACCTCTCGTCCTTTAATCTATCTGTCAAAGAGAATTTTTCTTGTTTTTGGGGAAGCCATAAATGTTGCGTCTGGTTTCCGTGGCTTTGTGAAAATTTCGTAAGAATGGATTTCATTTCTACTGCTTCTTCCTTTCATTTCGCAAATTTAACTGGAGTACTTAATGAAAACAATCAATAACGATTCCTGCCTAGGTTGACCAGTTCAATGGGCTTATTGTCGAACAAAATCTAAATTCGTAATTTCCTATTCGTTTATCAACCTATTTTTTAATAATTTCTATGTCTAATGGTCATCTACTATTGTCTCAAAATCATCCTTTTGTCATGAGATGAAATCAAGTTTAACCTTTAAATTTTACTTAATCTTTAATGTCAAAAAAATCTAAATTCGTATTTTTTTTTTTTTTTTTTGTGAAACTATTTTTTTATAATTTCTATCTCTAATGATCATCTACTTGTCATAAAATCATCCTCTTGTCATGAGATGAAGAGAAGTTTAACATTTAAATTTTACTTTATCTATAATGTTTAAAAACATTTTAATCCGTAATTTTCTATTTGTTCATCAACCTATGTTTTAATGATTGCTACATCTAATGATCGTCGTAAAATCTTCCTCTTCTCATGAGATGAGATGAAGTTTAACATTTAATTTTTATTCATCTTTAAGGTTAAAAAAAATCTAAATTCGTTTTTCTCTATTCCTTTCTCAACCTATTTTTTAATAACTTATAAGTCTAATGATCATCTAATATTGTTATAAAATCATCCTCTTATCATGAGGTGAGGTGAAGTTTTAACATTTAAAAATTACTCTACCTTTAATGTTAAAATCTAAATTCGTAGTTTTCTATTCGTTCATTGACCTATTTCTACGTTTAATGGTCACCTACTATTGTCGTAAAATCATCCTCTTGTCGTCAGATGAAGTGAAGTTTAACATTTAAATTATACTTTACCTTTTATGTTAAAATCTGAATTCATCGTTTTCTATTCGTTCATCAACCAATTTTTTTAAACGTTTGTATTTCTAATGAACGGTCAGTTAATTTCTCCACAGCATAAAATCCTCCTCTAGTCATGAGATTAACTGAAGATGGAGTATTAGAACTTTACTCTACGATTCTTTATCAACACTCACAAACCCATAGGACAGCGATCAACGACTGACCGATCGCGGACGGTCAAAAACCTGACCGACATTTTTGTTTTTTAAATGTATAAATTATATCAATAAATTACTCGAAAAATTTTTTTCTCCAGGAACAGGAGTTTTAGTTCAAAAATAAGCGTTCTACAGTAATAAAATCTTCTTCATTGTCGAGTTTGTGATACATACTCCATAATCCGTCGAGCCATATTTTACGGAACACGATTTTAAGCGCAACAATCTGAAACCAGTGAACCTGATAATCCAAAAAACTGAACGCCGTTAAGGGAATATGTTTAGCATTATCGAAAAGCGCACATAATTTTAGCAATTTCCACAAGACTAGATTCCTGGTGAACTCGCGTCACCCGCCTGTAAGCTTTCGATGACTATCAGTGGCCATTGTCTTATCAAAGCGGAAAATCCTAATAGCTGGCTTCTTAGTGGCCCGGCACGTGCCAGGTATTATGGGGATGATGGCCACTTGCTTGTTATTAAGAAAAGTGGCGAAAATCACGTCTGCTTATGTTCCTAAAGTTTTGACTTCAGGCGGTTTCCGAAATGCCCGGCGGTTATACTTGCGGAAGTTGCTTTTTCAACTAGACTTTTGGGAAAAGACAACTTTAAGACGCTCTGTTTTTCCGCTCGGATTGTAGAAATCCTATGCGTGCAGGGAATTTTTAAAAATCTTCTTAGTGTTGGGTTTTCGAGGGGGAGGGGGGGGGGGGAATTCTCCTTTTACAAGGTCATTTTTCGTATCAGTTATGACAAATACATTTGGATGCACGCGTTTGTTGTAAAAGCAAATCATGTGTTATCCTGTCTCACGCCCTCATATTCCCACGTCCTTAAATATTTTGAATTTCTCAAAAGGCCCGTGTTTTGTTTGATAAAATGTATCTGAAAGTGCAGTTAACTGGAATAGCTTCTGAATATTAAATTAACTTCAAGTTAATAAAAGAAAAACGATGAAAAGGTTTTATATTATTTGTTAAAACTTTTCTTTCAGTTGAAGCATTGTTTTAATTTTTTACAACGAACTTCAAGGGACTGCAAATTTTGTTCGTTGTAATGGAATTCAAATAATGTAATGGCAGTTATATTGGGACTGAAAATGTAGTTCGTTGAAACGGAAATTTCGTTGTATTGGTATTCGTTGTAGCGGAATTTAACTATTAATTCAAGTTCATTGCTAAGATTAATTGAAAGTTGAAATTTTAATGGAGTGAAACTTGCATTTAAATATTTAGTTAAGAGAGCTTCTGTTCGGATCCTTGGTGACTGTTTTGCATGATAGATAACGTTCAAGATATCTGAAGGATTAAATCTCGAAAGAGGTTTTTAACATTTTATTGAAAAAAAAAATTAACTGTGAGATCCGACCACTTGTGAATCCAGTTTTGTATGTTTCTTCTCTAAATGTGGATAGCGGGTGCTGTTTTTGTGACATCAGTTTTCTGCGCAGATGATCTTGTTTGTTGCTTCATCTGTATAGTTTTAAAGATTTTTTTTTTCGTTTGTTTTTTCCCTCCTTTTTTTATGTTACAATCAAAATATTTAACCTCAGAGAATATATTAAATTAGTTATTAATTCTTATAACTATCATTGCCCAATTTATTCAGTAAAGACTTGTTAGTGTCAAAAAATAACTATGTTGAATTTCGTAAACTGGTTTCCACTGCCAACAATAACACCTTGATTTATCTCTTTTTAATTACTAACTATGTACTCCTTTATTCATTTTTCCTTTATTTATTAGGATATTTCCCTTAGACGTTATAGTTATTATCAGTTACTAGACTTTTCCCCTTTAGAAATTTTCTTTTAGTCATGCGAGTTTTTTTCTTAAGTCCTCAAATATGTTCATTATAAGAGTTTTAAATAATGCATTTCATAAAATATTCCAATTATTTAAAGTCCGAAGGGTTTTTTTCCCTATATCATTAGAATTTTTCTTGTAGTTATTAGAATTTAGACCGTTATTTTTAAGAATTGTTCCTTAGTCATTAAAATTTAACTTTTAGTTCCTAGGATTTTTTATTCAATCAATATCAATAATTAGTAAGTGTACTGTATTCTTGATTCAAGATTACTTTGTATCTTCAGTTAATTTACTTATTGGGATCTTTTCCTTTAATGATTTGAATTTTAGTCTCAATCGTTAGAGTTACTCACTTAGTCTCCATACTTTCCCTTCGCTTTTAAGATATTTTGTTAAGTCATCTACGTTTTGTCTTAAGTTAGTTAGGTGTTCCCTCGACTATTATTTTGTTTCCCTTAGTCATCAGAATTTTTGACTTAATCATTGCAGTTTCCCATTTCTCGTTTAGATATCTTACTAAATGACAAGGATATCTAGTTCAGAGTTTTAACAGGTCCTTAAAACATATTGACATATATTTAAAAACCGTAGGAAAAAATTAATATGAAGCACTGGAAGCTGTAAGAAGCACAATTGAAGGTCAACAGTCCAAATATAAACAGTAAGGAAAAGCAAAATTGATCCGAAAATTCAGGAAGAAAAAATTAAGATTTACGTAAAATATGACAGAAATGTTTAAAAGTTTTCGATGAAGACTTGAATATGTTAAAAATTAGCAAATTTTACCCCCTTCCCCCCATAGCCGTTTCGAGAAATATATGAAATTATTTTTAGCTTCTGCTGAAGATGTTTCAGTTTTTCGCCTATTCATGCTTTAGTTCTGCTAATGCTTTGAAAATTTAGTTTGAGAAATGAAAAAGAAGCGGTATTTCTCATTCACCTTAAAAATCTGATTTATTTCGAACTTTATTTCGATTTAATTACGCATTCCATCCAATCAATCGAAATGCGAACTGTGAAAACGAAAATGTTAATTTCATCACAGGCGTCCTACAACGAGGGGAATAGTCATATTGCTTGCCTATTCTCCAAGAAAATTTAATAACATTTCATATGCGTTGTATCATGACGACGTACACTTCACAAAAGTTTTTGAGACTAATTTGCCACTCTGCATAATAAATAAGCCATAGAAACATCCCAACAGAAGCAGCAGCCTCTTCATCTTTTATTCAATTGAATAATATGCGTTCCGATTTTAATCTTTTCAATTTACAGCCACAGCAGTGTTTGTGAAGACAGCTTTACTCTTTTATTCGCCGATTTGTGGAGATCCATTTGTCATTTTGTCGCAGGCAACCGAACGCCATTTGTAAACTGGACCTCTGGAACAATCAGGCGGGATCACATTCGTGTTCAGGAATTGCACACTCTCAAGTTCGTGACTACTCCTAGTCACACGCCTGTCATTAGAGTGCTGTTGAAACCGGTTGTTTCGGGGGGATCTTCTGCATAAAATGAGGTGCGATTATGCGTCTTGCGGTGCTGAGACTTAATATGGTTCTTGAATGTATCGCCGAGTTGGTGTGGATTGGGAAAGAGATATGGGATTTCGACAGCAGCTTTTAAGAGTACCGAAGTCCTTAGCCTAAAAAATAATTTAGGTTATTCTCCCGAAAATAGTATAAATCATGTTCGACATCTTTGAATTTTTGATCAATTTTAATAATTGTCACCAATTAAACATATTTTCAGTTGATCCTCCATCGAATTGTGCATAACCAAGTATCAATGGTTTGTACTAAAGTAATTTCTGAACAGTTTGAAAGCATTTTGACCACTCTGTTACCCATGAAAGAGTACTGGTCCACGTCTTCAAAAAAAAAAAAAAAAGCTTTCAAAGGAAAAAAAAAGGGAGGGGGGTCGTCAGACGTTGTAAAACTGAAAAGTCAGAAAATTGTGTCTTAATTTACGGAAATCACCTTCAATCGTCAGTATATCGAATACGATCGCCAAGTAAAAATGCGATGCATTGAATATCTTTTGATGCATCAAAAGTTTTGTCGATAATTTATTTTTTGTATACAACATTGTATTATGAAAGTAATCCATTACCAACTTTTCATAGTTGTCTCACTCATTGAATCAGGGAAGGAGGGGGGGGGGGATTTAAAAATGTTTTTATTGATTTATTTAAATTTATTTATTGAATTACTTTTAATTCAAATTTTTTATTCTGTTTTTACTTCAGTTTATTTTTGTTTTATTTTATTTTATTTTTTTTTTCTATTTTATTTTTGTTTCTATTTATTTTATTTATTTATTTATTTTGTGCGTAAGTAAAATAAAAAATAGGGCTAAAAATAAAAACGGGTAAAAGGGTTGCGAAAAATTTGAAGGGGGGGAGGAATTCGCACCATTGAACTTGAGGGGTTGGGCACCCCTGCTTTGAACCATTTATGTCCAAAGCCAAAGTTGGCCTGTGTACAAAGGCCAACAAAAGCAGCAAATCCACCAATCCCACACTTGACCTCAACTGATATCTGGTAAGAATGCCCCAACGAGTTGTTCGATTGTGCGTCGATACGATCTTAACCATTAGCTGCAAATCGTTAATGTAAATTAGCAGACTAAACACTAATGACTCTAACATGATATGATAATGCGGGGACACTCCATTGGTCGTAGGAACGGTTCACCCTTTCCCGCCGTTGTTTACTCCGCCCCCTCGCGTGTTCGATCCCCCCCTCCGGATGCCCCCTCGCATTTGCTTTTAATGTAGAACGTGGGAGTTAATGGGAGTGCGGAGTAGACTCGAAGGATAAATTGTGGAGACTATCCCCTCGGATGTTTGGAATCCACGTTCAGCTGTATGCAGACGAGATTGATTCTCTCTTGGTCCGATGAATTCGGGGTTGTCGGGTGCTTTAGATGGAAATGGTGTTTCCAAGTATTTCTACGAAACCGATTTTTGAGTTTGACCTCTAGTTCGACATGGTTTCTAAAGCTGCTGTGTGTGGGAATTTTACTCTGTACTGGGAGAAGAGCGATGCAAGGAGAGAGATAGAGGTCGCCACTCGCCACTAATTAACTAACTGGCGACTATAGTAGAAAAAGGGCTGCTTAAAATTTTAGTTTATTTCAATATTAATTACACAAGATCAATTAATAATTAAACTGCATAAAACTACTATCAGCTTCAAACTATACAGCACACAATGTATGACACTATTTTTTTGAGTTCATAAAAATGAGAATTTCTTTATCAAATGATCATAATAAAATTATCTGCTTCAATTAAATGAAATTTAAAATTTTCAAAGCTAAATTATCAGCTCACTTGAAAGATTTCACCATAAAAATAAGTAAAGAAATATTTTGGCTAAAAATTAATTTACTAACTATATCACACATGGTTTATTAAAGCAATACTAACGTAAGATAGAAAAATATTAAAATTCAGAACAAGAGTACTTTAAAATTAGTTTTTCTTTACAAGTGCCAGAAGAAAAAAAAAATTTTTCTTTTATTTTGAAAATAAAGTTTCTTGCTTAATAAAGATTAATCAAAGGTGGTATATTTTCCCAAAATTCTCGTTTTTAATGTTAATGATGTAATCTATCTTCTTTACGTTTGATAAAATTATTCTAAGAATTTATTTATGCTAGTTTAAATACATTTAAACTTTTAACAACTGTTTTGTTTTCTGTTAGTTTCATCCGGTTCCTTCCATTTCTCCCATTCATTCAGTTTGTTACTGTTTTCCCCAGTTTCTTTCATTGTCCTGGAAGAAACTTTTTTTTTCCGGAAGAAACTCAACCCTGTATTACATAACAACTGAAAACAACTCCTCCAGTTCTCCCTCGAATGATAACAAGACCTTCTCGGTTTTGGTGAGAGATGTGGAGTGACTTTCCAACGAAATCCAACCAAGAAACCCGGAACAACAGCTGACTTGATTGAAATTTTGACAAAATACAGTAACACCATCAAAATCAACATTTTGTGTACATAATTAAGGTTGATTGCAATTTGAAGAAAAACATATAAATCTTTACTAATAATAAAGCTGAAAGTCTCTCTGTCCGGATCTCTCTGTCTGTCAGGATCTCTTATCTGTCCGGATCTCTGTCTGTCAGGATCTCTGTGACGAGCATAGCGCCCAGACCGTTAGGTCGACTTCCATGAAATTTGGCACAAATGTAGTTTGTAGCATGGTGATGTGCACCTCGAATCGATTTTTCGAAAATTCAATGTGGTTCTTTTTCCATTCCAATTTTAAGAACAAAATTATCATAAGATAACAAATAAATTACGAAATTATCATAACGTGGAACCGTAACATGGGCACAAGCCAATTGGCGAGAAAATTCACCATACGTTATTTGTAAATATACAGGCGAACCAAAAGACCTTTTAATTTCTCTATTACGGGCAAAGCCGTGCGGGTACCACTAGTGTATGCATACAATTAAAAATGGAAAAGCAAAAAATAATAATAGCAATAAAATACTGAGTGTTATAATAATAAAATAGAGAAACTGAAAAACACCGCCGCCGTAGATGCGAGTTGTGATAAGACGGCACAGAAAGTACACAAATGAAATATGAAGAAAATATAACAGGATCAATTTAACTTTAAGCAGAAACGCATGGGGATTAAAAATAGAACCCGCAGCGGGGTAACAGAATGAATGGTGATAAACTCCCAAAATCCCTATTGCAAGGAAACACGGCAAACCTGTTTTGTTACAAGCCTCAAAGTTTAAGCAGGAAAGCTCTGATACAGGCGTGAAACTGCATCGAGTATTAAAAATTGTTAAATTATTTTTATTCAATGAATATCTTTTATATATATATATATATATATATATATATATATATATATATATATATATATATATATATATATATATATATATATATATATATATATAGTACGTTACTTTTAAAATCTGTATGTTTTAAACTATTGGTTATTTAAATGAAGTAGCATTATTATTGTTTTTCACTTCAATTTAAATTAATTTGGTAACTAATCTCTCTCCTTTTCGTTGCGTGTGGGTTTTTTTTTTTTTCACTTCAAAAGTGCTATGCCGATTTCTATTTGTTTATTTATTTATTTTTTAAAGTATCGAGAGTTTTAAAAACCTTATATCTAATGTATGCAATAAGAAATCTACTAATCGTTTTTTTTTTTTCAATATTAATTTTAACTGTACCTTGTAAAAAAAATGTCCTCAAATTTTACAGTAAAAAATACTAGCCTCTACTTTTGCCTGTACTTTTGACCGACAAATTTTGCAGTAAAATTCTGCGGTTAGAAAAAAAAAAAAAAAACAGCAGGATTGCTGTGGCTAGTTGCGCTATTTATAAAGAACGAGATGAAGTAGTATATTAATCAAACCTGCTTTCTCATTGTTTGTACAACGGTGCGCTTATTCCCTATACACTGTAAAAAAAAATCCGTAAAATTTACGGTTTTTTACCGGCAGCTGAGTTGGTTGTGCAAAACCGTAAAAGTTGCGGAGAATACCCGTCAACATAACGGTCTTTTACCATACAAGGACAAATTTACGGTTTTAAACCGTTCATAACTGAAGCGTAGAACGGAAAAAAACCGTTTTTCAACGAAACGGGTTTAAACCGTCAAATCTACGGGAAAAACCAGTTGAAATTACGGGTATTTTTTACAGTGTATTTCTCTTCTTCCTTTGAATTTTAGCTTTATTAATGAGTTAAAAATTGTTCTTTTAACTCATTGTTTGAACTGATGTTGAACTATTTTTGAACTGATCTTGATCACTGTTCACTTATATTCATCATTTTGAGTATTAATTGTGGCTTAATACTATTTGATTTGATTTCTTGTTCATCAATACATTTTAATATTTCAACATACTGAGACGAGGCTGATTGTTCATGACTTAACAAATGATGTCATTTTCGAAAAAATATACTATCTTTACGATTTCTTTAAAAAAATGAACTTTTATATTTATTAAATTGTTAAATTTCTTTTGAATAACATTGTGTTTCCTTTCTTTATTTTTAGGTAAGGAACTTTATTTTCACACACTTGGACGATTTTACAACTTGATTGAAATTATAAAAGGTACATTTTAGTATTTAAATATTTTGAAAAAAATACTTGAAAACTATCTGAAAGCATGATATTGAATGCGTATGCTTCTTGCATACTTGTATGAATAAGAAATGATTTGTGTGGGCATTTTGTGCAGAAAAAGTAATTGGTACCACATTGTAATAAAATACTGCAGTATGCAATACTTTTTTTAACCACCCATTTTTTGATTAGATGATTTTGAAGCAATTCTTCACTTTTTTTTTTTTTTTTTTTGCTTAGTTTTGTTTCTGTTTTGATTGTACACTACTTTATGTCGATTTAAAAATTTAAAAAAGAGAGAAAAAAATTCTGCTTAGGGCATTACAAAAAGAAACTTCTTCTTTAAGGAAATTTTTAATGAGCAAATTTTAATACCTAAAATCTTCGCACTTCTTTTCAATAATTGTTGGTAAACAGTGTATACTCGTATGTAGATTCACTCATGTCAACTTTGTAAGCGAAAAGTTGGAAGTAACTATACGTGTATAAGCCGAATCACGTTTGTTCAGCTTACGTCCCCCCCCCCCCCCCGCTTCTTGTTGAACCTTCACTGATAACTATGGAATCCAAAAGTATATATACAATACTGATAAAGAAGCATTGTAGGAATAAAGTGACTGGATTACACTCTATAAATTAAGAGAGGGGCTAAACAGCTATCTACATTTTTTTCAGCAACAAATTTTAATTTTCAAATACAAGCAAAGCCTTTTTAGCACTCGAAGAAACTCAGAGGACAATTATTTATTGTCTTTAAAGATCTTGAATATCTCGATTTAGTAATACTTTTTTTTTTCCTCCTAATTTGCACGTGTTTTAAAACAACCCCTTCATCGCCAAAATTCTGTCAAAAAAGCCTTATAAAATAAAACCAGAAATTGATCCTTAATTTAAATATTTCTATGAATCACCAAATTAAATGACACCAGTATAATTCATTTAAGCAATGAGGCATTATTTTTCACAATCGGGCTGCTGTAATTTGTTGGGGGGGGGGGGAGCCGACCAATATTTATATATGATTTTTTACTGTAAAAATAATGCAAATGTAACGTTAATTGATTTCAAACCACATTTTCTTTCGTTAAGTCCCCCCCCCCCTCCACAAACAGCGGGGTGAGTTAACCCCAAGCATTCTTTCCCTCAGCACTGGTCGCAATCACATTAATAAACACAGCATACTTTTACTTTTGATTCTTTCCGCATGTTCAGATTATTTGCGTGGACAAATACTGTTACTTTATAAATAAAACGAGTCCGTTGCCTATATTGTTGCTGATACGTTATCAGGATTCGCAAACAGTGTTTCAGTAAATTCTTCGAAAAATAAAAACGGAACAAGGTTATTGCATGAGAAAGTCGAGTGTTACTCGATTGTGTGCAAAACAAAATGTTTGCTGATTTTTTGGAATGGAATTGCTGTCAAGGTAATTGAAGGTTTTTATACACAATGTTTGACAAATGTTAGAGCATAACGTTTTCTCAAGGACACATTTGAAGACGTTCAGAAATTACGCGTTCTCTACCTGTAGCTGGATGTCAATGATGATGGCGATAACAATGAATGAACAAGGGAGGGGTGATGTAATATAAATATTACGTATTTTTAATTTCTATAGTGAATCCTGCTGCAGATTGTGATTAGAAATTTTAAAGACTTTTCTGTCAAGTTTTTTGGAGAGCTAAAATAATAGTCATTCTCTCTGAGTAACTTCAATCCATATATATATTTTTCACTGTCCCACTCTAAATTTTATTATTATTATTGCATTTATTAACACAAAGCTGAAGGGACAAAAAAGAAAAAAAATCAAGCACCTAAAGTCTTATATAGTTATTCAAAATTAAGAAATATTAACTATAAAAACCATTTAAAATAAATTATTAACCTAATTCAAAGTTATCCTACCATTTTAGGTAAATTTGAACCGCTTGAGAAATGTGATTTTAAAGGAAATATTTTAAAAACTAGAATGCCACATAAAACCAGAATGTTTTTTTTTTTTTTTCAAATTTTTAAAAATTCTCCATTTTTATTTTGTAGCTTCACGCGATTTTATATAATTTATCATATTGCATAAAATACCGCAATATTCCCTGGGTTCAAAATTTGGATCTTCACCGTTTCTAGCTCCTGTAGAGATCTTTCCGCCTCACACCGTCAAGGGCGGATCCATTATCTGGTTTTGATGGGAGTCATTTCCGAAAAAGGGTGGGGGGGGGGGGGGGGCAAAATACTCTTTTTGTCCTAAATTGAATGTTTGGATCGAATTTTTCGAATAACAATCTTAAAAACGTAGCTATAGACCATCTTTGACCACTTAAGGGGGGGGGGGGCATCCTCCATGACCCTCTCTGAATCCTGCACACCTCGTAGGGCTGGGGATGGAGAATTTCTTTTCTGAATTATCATAAATTCAAAAGTCTCATTTTAAATAATTGTTTTACAAAAAACTGTCAATACATTTGATTGGACATTTTATCAGGAATGGCATTATGTGGTGTTTACTTTTTTAATTGATACACGCTGCAACACCATCATGCATTCATGCACTGAACTGTAAACGGGTTTAGCTGGAAGTGTTTTTATCAACTGCAATAATCTGGGGCGCCCCGATCCGAACTTAACTTTTTTTTGGGGGGGGGGGGGTGAAATTCTCAATTTGCCAAATGGATTCCAAAATTTTGCCGATTGGAACTAGAAAATTTTCCATATTGAACTCCAATTTTCGCCAAATGATGATGATTTTGCCCACTCCAAATTTTGCCGCATCACTGGTCAAAATGTTCCGAATAAGTACATTTTTGGCAAGTCACAGTGACATTTCATCGGGGCGTCTCTGGCAATAATAGTGATTTATAGCAATCAAAACACAAAAATACATCAGCTGCGATTTAAAAAAATTATTTAATAAAATGTTTAATCATAACAACCGTAATTTACTTTTGTGAGAACTGCTGTTTCTTTATATAAATATTTTATTTCATTTAAATGGAGTTCATGTTTTTGCCACCCCCTGGAAAAATTTGAAATGACTTACTTCGTTTTCCCCCTCGAAAAAATGCGCCCTGAAACAATTGTTTATCTAGTACTCCAAAGACTATAGAGTTTTGAGGAAACGCAACGGCGTTTGATAACAATTCATAGTCCAAACATCGATGGCCAACCAGATGGCGGCGCCCCTCCCTGGTTGAGTGAGTGACTTTCCAAATAATAAGCCGCGGATTGTTCTTCCTGGTTTTCTTGGCCGCCGCGTGCTCCCTTCTGCCTTTTCCTAAATGGCAGATCACTTCCGGGAGAAGAAACGGACCCATTATGTGGCCACCCTGGCTTTTGTCCGGCACTTTTTGCCCGCCGGAAATCAGGCTTTTTGTCCCCTCCCCGCTGTGACACATGAGACGTTTGTCTCATATTGTTGCAGAGGAACAGCCTTGTTCCGTTATTTAATGTATTCCATATACATGGACATGCGCACAAAGGATATATATATATATATATATATATATATATATATATATATATATATATATATATATATCAGAGTTAAAACCAAATTATTGAATGGGGCAATTTTTTGCGCAAGAGAGAAGTAGCAGTATTATTAGACCAATGTACTTATTTATTTCTTTAGTTACTTTGTCTTTATTACACTAAAATTATGCTAAGTATTTCAGAATTTATCAAACGGTTTGAATTCTAATCAAACATTAATTCCATTTTCATGTGTCACGTAATTTTTCTTTTCTTTTTTAAATTAATTTATTTTCTTTATCCAAGAGTGAAATCTTGTTTTCCAGTCTGTTTCCGATTATTATTATTAATAATAGAAAGTTGTTCGTAAAGGTATGACGGGTGGAAATTGCTTCTGCTCTTCTACATTTGAACGAAACCATTGCCTGTTTGGTGATATTTTGATAGTTGAAAATTTAATCCTAACACCAGTAGATTTACCTTAAACTCCAGTAGATTGCGTTAATTGTTTTCGTTTCTTCATCCCCCTGAAATGACACAGTCTTGCCAGTAAAACTTAAGTTTACCAGATCGAGTTCTGCCTTGTCACAATAAAGCCTTTCCCTGCATGTTAAACATTACCAAAACATATTATCAAATTATCATGCCGTGGCACGAGTTTCATTGTTGAAGCACGCAGGTTACTCGATCATCGGTTATTATTTATATGAGGATCATCATTATTATTTACAAATAATGGATAATGGAATGATGTTTACAAAATGTCGCGGAAAAGCTCTTTTGGAAATCTAAATCCATATATTTTATGCAAGCTCGTAACTAGAATTCGTGTTGATGTTTTATTTTTTAATCATTAAAATGAGGAAAGTGATTTCTTTCAAATGTTGCGATTAATATTTAAAACAAAAGAAGAATACATTATATGCACATTTTGTATGTATACTATAAACTCGTCTGTAACGACAACGACATCACCTGTAGCACTTCGCTTTGTTTTTTCATCCTTTCATCCGCAATTTTTATTTTTCAATTTGTCGCCCTCTCCCCCTAAGTAAAATTTCAAGAACTTAACCAGTAAGCCATAAACGTTTTAGAACTGTTCTATGTACTCGACTCACAACCGACTTTTTTAACTAGAAGAAAAGATTCGTCTTAAAGTATGTGCCCATCAGCCGTTTACTAGATATCAACAGACTTAAACCTGGAAGTTTAATACCTTGGTGAGGTATGGTTGCGTGTAGAGCTGGATGACATTTGTCAAAAGTGAAACTTTCGGAAGCAATTCTTTAAGTATCGCCAAATATAAGCCGGGGAAAAAATGAAAATAACACTCGTTGCCAGATAATCATAATCAACGGCTTTTGAAGTTGTCTGCATTTGTATCAAAATATTTTGATGAAAGACAAAATTATAAGTGAAATTAAAAGCGACATGGCATTTGGCGTTTATTCAATATGTTATGACAGCCGAATTTTACCAGCAAACCATTCATAGTCTTCAAGGTTGACCAGACACGATGCATGGACACATATTTCGTAAGAATTCGAGGATTGTACGAAATAGACTACAATGGATAACCAAACTGAGGTATGTATTCTTTTGACAAGAGTCAATCATTTGAAATTGCTTTAGGAGGCCTGTACGTAGCTCGCGGAAATGAGTGGACACCTCCGCAGTATTGAGCTGACGTTCTAAAGGACACCAAATGTCTCAGAACTTCCCCGCAATCCAGAAATCCAGACAAATCAAGGAATCATTTCTCAGCCTTTTGGCTAAGATCAAAATATAGACAGGCCAAAGAATTTCACTGTAGTTTATTGGTATTCTCGCTGTGAATTCACAGATCTCCGTAATTGAAAATAATCTGGGCGGGAGGAAGGTACAATAAAGCAAATAACATAATGAGTTTGTGACTTCACTTCAGCAGTTGCTAATGCTGCTGTTCCATTTACGTCAACATTTTAGTTTAGTCCAAAATAGCTGTGTACTTTTAATGAAATATTAGTGCATTGTAAATTTTTTGTGAATTGGGGAAAAAAATTAATGTAGTAAGCAGCTGTAAAGAATTTTTATGAAGTATCGCGGATAAAATTAGACTTCGAATGTAGATTCATAGTGCATGGCGAAAACTAAAAGTTTGAAATAGTGTACTAATATATCACTACATTTTCATTCTCTCAAAAATCTGGATTCCCTGCTTCAACCATAAGACTTGGAGAGGATTCTCCCCTCTATCACTTAAAAATTTGAATTTTATCACCTATATTTATGTATCGAAAATAAATAATTTATAGTTTGGGAGATTCATTGAAAATACTTAATAGTGTACACTAGAATAAAAAAAATCTCTTGACATATCTCCGAACCGTAGACCTTTGTATAATGTTTCATAGCTCGATGCGTATCTTTTTGAACCTCTTGGCGTACCCCTGGTATAACAAGGGAGAAAAAACATTTTAATGGGAATGTTTGACAATTACGAACCCTCATCAAAACTTCGGGATTACTTTGAAACCCATCCGGAGAACGAGTCTTTAAATCATGCCCTCTGCAAGCCCGACTAAATCCTCCTCTTGCCCGCAAGCATCGCGTTTACATCTCGACTTTATTAGGGAGTCATTTGTTTACATAATGTGACAAATACCGCGCTCGTAAAAGCGCCACTAATGGCCACCTACCGCAAAATTTTATGTTCCGTAACAGCAGAAGCCCGAAGAAAACTCCCCATAATGGATATGTCCATTCTCTGTGTTCCCATCCAGGAGAGACCATGCTCTCGCAAATCGAGTCCTCATTGGCCCCTTGCGCGGGAAAAGTCACGGGGTGCGGTGTGTGATTGTATTTGGCCAAATGTGTTTTATGATGTCACACGAATGGGGGGAGGGAGAAAAAGTGTAGGTTACTTACACCAGCAAATAAAGCTCAGCATCCTGTTGACCCCCCCCCCCCCCCCCCCCAACTCTCCCCAGCTTCAGAAGAGTACAAATTCGATCCTTTTCTTGCATTTTGTTTTGGTGAGTTTCGAGAAGTTCCCGATGTTTGTTGAGTCCCATTGTTGGCCGCATTCTGAATGCAGTGGTGATATTTATAGGACGTAGTTATGGCAACTTAAATGCTTCGCAGTTTTCTAAACTCGCCATCTGCGAACCAATTGTCGGGATAATAATTGATATTTTCTTTTCCCTTTCCCTTATTATAAGTTATACAAACTGACTTGACTGTGTCAATTTCTCTAGAACAGCATTTTCATGGAAATATAAAGCATAAAATTGACAGTAATAATTTTAATGAGGACATTTCACGAACTCGTAAAACTAAATGAGTTTCAGTTAAACTTCGGATCAGAGTCAAATCCAGAAGTGTTTTCTAAGCGTGTGTGTTCCTTTCTTTCTTTCATTAATTTACGTACTCGAGATCTTCTTTTCTTTCTCTCTCTCTCTTTTTTTCTTTTCGGAATCATTTTCCACGACTGAGCAATTAATGTTGTAGAATTTGTTTTTTCCTATGAAATCACTAACTTAAAACTTTTTTTTTTTTTTTAATTTTTTTAGCATGGTGCAAAATTAACCACATGAAATTGACATGCTGGAGCTGGAGAAATAAGTAATTTTAAGGGAGAATTATTTGTCGGTTCAAGTTCGATTTATTGCGGAGTTTTTAAACAAATTTTATCTAGCTCAGACGTTCAAACTGTAACATTTGAAAATATTAGAGAATTTTTCCTAATCCATACTAGTTAGAGAGGACAAAAAAGAAAAAGAAAAGAAAGAAAAAATAGAATACAGTGTGGATAAAATTCTAATCTACAATCTGCCACCCCATAATTCTCTTCTACCTCTCCACTAATCAATTTCCTATTTTTCGCATTCTGGATATGTCCAAGCATCTTCTCTCTTTATTTTATTCATTATTATTTTTTAAAATTTTATTCGTATTTACTCTTTATTTTACCTACAATTATTACTCAATATTTATCTATTATCAAGGTGATGCAATTATCTATGGACAAATAGTCTCCCGGTCCGCCATTTTCTCCAGTTTTGTGAAATAAAAGCGAATAAATAAATAAGTTAAAAAATGAAAAGAAGAAGGGAGAAAGATCTTTAAAAGCTCGCCGCCCCGGCCCCGACAATTTTCTTACAACATAAATCAATTGATTTATAGAGCCTTGGGGGTTTTTCGCTGAGGAATTAACGAAGATGAATCAGAAACGAAAATGACATTTTTCACGGCATCATTCACCGTTTCGGACTGCTTGGTGTGTGTCAAACTTTTAGCAGTTCAACGATCATTCATTTTCGCCGTTTTGTATTTTGGTTTTCTTTTCTCGACTCGGAAATCTGTAAAAAAATTATTTTGAGGTCAATGGTAGAGCGTAAAGATGCTTTATAAAGTTTATTCTACAACGATCAGTTCCTTTCTTTAACTTTTACAGATAAGAAGTGTTTGTAGCTTTTTATTTGATCCTAATGTTATCGATTAACGATTTTCAAGTAAATAGAAAAGACCTGATTGATACGTTATCGATTTTACATTCATACTTTTATTGTTCTGTAGCAGCGACCTCAAATGAGATATTAACCGTCCCCAGCGGTCGGTGACTAAAAAATAACATTAAAAGAAAATAATAAATGAAGCAAAATAATGGAAAAATAAAGGGCTCTAAGGAACGATAGAAAGATATGCTAGGAAACATTTATTAAATCGAAAAAATAAAAAATACATATTCCAAAAATAGAATGCAAGACTGTTATAGGCATAGCACAATGCAAATCCCCGACAAAGTTTTAGCAGAGTTAATTACGTTTTATTATTAGCACTTCTGTATTCTCTACCTCAGGCCAAACTCACGTAATTCCAAAAATGACGACCTTCAGGTTATTTCTGTATTGCATTGTATGTGGAATCTTATTCCACATTGAGCCATAACACAAATTCTATTTAAATTTAAAAAAAAAATCTTTTATGTAAATTTACTAGCGTTATAAAAGCTTGAGTCCTTACCCTTTGTATGCACCTTGCACCACCAGGCAA
The DNA here is from genome assembly GCF_026930045.1 of Uloborus diversus. NCBI lineage: Eukaryota > Metazoa > Arthropoda > Arachnida > Araneae > Uloboridae > Uloborus > Uloborus diversus. Next base: position 138,166,967 of record NC_072734.1, on the reverse strand, counting down.
ACGATTTTACACAACAATGTGAGTAACGTTAGTCTAGAGGCTTGCCAGACGTCCCGATTTGATCGAGACATTCCGGTTTTTTGAACAAAATCCCGATGTCCTGGAAAAAGATAAATTTGATTACAATTAACCAAAGAGGTCCAAAAACAATTAACTGTGAATAATTATTTAGGATAATTACTTTATCATTTGTAACATTGACTTGTAAAATTAATACCAGATTAGATTGTGAGGATTTTTACAACAAGATTAAAACCAAAAAAGTCCTAGAAAATGAAAAGTTTTTCCAAATATTGTTCACTTTTTTAATCTTCATTCAAATTGTTTTTTCTAACTAAAATTAATTGTAAATATTTATATTGAAGAAGTGACATGTCCAAGTTCTATCTGCTTATGTGAATTTTTATTGCCCCTGTTTTAGGTTCATAATTAGTAACCATTAATTCATAGCATTGAAAATAAACTGCCCTATAAAACACTCCAAAAATCAGTCACATGTGTGTACCCTTTTGAATACCAGCGACGCTGGGGGGGGGGGGAGTATTCCTGTGGCCCGGTTGAACATTTCAAAAATCTGGCAAGCCTACGTCAGTCTGGCTTTCAGGTGCAGAATTTAAGTTTTAATTGTTCTCTGAAATTCAGATATGTCCTGGCTACTGGCCATATATATTTCAAGACCGAATTCAAGAACCCCGTGTGCCTGCAAAGCTCTGTGTAGGAGGCGACAAAAGACGAACAAATGCTCCGCTACTGCGTCGCTCAGGTGCAAGAGGGAAGTTCTCGGAGGTATAGGAAGACAGTGCGCGTTATATGTCACAACCCCCAAATTTAGACCGTAGCGCTGGACAGGGCTGCGGAGCGACGAACGACTATTTTTGTGGTTGCGCCCGGGTCTAAAATTAGTGGACGTCGCGGCTGAGGACCGCGGTGGTCCTCCCCCCCCCCCCATGACCTTATGTAGGCAGGTAGGCAGGGTGTGTAAGGGATATCCGGGCTATTTTTAAAAACCATCCGCTCCCGCTGCTGCTCTCCTTCGGCGCTGTCTTGTTCTCCGCAGAAGACCGTCGGATGCATTTGGACAATAGCGAGATATGTCGTCTTTTTAGCTTTTGGACGGGTGGGGGAGTCGTACTAATTTTAGAGGGCCCCGGGGAACGGGGTAAATGACACCCTTTGCTGACTTAAATATTCGAAAGGAGGGTGATGTAACCAGATATGAGACTCACGGAGGCACAATCAGGTGAGTTTCCTTTGCAACTTCGTGTCTTGTGTGCATGCGATGCACAGGTAACCAGAAGCTTGACTCATAATATGAACTAAAATCGCAAGAGCTTCCTCTGCAATAATGCTTCAGGCCTTGTGTGCTACTGCAGTGCACACTGCACACATTGGCACACACTGGAATTTCTCAAAAGGGGGTGGTGGTGGGGGGGGAGTCCAGAATCGAAGGTCCGCCCTTCTCATATCATACTCCAACACGCATCCAAACATATTCTTTTGATTTTATTGACTGTCGGGAACAAAAAATATTTTAAAAAAAAAATTATTGAGTAATTTTATTAGCGTTAATTAATAAAATTAATTTATGAATAACAAATAATTAAAGTACCAGAAAGCATAAGAATGAATGTATATGTTCTTTTCTTATAGTAAAAAATAAAAACAGCGAAGCAAAATTATCATTCTAGAACAATTTCACAAAAAGTTTGATTTGCAGGAAAAGAAAGAGACAAAATAAATTTTATATTTTTAAATTTATTCAGTCTGAAATTTTTGTTACCATTGCTTGGAATTTTTTTACGTGCATAGGATTATAGTCAATTAAAAAACCCAAGGACCATGGAAGGAGTCCGAACCCAATGGACCCTCCCCTTGTGTTGTGTGAGAAACTGTTGCACAGGTATTCGCAGATACAGAACGTAAATTAACATTTGTCAGATTGTGATGGATCGGGAAAGGAATCAATTAATTGAGGATCGGGAAGAGGAAGGAGAGTCTCTTGCAGCGACTGCATTCGCTAGGTTTATATTTAATGTCATTTACGTAAATCCGATACTAACATCATTAAAAAGTGTTATAAATGTACTCGTGTGTGTTGGCAAGCGTCAATATGGTAGTACAAATTTACTGGTTTACTTTCGATTTGTCAATTTCGTTTAATTTTAAAAGTAATGAATTTTTTCTGCAACATAGGGATGTTTTTTTTTTTTTTTTTTTTTTCTGAAATGCAATGCCTCAAAAGAGCCGAGTATAAAATAAAGTAAATCCACAACCTCGAATTTATTTAATTTCACTCCAAAACCAAACGTTCATTATTTTTCTGCCTGACTGGGCCCAGTAGAACTGGATCCTTGAACCTTTCTCATGACACTTGCTGAAATTGACTGGACACAATGTACTAAATTCCAACCTTTCTGTTGAAACAATTTTTCTAGAAAATCTCTGAAAGTAAAAACTTAATGTAGTGAACTTTGAATAAATATCGCCCTACGTAATTAAATTTAAACGATGAAATCATATATATTTTCGTTTTTTTTTCTAATTGGGAAATTTTATATTCTGTATCGAGTGGGAAACAAATTAAATCTGTAGCTTCTGAACTTTTTTCAAAAACTTTGTATGTTCTACATAACATTGTCATGGTACTATTCAAAATTAATTCGTATTTAACTTTTTAAACTTGGCCATCCTACAAAAATGATTGATTTTTGATACTCCCGTATTAAGCCTTTGCAATTATGATTGCTTTGTCCTTTTGTAATGGAAGCAATTTTTGAATAAAAATTCTCCCTATTTCAGTGATTGCTAGAAATTTCTGTTGCAATGTCTGCACCATGACGATGAATTGCACAGATCTTATCAATAGTCGAATATAGGGCAACAGATGCTGAATGGTGAAAACGAGGGTAAACAGCAGGATGAGGGCATTTGAATCTCCAATGAGATTTCTAATCAATTTATCCACTTCACTGTTGCACGAAAGTTATGGTTGAACTGCAAACCATCTATAAATTATTTATTTAACACATTTTCATTTCTTATTCGAAAAATTCTGATGTTCCTCGCTTTCGGAATAATTTTCTCATGTAATGTATAAATCCAGAAGTTCCCGAGCTTTTGCACCCTTTGCAGAATTGAAACGTTCACAGTGCACCCTAGTCCACATTTTTATGCAGATACAGTAGACTCTCGAAAATCCGAGTCTCAAAAGTCCGAGGTTTCGCTTAATTCGAGGTGCTTGGTTGATAATTCTAGGGTATACTTTTTTACGAATAAAAAATACTTTAATCTGAAAATTGAAATGTTTTGCTATGTAGAACTTTCCTATTAACATACAATAAGGTAATAACATGATATTTAAAGGTTTATTTCTATAACAGTCGCCAAGAAATATTCATGACTGTTAAAGATGTTTTAAGAGATGCGTTGGAGAAAGTAAGAAGTTGGTTGATACTAAAAAATAACCTGAAACTAAAGCATTGTTCTGCCTCAAAGAACGAAAAAACATCTCTTTTAGAATATCCGATTGCAATTAAAAAGGGAAGTGCAAAACTAGACGCTGTACGATTCGTATACGAAATGTTCTCCTTCTATGACTAACGTTTTTGAATAATGTGAGATACATACGCACGCTCACACATAGACACAAATGTCACGACATAGCTCATGAAAATTTATTCGAGGACAATCAAAGGACATTTTTTGGTTGCCTGCAAATTTACTCACAAGCACGTGTAGACATCAAGAAAAAAAAAACAATCAAAACTCGTTTAGGTTCAATTAAAACATAAATTTATCTTGAAATTTGAGTGATAAATTTTTTGAGGAGACAATATTTCCTTTTCATAGCGTAAGAAGTAAACAGTTCATGTCCTTATGTAGTTAAAAGATTTTTTCCGATTATCCGAATTTTCAGTAATCCGAGGTGGCGCAAGCCCCAAATTACCTCGGATTTTCGAGACTCTACTGTATATTGATATCGCGAACACTTCTCGACACCTCTTATCTCCTGTATTGTAAGTACAGATGTACCCCACTTTGGGAACACCTGTACTTGCTGTACAATAATTTTTAACTGAAAATTCGGTTTATTGCTTAATTTCTCACAAAAATAAGTGCAAGAGCCCTGTACTGCCGTGCTAAGCACAAAAGTCGGTTCTGGAGCTGAGTTCAAAATAGAAAAACTGCGTTTTGTAAAGTTTTGCGCTTCCATATACTTGATACAGATGCCAATTTTTCAAAAAAAAAAATTGAATATTTTCCTTTCACAAATAACCACAAAACCGCTGTTAATGATGTATCAACTTTCCTACCTGGCCTACAAGCCTGGAGAGTAAAGGAAGACCTTTTAATACAATCAGATTCATTATGTTTTGCTGAATTTTCATCAACTATAAAATTATTTTAATAAATACGTAACTGGTAAACCAAATGTCAACCGAAATAATTTCCAAGCTTCCAACACCTGTTTCGCCAATGACCATTCTTCTTTCCTGTAACAAAATACATCATCGACATGTTCTTAATTGTGATTCGATGACGCCCGAGTAGTCAAGAAAAAGAATCAATGAACGGTCTTCAATCATACAAGAAACGGATCTCTTTTCTTATTCCTACTCATAATGGCTTAATGCGCAAGCTCACGCCCTTCCTCCAAAGATACAAAAGTCTATTCCATGTAATTTGTTTTTGAGTGGACTCAATGATCTCAGAGATCTTTTTCCTTTCCGTGGATGAATCAGAATAGGCGTTATGTAGTTGAGTGAAAAGACCATTCCAACCTTGCTGGATGTTGTTTTCTTCGCAGTAATCTAGTCGGGTCTGCCCAATATTCGGAAGTACGTAATGCATCTTCATGGTTTGGAAGATAATGTACTCCCTAAAACTCATGGACTGGCTACTTCCTTATTTCGAGTGCTAGAATCTCACTAATATAAACAAGTTAATACAGTGAAATTCCGTTACAACGAATACCAATACAGCGAAATTTCCGTTTTAACGAAATAAATTTTCGGTCCCGATTTAATATCCAACACATTGTTTGCATTCCGTTACAACGAAATTTCCGATAAAGCGACAAAATTTGCGGTCCCTTGAAGTTCGTTGTAACAGGATTTCACTGTAGTGTCTTTTCGTGAACAATTTACATTGTCGCCTTAAAAGTAATGGTTTATGATCTTGAGACGATAGAAAGAAACCTTTTGTAAAAATTTCAACAATGATTTATGTTATTTTGAGGAAAAATGTTTCATTTGTCTGGTTTTTTTTTTCCTTTTTTTTTGCAGTTTTATTAATTTTGCTTATAAATGGCGCAAGCAATTGCACATTTGCTTCCCACCTGCTCTATAGGGACACCTGTGAAGGATTTTTAAAATATCGTAAAGCAAAAAAAAAAAAAAAAGAAAAATATGTTATTGAAAAATTTAAAAAGAATCCACCAAAGAAAAAACTAGTTAAACGTATGAACAATTTCGCTCTTAGAAATTGGTCGTAATTTCTGAAAAAAAAAAAAAAGAAGGGAAAAAAAATCTTTCGAACCCCCTCCCCTTCTCCCCAGCCCCCCAACTCATTATGACTTCTCTACATTTCACTCATCATCATCTTCTCGTATTTGTCAGCTTTTTCGCCAATACTCTTATTTTTTTTCAGCTTAAAAATAAAACACAAGATAAACGTATAGTGTAACTACTACGATAACATAGAGCTCTTGAACAAAAGGGCATTTTTTTTTCTTTTTTTTTTTTTTTTGAATAAATTTCGCAACTTATTTTTGTTTTAAGTTTAACTGAACGTAAAATAATTAAATATATGTTTTGTGTCTTTCTCAGCTGACTCATAACTTTTTTTTCTCAACTCGAAAACAAAATCGTAGAAAAAGTTTTTTTCCTTAATTTGATTTAATTGAATTACGGGTATTCGTTAAGAATTATTTGAACGATATTGAAAAGTTTTACAAAGAGTTCATTAAAAAATAATTCTATTTTCCTTTTTTTATGAACTAATTATCTTTTTTCTAATTGATAAAAAGTTTTAAAAGCGAATTATTTTTTAGAATTATTTTTATTTTTTTTAGAAAAATATCAATATTTTTTTTCTGCATCTACATTTTTTTGCTTGAGTAGTAATTCTTCATTTAATATATTTTTTTTATTTTATTTTAGCGTATCAGACGAACCAACACCTGTTTTTTTTTTTTTTTTTTCAAACAAAAACATGTGGTTTTTTTTTTTTTTTAATTTTAATTTTTTTTTTCTTTGAGAAAGGATTGGGAAAAGGGTTGGACTCTAGAAATAAAGTTTTGAGAACTTAAAAAAATCCTCTTGAAAAACGTAATTAACAAACGTTGTTATTTCCTGAAAAAATACGACATTTATATTTAATAATCAAGTTTATAAAGGGTGTGTTTCACAGATTTACTTCATCGTCTTACCGTTCCGATAGAAAAAAATAGTTTATACTTATAATGAATCAATTTCCTCTTATCGTTATTTTTTTCTTTCCTGTGCGTTTGCTCTGTATTGGGGAACTCTCTTTCATTACGTGGAGTGTGTATTGTCGTCAAAACTGGAAGCTATTTAATATAATGTACAGTAAATCCTGTAAAGTTGACCACCCTTGTAAGTTGACCACCTGTCTGAGTTCACCGCTATTTTCAGGCACAGAATTAGATCTATATCATTTAATTCAACCTCTATAAGTTGACCACCTGTTTAAGTTGACCACTAAAGTAGTGCACCACAAGTGGTCAACTTACACAGGTTTCATGTATCTCGTGGAAAAGTGTCCGTTCCTGTGCTAAGGAATGTTATTTAAATATTGTTTATGGAAATCTTCAAAATTTAATTGCATTGTATAGAAATAAAGAATCTATATTCTTCATAAAGATCAAGCGATGAAACGGTGTCCCCGCCGTTTCGCCGACACGGTATCCCCCCCCTGTTTTCCCATTTAATCTTACCTCTTGAGGTATTTAAAGGGGGGAGAAAATTTTAGTGTCGGCGAAACGTTAAATAAACCGATGAAACACACACAAGGATCTAGCCTATTTGGAATCTTTGTGGGAAGCTTTGTGCAACAATGGGGTCGTTTCCAAAATTTTAAAAGTATTTTTTTCTGAAAGAGCATGCTTAAAAACATAGGATCAGAACATTTTTTAAATAATTTGTTTAAGTTTAATATTTTTAAAAAATTACTTAAATTGGCGCACTTTCAATGTTTATGCTTCTGTCCGATGACATCATAAATGATGAAATCCCATTCTGTGTTGCCATTCACAGAGCAAAATATTTAATTCACATCTTTACTCACGTGCATTGGCAACGATATGGTTGATATCAAGCGTAGAGCGCAATTTTAATTCGCTTATTGATTATCATAACGTGGAAACGCAGTAGAAAGATTCGCCAAAGAGCATCATTTGTGACGTCATCAAGACCACGCCTTGTTTGAAAGATCGGACATTTTAAACAATTAGTTAAAAAATAACTGTTGGGAAAATGAAAGCATTTTCTGGGTCCATGTTATTATTATTATTTTATTTATTTATTTATTTATTTATTTGCTTATTCTATCGATTTCAGTGACAAAAAGTATTATTTTGACTAAAGGAAACAACCCTATTGATGCAGCTGTCAAAATGGGTACTACAATATATACGTACAACCCATGAGTGAACCAATTTGCAATTTGAATTGCGAGCACGTGTTTCAGACTTCAGAGTTGCAACAATTCGCTTGCGATGAAGAACTTGTATGCAGTAGAACTATCCAAACTCCTATACTATTCGAATCTCTGTTTATCCGAACCCCTTTAGAATTTCCAAGAAAAAAAAAGGCGAAAACGTACTGCGATTCAAACAGTTTACTTTGACTGAACAAGCAATGTATTTCATTTGAAGTACGGTATGTACATTCTGCACTAATTTACAGGACTTGTAAGTATGCTTAACATGTGAAAGTGTTACCTTTTCATTTGATTAATTAAAAACTCTTTTTCTTTTGAAATGTTTTTTTTTTCTCCCCATTTTTTTCCGAATTTTTGATTATCCGAATGAGGGGAGGGGGGGGGGGGTGAACCTTACTGATTTGAATAATTGGAGCTCTACTGTACATGTTGTAGCTTTGTTTAAGTTTCTGCTTTTCCGAAGTTTTGCTTAAACATATAGTCATTGTGTGTTTAAAAGTAAATTATAAATGATCGCAAATAGAAATATCAGTTCGTATGCAGGGAATAAAAGTAAAAAAATGGAAGCAAAGTAGGTTGTGAAGTATGTTCGATTAAGAAATGAACTCAAAATAAACAAAAATTATCTTGTTCAGAACATTGTGTATGCAACCGAAAACCGAGATGAAATTACTCGCGTGTTTATCGAAAAATCGGACTGTGACAGGGAACATATTCAGGGGCCGTTAAAGGGGGTTGCGGGAAATGAGATTGTAAGAGGGTGGCGGAAATTCTGACGCATCAAGAGGCTTTGCGATTTACCAGATACTTGGCAACTTTTATCATGCTTTACTACGTTCGAAGATGCTGTTTTTAACGCTAAATGTTTGATGATAAAAACTGTGATTAAATAAATAAAACTTATCTATATTTTGTTTTTTAATGTTCAACAGAAGAAAACATTTAAAACATCTTTGGGTTGCCCATAAATGGTGTCCTACATTTGTTCAACATATTTTTTACATGTTTTATTTCTCCCTATCCCCCTTTGTTACTATGTGTCGCAATTCACCTTTCCCTCTCCCCTTCCCTTGTCACATGTCACGCTATATTACATAAACAAATTGCTACAAAAAATAAAGGATGTCACACTTCTTTTTATCCCCCCCCCCTTCAAAGTGTAACATCATTTGTGAACGATAAGATATTTTATACTTAAGCTTACAATATTGTTGCTTTGGGTGTTGAACTATGGTCTTTCTCTCTTTTGTTTATATATATTTTAAGTCAAGGCATGGCCTCAAAAGATAGACGTTTTGTGATTATTTGAAGAAAGAAAGCTAGAAATTTTCCTGACATAAGAAAATAACGCCTCTTAGCACCTCATAACATACAGTTACGGTCACAGTAAATTTAACTTCAAGAGTTACGTAGCAGCATTCTCTGCCAAGCTTAGCTAATTTGCTAATAGGTACAGTAGGGTGGTTCAAAAAAACTTTTTTTCAGCTAGAGTCCATGACACCCCCTAATTTTTTTAGATTTACTAACAGTATTATGCTGTAAAAGTTTTTGCTTCTTACTCAAATTTTAAGAGCCGTAGCATAGAAAATGTCACAAATTTAGTAACATTTAATTTCACTAGCTGTTTTTTTTTTTTTTTTTTTGTAAATAATTATTTTATTGCAATGTATATGCATAATACTCATGTATATTTCAATATGTAGCGTTGTTTTTTCATTTCAATGTTTTTTCAACACCCCTCCCCATACTGATGAAGTTTGGGTTAGGTGGTTGAGCACCCTCTTTCCGTTGAAGTAGGAAGTTAAAATTCTTCCAGTATATTGCTATCCACAAGTCTAAAAATATTGAGGGGTATCCTGTTATCTAGGAGAATTTTTTTTACATGTATTTTTGAACCACCCTAAGGTACAGTGAAAATCCATATACAACGGTTAGAACAATACTTGTTGTACAGAATAGCTGTCACTGGATATTTTTGAAAAGGCAAAAATTACCAATAAAAACAGAAAACCAGGTCATTCTCTGCAGCATCGGAGATTTCGTATCTCATATTACTTTTGTATCATTAAGCTTTTTGGCACACTTTAAAACCACCGGTCTGAAAAGCCAGTTGGACTAAAAGCCTTGTTCCTGTTGTGACACTTGTCGGACACCGCGTGGCTGTCCCAGGAATTCTTTCTCCGTCCCCAAAATGCAGACGAAAAGTTGAATGACCCCACTCTTCTGGTAACACGATACCCCTTTTACATATCTTAATTCGTCCACTGTCACCCCCCATAACGGCTGGACTCGAGATCGTAAACATCCAGTATCGCCAGGTCCGTCCCCCTGCTGACCCCGAAACGCGCGTCTTTGGTCATTCACCCCCAGAGCTTCCTAATCTCTGCTTTCACCCTCTTGTCTCCCTCCTTTCCGACCCCTGACCCTGTTTTCGGAGGGTATCCCCGTGGACCCTCTTGGCTCCCCTTCGTCCGATTTATTTCTCACGTTTTCCTGGGATGTAAACACGAAGGTCCTGAAACACGATCCCCGAGTTCCAAGACTCCTTTCTTGACGTCGGACCACGTGTGTTGGTGGACGCTCTGTTGCCGAACCAGGAAAAGAAAAAGCCAGAAAAAAATAAGCAAAAAGATGTGGAGGCATGGTATACATTTCAGAAAGGTCACGAACCCCTTAGCTTCTTTCCCTGGAAAAAGTCTGGCGAGCGGAAGAAGTTTGTGGACAAGATATATGTGTCTGCAGCACCACACACATGGGCCTCTTCCACTACTTGGAAGAAGTGTTCCACTGCGTTATCCCACTAATGGAAGAAGGTTTGTCCATGAGGGACTCCTTGCTTTGATATGGCCACATGTATGAGCAATGTCTTGTGATGTGTTTATTAAAAACTCTTCCATAATCCATATGACGAATATCATGCATGACCAGTGCTGATTCAACAAATACTTTGGGCCCAATATTTGTTTGTACGCACTTTTGAATATACTTACTCTGTCTTGGTGTCAGTTTGGTTGGGTGGGACAAGTTTTTTAATCGTTGCCAGAAACGAAAATTAGTAAGTAGTAATTTCAAGAAATTGTTAAAAAAGGTAAATTGATTTCAAGACTGAACCTAAGAATTGTGGATTATGAACTTTAAAACTTTTCAAATTTTGCAAATAATCCAGGATGTAAATCACTGCGGCAAAAACTGATGACCAGCAACTTTTGAACTGTCAGAGATTTGCAAAGGTTTCAGATTTGCGAATCCCAAACCAAATTCATTTTCTACATGTTTAGTAAAACATTCTACTTAAAATATTTTTTCACCAAGTAAAATCTAAACTACCCATCTCACTGATGTACTAATTTCTTTCGCAACGCTGTGCTACACGCTAGCGCAGCCAAAATTTTCAACAGGGAGGTGGGGGTTAGGGAACGTGACTAACCGCCATAGTTTTCTCCTGCGTGATTGGTCGTAACTGTCCTAACATACTTTAATGTATATTATCATACTAGGATTAACCATATGACTTTAAATCAAGGGATTTGGGAGTTAACTAAAATTAGCCCTTCCCACATTGTTCCTTTGCTGTAACAAAAAAAAAAAAAAAAAACCTCTAATTTGCAACTTTTCAACTAACTACTACAACAAACTAACAACTACTAAATATTAGTTAAATTAGTTTTAACAATGATCTTTCTTACTTTTTAATTTTTTCTTTTAAATGTTTATAATTTTAGTGTTTTGGATGTTACGGATCTACCATGTTCATGGAATTTTATAAAACTATTAAAAGTCTTATCGCACAAAGTATTGTGCAAAAATTACTCATTAACAATTCATTCAGTTTAACTTTTAGGGAAATGAGCATTTACGAATAACTTAGAAAATAAATCAATTTTTAATCTCCTTTAAATCCGATGGGAATCTAGGAAATTGTCCTTGCATTACTTCCTGGCAGATGGATGGTTTTGAGAATACTAGAACCGAAGAACTGTCAATTTAAAATTTAACTGTTGCACTTAAAATTTTTTACACTTCTTCGTAAACATGTAATTGAAAATTTATCGTTGAAAATTCATTTCCAGAGTCGCGGAGATTCATAACGTTCGAAATGTATTTAATTACTATAAAAGAGAAGCAATAACGTATTATAATCGAATATTTTGTATTAAGTTTAATTCGAAAGCTATAAACCGAAAAATCTTTAGAATTTGTTGCTGTTATCTTTCTCTTCTTACGCAAGCTGTTCATAGAATGTTTTTTAAAAATATTTTGAACTCGTTTATTTTCAATGCTTAAGAATTTTCTGTGTCTATAAGTTTCTCCTATTCAAATAAGTTTTTTTCCCCTGACTCTATTTATTTGAATAGATTTTCAATGGTTTTTTTTTTTTTTTTTTTTCATTAAATGTGTTTAAACATCTCAGGCTTTTGGTGTGAAGTGTTTTTTTTTTTTTTTTTTCAATTTACTTCTGTTCCTGTGGGGCTTTTTTTTTTAATTTACATAATTCAGATTTTTTTTGAACTTTTATTTCATTTCACCTTGTTTATGTATTTCACGTTTAATTTTCTTCTTTTTGCGTTGAAAAATAGAAATATTTTTGAAATTTATAACAAATCGCTTGAACTCTTGGTAGAGGAGGCAACTAAAAGAATGTATACCTGTTTTGGAACGCTGTCATAGTTTACGCCCTGAGTTGTTTACGCTCGCGTGGATGCCCCTTTCTTCCAAATTTCTGCAGAAAAAAACTTCCTTAACTTTACTACGCGGTGACCGTAACTAAGCCTTGTCCTTTGCATGCACTGCCCAAATAATAAACACAACGCTTTCCTCTTTCTATTCTACAGTGGATAATGCTAAATTTCTAACAAAACAGAGCAGACATCTGTCTAAAGCGGCGAATTTTAGCTCATATGTATTTTTATTCTAGAGAATAAAGTAACAGTTAATTATCTACTTTCTCGACATCTTTTTATTGTTTTCGTGTCATAGTTATTAATTTTTATGAAGATATGGGGTGCCAACAGTGACATAGTTATAAAATTTTTATGGGGAGGGGGTCATATGAAAATTTTCGAATTCAAAGGCCGAAAATTTCAAATTTAGACCCTTTCATGTGTGTTCATACAAGTAATTTTGTTGCCTGGGTAGGAAAGGGGGGGGGGGCTCGCCCCTTGACTACGCCACTGGGTATCATTGCCTTGAGAGATGGGATTCTTTATGAACATATAATAAATACAGCGCAAGAAATATTAACATTACAAAGAGAGGAAATAACATTCAGGGCTCCGGTGGGGATCGAACCCACGACCTCCGGCGTTTGAAGTGAAGCTTCTACCTCAGAGCCACGAAGGCCCCTCATCTTTTTCTTGTGATTAAATTATACAATAATTAGGGTTCGCCGATATATATCAGTGGATATATATTACGATATTTATTTTGAAAATATCATGATATATTTTGATATTTTCGACATTTATATTTTTGAAACTACGGTAGTTTCAATATAAAAATCATACTAATCCTTGTAATTTTGGTTATTTTTAATAAATAACCAAAAAGTTATGTACTACCTATAGTTTTATGAAATGTATTAATACCTCATTAATATAACAAAGAAACATATTATTTTTTAATTGTATTTTATATTCAGAAAAGTATTAGTAATGTAACAAGTTTTATTCATATTAAAAGTGCCTAATTAAATATTTAACATTGCTCAGAAGAAAGAAAATGTCTTTTGACTATGCACCGACTAATGCATAATATTTATTTCTGAATCATTTAACTAAATGTAGTTAACAAAAGAAAAATGAGTAAAACAGCTAATGCTAAATTAACTCCATTAAAATTGATAGAAATGTAAAATGAAATATTAGATATAAACAATGAAAGAAACCTTAATTTTAAGTCTATATAAATTGTTATTATAACATAAGAAAATAAAGAGTGATTTGAGGATGCATTTACTATTTGGAAGACTTGAGTTTGTGCTAATTGAAAATATCGGATACATATCAAAATATCCGATGTATATCAAAATATCGGATATTTTCAATATTTTCGAAAATATCATGATATTTTCGAACCTTGACAATAGTACTTATTTCAATCCTCCTCATGAAAGTCGAAATCTTTTCAAACTTTAGAACATTGGTCTATTGCCCGTATGCAAGCACCGACTAAGATATAGGGAGGCCCTAGGCCAAACAATTTTTGGGGAGTCTCTCTGTAGTCAAATCTTACAATTTTAGTCATTGCATCGCTAAAATAATTTCAGTCATTTGGGACCTCTAAAAAGTGGAACCCCTTGGCTACTCCCTAGATCTCCTATCCAGTATCAGGCCCTGCCTGTCGACTACATCCGGCCCGCGAAGCCGATCCGTGTGGCCCGCTGCTTTGTTCAATATTACAAATCGAAAAGCACAATTAGTGCCACTGTCAAAAATTTGAAGCCAAATACTCAGAAATATGTTCCCCGAAAACAGACTTAATTTTTAAAATAAGAGGCACGTAAAATTCCAACGATTCTTGGTTTGTAATTCCCCCCCCCCCCATCTTTTCCCATGTTATTTCGATTTTTTTTAAAAGTAATTTTATGTTTCATGTGTGTTTTGACCCGAGATAATCATTTTAAATTTGAGATGCGGCCCTCGGTTAAAAAAAGGTTAGGCATCACTGCATTAGAATACTTCTAAGTTTAAAAGCAAATTATTTGATGAAGCACTGCAAATAAATAAATAAGTAATAATAAGCGCTTTAAAAGGTGCTTGTAAGGTATTAATTCAATGTTGAAAGACAAGCAATTTTGATTTTTTTAAAAGTATTATTTATGTATTTATTTTTTATCAAAAAAAGAAAGAAAAAGAGCGGCATAACTCTAGTCAGCCTATGAGTGACTAAATTCAACCCTAATAATGGAATTTCTTGAGCTCGCTCGAATATGCAATATGCTGTGCGTTTTTGAGCGGGAATTTACTATAGTGTCAACAAAGTTACATTTATTGAAATTTAAATAGTAATTTCAGAAATTTATAATTTGTGAGCAGTAAACCTACACGGAATTTGCCGACTTTTATATACAAATGCACTTTAATTGCAGAATAATTCAGTTTAATAATCAATACAATATATTCCAAACGCATTATGTTTATGATGAGGAGCGCAGTCGATTCATCTCTACCTAATTTTCCAAATACAAAAAGCTTTCTTGACAACTCTTCAATCTTGTTAATTTTTAATTTAATAAATTTCGAGATTCTTCAACCGCCATCATGAATAATACAAAAATATCAGAAATAAATGTCATTCATTATCATTTTACCTTAGCATTGAAAACTAAGATAATATTTTCTTCACTTTTTTTCCCCCCCAACTTCAATCCTTTCCGCATCATCATTCAGCGCCATCTCTTGTTACAATTTTAAACTAAGGAATGAATTTAGGAAAGGTACAATGGAACCATTAGAAAAAAATGTTTACAAGTTTTTTTTTCACTGAAAAATTTAGCAGTAGTTATTTTTATATAGCTAATTCCATTAGTATTTTTTTAAACAGTGGTATACATTTTTCTGTATTAAAATTCTTGCAACTGAACTCGTTGTATAATTTTCTTCTTCTTTATTTATTTATTTATTTTTTGCTCGTGTGCAATTCTAAATGCACAATTAATTTCTTCATTAATTTTTCTATCATTATGAGAGCTTCAAATTGGCCAATAATGCTACAGATTTTTACAGAGAGTGGGAAATTTTATTTGAATTTCGTTTACCGAAATGAAAGTTAAACATTGTCTTCTCAAATGAAGCATTAGTCTCAAAATTTTTTAAACCTAAATGAAGAATACACCAGTTATCTTTCTCTTCTAGGCTGGTTTTTCAAAAGTCGTTTATATTCTGCTGAAAATGTACGGAAATCAGTACTATCGTAGCCTGCGGTACTATGTTCAGTGTCGCAGGGTTTTAAGTAATAGTGGGGGTACTTTAGCTAAAAACAGAAGAAGGGTTTAAAAACGATGAAAATGTGCTTTATTGTTGTTTTCTAATGAAAAAAAAAAAAAACTTGAAGGAAACTATCAAATGTTCTTTTGTTGTCATTTATACGATTATAAATGTGTACAATAAAAAAAAATTCACATGAAATGTACAGGAAAAATAGGGAAAATGTAAGTGGAGTGAGGTGTTTCTTTAGCACCCAATTCTCGCCTACTGTCAATTTTCTTGATCTGAAACGTTTTAGCTTAAAATCCGAGTTGCCTACTCCCTCTCCCAAGAGCGAGAACCCCCCCCCCCCCCCCCCCTTCAAAAAAGAGAGATAAATACATATTGAAAAAACATTCCTCCCTAAAAATTTCAACGGCTTAGTCTGCTCCATGACTCTTCTTGGTGGGCTTAAATTATACCCTTTTCTTTCAATAATACGATTCCCGTGACACGAGAGTAAAAATTGTTTCGTCGTTTTCTTTATTACTTGTGCACCTCGAAGCGATTTTTCGAAAATTCGATGTGGTTCTTTTTCCATTCCAATTTTAAGAACAAAATTATCATAAGATGAACGAGTAAATTGTAAAATTATCATAACGTGGAACCGTAGCATGGGAATAAGCCAGTTGGCGAGATACGAAATTATCATAACGTGGAACCGTAACATTGGTACAAGCCAATTGGCGAGAAAATTCACCATACATTATTTGTAAATATACAGGCGAACCAAAAGATCTTTTAATTTTTCTATTACGGGCAAAGCCGTGCGGGTATCACTAGTCATTAATAAAACAAAAAGATTTTCCTACTGTTTCATTCAGATGAGCAATGTAAGATTTTTAAATAAAAATATTTTATCATTTTGTACAAGAGCATGAAAATATTCTTGCGACGCCGCCGCTCAAGTCTGCCTTAAAGATTAGTACGCAGAATCTAGGCAGTAATTGTTATCTTGAAACGGTAAAAGTTACATTCTTGTTGCTCCGGTTTAGTCATTAACGCCATAAACATTGTAATGGGAAGTTGCGGCAGATATTTAGTTTCCCGTTTGAGGGCGCTATTCCAACTTTAATTGCAAAGCTGTTTCCACATTCTGTCGTTAAATCTATTCATTTGTTTCCACAAAATCATCTCCCTTTAAGACATGATTACCCCAATTAGTGTTATTCTAAGTAGTTTATTGATTGCTTTTGCAGACGGGTGAGATTTGAGGATGTTTCATGAAGTCTTACTTTGAAATTTAATTTTAATCTTCCACTTCATTATTCAAAGTGATTACTTCATCTTCATTCATTTTTCTTATCGACATACTTTATACATACCTATATCCATTTACATACTAACATCATATCAGTATTGAGCAACTGAAAATATTGTTCATCTGTTTAAAAAAAAAAGAAAGAGAGAGAGAGAGAAACATGAATTTTCTTCCAGAACTAAACGAGCCTACTTTCCCGTACACCAACATAGACTTTCTAGTATCTGATCAACATTTTCTTAATTAGTTAAGATTGTAAATTATGTCAAACAGACCTTTCTAAGAGCAAAAGATACCTCTCTCATCTGATGGAGAAGATACGTAAAAAATAAATAAACAATGCAGCTAATATATATTTTTTTTCTGTCAAAAAAAATAAAGCACTCCGAATTTTCTTTTATTTCCCGTTGCCGAATATTAAAATAAATATATATATACTTTAGAAAATAAATAAATAAAAAAAGAAACGTCCTCTAAAGTAGATAATTTTTATCAATAATAGAATCGTTTGCACATTTTTTTCTTTCTTTAAAAAACTAAAGTGCTCCGAATTTTCTTTTTCCCCGGTTGCCAAAAATAAAATAACTAAATTAAAACTTTTAAATGGAAATAAAAACAAATCATCTCAACAACCGTTAGTTCACAGTAAACACCAGGGCTGTAAGCAGTCGGAGTCGACGACTTTAAAATTCCAAAAGTCGGAGTCAGTCATTTTGTCTGCCAGTCTGCATTTCTGCCAAGGCTGGGTGGAGTTGGGAGTCAGACAGATTTAAGGGTACAGAAGTCGGAGTCGTACTGATTTTGGGGTAAAGGAGTCGGAGTCGAGATTCGAAGGCATTGAAACTTAAGTCGGATTCTGTTATTTTCACTCCGAGTCTGTTAGTGTGTATTTCTGTCAATGCTGCGGAGCCAGAATCGAAGTCGTGGAGTGGGAATCGACTGATTTTGGGGGTACAGGAATCGAAGCCGAAGTCGGGAGTTGGTTACTTTCTAACCGACTCCACAGCACTATTAACAACATTTATGCTTCGAATTCTTTTTATTTTGATTGATTCATCTCGGGAGCTACAATTCCTTACCCTGGGTGGCAATTTCGGGGGGGGGGGGGGTGAATTCATCCATTTCTGTGTTTCCCCCCCTTGAAACTCGATGTGAAAACATGGAAGTTGGGGAAGGTGGCAGTTTCAAGCATTTGCTCCCGATCGGAAAAAAATAAAGATCCGGCATTGCAAGGATGCGCTACGAGAAAAAGATAAGTTTCAATTTAACGAAAAGAATGTCTGATGGTGCTATGGTTAAATATACATTTTAAAAACACTTCAAAAAATTAATAAATAATTAAGTACAATATTTTGTTATTTATTACTCTTTGAGCTTCTTATCCAGATAAAAGCATGGTAATTTCAATTTACAACACGTGCATCGCAAATCACGTGAACTTGATAACGGTTTCGGGCACCCAAATTCGTCTCCGATATCACTTTCTTTAATTGCTTTTGTTGCACTGTTAACCTTAATGCCGCAATCTTGAGCTTTGTTTGTTCTTGAACGTTCTGGAATGTACGACACGTGCCCGAACTCTCCATCGAAAACTAATGTCTCGATAAATCCTTTTGAAATAGCGGAGTGGACACTGCCTCACAGACTACCCTCGCGACCCCCTTGACCTTTAAATCTCTCTGTACCACTCGGGCAGCTAGTTTTTGGATGATTTAAATGTGTGACATTCAACGATGGTGGTCATTTCATTCGACTTCGTGGTGGCGATCTCGATAAATTGCTTCCAGGATATACTTTACTACGCAATGCTGATACGTATGTGAACGATGTACTTTTATTTTTTATAGGTGAATATAATTGTCTCCTATATATTTTCAGTTTTTGTGCTTTGCTTTCATTTGCATAAAGATGTTTTTGTGCATATAAAAAATGTCACGAATAATTTTCATAGATCCGAGAAGAATGTGTTGTTCATTTCGATGGGCAAATGCATTCATTTAAAATGGTTTATTACTATGTATGTTTTTAGAGAAGAATTCGTAACTCAACATATTTTTCGTCGTAAACAAATTATAAAAATTTGAATTAGGGTAGTCCTTTCTTTTATAAATATTTTTATTGACTGCATTTTTTGTGAAAATGTGTGTAAATACTTAATATTTTCTTTCTGTTAAGCACGAAACCTTAAAATGTATCTTTGATGCAGTACTACAATAATATTTTTCACTGTATCGCGCTTAAAATCATACCAGATCCTTTTATAATCCACCTTCATTTCAAGAATCGTTTTATGATTTTAGTACTTACTAATATTCTCTTTCTTGTTTGAATCCTATGGTACACTGAAAATGGTCATGGTGTCCATACAGAATGTGTCTAATAACTACAGAAATTTATTTTGAGTCGAAGGAAGTAAAGTTAGAAAGTCTATAGATTTATAGAAGTGTTTGATTAAAGGGTCATTTCACGGCTTTTTGACATTTATGTAGAGTCCGTAACGTGACCTTTTTTGTCATAGCTTTTTAATTTACTGTTTGATTTGCAAATTATTTTAATTTGAGTTGGTGTGTTGGTAGGAAAAGCTCAAAATAAAATAATAAGCTAATCAAACAATAAATTAAGAAGTTATGGCGAAATAAGGTCACGTTACGGACTCTACATAAATGTCTAAATGACCCTAAAGCAATGTAATCAGCCTCATACCCTTATTATATGAAGACTTGTTTAAAAGCAATTCCTTATTTAAAAAAAAAAAAAAAAAAAAAAAAAAAAAAAAAAAAAACAGTGCGGGAGCCGTCTATTCTTCATAACTTATTTTCGTACTTGTCTGAATTCCGACTCATGTGTGAAAATTCACATAAAAAAATAGCCCCTGGAACCTAATTCCGGCCCTGGAAGCTGATTTGTGTGGCCCGTGTTTTGTTTAATGTTACAAATCGATTTAAATATTTTGAAATTTTACGTGTTTTCTGCCCCGTGAGAATAATTTTAATATGAGGTACGGCCCCTGGGGTAGGAAAGTTTGGGGCACCACTCTATAACATTTTGCCAAATCTTTGGTCCTTGGGGCATAGGCGGATTTACGGGGGTGCCAGGGGGTGCGCCGCACCCCCAAAATTTTTGGTTGGGTTTTGAAAAAAAATTAGTTAACTGTATTGCACTCAGAAACGCAGTTGGGGGAAAAAAATTCATAGCTGCTATACTAGTAAAGTTACTTGAATCCAGTCTATCACCGCACGTCACTAGTGCAAGAAAAACATAACTGTGCTCATATTAAGAATTAAAGTATTTTTATCCATTTCGAAAAAAAAAAACCTAATAAATAATTTCATGCAAATAAAGAAACTTCTCAAACAATTTATTATTCAGTGCTGTGTTATTGTATAGAATAATTGCATGTTCTGTAATTGGGTATTTATTCGTATATCAATACAAATTCTTCTATTTTAAAACAACAATGGCTAATAAAGTATAAAAAAAAAATATGGCTATTGCAAGAAACTTGATCAATAAAATCTACACCGAAATCAACCGAAAACCAACAATTTTAAGGTAAATAATTTTTGAAGGAGGACTTCCGGACATTTTAATGCAGTTGTGCATCCAGGGGGGAAGGGGCACAAGACTGGTGACCCTCCCCATAAAATGCTGAGTAGATGTTTTTGAAAAATATTCTTTATTATTGAAGAGAAGAAAAGATCTCATTTTGGGAAACGCAGTTATTTTACGAAAAAAAAAGAATGTAGGGAAAAAAATCTTAATTTCTCTTTCAAAAAGAAATATTGACACATAAATTTTTCAACAACTTCAGATTATTGGCAGCGAATTGTGTGCGTTCTCGCACAATCCTCTTTCTTTCATATCGCCCCCTCCCCTCTTTTTTTTTTTTTTTTTTTCTATTTCGTTTTCATTTTTTCTATTAGTCCTCAAAATGTTTCTTCTCCAAAGCCATTTTCTCCACTTAAAGTTATTACAGAGTACCTCAAATTTTTCGTTTCTTGGGCTTCACTTTCGCAAAATTTCCAAGGAAGATCTTCTAATCACCTAAATACATCGAAAATCGTTTAAAATTGCGTTTTTGGAGCTTCAGTTTTGAAAAACTGCAGTGTCCCTAACGTTACCAAATATGGTCTTACACTCATGTGTTTAAGACTCTAGTTTTGGAAAATATTCGAACAAGGGCCTCTGACCCCCCCCCCCCCCTCTCTATTATCATCAAAGAGTGTTAATATTTTGCTTCTGAAAACTACTATTTCGAAAAATTTAAGTGGGAGAACTTTTTTTTTTAATACCATGGATTATTGCAGAAGAACTTCATTTTTAGGACTTCAATTTCGAAAATTTTCCAGGGGAGAGTTCCAGAACACACCGTCCGGTAACAGCATCAAAAATTGTCCTCCGTAGTATTTTTGGAACTTTAATTATGAAAAGTTAAAGAGGTAGCGTGGGGGAGGGGAGAGGGTTACGCATTTCTATCTGCTTTTCAAAAAATTGATTGGAGACAGTCTATGAGTCTCATTCATAACCCAAACTATAAATATGGACTATAATCACATTTATAAGACTAAAATTTCTAAAAATAGCCTTGGAGCCACACGTACCTTTCTTGCCTCTAAAATATCACCAAGATGTGTAAAACTGCGTTTTCAAAACTACTATTTCAAATTTTTCCTGGGGCGTGAATCCCATTCCAAACCAGTAGCTAGATTCACCCACTGCTTCAAATATCGACTTTCGTTTAAGACTTTTTCTGCAGTTTGAAATGTTAAGAATTGCTCATCCCCTAATCTTACATTGCGTTTTTTAGACTTAAAAGTGTGTTCCGTCCTAAAATTATTTTCTGATTTTGCCACTGCCTTGCTATTCCGGGACCCCCCCCCCCCCTCCTCTGATCCCTGTTATTGTTGCACCCCCAAATATTTCGGCCTAAATCCGCCTATGCCTTGGGGTGCAATGACCAGAAAGTTTTCGTGATTTAGTACTCCCGAGAATCCTTGGTTTTAAGAAGCTATATTGCCTGTTCTATGTTAATAGTATATTTACATGTAAGGACTGTTATGACCCCCCCCCTGAAGTAAATTATGGTTGCGTTAGTGCTTGGTCATAATTAGTAAAGAAATATATTGCGCGACCATGTGAGTCGTAATGTTCCTTTTGTTTGATGACGACCAAGACCAAGGTTGTTTATTTTAACCACCTTGGGTTCCGATCTATTTCCTTTTTGAAAACCTTTCTGCAGTAGTTACAAGTAACACATTATATGAATGAATTAATATTTTTTAATGCACCCTCTCCCCTTGTTTAGTTTGTTTAATCAATGAAACTTTTCCCACAAGCAACTTATCAACATACTTTCTCTTTCTTGAGCACCGTTTGTTAAAATCAATTGAGGCAGGGATGAAAGTGGTCTTTTTAAAGTTTCGAGTAAAACGCGTTTAAAGATACATCCTAGGTAGGCTTTCATTCAATTTTTTTTTTTTTCTAAATCGTGCTGTATAGTAGCACCTACCAGGACTACCAGTACTATCTCTTGCCTAAATCAGAGAAGAGGTTCTTCTACCATTTGTACTGATTGTCTCCAAAATTTAAACGTTTGCCCTTACATCCCTTTGCTTCTCACTGCCTCAATTGTCACTACAAGAAGAATAGGATACATTAAATTTTCAAAACAACAAGATTTTTTCTGGAAAATTTTAAAAACATTCCATTAACTGGAATATGATCTTCTGGAGTATTCTCTCTGCCAACGGTTTGTGTTCCCAGAATGATAAGCTCGTGAGATGACCGTGGCAACCGCAACGGACGTGCGTGCTGGAAGATGGCAAGCGGGCAAACAAATTTATCTCCTGATGGCCAACGTCTTCCACGTAACGTGTTCGCCTTCCTTATCTTCCACCCTCGTTGCAGATTACGCGTATCTTGCAGCCAGGTGCTCTATATGGCACAGGGCTCCCTGCAGCCCTTTTGTGTTAGCCTCTTATTTGGGTAGTGGTAAGGTCAGGTTATCAACATTCGTGGTTACAGCAACAGGAAAAAAGGTCAATCCTGGACGGAGCCCTCTGTCATCGGCAGGACTTTAAACCGACACAGTCAGAAACACATGCACTAATCTGACGACATTTTCGTCATATTTGACAATATTGTTTTGTGAAAAATGTTCCGCGTAAACGTTTCGTCAAATTAAATCAAAAGTTTTGAAAGTTCTGATCATGAGTTTCTGCCGCAAGGAGGAAAGAATTGTTGTAAATGACAAAATTCAGCTTACGATTGAAAATCCCCAAAAATGAGCAATGGGATTTTGAGCGTGTAAGAAGAACGAATTGCCAGTGTTGAATGCTTTGTTAATAGAAATTTTCTATCGCTTTAGCTAGTTTCATGTAAACCGTAAAAATTTCTTGTAATAGAAAGATATAATTATTTCAAATTGGTTTTAAAAATTAATTTTCAATAGAACTCTCAGAAAATCTAAATGAACCCAATAAATGTTCATGAGTATCTGGACGGGAAAGTTTGAAAAATGGGTACTTTTACACTTCTGAAAACACACTTCGCCAAACAGGGCTGCGTAAATGTGCAAAAAGGATTAAGTAAAAATTGTTAATTAAGAATGATGGATGATAATTTAATATTTGTTCATACATTAACTGTTAGATAAACATTTTCGAAGCTATTTATAAAACCACTTGGTTGTTTATCAGGCAAGGAAAACTTGAAGGATATAGCAGTTGTCTCTTTTAATATACTTTATAATATTTTTAGAGTTGAGTTGACGAATCTCAAATTAATCCGTTAAATTCTGTTATCTATCCATGCATACTAGAAACTTTAAAAGGATGCATAGTTTAGCTGTTAAGTTGTGCGGAGGAACGATAAAAAAAATCATTTTAAAATATATTTTGGAAGTATGCTGAAAGTGTCTAGAATGGAAATAACTGTTTCGAAAAAGGACACGAGATGCCTTGCGGCCGGTAGCTTTCTCAAAATAGCACCGTTTAACTGCGCTAAACGGCAAACGAATCACCCATAAAATCGTTCTTTGTTCACTCAAATACCATAGAGACTCCTATTGTCGCGAGTCAAGTGGAAGGCAAAAGTCAGGCCGAAAGCCGGACGATGGGCAGTTGCCTTGGAGGAGTTAACGAACCCCTCCCGATAACCTGTGTCCGCCCATCCCCTTGCCCATTGTCCAGTAATGGCTGGATAAACGTGTCTACAAAGTTGTCGCGTTTGGCGGAGGAAAGACCACCTGCGTTGTGTGAAGAAGAAGCAAGCCCGCAAGGTGGACAGGTCACTTGGTGAGGCTACCTTGATTGGCGTTCTATCGCCTGGCATATGGTTTTTGAATGAACCATATCAGTTGGGGCTCCATACTCCAAGCTGTGTTTTGTTTCCGAAGCTTCAGAGGATTAGAGGAATAATACAACCTGTGTAATATAACAAAAAGAGCAGGATTTAAACAGTATAAAAAATGTAAAAAGAAATGTTAAGAACATAACTTGATCGAGTTCAGTTTAATATAAATCGGAGTCGGTTGAATAATTACGCCCCCCCCCCCCAGCACTTCCATGCTTTGTGTTATTAAAATACTTAAATTCTTGAGACTTATTTTTTCCTGCTTTGATCGCTCTCTTAAGCAGTTGTTCTCAGCCTTTTCACTACGCAAAACCACTTGAAACTTCCGAATCTTAAGCCCACATACGATATAATATTTTCACCACAACTGTTATTGGAAATGGGATTAATCCAAAAGTTGTCTTTAATAAATTTAATTACAACTGTAAAAAAGATAGAGACTAATTTTCACTTGCTGAATACTTAAAAATTGTTCGAGAACCACTAGTGGTCCGCGGACCATAGGTTGAGAATCACTGCTTTAGAAGTTGTAGTTTAGTAAACAGTTTTGACATCCTTAAACAATCAATAAATATTAGAAGCAGGAAATTTTTGCTTGAAGAAACATTCTATGCTAACTTAAAAATCATTTTTTTCTTGGAACATTTTTAATTGTTTTAATGAAAGAGGTTTACCGAAAAGTACGTATAAGTAATCAAGAAGATTTCTTCATTAATCTCTACATAAATAAGCTAAAATTCCAAAGAAAATTAAAGACATGTGTTCTGAAGTGACCAGGATTTATTTCTTCTGTGCAAAAATATCGAGTTATGCTAAGCTGGTTTTGATTTTGTTGAATTAATGCAAACCATAGAAGGCAATTTCACTTATGAAGAAGAAATAGGCACGTTTAAAAAAATAATTAATCTAAACCCTCTTAATACGCTTACTCAAATATGATGGGTAAAAAAATGTTTATGATTGGGTTATTATTTCATGTAGTACAGTGCATGCCGGTTAATTGAATCAGTGGTTAATGGAATCAACAACTTTAATGAATCAAATTGTCACAAACAGAGTAAAATCCAGCTTTAGTGAATCAGCCACTTAATTGAATCAGCCACTTTATAGCGTCAAAACTGTTTGAAAACAAACGTGATTCATATAAGCGGCGGCCGCTGTACTCTTCTCATGTTTGACGTTCCCATAATTCTTGCAGCTAAACTCAACACAAATAGTAAATTTTTAAGTTCTAGGCGCTAAGCCACAGGTAAGCAAACACTCAAGAATAAGGTTAGTTACAGCAACCCTCTTACCCTTTTCGGGGTGTCAAAAATTGATGACTGTTTTCATATTCGTAAACGGCCACTTACCCTCGTCCGCCCACCGTTCAGCAAACAATAGAAATGCTTTTATTCAACTGTTCTTTTCGGAATTTATTATTTTTCCCACAATGTCAAAAATTATGACCTGTGTGAAGAGGGGGGAAGCAGAGAATGTACCCATTTTACAACGTCCAGAAGAAAAACCTTTAGAACCTGCTTCCGAACCTCTCGTTTTTCGCCCCAAAGCGATTATATCGGCTAGCCTTGGGAAAAGAGTGAAAGTTGAAAAAAAAAAAAGGCTATAAAATGTGCTGGCCGTATTTAGAAGTTGATGGGAGACAAAGAAGTGGCCCAATTATCTTTGAAATGCCAAAAAATGAACTCTAAAGAAATGGAAGGAGCATTTATGCTTCAAATGGATTAGTTTCATTTTTCCTTTGTCTGAGAAATGTTCAATTTTTTCTATCAACTCTAACTTGACAGCAGTTGAGAATTTACTACATCATTTACCAAAATATATAAATCAATTAAATATTTATAATAAGTAAGTAAATAATGGTATGCCGAGCAATGTTGACAGCAAGGGCGCCCCCATGGGAGGTCACTTTGACCTCCCGAAACCTTCCCTATTCGGTAAATTTTGTCTGTTAGTCGGTAAAGTTGGAGACGGTATTTCAATTTTCCATTTTTTTAAATTATTTTTTACAATGATGTCTAATGTCTCTTCTCATAAAATGTAGATATGTGTTAGCGCTTGTATTTAATCATTCGGCAAAATTCGGAGTTTCATTCGGAGAAATGGGAACTTCCCTTTCCAAAAGTTTCAGTTGTAGGCGCCCCTAGTTGACGCACTTGTATAAATTTGTTTAAAATATCAAATTACTAAAGATAATTCTTACATGAAATAAAAGAAATTAGAGCCGTTTAATTCTTCCTCAGTCCAAAATAAAATTGGTTACCCAACTAACGGTTTCTAAGAATGGTGCAACTTCATTTTGTTTGTAATCATACCTGAAAAGAATTGCACAATAAGTGTCGATTGTGTAACGAAACTCGACCGTTTTTATGCTGAACAAATTGGAAATTATGTATGGCGGCTTTTGCAACTTTCGAGAAAAGATCGCTAACACTGACGGTTGGTAAGAAAAGTTTTTAAGTTCTCGACTCCTATTTTCGATTGTATGTCTATAAAATCTGTATTTAAAGATGAATTATCGCTCGGTTGGAAAAAGAGTGCCACAATACGAAATTTTTTATTTTATTTTTTCGCTTAAAGGACTTCAAATGGTGTTATCTTCTTTCTTTGGAAAATATTGACAGATTTTTTTTGTTCTAATATTAACCACTGGAGAGCAAACAAATTTACCTTTCTGACAGCAAATTTCCCGAAGAGTTAAACTTCCAACGCTCCATCTGTAAACTTTCATTTCTTCGTATTGTGGCAGTCTTCTTCCAAATGAGCGATATGTTCACCATTTCACAGTGGCGCACACAGAAATTTTGTAAGGGGAGGGTCCAAGGTCAAAAGCCTTATTCTCCTATCATACCCCAATATGCCGTCAAATATATTGGCTTGATTTTATCGATTCCCGGGAATGAAAAATAGTAACAAATAAACTATTGAAATTGAATTAACATTGTTTAATGAAATATACTTAAGTAAATAACCAGAGAGCAAAATAATTTATGCTGTTACTTTTCTTATAATTAAAAAATGGATTCAAGTTCATAGAATCTCATTTCATTCTGTAATTACAAAACTAAAAACATAGTTTTATTACAGTGTACTCGTTTATAATCATCATTCTGCGTCTTATAGACAATTTGTTATAGAAATAATGCATAACATTTTAAAAAATCTTTTAACATGAGGATTTTATTATTTCACTTATAACAACTGAAAGTACTGTTACCTTTGTTTGAAATTATTCTACGTACAAAATACATAGAATCATAATCAATCGGTAAAAAAGCAAGACCTATGGGAGGGGTCCGGACCCCCTGGACCCCTCCGTTGTGTGCGCCACTGCCATTTCAACTATATCGTAAAAAAGTAATGCGTTGGGGGAATCGGGGTACGTTGGTCTTCTTATATTTTTCAATTTTTATCTCATTAAGAATTTGAACGAGCAGCTTGGTTTTCTGCCATGAGTTTGTTTCTTATCATCACAGACTTTTTTTTTTTTTGAAAATGTTCAATTCATTAACTTTTTTTTATATTAATATTTAAACAGATCTTTGAGAAGTGTACCAACGTGCCCTAGGCCTTGGGCTCGTTTGTCCGCCCAGTCGTACCTAACGTGTCAAAGGTCAATTCTTAATATTCAATTAATAATCGGAAATTTATATTTAGTAGTCAATAACTATTGAAGAGTTCACTGGTTTCTGTCTAAATTGGCCCGAAGAAAATGCATCAATTAGATTAGAATTTATATAGCATTCATTTTTTCCCTTCTACTTTAACGTCAAGTTCCTTTGAACTGTACAAAATTGATTCGGAAACTGTTCTGAGCAAAAAATAAAGGTAGGACTAAAATGTCATGCAAAAATCCTCCTGGGGGATTTTTTTTTTTTGTACGAATCCGATAATTATATCTCGGAATTTATTAAAAAAGGTACATGCAAATTTCCCTTTCTCATAAGCCTTCTTTCAAAATTCATTTAAAAATATTTATTAAATCACTTTCGCGATATTTTTGCGGCGAAGACCTATCGTAAAAAAGATGGTCAAAAATCATGTTTTTATTATTATTATTATTATTATTATTATTTTTAGTTTTTTTTTTTTTTTTTCTTTTTCAAGGTAAAGTAAACTGAAAAATAATAAAACATAGAATTTAAATCATACCGTACAAAAACAAATTCGCATTGATCAATGACGCTAAACATATTTTTGTGTTTTTCACTATTTACTACGTTTTTCTGCTTTCGGTGGGGGGTGATTATGAGAAAGGAGAGGGGAGCTGTCAATGGGGCATTGATGTGCTTCCAAAAAATACAACTTTCGGCTATATTTAATCGCTTTGTTGTAGAAATGCCTCCGACCCCCCCCCCCCCTCCGGATCCGCGCCTAGCTCTTGTTTGGATATGTCAATCCAGCTACAGAGCATATCAAACCTACTCTTCGCTTTTTTATCATGATGGAGAGAGTTTCGCCAAATTCGTCGCCAAGAGGCTGAACCGGTCGCATCGAAACGCTGACCCCCAGGAGGGGGAGGGAGGGGGGAGACCAGTGCGCGGTCAGAAGATCTGCAAAACCACGGGTCAAATCATCGCGCGACGTGCCTCCCGTGGGACCTGTGATCGTTCTTTCGTTTTTTAGGTGTCTCTTTGTGCGACTCTTTTTTTTTTTTTCTTCCCTTGAAAATATATCTCTGGATTTATGGATTTATTTCTTGGAATAAAATCTTGCGGATGAACATTGTACGTCGATTGTTTCGCGTGCTGGTGTGATGCATCTAGCGAAATGGATAAAAGTAAGTTTTTTTGTTGATGTTTTGAAACGTTGTGATTTTTTAATGAAAATCGAAGAGTTTCATTTTCTTTGTGTCTGCATTTGAAAATTTGACATCAGATAATATTTTTTAAATTGTTGTTTCTGTGAGGAAAATGCTTTAGCAAATCGTAATGTAATTCAAAATGTAGCGTACATTATATTAAATTTAAAAAATTAACTTCGTTTTTTTAAGAGTAATTTAGAAATAATATATTTGCCAATGTAGAATAATGTAGTTTTTTTCCTAAGTAGTTATTTCTAAAATTACTACGCTTGTTTAACTTTTCTTAAAAAGGTTCTAATTAATCGTCTATTCCAGTATTCACCTTTTTTTCCTTTCCTTCTTTTCTTTTCATATTTTTCTTTCTCCCCCCCCCCCCCCGGCCTCCCTTGCCTCTCTCTTTGTAAGAGTTTCTTTGTAATAGTAGCAACAATAAATCCATTTCTGACCCTAAATTTGGGGTCTGCCTATTCAGTCACATTCTGCCCTTCAAGTCATTTATGTTAAAGATATGCGCAGATTTTTTTTTTTTTTTTTTTTTTTTTTTTTGACAATGAAAATTATTTCTTTAAGTTGACATTTTATTGTTTTTATTTATTTTGGTAAGTGCATTAATTCATTTAAAAAATATTTTTGGCAACAGGGGAAAAAGAAACGATTTTTTTTTTTGATATGATGTATTTATTTTAATGAACTTATTATTATTATTTTTTCGTTTTGAAAGCTCTTAAAGATTTTTTTTTTAATGGAAAGAAGTGTATTAGCTGCTTTGCTTAAAAGGTGCTGCTATTTTATTTGTTCGGTTTTTTTTTTTTTTTATAGAAAAGTAAGAAATATTTTATTCCTGGAAATCAATTTAAAATATTTAAAAAATATGTTTGAAAAAATTTGCGATTTTTGCTATTTTTGAGAATATTGATCAGGTACTAGAAAGTAGTATGGGTATACGTCAAAGTAGGCTCGTGTAGTTCTAGACAGAACTTCTTGTTCTTTGGAAGGTACTATACTTTGAAAATGTACGGATTTTCTTGTCAGAAGAGCACTAAATTTTACCTGGAACTGGACATAACTCTGACTTGATCGGGCCTACCAAAAGAAACCTAGTGGAGTTTTCGCATTTTTCCCTACTTTCGCAAATCTTGATTGAAACTTCGAGAACATTAACTGAAAGGGGGGGGGGGAGGATACCTTCCTCCGGGGTGTCTCCCATCAACTTGACTTAACCACCCATCAAATCAAAATGCCAAACAGCATGATTAAACAACTGCTAATCAACTGACCTTTCGGATTCAAAGCTGATAATTGGCAAATGTCGCACCGGCACCTGCAGGGTGACCATATTTCTGATGCACTCACTGACTGATGGAGTGGTCGTTTTTGCCCCGGAACCCAACAAAGGCGGCGTGTTTAGAAAAAGTGCGTTGACACTGCGCGCAGAAGAGACAACGAGGAGTTTAAAAGCCTGAAGGAGTACACCTGGGCGTGCTTTTTTTTATGGCTAGTTCACAGAAGACGCTGATGGACCGGACGTGGTGGCCCTTTTCAAGAAAATTCGCAAGCCCTGAATCGTGGATTATTTTAATTAGTTGCGAAGGTGGCTGTTTTCCATCTTCATTTTGCAGTAAATCGCCCTTGTTATCTTTGTGACCTAAGAAGCGTTATCATGAAGGGTTTTTTTTCTTTCTTTCTTTTTTGAATCTGAGGTATTTTAACTTCAAAATTGATTTGGGTGAAAGAGAAGATATATAAGCTTAATATTATTTTTAAAATTAACTTATTCATTTGTTTTGTTTAATTATTTATTTTTTATTGTTTAATTATTTATTTTTTATTATTTAATTATTTTATCATTTATTTCTTTGTTTTTTATCATTTATTTTATTTATTTTTATTATTTATTTATTTATTTACTTTTATTATTTATTTATCTACTTTTATTATTTATTTATTTATTGAGTGTGCTCTCCTCTTTTTCAGCTTTGAATTTAACTTCTTGCAAGTATTCTGAAGTCAATTAGATGTTTAAATTTTAATATCATTCAATGTAAATAGGAATCTTTACTAATAATAAAGCTGAAAGTCTCTCTGTCTGTCAGGATCTCTATGACGCGCATAGCGCCTAGACCGTTCGGCCGATTTTCATGAAATTTGGCACAAAGTTAGTTTGTAGCATGGGGGTGTGCATCTCGAAGCGATTTTTCGAAAATTCGATGTGGTTCTTTTTCTATTCCGATTTTAAGAACAAAATTATCATAAGATAGACGAGTAAATTACGAAATTATCATAACGTGGAACCGTATCATGGGCACAAGCCAATTGGCGAGAAAATTCACCATACATTTTTTGTAAATATACAGGCGAACCAAAAAACTTTTTAATTTTTCTATTACGGACAACGCTGTACGGGTACCACTAGTAAGAAATAAAATAGTCGAGCCGGATTATAGAAAAGACATGGCGATTTTGTAGCAAAATTCCTTTTAGCTTCAATCCTCTTCACGTTTTACTATGTATTATTTAACTTTTCACACCGAATGAAATTTTATTTGGTTACTTCGACTTCGCTATAAAACGGCGCGGTTGTAATACGCTTGCGGAAAAAGACAGGGTTGGCAAAAACCCGTGTTTTTTTTAAAAAAAGCCCATGGACACAGGGTTTTTTGGGGTTTTTTAAATAAAACCCAAAAAAACCCAACTAAGCTGTTTTTTTTTTTTAAATGTGGGTTTTTTTTTTTTTTTTTTTTTTGTCTTTTTAAAGGAAAATGTGGGGTACTTGTAGCATATTGTAGCGTTAGTATATGGACAAAGGGCAAAAATTGTCTTAGGGTTAAAAAAGCTGGAAAACTCGTTAAAATTCAGCGTTTTCTGAAGAAAAGTATAAAAGACAACAAAACCCAAGAATGGTGAAGTTTCATATTTTTGATTCCACGATTATCAACAGTTAAGGCAAAAATACTTCTGGAGCGATAAAATCTATTGTTCGTTTTTAATCACTACATTTTTTTTTCTTTTTTTGCATTTTACTTTATTGTATTTCATTTTGTCATGCAAAACTACTGTATAACCTCAAGTAGTTAAAGTCCTTTTTTACTGAAGTCCAGCTTAATCAAGACATTCCTTTGAATTTTATGTTGCCTGTTTTTCTATTTCTGTATACAGAGTAACAAGTATTAAACTTTTTCGTAAGATAATGAAATAATACTATACATGCTATTCTGTTTTTTGTCCGACCATTTGTAAAACTTGTTAATTTCTAAAAAATATACCTTGTTTATTCGAGATTTGTGACGTGTTGGTTTGCAGAAAATAATTCAAATGCAAGCCTTTTAGAAGAGTAGTTTCCTCTGTACAATCTACAAATATTGAAAAAATCAGACGTGACAGGACTTAGTCAAGATAATTTGAGCTATTTATTGACCAGTCAAAGAAAAAAGTTAAATATATTTATTTAAAATCTTTGAAGTATTTTTTAATGCCGTTAAGAGTTAAGAAATACTATTAAATTTCAAAATCCATTTTTTATGTCCATTGTCTGTGGTGAAGACCAAATAAAAAAGAAGTTTAAATTGTAAAAGTACTTTAATTATTTTTTTTAAAAACTTCTCAGAAAATTTTAAAAAACCCAAAAGTGGTCTAAATAATGGGTTTTTTTAAATGAGTTTTTTCAAAAAACACCCATTGGGTTCAACCCAATTGGATCCAATCGGGCCAACCCTGGGAAAAGAAGTCATAAAAACAACAAGGATTAGACAGAAAAGCTACTAAATATTATATGTATTGTGGGGTGGGGGCGGTAGAGAAAGAAAAAAAAGTCCTGACTGTAGTCACTACTATAACAAAAAGTAGTGACTAAATTAAAAAAGTGTCCACTAACCGTGACAACTGACTAAAAATTTGGATCTTCATGTTGAATAAGGACAAAAAAATTTAATAGATAAAAATGGTTAAAAAAATCAACTCCAGTGTCAAAGTCGATGTCAGGGGGAAAGTTTATAATGACTAAAAATGGGCAAAATAAGAGAAATTTAGAAGTCTCAAAAGGATTACCAAATTTTATAACCAATGATTATTTTTTTAAATTATATGATTTAAATCGTTGACGCCCTGGTTCCGATTTGAAAAAAAAAAGGGTTCTTTACCTCGAAATACGTGTATGTAATGATTTAAAATTTTTGTTCTTCATTGTCTTTTTTCTAAAATCTCATTTTTATAATGGAATGTTTTACATTGAATAAAATTCCACTAAAAACTTAATATCATTCCGTTTGTAGCTCAATGCATAACCTTTTATTTTTACGGTACAGTGCTGCTTACACTAATATGAAATAAAGATCAATCTCAGCTAGCTTTTAACTACAATTTAATAGAAACATCACTTAAAGCCATGTATAAGAAGTTAAAGTTACAAAACAAAGAAGATAATTCTATCCACTGTGAGACAATCAAAAAGAATTAGTGATGCAAAAAATTTCTACTTTTCCTAATAGACTTCCCCCTCCGCTGGACTCACTGCTTACTGAAAATCAGTTATTTAATCAACAGTATAGACAAAATACTGTTAACTAATATCAGTTGCGGACAATAATCAACTGCCACTTTTTATATATAGAATCAACTGCGCATATTACCGTACTAAAAACTAACTTGTGTTTTTATTACATTTATTTCTTTTTATTTAGTTACTAACTGCTTCGCCCGGCTTTGCACGGTCTTACCCCGAAAATAAAAGTTCAAGTGACGCGTGTTCAACAATCAGGCTTGGAAAAAAAAAAAAACTTTTAAAATTTCCCGACATTGTTCAACAGTGACCGTGATCAACACTGAAATTCTAATTAAAGGCTTACCTACATTTTAGTATGAAATAAGTTGAAAACAGTTATAATTCACGTTCTAATTTCCTTGGAACGCTGGAACAAATTTTATCTGATGCAGAAAAATCAGGGGTTTCTATGGATATTTTATTCTAATTTATATGCCCTCATATTTTCGAAAAACGTCATTTTCGGGTCCTAAAATTGAAATTCGAACGGTTCAAACCTTTTTGGCGTTCGACCCCCCCCCCCCCCCCCCATGTTCCTTCTTTGGTGCCCAGGCACTTCTCTGCCAAATTTGATTGAGATCCAACGTAAACTGTGGATTTTATAAGGAACATACATACACACACCCATACACATATATTCTTTGTTTCATTAATATAGATTTACTTATGCTTTCTTCTAGATTGAATTCGTAGGTATTTCTGTAACATAAAAACAATTCCAGAGCACGTAGTTTTCTGTGTTGTATTGCAGAAGTAGTGCCAGGGGGAGTACCAACCGGCTGGGGGGGGGAATCACTGCGTAGACTACGCCACAAGGGCGCCCATATAGGGGAAAGGGGGGGGGGCTTCAGCCCCCCCCCCCTTTGAAATTAGAACTTCTTTGCTTTTAGTACTTTTTTTCTTTGCAAAAATGTAAAAGCATTTCTTTCCAGCTTTTTAATTCCAGCAATTAATGAATAAGTTATTAAAAATGTCAAATTTTAATAACTCTAATCTGTACTGAAATCTGTTTCTATAGGGATAATATCCTGTTAAACCATGGGGGAAATATCTGAGCCCCCCTTAATATTTTGCATATGGGCGCCCTTGCTGCGCCATTGATTTGGGGGGTGGGTAGCAGGGCTGTGGATTCGGAGGGAAACTGACCAGTTCCCAACTCTTTAAATTTTAGACCCTTCGACTCTGACTCCTTTATCTCAAAATCAGAGTCCGACTCTGCAGGTTTTTAGGGGTATTTTCTCTATTTATCTGGAGGGGAGATGCCATTGCTCTTGAGGGGATAGGCACCCCGCAAGAGGCACCTACGCCTGCACGCGAGATCAATGAGAGTTGCTGATGAGGGAGGGGAGTCTGTAAAAAATCAGGAATGAGCAGTGTTTAAGGAGTATTCCTTTTTTTAAGGATAAGCTCCCCCCTCCCTTCCCCTTTTTTTTTCTAAAGGAAAGAAAAATTTGTCAAGCTGTATGAAGAAAACTTTGTTACTGAATTTGAAACGTTGGGGTGAATGATTGTGTGCTGTGGGATGAGAGAAAATATAGCGAATCTTGCGTAGGATTGTCTAATAGCGTTTGAAGGTGAGAAAAACATTACATGTGTAGGGTGGAACCGTGGTGGCCTGATCTGTAAGGTGTTGGACTTGTAATTGGACGATCTCTGGTTCGATGCCTGCCTGTCGAAGATCCTCCGTGTTCGTTCTTGGTGACTTGGGCTCGTTAAATATGTTCGTGGTCACAAAATCGTCCCAAGTTACCATTCCCTCAGGGGTGCCTAGGGGTTGAGGGTCAATCCCCCAAAACCTTTGCTTTTAACGCATATTGCCAATTCTAATATGACAGTTCCTCTCTATATGAAGACTGTCATGACTCTCCCCCCTCCCCCGGGAAAAGGTACATTCTTACTGCGTTAGTGGCTCCCGAAGTTGGAAAATTTATTACTTATTTAATTTATTTATTTTATTATTATTATTATTTTATTTATTTATTTATTTTTAAGTATTGCACACTACAAAGAAAATCCAATTACTGTGACAAAAATAACATAAAAATAGCAATTAAAACAAATTATACATTTGAAGTATTAAAACATCTAGATTTAAAATTGTAAAATGACACGTTAAAAATATCTAAATTACGACAATCAATGTTTAAAAGTTTGTAAATTTTTAAAAGACAAAAGTTATCAACGTAGTTAAAATCTGGTAATTTTTTTTTTAAACATGAACGACTTCTAAGAGTCTTATTTGGGACAGCAAGTTGAATCGAATTAACAATATCAGAGAAGTCAATTAAATTATTTAGTACCTTATAGAAAAGAAGACACAAAAGTTCACGGCGTGATTTTTGAAAATCGTCTAATAAATCTTCTAAAATTTGAACGTTGTCATTCACGTTATGGGAAAAACAGTTTGAAAAAAAGATAAAAATAATAATGTTTAAATCTGAAGTTTTTTTTTTTTTTAAATAAATTTTCTCTGTTAGTAGACTTTTAAAGCATCCTTTACGTTGTTATGATTTATTTACTTTCGACACTGAGCAGAAACTTCATTTTTTTATATACAAATACCGTTACAACGAACTTCAAGGGACTGCAAATTTTGTTTGTTGTAAGGGGTATTTCGTTGTAACGGGGTTCAGGCAATGTAATGGAAATACAAACGGGACTGAACCTATATTTCGTTGAAACGGATATTTCGTTGTATTGCTATTCGTTGTAACAGGATTTCACAGCACCTAATGCAACTTCTGCCTAAATGCGAAAAGTAGTTTTACTGTACGGATATGATGTATTTTACTGAGCTTAGGCGGGGAAAAAAGAAAAAAACACCAACAAGAAACATCCGATTAGCCTTTCCATTTATTGTTTTACGTTTGATATGTTTTTGACGTACTTGAAGTTCCCGCATTTTATTAAAACGCGTCTTTAGGTGGATGCCACAGAAAAAAGTTGCAAAAGGCAACGCAACGCCAATTTTCCGAATGCTCTTGATATCGCTGGGAAGAAAACAGGGCAATAAATTGAGATCAGGTTGCGTTTCAAACAGCACTCATCCGAAGCAAAGAGTGCAATATCTAGCCACAAAATGGCATTTGCATAGATCTTTGCATTGCAGTTTAATTGATGTGGCCTGGTATGGATGGACTATAACTCTTCAATTAAAATGCCTGACCCAAAGCTTGTTCCTCGAACAAATTCAACTTGAAGGCTTTCTGCCGGGCCCTCCTGCTACGCTTGCTAATGAGCAGAAAAAGGGCCATCCTTGACCACGGGTGGGCCCCTCTCAGGGGGCCCACACGAGGCCGTCGACCACTCCAAATAGTGTTCCTTTCTCAGAGGTTATGGCTATTAAATGTAAACCGATGTTTCTTAAAGAGGGCGATTTGAAGGCTAACTGCATATTGCTTTGGTTGCGTTCATCTCTTGAACTGGGATGACTGGTCAAATTACTGTCACTTTCAGGTGTTTTTTAGCGAAAATATTTTCGAAGCTTGAGAAATCAGATAAATTTATGCGTGTTTGCGTGCAATAAATGCTACATTTTGCGCCTTTTCTTGTTCATGGTGTCTTAACCTCTTACCTCTTCCCTTTTGATTTGATGAATCATGTATCATTAGCTGATTTTCATTTCCTATATTTATGATTATTACTGTTTTTTAATTTCTGAAGAGAACTTAAAAATGTTTATAGAGAGCTTATTAACGTCAAAATCTCTCCCCTCCTTATTTTTGTCATTTGTCAATATGATCAATAGGAAACGGAAGGAGGGGGGGGGGATCTTTTTTGCAGGGCATAGGATGAGTTAGGATTTTTCTCTGTTTGAGGTGAAGAATGTTTTTCTGTATTTCACATTTATGTCTGAAGAAGTGCTTTTTAGTTTATGATTGTAATTCATTCTGCCAAAAGATAAAACTTTAATCAGCAGTATGAAAGAATTCATACTTTTGGCATAAATGCTGGAGGAGGAAACAAAAAAGAAGAAATAACCAAAATTTTCATATTAATACCTTAATGTTAGAATATGTATTACCTATACAAGTTAATGTGTAACATTGTTTTTTTTTTTTTTTTAACTTATTAGGAGAAAGATAGAAAGTAAAAACTTGCGCAAAGAACGTATTTCATCTCATGAAACAACATCAGAAAAAGTACTAAGAAGATTTAGTGGATTATCTTTATTTTTTCGAAAGATTATAGAAATACTTGAAGATTAGAGGATTAACACCTTTCTCTAAGCCTTTAGCTTAAATTAGCAAGCAAGACTAATAGCTAAAATCAACTGGTTTGCAAAGTATTTTGAAATCACGGTCGAACCGAACGAAAATGCTTGAATTTGAATCAAGAAGCCTTTCTAAAAATATCCTGTTTCCTAAAATGTAAGCAAAAAATAGTCTGTCCCTGTTGTCTGACTTTATGAGAACGTCTGGGAATCCTAGTAACCACGCTGTTTCATTCTTTCAATGGGAAGTCTCCAAAATATAACTGCAACAAGTTTTTAGGAAAGTTTTTAAATTTTTAACTTTCGTACTTGTCCAGGGCCGTATCCAAGCGCCTCAACACATTTTATGCCAGTCATTTCCAATCCTTTATAGAATTTTAAGGGATTCGTGGGCGTTCCTTACTTGTTTTAGGGAACTTCAAAGAATGAAGAATGCACTAAAGAAAGAATAAAAAATAAAAATCATAATCAAAA
Source organism: Uloborus diversus (assembly GCF_026930045.1). Taxonomy (NCBI): domain Eukaryota; kingdom Metazoa; phylum Arthropoda; class Arachnida; order Araneae; family Uloboridae; genus Uloborus; species Uloborus diversus. The sequence continues at coordinate 138,128,678 of NC_072734.1, read as the reverse complement.
TGAAATAATATAAGAAGTCGCAATTATTTGTAAATTTGTTTTATTTCCTTATAAGCTGTAGCTGCTTCAAATCATTAAATTTTGAACTATTTCCAAATTATCTATGGCGCACCCCCTAAAGTGCTACGGAGCTCCCTCCCCCTCCCCCCAATAGAGATACTCTTTAAAAAACCCAATAGAGACCCCTATAGAAGTTTCAATGACGCAGCCTTGCGCCATGCCGCTTCTCCTCGCAAGCTTCCCTGGCTCAGGTTATGCGCTTAATATAAGTCATATTTGGATTTTTAGCCTGCCCTGACTGAATGTTCTCGTGCTTAAATTCGGACTGGATTATATAAGGAAATAATAGTATGATTCAAAAAAAAAAAAAAAAACTCGAATAGTATCTAAAGAAAATAAAACCTTAAACTTCATCTAACCATCATTTGTCCCGTATATTCTGGGATATAATCCACAGATAACATCTACTTGTAGGTTTGGTATCTTATTTTTATGCATTTCTCAGTGCTGATTTAGACTTTACAATTGATCTCATGTCGGTTTTTCTTGCGGACTATTTCTGGGGTCTTCAATCTGCTTCGCCGATTTCTAAGAAAAAATTTCGATGCTGGGGAAATAGCTAAAAATTCCGCTTGAATTAGATTGTTGCACAATTTTTCATTGTCGAAGGAATTCGACTGTTAAGAAGCTATAAGGCGGTGATTGGCTGCACAGTTAATTTGATTTTCGCGCTCAAAAATTACAATGGGTGCCAAAATGTCGACAAGAGCTAGAACAAGACAAATAGAAAATAAAAGAACGGAACTTCAAGAATTCAAATCTGAAGGACAAATTTTAGCCTGCATTCTCTTTTGCTTGTGAGGAAATCTGATTCACTACCGAATTCGTTTCTTCAGTGTTCTCGTTAAAAATACCCAACCACCTGAAGGAGTACATAAGCAAACCCCCTGCGGAATCTCGGGAAACACACCGCAGGGAGTGATGCGGTCACACCTCAATGGTAGGTACTTCTCGCTAACGAAATCAGAGACCAGTTCTACGGCTGCTGTGTTTTTTATTTCATTTCGCCATTCATAAAGCGGCTGCATCTGGGCCTTCTTTAATATATACCTTTCTTTCTCTCTCCACTTTAAATAAACGTCTGAGAAGGTTCAACGAGTACGACGGGTCGCGCGCAAGTTGAAAAGAAAAAAACCCTGCTCGCGGCCAGAGATTTTACGGAATTTATTTGTATACAGGCGTTTCGAAAAGTTAATTTCGGTAAAATGTGTCTTCAAAGTTGAAAGACACTGTGTTTTTTCTTTTATTATTATTTATTGAATTGAAGGGCTCGGGGCAGAAATGTGACAATTCATCACAAGGAGTGACTTTTCGATCACAATTTTTGTTCCTCATAACTAAAATTGAAATAAACATGACAAAGTCATTTGCAGAAAAACATGTCTGATTTTAGTATTGCAGAATATAGAATGTATAATATCTTTGCAAAATTCTACAAATATAAGTTGAAAATTGCCCTACTGAAAAATTCACATTATGTGGCCTATTATCACATTCTTGCCCTAAACCCTTCAATTGTCAAAAGAATTTTTAAAAAAATAACTTGAAATAATTCATTAATTGCAAAATATTATTGAATCAATAATGGTTAGGAAACTTAACTCTACATGTTTCACCACAAATCACATTTTTCATCGCATCAAATCACACAAGGTTAGTGGCTTCCTGGACCGTGCCTTTAATTAAGGCAATTCAAGACGTCAATGAATGACAGCTATTTTAAGACTAAAAGAACGAGACCCTTCATCAGTGCTAAAAAAAGAGATACCAGTTACCGTGAACCTCCCTTTTTATTGCTCTGAATTTATGATTTGCACTGCTGTATTTTTTTTTTTTAAATATGCATCTATCCTGCCCTCACGGGAAAGATAGACTGTTGGGGTAAACCTAACCTAGTAGCATTGTGAAGGCTACGCAGATCCTAATCAAATCATTACAAAGCTGCCAGGTTAGGTTTGCCTCAACTATAGATGTAAACAAAGAAATTCGCCGTTTAGAGACCTCAATCACATGTTTGGCTTGGACAAGAGCAAATTGGTACCAAGCAGACAGCGAAGGAAAATACTGTTGGTTTACTTGTTTTTTTTTTCCCCCAGAGAAAATCTCCATAAGTGGCAAACCTTCTGGCAACCTGTTTGTTTGCTTTCGGTCTATCTTTTCCATGAACACATTATAATTATTCTATTCCTATTTGTAGAATTAAAAATTTTTGTTGAATTATGCAATTTGATTTTTATGATGATTCATCATGCAGAAGCTGTGCTTTGTGCTTTTTTGATGTTTCGACTTGTTACACTTACTCGTCTTGTAAGGTTTTCCTTTTTTTTTCTCATTCCAGGTGAACCCGATTTCGTCCAAGACATCTTAACATGCGGCGTGTGCAAGAAGACTTTCCCTCTGTCGGAGATCGTCCGCTTCATCCAGCACAAAGTCCAGTCATGCAACAAAGAGAACTGCATCGGGATCTTCGAGGACAGCGAGGACAGCCAAGAAGATCCTGCTGTCCTGGCTGCACCTACGATAAAAAAGGAAAATTCCGATAGCGTCCTCGCGGAAGAAACACTCGTGTCTTCCTCTTCGCTCGTCAAAAAGACACTCATAGCCAAAGATACCTCAGCTGCTACTGTCAATGGCAGCGCACTGGGTAAGTAGTTCACCTATTTTATTTATGAAGCCCGTTCACGTTCATCAAAAGACTGGTTCATTGGAGGTACATCAACCGGGGGTGACTGACATATGCGATTTGCCCACTTTTCAAATGCTAGTTTGTATCATTTCCGAAGCTTGACAACAATCCTCATGATTAAACCATTCAGTGCAGTTCTTCTTCAATCTAAACGAAAAAATAAGTTATCCAGTTTTGGAAATAATACAAACTAACCTACATTTGAAAAGTTGGCAAATTCACCCCGTATATATGGAAAAGCAACTCCGGTTGACGGTACCGTAAAACCTGTAAAGTTGACTACTCTTGTAACTTTACCACCTAAGTTGACCACCGATACAATTTTTCTTTTTCATCACCCTCCATAAGCAGACTGCTAAAGATACCAACAAACCCTGATAAGAAATTTCCTCATAGCAAGGCAAAAATAGGATCTTTACGAGTGTAATTTTTGACCTGCTATATGCGTGCGAGTTAGAGAGCGAGTGAGTGATCATTTCAAAACCACATAACCATCTAAGATGGTAGTGGTTCTCAACGGGATGAACTCATCGCCTTTTGAGGTTTTCATGGATGCAGGAACACCCCTATGCCCCCAAGGAGGTGAAAAATATGGGTCAACTGCAGGTTCCAATGCGAATGAGGATTTTATCTGAATCGCGAGCCACCAGCTTTATTAAGCCTCCTGTACAACGGCTCATTCTGTTTAGTATCATGTAAACGCGCCCAGAACAAAAAATGGAACTTTTCTGTCGAAGTCTACCTTTTAGCGTGAAGCTATAGGATTACTGTTGATGCATAGCGCGTTGGTGAAAAGTGGTTAGGTTCTCTTTTTTTGGATTGAATGATTCTTCCAATGAACAATCTAATGATTCTTTAGAAATGATCCTTCCTTTTTTTTTTTTTTGACAACGAACTGAAAATTAATAGAACATCTGATCGACAGGAACATTAACTTCAATAGATTGCTATGGATAAGAAATTTTTAATTGCTTATGTTTTGTAAAAAAAATATAGTGATAAACGTAAACAATTAAAGTTTTAGGTTTTAATTTTTTTTTCCAAGGCTTTAATGATTTTAATTGATCTATTAAAAGTAATATTTGATTTCAATAATTTTTTAACCTCGGAAAGCCGTAAAATCTAAATCTGACTAGTTCTGCCTTTTTCTTATAGCCAGTACGCAACCTTTCTTTTTCACTTTTGATTTTGTCCCGAAGGTTAATCTTTATTTCCCTACTTCTGCAGAGGTGAAGGAATGTTTTCAACTTATGGTTTTCTTCACAGAAACTCAAAAAATCAAATACGAATGGAAAAAGCTGCCATACTGGCATTTTTGTTTAGGACTTTAAATAAACAAATTTTAGTTATTGATATAGTCTGAGCGTGAGATTGCATTTCTGAAAAGCTTTATTTCTAAAATCTTTGTTTTAAAATTTGTAAATAAGGAAGTTATTATATACTTTGTGAATTCGGCTATGCTTCAGAAGTTATCCACTTTAGACAACATGCTTTTTAGAATAGTTATTTGCATGCCAAACAAAAGTATATCAATGTGTATTTACCAAATATCTACAGGGTGGAAGGAAATATTCCATGACAGAGGAATAAAATTGTTATTGTTATATTTAACCATTACTTTAGAGAACAATACACATTTGAATTTTTTTTAAGAATATTTTATATAGATAAATAAATAATTGATAAATATAGAGATTTTGATAAATACAATGAAGAAAAAATATGCGTTATAATTCTTTTCTTGATATATATTCATATAGATGGATGAAGATTGTAAATTGTGTAGAGAAATAGAAATAAAGTTGTGAGATTAACTCTACAGCACTTTTTTTCAGTTCAAAGCGCCCCTGCAGATGTCTCAGGTCTACTGTCCTAAAACTTCTAAATCAGACCCTGACCATAACTATAAAACCGAGGTCCGGTATAATACCCCAGTGCAATGAAAACAATAGTAAAAAAGCATTTTACAATTGCAATAATTTATACTCCCGTCTATATACTTTACATTGATAGTCTTCATTGCATTTTAAAAACGGGGAAACTGGGCTGAATTTTCTTCTGCCTTAGCGTGGGTACGATTAAGGGATGACCAAGAATCATGCTCTTCATCTAAAGTTTCCGTCCAAGCCAAAGTTTGATGGATTGTGTATTATTTGCGCTCTGCCACCAGCAGTGGAACTTCCTATTCAACAATTCAATATACCATCTTCGCTTTGGGGATATATGGTGAAATGGGGGGGGGAGCATCTCATTTTACAACGGTGACAACGATGCCGCGAGTACTGACCTGCCGCCATAGTTGGTCACAATCGATTGAAACCTGCAAAATACTACCTAAATGAATAAATACCATTGTGCAACAAAGATATGCAACGTACATAAAGAACAGATTAGCAATTGATTACAGACACGAGTTTCGGTGTCACATAGAAACCCTTTTTCAATGTAGAAAATGTGAGCTGTGGGATGTAAAGTCATGATATGCTTTTCTTGGATGTCTTAACATCCCAAAGTTGGATGGTACGAAAATCATGCAGAAAAATAAATATATGTACAGAAGAAAACGTAAATACCCATGAGAAAATAAGATTTGGATGCATCATGTAAAGTTTTTTTGGTGGGTGGGGTCCACAAAGTTGGTAAATTTTGAGGTGGGGCTTCGTGGGGGTCTGAACTCATAGAACCTCTGATCTAGAACAAAAATGCAAATTCTAGAATAAAAGAACATAATCTAGAAAAGAAATTTAAAAAATTAGAATTACTTTTTAAAAAACGTTCAATCTAGAACAAATACCCAACCTTTTTGGTTGTCTATTGAGAAGATCTTAAAATGGGCATTATTTGATTGGGAAAGTGTTGATTGTATTAGTAAATAGGAGGGGCTCGTCAAAATTTCTTTTAAACTTAATTGAAGTTTTGTATATTTAATTTTGATCTGAGTTTGTGTAGTTTACATTTAGCATTTATAGAGAGGGTTTATGCAAAATGTTTAAAGACGTGTTTTCAATGACTTTTGTTTTATGGCAAAGTTTAAGCTATTTCTTGGAGTACATAAAATGCACCGCCAGTTCAGTCATTCCAGCCGAGGAGTGCAGTTTCGTGCTAATTAACACTCATCAGCTCGGCATAGGAAGTGACTGAGCTAGAGGTGAAAAACCTCCTAAGAAAGTCAAGAGTGCCAAAAAAAAAAAAAAAAAAAATTAGCTAATAAAGAATTGAGCATTGACCAGACGAGTGACCGAACACAAAACTGCAGTCCTCGGCTGGAATGACTGAGCTGGCGGTGTATTTCATGTATTTCTGCCTTAGCCATGGCTGTAGGGCGGTAACTTACTGAAAATATTTCTTGGAGGTTTAAAAAAACGGAAATCATCATAACCCTCGCAGTGTTTTCGTGCTCCGATTCGGTGGCAAAAAATGTCTGCCCGGTTTACCAGTTTAACAGAAGACCTGCCAGATCTCTGATCCTTCAGCAGGGCGGAAATGAAAATAGAAATCGTTTTTTCTTCATTAAGATCAGTTTTGCAGATGCGAGAAGCTTAGATAGGGGAACGGCGGGTGTAGGATTTGTGTCTAGGGGGCGGACTGGTCCGAGCTAGACATTGATGGATGCGTTTTGATGACCAGGAATTCTCTACACTTTCATTTTCGGGATCAGGGTTTACTTTTTTTCTCTCTCCCCTCCTATTTCATTTCATTTTTAGTTCACTTCATGCTCCCTCCGTGCTTATTTGATAGCTGGAGTCATCCATTTCCGGTCCCAGGAAAAGCATTTCTTACTCCTGAGTCTCAATGTGAGTCAAAAACAAGCCCACGATTGAGTACAGAAATAAAAGAACTTTTAAAATTTCATTGTTCATTAAAAATCACTGAAAGCACAAAAACTCTTCACTATATTCAAGTGCATTCTATAAACTATGTTAACGTTATAAATGTCAACCTATTTCTCCACTCCATGTCCTTGCAAAATCCGAGGAACTTCTTAAAATACTGTAACTTCACAATAAGTGTTATTAATACATTGTACTTCTTGTACTGGGAAGACATACATTGTACTGGCAACTTCACGATAAATGTTAGTAATACATTGTACACCAGATACACTGCAGTCCAGGGTCCCCCGCACCTACCACTATACGTGGTTCAACCGGTTGGATGGGACCCTGAAGACAGCTCTGTTTTTTGAATCCAGAGCACGTTTAACGCTCCCTAGTCACCATTCATGAATACGGAGGATCTTCGACCGGCTGGCATCGAACACGGGAACCTCCAGTTTAAGAGTCCGACGGTTACCGATCAGGCACCAGAGATACTGATATATAAAGCTGAGTGTTTTTTCACCACGTGAAAATACTCCTCATCATCTTTTAAGGGAGTAAAATGCACAAAAATAGTGAAGTCCATATTAATTAATTTCATGAAAATTTAATTTCCCTGAGATAAAATGTATGGTAGCAAGGAAAGAAGAATTGTGTACCATTTTGATTTTTAACATTAAAAATGTTACTGTTTTTTGTGTTGAAGAAAACAAGACAACAATCAAAAGAAATAATATTTTTATGATTTCATACATTTGAGCTTTCCCCCACTTCTCATAAGGGCAGAAAGGATTAAAATATACTTAATAACCCACTATAAACTCTCTTGTATACTAAAATGTTATAGCACATTTTTGCTAACCTTCAACTTTGTTTCATCTAAATTTCATGTTTCTATTCAGTAAGTTACCGCCCTATAGCCAGAGCTAGGACAGAAATGCATGAAATACACCGCCAGCTCAGTCAATTCCAGCCGAGGACTGCAGTTTCGTACTTATTAGCACTCATCAGCCCGGCATAGGAATGACTGAGCTGGAGGCGGAAAACCTTTTAAGGAAGCCAAGAGTGCCAAAAAAACTGATAGCTAATACAGAATTAGCACTGACTTGCAGTCCTCGGCTGAAATTGACTGAGCTGGTGGTGTATTTCATGTAAATTTCATGTTGTTCGAGATAGATCATTTTGTTCAAGAATTTTATTGGATGCATTTTTTTCATTTTACAGAACCACAAAGTTACGTATGTTCGACCTGCAAGCAGAGCTTATCTTCAGCATGGGCGTTGATTCAACACGTCCAAAACCTCCATGGTCTTAGCATATGCTTGGATTCCAGTTCGCCTTCCGATGAGAAGCCTGTGGAAGTCTCATCCGCCCTTAACCAATCCTTCGGCCTTAGAGCTCCTCTTCTGGAACGCCAAATGGACCCTTCACCTATTTATCCCCGTAATTCTAGTCAGGATTTGCGCCTAGATCTCATTGGCAAGTCTTCCAGCAACCTCACCAACGGATCGACTCTTAGTTCCACACCACCACCCCTACTAGAACCCCCTCAAATATCCCTCGGTGAACCAATGCAAGACTTCTATTCCCAAAGGCTTCGAGTTCTTGCTGGAGCCACAAGTCCTAACGCTACATCTACGCCCAGGAACCTCCTACAACCCAATTTCAAAGCTATTCTGAACAATAAAACAAGCCCTCGTCCAACCACTCCTCAAGATTCTTCTTCCAGTACTCCTGAAAAAGCACAAACCACTACCCTCAATTCCTCCGCTTCATCTACAACTAGTGATCAAACATCAACGCCAAAGGCCAAAAATAGACTTTGCGAATACTGCGGCAAGTCTTTTCAATTCAAAAGCAATCTCATTGTTCATCGACGATCGCACACAGGCGAGAGACCGTTCAAGTGCCACATTTGCAATCATGCTTGCACTCAAGCAAGCAAGCTCAAGAGACACATGAAGACACACGAGGGTAAAAACGCAGCTATTGATAAATCTAAGAAATCTGTGGGGGAAAAGGAATCAAGCTGTGATGGGGGAGGCTCAAAATTTGTCGGTGATGATTGTAAAAAGGATGAAAATAACAAAAGCGAGAAACAGACGAATGGCGGTGGAGAATATGGGTCCGACGAGCACGACGAAGATGACGTTGACGAAGAAGATTATGAAGTTGAAGAAGTAGATGAAGAGGAGGAAGATGTAAATGTTGACGGCCTTGATGAAGATGGTTTGTCTGAGAACGGAAGTGGAAGACTTGTTATTGACCATCCGGTGAATGATGACGCCATGGTTGCTGAGGACCTATCGAAGAAGCCTCTCAATAACGGAATTTCACCCAAACAAAACGGTAACGCAAAAGGAAAAGAGGACAAAATTGAAAATTACGACAGAAGATTGGTGAAACATTCTGTGATTAGTGAAATCATGGAAAAAATTGGGTTCGGACACATTGCACCTTACAACGAGGCGTATAGACAGGCGTTGAAGGAGAGTTCATTCTGTAACTCTTTGAAGCATGAAAGGTATTCCTCAGGAACTGATGGTAGTGCTTCCAATGATGCTGGGAGCCACCACAGTTACGACATGATAAATTACCATCATCCCGACAGACCACCTAGAGAAGGCACACGCAGTGCGGGACAGTCGCCGCTCAGTTTTGGTTCAGGTCTTTTGGACAGTTTTGATCAGAATTCCAACTCCAAACGCATGCGGTTAGACGAACATTGGAACGACAAAGAGCGAGAAGGAAGCCTTCTGTACGCCGGTGTGTGGTTCCCCCGCATGGAAACATCTACACCAACGTACAGGGACCTTTACGGCCTCGATGGCCATTACAACCATCACCGCTACAAGTCATCCACAGAAAGTGCCTTGAATTCCTTCGACAACGGCAGGAACAGTTCGAGCCCTCGGCCCGGACCGAGTAACGCGCTTTGCCTCGCCAACCACCTCAACAAACCCAAAGATCAGCAGCAGCAGCAGCGCAAGAACGACACTTGCGAATATTGTGGCAAAGTCTTCAAGAACTGCTCAAACCTCACTGTGCATCGACGCTCTCACACGGGCGAGAAGCCCTACAAGTGTGAACTGTGTAGCTACGCCTGCGCCCAGAGCTCCAAGCTGACGAGGCACATGAAGACGCATGGGCGTCTTGGGAAAGACGTTTACAGGTGTCGGTTCTGTGACATGCCTTTCTCGGTGCCCAGCACGCTGGAGAAGCACATGCGAAAGTGTGTCGTCAGCCAGAGCGGGAATTCTCCGTACCTCATGTCCGAGAGAGACCTCATGTCCGACAGGGACCGCATGTCCGAGAAAGACAATATGTCCGAGAGAGATTCGGACTCCAAAGAGATGACAACGTTGAACGGACCTCTGGCCATCATGCCCCCATAAGATCTTGTCAGATCTTAAGTCATCAGACTTGGAGCAAGAAATGTTCCTCCTGGCGAGCTCTCTCGATGCTCATATGTTGGATGGAATTCGTGATCGTACTTTCTCTCAATTCTACTCAGGAACCGACACGGCACTTTTTTCAGTAGGGAACTTTGACGGGTTAATGGATGTTAAAAACAATCCATTTTTGCAGCTTAATAAATTTAAATGAATGGTGAAGTGCGATTGGCGAGAAAACGAATTTATGACTACTCCTGTTTCTTACTTTTCTGAATGAGTGCCATTTTAAAACAAAACAATTATAGCACATTGAACTTCAGAAATTATAATCGAAATACTTTGAGTAAATTATAACACCTAAACACCTAAAGTATTTTATTTTATTTTCCTTTACCTGCTTCCATTTTATTATAATAAGAAAATAGATTCTCCTTATAATTAATTCAATGACTTTTTTCTTTTTTTTAATTCACTACCAAAGAATGATTTCCACATAATCTCTTAGATTTCACCCTTTTTTCCCCTTCGTTTTCATCAATTTTTACAAATCAAAAACGTCAACTTATAAATAAGGTTTATACCAGTTTTATATTAAATCATTAAACATTGCCAGTGAAAATTCTTTAAAATATTTCCTTATAAATATGAATTGAGCCTACTTTTTATTCATCTTCATTTTGAAAAGAAAGCAAAAATGTTTTTTTTTTCTGCCTTCAAAAATCAATAAAATCTGCCACTTGAAATTGTAAATAACTAAAAGTACTTTGAAAGAAAAAGAAATAGTTTAAAAATAAGTATTGCATTTTAATTGAATTTCTGAATGGCACTCGTTGTTCCGAATTATGCTTCTCCATCTCCCCTTTTCTTTCTTTTCTCTTTTCTTTTTTAAACTTCCTTTCTCTTTTTTTTTTCTTTTTGGTGTGTGTGCGTGCTTGTGTGTGAGTGTTTAAAAAAGGAAGTGCGCCAGGAGATCAATTCTTGCTCCAAGTTTATTTGTTGATTACTTTTAATATGCTCAAATAATTACGTTATTTTGGTAGACTAATATTATTTTTAAACGAGAGAAATGACTTTTTTTTCTGTTTAAACTGTTAAACACATCAAGGGCATGTACTTTGAACAGTTTGAGAGATATTATTGTAAAAATAGAGTAACCTATATATATATAATAATGACTGTGGTGCCAAAAAAACAAATGTTTGTTATAATTACGGTGGACATTTGCAATGAGATCAATTTTGTGAATTGCTTATCCTTCGATTTTGTTCTGGGATTATGAGTTAAGCGTTCACCAAACCCGATGCTTTTTGTTTGTAAATTAGTGATTCATCGATAATGTATTATTTTTAGAACTTTTATAATGTCACCAATGTTCATTTCGAAAAGCTGTGTTTGATTTTATGTTTTTATGTATATTTTCTTCATTTTGTGTTTGCTTGTTTATACAGAGAAGGAAATTTATTTACTACTTTTTAGTACTTAACTATGCGAAGTTCTCGGCAGAATTGCAACAATTTTATGTTTCAAAATTAGCTTTAAAAGAAAAATTTCGAACCGTATTTCATTGTTTATTGTTATAAAAATAATAACAGTTTGAAAAGAATTAGTTAATTCCATTGATTTTATTTCCTAACTTATTTCGTAGGTCTTTTGGATGTTTCTTTACACAATTTAACTTTTCAAAACAACATACCTATTTCTATTTAAATCAATTTCAAAACATTTTTATGCCTTAATTTCATCTTTACGATTTTAAGCAATATTCCACTCCAAAATTTTATTTTATTTTTAATCATTCATGCCCTTTTCTCATTCAAAGCTTTTAAATTTAAAATATTTGTGTTTCATACGAAACTTTTTCTATCGTTTTCCGAAATACTTACATATTACACCATTTCATAACCATATACCACTCAATGCATAAAAATGCAATATATAATTTTTTTATCTCAAAATTTATACTCATATCACAATTTTGACGCTTTGAAAATCTGTTTTTGTTCTGGACTTTCGTTTTTTTTTTTTTTTTTTTAAATCTTTCTTTCGCATGTTGCCATCACAAAAATGCAAAGTTGCAGTTTGAAAATCTATGCACATCAGTTTATTCATCTTTTAAACTTTTGGCGAGCTTTATTTGCGGTTCCACGCAAAGCAATGTGATATCATTCACATAAAAACCTCATTCTATCTCAGATTTACATAATCTAAAACACGAACGATTACTTGCTGCTGCATACAATTTTCTCAAGAGCTGAAGTCTCACTCGGGAAAGAGGGAGAAAAAAAAGCAACCAGGTCAAGACGAGATGCCAATTTAGGAAAAAGTATAGATATCTAAATGTATGTACAAAAGAAAACTCCGATATTTTTTATTTCTGTCGATTTGATGTGTACTTGTTTAGTGAGTGTTTGTACGGCGGAATAATGTCATTTTCAGTTGCTGTAAGCAAAGAAATATATACATTTGAATCATGGTAAAACCGATACAGCAGTAACTCTGAGTCAAACTCAGTTGTATTTATGAAAATCTTATTCCGGATTACTCATTAGGTGTAGATGAGTTGTAGCAAATTTGTTATTTGATTATATAAAAGCCTTCCGCCAAATTATCGCTCAAATCATTTTTCTGAAGAAAAAAAGGATCGCATAAGAGCAACATTTTAAAACTTGCGAATATTATCATCATTTTCTAAAGTTATTGAATTAATTTGGACAGTTTAAAGTTTTTATACACAATATGTACTTGAAATATAATTGATTTTCGAACAATACGTATCATACTGGGGGTTTTTTTCCTAAACAATTTGGTTGCTTTATTTATCTTAACGAAAAAAAAAAAATATGCACTGGAAGTGACTAAATTATTCATTAGTGCACATTTAAAAACAAAACAAAATATATATATATGTACTAATAATTTTCTCACAATTTTAAGAAGTATTCTTAGAACTAAGACTACCTCCTAAGATGCTAGAAATTATTTTACAACTTATTTCGAAATTACATAAAAACATGCCCAATATTTCTTGAATTCGCTTATATTTGAGTATCAGAGAAACAATAAACGGGTTGTAGCTCAAGTATTGTAAAAAAAATATAGTAATGCGCACTTTTGTATGAAAGCTTTGGTAACATATTTAGGATGCTAATATTGTGATATTGTACAATAACTTGGAGAATTGGCGTCTTAAATACGTAGCACCATTTTCCATACTTCAGTGCCATGTCTTAATATATTTGTAAACTGACTTTTTATACTGTAAAGAATGTTTTTCGTTCTAAAGGCTTAATGTTTTTAGTACTGCGGAAGGCTTAAAAAGAAGATTAACAACGCTGTTTGTAGATTGGTTGAAGAACAGATATTTATGATGAAAAAATGTTTTTAACCCCCCTGCACTGTGTGTTAAGAGGAATAAAAGTTTGTAGTATTCACCACAACCCTAAAAATCCCACCCCTTGTGAACGTATATTGCTGTTTTGTACTTATCCAAGTGCCTGTGCAAAAAAAGATGAATAGTAACGTTTTGTGGTATCACGTGATCGTGACGTTGTCCAATCATGTAATCGTAACTTAGCAGTGAATTTGACTGCTTTCAAATATCAGTATTCACGCATGATAAAAATAAGTACGTATCTCTCTTTTTTATTCTTGTCGATTTCAAAGAATTGTGAATTAAAAAGCTGATTTTATGCAATCGATGTTTTTATATTAATGTCCGATTCTATAGAAAGCATGAAGGTCGAAACCACTTTTATTTCTAGTATTCTAACTCTAAAATTTTTCTGTTTTGTTCAGTTTGTAAGCCAAAATGTATTTACTTTTTAGTCTGACCTTTTGCTGTTTTTATCCCCTTTTTAGTAATTTTATTATCGATACAATGTTAACACTGCTTGTGTTTTCCATTGCAAGAGTTTTCCATTGCAAAACTCAGCTTTTTAATTCATATGCTTTTGTAAAGTTAAACTGGAAATTGTTACGACTTCTTCACTTGTTTATAGAATGAAGTCTTCGCTTTTTTTCTATACAATCACAGAAAATACCTCATGTATGTACATCAGAAAGAAAGAGATATTCATTAGATTTAATGATTTGGGATTGTTTGTGTATGGTGGAAGATGCCATTCTTAATTATATTTAGATAAAATAGAGATTATTTTTCCTGTGATGATGAATGGGCAGATTAAGTATGAAACGATATTTTTATATCTGAGCTGCTAAAATCGTTAATTTAAATTTCGGCGCTGCAGCAATAAGTTTTATCGTTAACTTAGTGCATTATGTTAATTCACTCGCAGACTTAAGTGTTAGAATTGAGTTTGCAATATCTTGATCGTAAAGCCTGTAATGATTTTAGTATATTCACCAATACTCATAACTCAATCAAGTCATAATTATAATCACAAATTATCCAATATAGTCGACGCATACAATAAATGGACAATTCCACGGAAACAGAGACGTAACATTATTGCACAAAACACCTTAAAAAGATTCGAAATATGTTAGATTCTGGATTCATTACATGAACTTTTTGAAGAATACGATCTCTGCTTCTATATAATACAATTTAATTTTGATTAAGGTTTTCATAAACAATATTTAAATAATGTTTTTGCTCAGCAACGAACATATAAGCTACGTCCGTTACTGAGCTAAACAATATTACTTAACTAATGTTTCTGAAACTCTATAGAATGCTTATTGCATTATATAGAATTAGAGTCTGTGTTCTTCACTAAGTTCATCGCAATGAAGCATGAATCTAACATATCGGGAGTCTTTGTTGAACAACAAACGAGAAATTCGTTAAAATGGAATTGCCCAAATATATCCCTTACTACCATACTTTCTACCGTTTTAGTTAAAGCACTGAGTCTTATAATAAGTAACGACACGTCCGCCATCTTGGGGCTAAGGCCGCTCTCTTCCTATGTCTATTATGATGAAAGCCTGTTTTGCTGATTGATTGTGGATAAACATGGAGTTAATAAGAAACCACGATCAAGAAGGAAAACACGTTCAAACATATGAAGAAAGCATCACCTAGCTCCAAGATGGCGGGCGTGTCGCAACTTATTCTACGATTCAGTTCCTTAGTTTTAGTAAGAAGCTTAGTATACACATTAAAAAAATAAAAAAAACTCGAACTTTCAACTTGTTAAAAAGTCATTAACCATTTTTGAAATGATTTCAATCCCCCTCGTGTATCGGCATCTTCCACTTGCTCTTTCTGATGTTGGAAAATGAAACATATCTGTGAAAATTTTACCTGCCACTATTGAAAATGAATGCTCTATGCAAAAGAATATTCTTTGTTAACTTCGTTATAAATGTTCACACAATAACCTCAGATTAACTCAAGGGAAAATTTACTCATGAATTCTGCGAATGTGTTTGGGCTTTTTTCAAACATTTTCGAGGCAAAGTGATTTCATGAAGAAAAACAAAATGTACAGAAACCTCATTTTAAAGTCGCAATTCAAATGTCATTTTATGTGCCTTTTTCTGCAACTGAACGTAAACAATAGGTTGTAAAAGAATAAATCAAGCTTCATTCAGGAAAAGCTGAATTACTACTTTAGTACTCAATAAGTAATTAATTGAAAAATGTAGACATTCCTGTCTAGAAATTACGGGGGAAAAGGAAAAATTCCGTTTCTTAATAATTTTTATGTTTGCTTATAATTTTACATTTAATTGTAATTTTACTGCAAATTTCGGTGATTAATAAAAGTAAAAATATTCACGAAAAATAGTCAAAATATGTTTCAAAATAATTTAAGTATCTGCTAATAACATTTAACTGTAATTTTATTCTTTTCATAATTTCGTAGACGTGTTTGGATTTTTTTGGGGGTAATCTGTAAAAAAAGTAATAACATTTTAATGTTTTTAATCTGTTATATATATTCGTTTATTTTTAATGCAACATTCTGAAACTATGGAATAATTTTTCTTCCAAAGTCTACGCATTCTACTAGAATATTGTTCTTATTGCAATGCTTGTTGAGTTTCAACATGCGCGAAAGTTACCACTTTTTCGATGGTACGAGCAAGAAAAACTACCTCGACTGGTTCTTCAGAATGATTTCTTTTTGCCTCTAGTCTTCATAAATGCAGAATTGTAAAACATCTCTACCTCTCTCTGCTTGTAGCTTAACACGTTATTAGTTCTATACATTTTTATCGAAGTGAAACCACAAAAAGAAACCAAAAAATACCTCTTGCTAAGAAAATGCGAACTGCTTTTCCTCACAGACGGGTAATTGTGAGCATTAAAAAGCGGGAAATTTTCTTCGCTGTGCATCTTGAATCCATGTGTGTGGTTGGTTCTATGTTTGAATCTTTACAACCGATATTTAATGACGAGTTATGTAAAACGATTGTTTGAGTAAATATTGTGGATTTTACAAGTCTGGTAGTTACATCTCATCGACAGTTTTAGCTCACACTTTGAAATTATAAATAAGTATTTTTTATCTTAGATCTATTGAAATGTATTTCTTCTGTACGCAAAGCGTACAAAAGCCTCATTGTGTAATAATAAATGCGAAAGAATTGTCTTACAATCGCTGTATATACCTCAGGCAGTGTTTACCTCACTTCCAAAGTGGCCTGATTGTTTAAAAAACGAAAATTCTTATGCACACATATACGTATACCTCTTTTATCTTTTATACCCACATAGGAAAACATAATCTGTAGAAAAATGTAATATGGAACAGTGGTTACATGTACAGTGATTCTTTTGGCGTTTTGCCATTTTGTTTTCCCTGTGTCTTACTTTCAGACTATAGCCTTCTGGGATTCGCTATTCAAAAAAATATAGGAGGCGCTGCAGTCTCTGGCTAATGGCCGCTGAAAGAGGTAAAACAAACAAATCAAGTAACTTATACTTATAACCTATTTTTAAACTTAGTGAATGACCGTGATTTTTCTTCGTGTTCATGGAGTTTCTCATTTTTCGTCTTTTGAGGTGGATTTCTTAAGTCTCGTGGATATTTTGGCCCATCTGGAAAGATATTGGAAGTCATGGAACAGATTGTTTTACCTCTTGGGCGAATTTTCTAAAATCACTACAAAATGGCGTATTTAAGCTCCAAAACTGCGAATTGTCATATTGTCAGAACCAGTATTACAACTTGGCCAATTAAATTGTTTCAGTAATCAAGTGCAAGATATTATATTGAGAGACAAAACCATAGGCAATGTCCAATCAATGATGTGCCAAATGTGATTCCTAAATTTTGATCTTCCATTGAATAAAATATTTTTATTCGTAAAAGAAATGGTTCTGTTGAGAATACATTAAAGTTGAGATAGTTATTTAGTTAAATCGTCTTCCACGAAAATTTATTTTAGTAACTTAACAACAAAGGATCTAATATTAATTACAATAAAACCTTTAATCGTCATCGAAAAGTTGACAGCAAAAATTATATGCCAGAGATGCCAATCCTGAAATTTTTTCATGATACTATTAAATGTACCAGAAACCAGAAGGCTATACTTGTAACTGGAAAGTGTACGGATAAAACTGGGACAATATTGAATTTAATTTGCTGACAACTTAAAAAAAAAATTCCGATTGTTATTTGTCCTTTTCATAGTTTCAACAAAAAACTATGTAAATAAACAAAGTCAAAATTTATCTCTTATATGCTTCATGTACAAACAATATCTAAAAATAGTCTATGGAATGTGTTTTCATAAGAGAAATTATCTTTGAATGTGAGCCTACTTAACGATTTGGACGTAGCAATCAGTAATTATAATTTTATTTCAAAAAGAAAAAATAATATAAGTTTAAAACTGCAGATTATATTTACCAGAAATAGCGTATAAGTCTTTTGTGAACGCTTGTTTATTAAAGTTGCTCGCTTCGAAATCTACCTCACTGCATAACTATTAATTTTAATTCATATTGATAGTTATCTTTAGAACATGATTATCAGAGTTAATATGAAAATATTCATACACTTATTTCTAATTACGAGGATTCAAAACTCCATAAAGACAGATTACTGAAAATTGTTCGCAAAAATTACAGTTAATTGCGTAGGATACGATATAAAATTAAACTGATTGCGTATAAAACTAATTGCGTATATAAATAAGATTTTTTAAAAAATATATTTCTTTTAGTTTCTTTAGTTTAAAGACATTTTAAATGTTGCTTTTGCAATCTACAATCTTAGCAGAAGAATAAGAGTCCCCCCCCCCCTTCTTCCTTTCTTTTTCTAAAAAGGTTTTTTCATTTTTTTCTTATTTAATTCAAAAATCCTTTCATCTAATGGTTAAGCTCTGTTCTAACATCTGCACTTCAAACATACGTTTTGTTTGCTATTTGTCACAGTTTTATCCTCTACCCTGCCAAGAAACGTACGAATGATTTCCATCTTAATGTAACAGCTGGTTTTAAAGCTGCATGGTTTTAGAGAAAATTTTCTACTGTATTAAAATAACATACCATTAAAGTTTCTGACTTCGATTGTTGTATTAATTTAGTGCTTTCATTTACTACCCATGTATATTAATCGATTTTTTTTTTTTTTTTTGCTTATATATACATGTTAATTTACTCTTAAATGCCTGTTTTATAAAAAAAAAAATATCTTTGAAATTTCCATTCACTGCATATTCTAAAATCATCGGTTAGCCATTACCTTGATCAGTGGATCAGTTCTTCTTTTGTCATATGATTTCATCCATTGTTCGTTACCTCGAAGTAGTTTTGTAACAGCTGTAAAGCCATTCTTTTCTAATCCAAAGCAAAATTTTAAAATGTTATGTAATTTAGTTTTCATGTACATAAAATGTTAATTGTCATGTCCTCTCCGTTGGAAAGAGAACGCCAGCCAAGCTGCCAGTTTGCCACTGTGTACAAGCATCGCCGAATGCCGGTGAAATTTTTTTCATTTAATTTTCATTCTGTGTTGTCTCTTTACGTTTTCAGTCTAAGTGTGTGTGTGTTACTGTAAATATTAGCATATACCTCAAAGGTACGACAAGGTCAGGTTGTATTCGTTATTACTGAAGCTTGCTTACCGTTTTGGGGTTGATTTTAAAATTTGACATCTAATATTTTTTTCACTTACTAAGGATTGTAAAATGCACCGTTTATTTCACTGCGTCCTCCTTGCTTAACACCGATACCGTCGCTACTACCTTTTTTCTTTACTTTTATGAAGAAAAACATATCTAAGTTATAAAATGCTTAGTAATTTAAACAATCAGAAATTGGTTCGGAGAACATAGGTATCTTTTTATTCATTTTTTTTAACCTTCTGCATTTTTTCGATCGTATGGTTAAACACTGCTTTAAATTACTGCGGGCTTAGTATAATTGGTAATAAGTTTCTGATACACTATGTTTTTTTATGAAAACAAAAAGTTAGGTTAAGACATACATTGAAGGTTTTTTTTTTTTTTAATAGCAGCTCTTACAACGTAGTATTTTTTAATTATTGCTAAATTTCAATCTTTTTCTTTCTTCAACATATGTATTTGCCCTAATTAAAGAATAATTGTAGGAGAGAAAAACCTGAAGGTATCAAACTTTTATTTAAATTAACATAAACTTCTTCTTTTTACAGCATTAACTATAAAAATTTTCTAAACTTATGTGTCATCTATTTTATTAAACTAAATTTGCTCATTACCCCCGGCAACTTTAAATTTTTTAAAAATGTGCGTAAAGATAATTTTACCTAATTTGTAATTATTTCAATCATGATTGTATTTCTCAAGTTTTCTCAGTTATTTTAACAGATAATGATTATATTTCTCAACTATTTAAATCCCCTCCCCCTCTTCCTGTATTTCACTGAATCACGCATTCTACAAAAAAAAAAAAAAAAAAGCTTTATAATATCACTCAATTAGTTGTATGCGAAATTGCCAACTCCGAATAGCTGCAATTAAAAAAAAAAAAAGCAACAATATTTTTCACCACTTTTTAAGTTTTTTTTTTTTTTTTGAATTTGTACATTGTTTTGAAACGATACAGTAAAAAGTAAGATAGAATGAAACGATAATTTTCTTGCAGACGATATACGTATTTTGTTTTACCTGTGATTTTTGCCTGTTATCCCGTTGTACCTCATGCACGTCCGTACGGAAATGACAGTGCATGTACAATCCTTCGTATAGTAATCGTTATCTTGTTCTTTGAATTTACTAAGTGCCGTTAGATGTTGATTGTTTTTCAAATTGCACTCATTAAGTCGTTTGCCTTTTTCCTACTTGTGTTTTAACCATTTAGATATTGGATTTGTAACACTAGGTTCATTGCCTTAGCAATTATTCTTTGTTCTGTGTTTCTATTTTGCCAGTATTAGTATTATTCTTCTTGCGTTGTACTTCTCACTTGCATTGATTGTATATTGATATGTTGTGAAAACAGAACTTTATTTATGAATGGAGATTTATAAATTAAATGCTTGTAAATCGAAAAATACTGTGTCCTTGTTTTAATGCTATCGAAAAGTTGCATCCGTCAATTCCACACATTCAAAAGTTACACTAAAACTTCATTTGCATGACACTGAAAGTAATTAAAAGTAATAAAGTAATAGTTTTCAATAAGTAAAAAATTATTCTTTTTTCCTAAAAACAGCTTTTTTTAAAAAAATTGATCTCTAATAAAGTACTTTACAAACATAAAAAAAGTTATTTTGCAAAGCACACCGAAATATTTTAGTAAACTTTAAAATTAATTATGGTTTCAATATACTCATTTATAAAGTATGTACTGAATATCAATTACCCTGAATATTGAAAACGTAAATTGCACTGTAATGTAAAATTATAATGTACTATTATCTGTACGATAATACATTTAATCACATTTCAACTTTAAAAATAAAAAATACATTTTTATATATAATTTCCTTTGCTTACTATGTTGGTATATCAATAATAGTTTCTGCATCAATAATTGCTGCAAGTAAATTTTTTAATTAAAAAGGAAAAATATAGCATTTTATAAATAATTTTAATTATTAATTACAGCTTAGCTATGAAAATGCAAAGCACGCTTTAATGCTGAATAATTCAAATCTAAGGTTTCAAAAATACTAATAATCCCAAATTACCAACGTAAACGATTACGTATTTTGACCGAACATGGCAAAAACAAATTTCAAGTAACTGACGATCCCACCTTAACATCATGCATTTTACACCATTTAAACATGAGTTCCAACAAATGAATATTTTAGCAGAAATCTGAAAAAATAAATTAAAAAAACTCCGAAAAATCTTTAACGGTCTTACCCTCAAATGTTTTTTTTTTTTTTTGAAAATGCACATGTAATTTCTATTGTTTACACACAGCACAATAGTTGCAATAGATTCAAAGCGTACTGCGTACTCTATAAGATATGGAATATCAAAATACACACGGTAATACTCGACAATATTCATTTAATGAATGAACTCCCTATTTGAAGGCAATTTTAACGTTGAAAATCACGGCAATATGTAATAGCCTAAAGAGGAATTTTTAAATTAGACATTTGTGGATATACAACTTTTCAAAAGGATAACAGATTTGTTTTAAGTTGCAAATTTTCGATGTATGTGTGACCATAACATTAGAGGTTGTTTTGGCCACTATCAGGACCGCCGAGCGACCATCTCAGCCTAGCCGTAAACTAGGGGCCTGGCTACGAATCCAAATAGTGTAATTTTATGAGGTGAAGGGATTCCGCTTTGGCCCTAGTCGACCCTGGCAACTATTTAATTGCTTTTAAACCAAATCATTTGACTTGAGAGAAAAGAAAAACTTCCGCAACAATGAATATTTCAATGAACTATTTTTTTTTCTTTCAATCTTTGAGATTTTTAAGAAGTTTGACTTTCGAATAGTTCAATGGAAAAACGTCTTCTGCTTTACTTCTTAATTTCAGATTTTTAAAATTATGTTCTAAGTTAAGTTTTTAAGTATTTATCTGATTTCTTTTTTAAATTGAAAAGTTACGTTTTTCATCGCAAAACGATATGTGAAACTGAATTTTACTATTAACTCGGAGATAATTTGTCGGATGCCTCACAATTTTCCCTTGCTCTTAACACTTTACAATTTTTGTCGAACTCTGTTTCTCATACTCATTCCAATGTTTACATAATTGAGATGACACCAGATTGACACAAAATTGAATCAACACCATTGTCATATCAATTCCCATATCACGCCAACCATGTTCACTCAATCTTCAATGAAAAGTAGTTTCTTTGGTTAGTGAGTTCACAGTCAAGAGATTACACATTAGCTTCCTTTCGTTCCCAACAACCCAATTATTCTGGTCATCTAGGATTTCCGTTTTCACCACCACCTTGAGCCGACTGACCTCACATTTAGCAGCTGCGAACTTTCGTTTTGTGGCCGACCCAGAATTAAGGTCAGACCACATCCTACGCCCGATGTCCACTTTGACCCGGACGAGGGGGTTCCGCGCCCAGTCGAAAAATACACCTTTGGGAGGATACGAGTGCGTGGGCGGGAAAAGAAGCTGAAGTTGGGAAGAAAAAAAGGAACGCCTCTGCGAAAATAGGGTGAGGTGCTCTAAAAGATAGGGATGGGCTGCCGCTCAGTTTTAGACGGCGACTTGTAGGACTTCAGCTAAAAAATTTTACAAAAAAAAAAAAAACTTCTGAAAATTAAAGTACGACGCTCAGTATCTCCTTTTGTTTACACATTTACTTTAACCCAACTCTTTTCGATATTCAACCTGTAGCACGATTATTTTTAACTAGAAATCGCTTGTCAAGGTATGACGAGTGAAAATTGCTTCTACATTTGACCGAAGGCATTATCTGTTTGGTGATATTTTGATAGTTGAAATTGTAATCCTAACTCCAATGGATTAACCCTAAACTCCAGTAGGTAGCGTTCATTGTTGACCACTTTTTCGTTTCTTCATTCTTCTGAAATGACAGTCTTACCAGTAAAACAGTTAAGTGACCGGATCGAGTTCAACCTTGTCACAATAAAGCCTTTCCCTGCGCAAGTTAAACATTACCAACACACATTAACAAATTATCATGTCGTAGCGCGAGTTTCGTTGTTTAAACACGAGGGTTACTCGATCATCGGCTATTATTTATATGAGGATTCCTAACATGGCGTAATTCCATTTTCTCAAAGATGTGAAAATTTCTGGAATGAATTTATGCAAAGGAAATATGTGTAAAGTTTTCGATCATTATGGATAAGAGATCGTGTCATGTAGATTAAAAAACATTATGCCACGTCAAAAGCTGCAGGTTTCATAGCTGCTTTTAGGTCAATCGGCAGGGAAAAAAAGTTTCCTATTTAGAACAGGTGAAAGAAAAATCAGCAAAACATCAAAAAATCAATCTCAAAGTTTGTTGGAAACTAGGGGTGCTCCCCCCCCCCAAGATCAAGGGCCCACCCCCTCCTAAATATCACAAAGACACCCCCTAAAGCAAGAGTCCCCCCCAATCAGAAATATACCCTCAAAACATCCCCCTTAAAAGTTTCAATGGCGCAGTCTGCGCCATGTCCCCCCCCCCCCTAGGTGGGCACCAACTGAAGAAACAATCAGTCCTTGTGTTTCTTTGAAAAATCAAAAAATAATAAAGCTTGCGCTTGTTTCACACTGAAAACGACAGACGGAAATTTTCTCTTAAAGCGGACTTTATTGGTTCACCACAATTTAATTGACACGCCCTCGTGTTGCTAATTGCTCACTCATTGGTTGCCACTTATTTCACCATTAAAAATTATTTTCACTCGAATGACTATGATTTGTTGATTGTAGTACGACTGGATGAGAAATTGATCAATCTTCACTGTTGGCGTGGTTGAAAAGATGCAGTTGATTGCAGGGGCGGATCCAAAATTTTTTGCAAGGTGGGTCAAGTTTCAATAAACAGACCTCCATCGTAAAAAAGTATCAGTAAGCAGGTGTGCCCATCCCTCTAAAAGTGATGGAGCACCTCTCATATGCTATGGAGCTCCCCCACCCCAACTTAGACAAAAAAACCCTTTCAAATTGCCACCTCCCCCTCCAGCTAAAACTTTCAATGGCGCAACCTGCACCATGGATCATATTCCTTCAAATTCTCATCAAAAGTCACAATTCTTCAGGCAGACAGGTTGGTTACGATGGAAAAAGCACGCGCGCACACACACACATGTGGTTTGAGATGGAAGAGTACTCTGAAAAAACGTTAAGCTTATTAGAGATGATTATTCGTTTGAAAATGAACAAAAACTCAAAATAACAACAGCCCAGTAAACTAGCCCAGTCATTCCTTTGAATTATGATGCGCTGAAAAGAAATACCTTGCAGAATCAAGTTAAAAAAAAAAGGTTAACATTGATTCCACGTACTATTTTTTTGAATCTGAAAAATTGAACTTCAAAAATGATCATAATAAAATTCTTGTCACGGGGGTGTGGGGTCAGTGGAGCCTTTGACCCTGTTGATTGTAGCAATAGTTCTTTGTTCCCTGTCTGAAAATAAGTATTATTAATAAACTATCCTTGGGTTAAAAAAAAAACCGTTATTGTTAAACTTGTCCATATCTTTGGCGACGAAAAAAATGCCCACACCTAGCGATCATTCCCCAAATGTGTGGCTCGTTTGAAGATCTTTGTCTCTTACTTATGTCGGTGCCAAGAGATAGATGGACAACCAACGCTGATCGCGGGGGTGGGGAGGTTGAATCGACTCGGTGTCTTAAAGGTCCATCTACACTTTTGAAAGCTGTCCGATTTGGGAAGGGGAGGTTAGTGTAAAAGCGAATAAACTGGGGCTGACACTGCGACAGGAGGGAGACGGAGAAAAATGCATTTATCACTCTGCTATTTCTGTCCATGCTGCTGACATTGATGTAGTAGGTGTAAATTTCTCGTAGCTTTCACTTGATAAATATTCGTATGATTTTTGTTTGTTCATACAAAGATTTCAATTTTATAATTACTCGAACGTATTGGCAATTAGAGGGAAACTAGTCAATTATTTCGATGAGTTAAACTAAGCATATATCATCAGGGCCGACGAAAGGCCATGTCTGCCTAACTGCAAAACTGGGAGTCCTTCCCTTTGGGGACCACACTTTGAATCGGAGTATTATAAATTTTATAAGTTTTACGGGGTGGAGGGGGTTTGGTGATCAAACTGGAAAGGGGCCCGTCTTTGCGGCGGCCCTGCATAGCATATTCCGCTTATTACCTTTCCGAAAAATGATTTTCCTGAGCTTTTTAACTTTTTGAGAAAGTCGAACAATCCACTAATCTTCTGCCGAAGTCTTAACTGAAATGTCTACAAAACATTATCGCGAGGTATGTTCTTGTCAAACTTACAATAGTGAAATTCAGAAGGTATTTTAATTAATTTTCGGAGATTAAAGTATAAAATCTATGAGAAAAAATTTTATGAGCTCATTTATTTTATCAAAACATTTACTTGCTTCAGTGGCTTAGCTAAGGGGGAAAAATCGGAGAGGATATGGTTAGTTTTAGTCCGTTTCTGGGGTCAAAAAAGAAAATTCTCTGAGTTTCAAGTTTATATATATCTCCAAATCTCCCCACTCCCTGGATAAGCTCCTGATTTGCTTATTTACTCAAAAGCGCAGTTAAAACAGAAGACAGTAATTGTGTAATCACGTTTACCTTTTAACAATTGTAAGAAATGGAAATAAAATGATTACAACGGAAATATAGTCAGAATAATATGTTAGCAACTTACAAGCGTATTCAATTGCTTACCATTTTGCAAGGGAACAAGAAAGCCCGAATAGATTTAGGGGCACGTTCAACTCTAACACAATTGATCGAATTTGAGTCAATCGAATTCTATCTGCCACTAGCATAGCCAGAAATTTCCTTTGCCCTACCCAGATGAAAATTTCTCGTTAAGCTACGCGTGGATGGAATTTGATCGAATCAAAAACAATCGAGGTGAATATGCCCCTTATGCTGTGGATCTCACATTATTTTAAATTGCAATGGGATGAAACACTTGCATGCCATTTGAATTTGATTTGCATATCTCTGCATCATAACATTTTATTACTCTATTTAAACAATAAGTTGCCCGTAATTGTTCAATGTAATTTTTTAGTACGATCAGCAACAAGCAAAACAAAACTTATTTGGTTATTTTTGAAAAAAAAAATATTTCATTCCATAATTTTGATAAAAATATACGCTATCTTATAACGCAAAACGTATTTTTCCCCCTTCAATTACAACACGGAACAAATAACTAATCTTTAATATTTTTTAAAGCCGACTCAAATGAATTTTAGCTAGTTGGACAACTTTAGATTAAGTCATCTTTCAAGCCAAAAAAAAAAAAACATCCAAGCCGCACATTTAACTTGATTGTGTTCGTTTCAATCAAATTTGATTTATCAGTAGCGTAGCGAGAAATTTCCTTCTAGATGGAGCAAAGGAAATTTCTGGCTGCGTTAATGGTAAATACAATTGATCGTATTCAATTCGATTGAATTCTATTAGAGTTGAATGTGTCTGTAAATCATAATCGGTTCATCGGTTTAGGAGCTACGATACCACAAACAGACACACAGATACATACCGCACCCGACAAGGAAATTAACAACTCAAAATTTAGGGAAAACATACTAGATATTGATTAAAAATATAAATTTAAAGCTCTTTCTTACCACAACGAAGTTAGCTTATTGGAGCGTATATAGTGACGTCAAACGATAAAATCAAATATGACACATCTTTAAAATTTCATAATTTAGAAGATACATTTTCGACTTTTAAGCCTGTATCATTAATTTAGACAACAAAACCTAACCAGTAAACATCATAATATATATATATTTTTACTGGTATTGACCAATTTTAAGACGAAATCGCTTAAATTTACTGTTGCGTAAAACCTTGATTTTCTCCAACGCTGTTTTCATTTTTTTTCTCTCTCTTTGAGTTGTGGCATTTTCTTTAACGGGGCGCGGTTTTAGAGCAGTAATACTATGGTAAATGTTATACGATATGTTAAGCTTACACCCCCCCCCCCCCGCCCTCTTTTTTGCGACTTGAGTTAAAATGTACTACAGTAGAGAACCAGTTTTCCGGGAAGTTCGGGACTATAGCTATCCCAGATATCTGAATTTCCCAGTTTTCTGGATCGCTAAAAAGAGCTTTTGGCCGATTGTTTATAAAATTTAAATTACTATAATAAATAGTAATACGTATTAAAATAAGAAGAAAACAGTTCAGAAATGCTTATCAATATCGAAACATTAAAAACTACCAGTGAGAGAATAATTTAAACACCAAAAACCTTAAATTATTTAATAAGACCTGAAACCCTCACATTCATTTTGAAAGGGAAGAAAAACATCAATTTTCGATGTTTTAAAATGAAAGAGAATGAAGGGAAGGGCAAGAAACAAGTTTTTGAACGTAAATACTATAGTGTATGAGAGAATTTGTTTTCATGAACGCGTTTTTTTTTTTTTTTTTTTTTTCACTTTTTTGTAAACGTTTGGCGATAGCGATTATTGATAATTATTGTTTTTGCCCCATTAAGTTAATACCAATTGAAATTTAATTTATGAGTTCCTGCAGCCTTATTACAGTCTTGCGATTAACGATTTCTAGATTCCACCATCAACTATCCGGAAAATTCGAGAATCGCGGCGTTTCACGCGCTTTTGCGACGTCACTTCCGCTCTAAACGGTTTTAATTAAAGGCCCTTCAATAAAATATTGCAGTATAATGTGACAGTATTCATTTCTTTAGGTTTCAGTTGGAATAAAACGCAAAAATTTCAGACTTACGTTCGTACTTTTTAGTTCAAGAAAATATTCCGGAAATTCATTTTTGTAAACATTTTCCCGAGTTATAGATAAATAATATGGTATTTATTAAGAAACCGCTCATTTTCTTTTAGGTATTTCAAAAAAAAAAAAAAAAAAGCTTACGTTAGTTTTTCAAAAATTGCCCAAAATGCGTATTTTTAAAAAATGGCGGGAAAATCGGTAAAAAGTTGCCGGTTTTCTGGTTTCTCGGTTCCCGGATAAAAGGTTCTGCGCTGTACTGCATCTGTTCGTATCAAATAAGGTTTCATAGTAACTTATCCATCACTGCTTTGAAGCTACGCCTCTGTGTCATGTGTTTCATTTTTTCCCCGGTTATTTTTTCGGAAAATATCTTTTTTTTCTGCACTAACAAGCATTGTAATTGTAATTTAATTATTTTCTTTCATTCAGCATTTCTCCATGAATTACATACCTGTGGGATTGTATTTTTAGTTGCTTGTTCAAAAGTTTAGAACTAAAAGTAAAATTTTGCTAAAATGTTTTAAATCCATTAACAAAAACTTTTCGAACGTGTTGCTCAAGAGAAAGTTGTTTTTTCGCAGTGTTAAGTAATTTTTTTTCATCCTCAGTTATTTTCTTATAAAACATATAATAGTAGAGTGATTTACCAAAATTTATTAATATTGAATAGCCCATGCTTCTACGCAACAAATGATGTCTTATTCGGATTATTTTATGTAACCATTTTTAAACCAGTGTAACTTGATTTCAATACGGCGAGTTGGGGCTAGTAGGCGAACTTTTTTCGGGGTAAGTGTGCGAATTCGCATTCTTGCCCCAAGTTAAGTTTTTAAAGTCAAAACATTAAACAATTGAAATTTAAATTCTGTAAATTGTCAATTTAATGAAATAACTGCATTAGTTACACTATTCTTGAGCTTACCATTTCTTATAGACATGCTTATACAATTGCCAACGTACGTGCTCTTCTTTCCGGAAATGAGAAAATACGAGAGAAAAAACAACAACGGGAAAACCGCACCAGATGTAATGCTGCATGTATAATGCGTTCCCTAGGCGGGGGGACAGCTGAAATGTTTCCAGGTTTCTTAAAGGATTTTGCTAAAAACATTAGAAGTTCAAAGAAAAACCTCTGATTCTCTTACTAGACATTTAAGACTCCCAAGTCAAATTTGGTGGGCTTGATTTTTGTAAGGAAACTACTACACTACTAAAAATAATAATAACACTACTCTCTTTCCCACCACATTGTAACCATAAGTTGCTGCCTCTTGATAAAAGTCTACATGGTCCATTGAAAGCTATGTTAAATCCGCCTGTGATTCTTGGATGGTGAATAATACGGGAAAGCCAATGACGATTTACGACGTACCAACGGTGGTAACAGTTGCTTTTCCACAAGAAGCAAGCCCCATAAATACAGTGAAACCTCCCTTAACGGACACTCCCGAATAACGGACACCTCTAATTAACGGACATTTTTGCAAGTCCCAGTCCCTCAATATAGGCCATTCCATGTAATTCACTCTGAATAACGGACACTCCGAATAACGGACAGTTATTTCACAAAAAATTTCCCTTGCGATCGTAGCACTTCCGTTTTTTTTTTTTTTCCTTTTCACAGAATATCTTAGTAACTGCTTGCCTTACAAAGATTTTCATCCTCCACAACTGATATTCCCCCTCCTCCCCCCATTATTTACTTATCACTGTTTCTTGGAATTAAAAGGGTAACTATTCAAAAGTTAAGATAAAAAAGAGGAAACTGGTCGCATTTTTTAACTGGGGCTCTCAGGAGATGCAATTGAGCAGACCGGCGCCGGTAGTAGTCGGCTTTATGGCGCCGTGGTTTCGTTGGATTGTTTAATTTTTAGATATGAAAAAGATTTGCCCATATTCAAGGTCATATTGACAACTGTCAATCATGCAATAGTGATACTCGAGATAAAATAAATAAATTAACCATAAAAAAAGTGTGTGGGGGGGAGGGGGGTTGCTCCGCCGGAATCGCCGCCGTTGGTAATGCAAAAAAGAGATGTCAAACTGTTTTAAATGATTATTTTAATTGATTAAATGCTTTTTAAGACAAGTGTGCTGTCAGTATACCTTTATTTTAAAAAAGCAGATTAATTACACTTGACGTAAAATGTAGTAAACCTTTCGCAATTGTTTCGATTGTGTTCTACAAAGGAAACAACAGCCCATTTTGAAAAAGGTAAATTAAGTAGTTCCTCCTAATAGCGGACACCTCCCAATAACGGACAAAACTTCTAGTCCCTTGACTGTCCGCTATTCGGAGGTTTCACTGTATTATGAATGGTTTCAAAAGAACAGGTGTGTTTCCCTGCAATTCAAACATTTTTCAGAACTGTGACTTTATGCCAAATTATATCACTGATCGGTCGGACTCCCAATATTCTGGATGAGTGAATCTGTTTGTCCCAGCAGGCAACCACGTTGGAAGAAAATAATAAAAGTGGAAAGTGGATGTAACTGTCCTACAGCAGATTCAGTTGCTATTTCATTCAATAATTCAGATTTAGAGTTTCTTACTGAAGATAGTGCTATGCCTCAGCTGAACCCGCATACGTTTCTGAGCATTACTTCAGATCTTGTACGACCTTATTCTAAAGCTAGAGAGGGTCAAATCAAAAAAGGATAGAAACGAAAGAGGTCTACAGAAAATACTCTTTAACACTCCAGTCATAAAGGCTCTTCAAGAAGAAATAATCTTAGCATAAAAACGAAAATCCACCACAAAAAGTCCCCAAAACATACTAGAAATCTCTGAATCAAAGAAAAAAGGAATGTATACCCAAAAGAAACATAAAAAAGAAGAACGAAGGCAAATAAAATAGTTAATTTCGATTTATG
The DNA here is from genome assembly GCF_026930045.1 of Uloborus diversus. Lineage (NCBI taxonomy): Eukaryota > Metazoa > Arthropoda > Arachnida > Araneae > Uloboridae > Uloborus > Uloborus diversus. Next base: position 138,098,048 of record NC_072734.1, on the reverse strand, counting down.
TTTGCATTTTTCAGCATTTACTTCTAAAATTAGTTAAACCTTTTATATGGTCTAACATAACTAGTTTTAAAGCAATTACAATATTAATTTCGCTTTATTTCACTCATTGGTAAGTTTTACTTCCTTATTTAAAGCATCATTGAATCTTTATGTGAAATTTTCTTTGTCTATTATGAGTTTTTCTTAATTCGCTAACTTACCCCATACAGCTCGCCAACTTACCCCGTGACGGGGCAAGTGTGCGAACTCTACGAAGGTTCACAAAAAAGTATGTAAGAAATAAACAAAGCATAGTACTGTCAAAACAAAAATACGACTTTGTTGCTAATACCATACAGATTATCCAAGCAATAAAGAAACATTTTCTACTTGATTAACAACCTTTAAAAAAATAAAGTTTAAAAAGTTCCTCAACTATCCCCGGTCTCCCCCACTATAACTTTACTTTAAAGCGAAACTTCAAACTGGAATGAGCTATGGACTGGAATGTTCTAAGCGTGGCTTTCTATCAGAAAGTGAGAGTGTTCTGTCTTTGTTATTAGTGAGAGAATTATAATTTAGTCGCCAAAACTGGACTCCAAGTTAAAAGAGAAGAGACATAATTACATTTCTTCTGTAACAAAGGAGGGTAATGTTGTGCAGAAAAGTATAAGTATTCGCGCACACCAAACACGCTTTATATGTTGATACAACTTCCGTTATTACCTAAAAACGTTTTCTGACGACTACATACTATATATTATGAGTTTACGACTGGCCAAACTACGGAGGGTTTTTTTTTTTGCATTCAACCCATTCCCAGGGAAGTGGGGGAACCCCAAAAGAATTGGATTTTTGCGTTCAAATGATTTGTAATGCTTACATCACTAGCGCAGCCAGAAACACCTTCTGGAGGGTTTTTTTTTTTTTTTTTTTTTTTTTTTTGATGATGAAAAATACCTTCTGGAGGTTTTTTTTTTTTTTTTTTTTTTTTGATCAAAAGTACTTTTCGATGGGGATTTTTTGATCAAAAATATCTTCAAAAGTTTTTTTTTTCTTTGATCAAAACAGCCCTTTTATATGCATAAACTGCTTGTATTAGAATTTGCATTTATGTTAAAACCAATGGCTCTGGAAGTCCTCCCCCCCCCCTCACTGCGCCACAGGTTTACAATATATGGCTTTTGATATACATTATGTCATTTGTGATACTGTTTCAGATGTTAATCATTTACCTAAATAAATATTCCAAAAATTATTGAATTTTTTAAAAACCTTAAATGGCTAAATTTTGTGATACACACAAGAACTATAGTGTTGAGGTCACATACACCCCACTTCACCACTTGGATTACAAAAAAAAAAAAAAAAAAAACTAGTTAAAGTTAGGATCAGATAAGATTTTTGCTATAGCGTCTACAACTGAGTCCAGGGGCATTACTCTGGATCTCTCTAGAATGAAGCCGGTAGAGAGAAAACCAGTTTTTTCTCCCGCGTGACGTCACTACTCGTGAGCTAGAATTTTGCACTACGCTCTAAAGCACGTTTACGCGTCGGTACCTTGTTTGACTAGCGAGTAGTTCTAGACTGGTAAAAAGCCGGTGAGTTCGCCTTTTCGGCAGAGAGAATTGTTTGTTTACGCTGATTTCTCGCTTTGACTGACTCGATTTTGATGAAAATTACTAAGCAAAGTACTCTGCGTCATGATTTTTAAAGCTTTTTAAAACTTGAACTTCAGTCTATAATTCCAAATAGTCAGTTATTTATAATTGACTTTTAACCCACAAGAATTTTCTTTAGCTTTATATGACAAATATAAACAAATAGCTAAATAAAATACTATCAAATTCAAACCTTAATGGAAATAAAATTGGGTACCTTTTAAGCACTTTTACCACCTAAGTTATGTAATTGTAAATAGATTGAAAGCCACTGTTGTTCGTCTATGAAGTAGTTTAATAAATATATCCTGACTTAAGCTACAAATTTAAAACTGATAACATTAATTGACTCTTAGAAATTGAGTGCATTCAAAAACGGTAGTAATATTAAAAAATAATTTATCTTTTGCAAGGATTTCACTTTTTTTTTTTTTTTTTTATCACCTCCTGCAGCGTTTAGTTTTTCAACTAATCGTGCCTAGTTTCTCTGTCGATCTAATGCTTAATATTTTGCAGTTAATTTATTCGCATTTAAGTAGTGGTTGTTTTCCATTTCTGACTCTAATAACTTTAAACTGATGTTTCTTGATTCCCATGTCCGTAATTAAGCAGCGGGTTTTAGGGTTCCAGCCCCCTAAAAAAAATTTCAAAACAAAGCAAAAATATGGTTTTTATAAAACTTTTGCTGAAAACTTCTTTTTATTGTTTCATTTTTTATTTTTATTATTTTTTTAACTCCATTAAAAAAATATATATTTTTTAACGATACAAACTAAGTGCTTTTTCTGCAGTCTTTATTTTTATTATTATCATTGTGAATATCATTTCTTTTAAAACATTAGTTCTCTTCAGGTTTGAATACCTGACGCTAACAAAAACGTCAAAGCTTTTTTAATTTACAAGAGCCAAACTCTACATTTTACATTTTTTAAAAGTGTCAAACAGTATGAATTTAAGAAATATCAGTTTGAGTGCGTATACAGGAGTACACGAATCTATTTCATTTCTCCCCCCCCCCTTTTTTGAGTTTTTAAATAGACATCGAACATTTAATGGGGGTGGTTACATAATTGTTTTTTCATTTAATGGAAAAGTCCCCTTTTATATTTGCTTATACTGGTACCCTTACCCTCATTTAAATAACACATTGTAACAAAAACCAATATAATATGCGAACAAAATCAAATTTTATAAGTCTAGTATAGGTTTCACGAGAAATGTGTTGGTAAAACCCTCCCTGATACAAAAATCTGGTGACGGCATTGTTGATTCTGACATTTCTTTCAGTCCCTTTTTATGATAAAAGTGTAGCTGATTCACTGGGGGAGGTGATATACAAACATTTTTTTGAAGGGGCCCCCGGAAGTTGAAAAGTGCCTCCCCTCCCCCTCGTCCTTACACTGTTTCACTAACAAGTTTTCATGACTTTACTTTTTAGATGATTTTGAAGATCCCCTTAAGACCGATTAATATACTACATAAATATTATTATTCACAGGCTTATTCACCCCCTGTTCAAAACATATTTTTGAACAGGGGCGTAAAATATCTTCAACATTTCGAAAAAATTAAATGCTAAACCCTGGATACTTTCGCCGAGATGCTATAAAATGAGCGGTTTTAATAAAGAACATTGTTTTAATGATTATAACATAAGGGCATGGTTATTAAATAGGCTTGCTAGACCTCCCAGTTTGCCCGGGACGGTTCCGGTTTTCAGACAAAATTCCGGCATTCCGGTCGGTTTACTTCACGTCCTGATAAAAGATAAATTTGTTTATAAATCACCAAAAAGGTTTAAAAATAATTGAGTGTGAAGGATTATTTAGAAAGATTACTTTATCATTTGTAACATTGACTTATAAAATTAGAGCCGGATTAGTTTGTGAAAATTTTTACAACATGATGTAAACCAAAAAAGTCTTATAAAATGAAAAGTATATCTAAATAATGTTCAATTTTTTATTTCTCATTCAAAGTGTTTTTCTATCTCAAATAAATTGCAAATATTTACATCTCGGAAACGAAATGTTCAAAGTATATATGCTACTGTCATTTTTTATTACATCTGTTTTATGTTCATAGTTAGTAACCATTTATTCATAGCACTGAGAATAAAATGCCGTACACTCCGAAAATCATCCACAGGTGTGTACCCTTTTGAATACTTGACACGGGGGGGGGGGGACCATCCATTTCGGTGTCCCGGTTGAACATTTCAGAAATCTGGAAAGATTATTATTAAATAAACTCATACCTCATTTTCATACCTCATTTGAGTTTTTTTAAATTAGTTTATATTTCAACTATAAAATATTATGAAATTGTAAAAATCATAGCTGTATAACATATAAGCTTAATTGAAGAATTCAGAAACTATTTGTTTGCAAATTTCAAAGCAGTTGCTGATTTGTTCTTAAAGCCATGATACAGTTGAGATATTTTGATACTACATACCGTTTGCATTAACATTATGGTTTTTCCAAGAAATTACCATGTGATTTCTTTCATTTTGCATTTTTTATAAGCTGAGAAATAAATCAAGCATTTCGCAAATAGCTTCGGATTAATATGGCTCTTCTAGGTACTTCTACACATATTTTTAAAAATGTAAATTTTTGATCCCATCAACAAAAAATTACTGGACAAACCGCGATGTTACCTTTCCTTGAGTTCGCAAACGGTGAATTAAGTATGTATTTTATTATTCCTAACGACTCCAGGATTACTTCTTTAGCAAAGAAAAATGCTTTCATGCGAATATGCTTTGTTTAGTGTGCTCTTTGTAAAAAACTAAAAAAAATTTTGCATGTCACAAAGGAGTCAACTAAAAAATAGTAAATGAAAAATTAATTTATCCCTGTGTAAGGGGTTATGCTCCCCCCCCCCCCCGCTTTCTTATTAAAATGCGCCTTTGTGATTCACCCATTACAGAGAAATAAAGTCGAGTTAAACTAATAAAACATGTGTAGCTGTTTGGATAAACGCTAGTGAGGTGAGATATGGAGTCATTTGATTGGTCAATCGTTTCCCCGTCTCGAGTTGCAGGGCGAAGGGGAGAAATTCCTCACTAGGAGGTTTGAGCGTAGCACGAAATGTGGCAACCGACTATTTTCTCACCGATCCTCCCTTGTCGTGAGGGAGAAATAGACGTCACTTGAAGTTCTAGAGACATCCAGAGTAACGCTCCAGTTACCTCTGCTTCACAATTTTTCGAAAAAAAAAACAAACAAAAAAAAAAAAAAAGATTGCGCCATACACAGTGGCGGATACAGGCTACAATTTTAGGGGGGGGGGGCATGCAGAATAATGACCCCCCCCTTTCGAACGAACCTACATTTTGTGGCACAAAAATTTTTTTTTTAAATTCTTGGGTGTCAATATAAAGCACGAAATCGGTCAGGAATAAGGCTTCTAATCGGCACAAACGTTGCAAATTAATTTCATATAAGCAATGAAGGAAGAAATTTCAAAAATTTACTTTCAAAAATAATTAATGAACAGAAACGAACGGGAATTGTTTACATTTTATTATTCATGCAGTGTTTGAACGCAATTTTGACGGATATTATTGTCGACTTAGAGGGGGTCATGACCCCCATGACCCTCCTCTTGTATCCGCCACTGGCCAAACAGTTGCTTTCTTTAAATTTATCATCTTTTCGAGTTCTGATGCCCAAATCCAAGAAGAAAAACTTGTTTTGTTCTTTGGTACCTCAACCAAACATCCCAGTTTTGTCCATATCGTTAACTGTATTTTATTACTGATTTTTCCATATTACAATGACACACAAAAGAAACATGACCTAGTAAAAGTGATGGGCAGTTAATAAAGACACAAGCCTGAGTCATCGCATTTAATAGAGGAGAGGCAAAAGAGATCTAACTTGTTAACATACTTTTTAGCACAGAACCGCAAATTCCAAAATGCAAGAATCACTTGGATAACGTAACTTCCGCTCCGCTAGTAAATTGTTCTGCTTCGAACTAGTATATTTTTGAAGATGATTTTAGGAAAAGCAGGGAGCATGGGCGTGCACAATTTTGGGGCTCGTCACAAATGACTTTTTCGCCCCCCCCCTCCATCCACATTGTTTACCCCAATATTTCACGCCTGGTTTTAAAATATTGGGCCCCCTTCAGGCTCGGGCCTGGGCCAACAGGTATCCTTTCTCCCCTACCCCTGTGCACGCCCCTGGGGGAGGGGGGGGGATTGTCTTCAAATTCTGATTTTAGGAAACACGAAGTTTTTGAATGATGCTTGAGTCATTTGAATTCAAATTTTATTTAGAAAACATCATTTATTTTTTCAATAGTGTATGTTTATAGAAAGAATGCGCTGAAAGGAATCAACAAGACATTTAAAAAAGAACTATGTGTTCGTTAGCGTGCTGTGTTTTTTAACTATTCTTAAAAGTACAAGATCAAATCTCAACATGAGGCTAATTAAAGTTAGTCAAAATTTACCAGGAAAGAAATTCCACATTGGAAAGGAAAGAGCTAACGATCGAAATTGTGCAAAATTGCATTTTTTTTCAAAACCACACTAAAATCATCATTTAAAAAAAAAAAAAATTCCATTTGAATGAAACATTCATAATTTGTGAAAGAAGATACATTTCAGGTATTAATATAAAAATATATTCAATCATATAGGATACCTTTGAACCACACCGGTTAACTTTTCTTGTTTGGAACCATGAAGAATCGATTTGGAACTACTACCACTTTTAAATGTTGATTTGAAGTTATTGAATCTCGTCTCATATTGTAACATTGTATGCAAAATAATACATTGTAGAAATCTAGAGATCAGTGACTAAGTAGCGTACACAGATTTCGGTGTGCCCCCCCCCCCCCGTACAAGATTCATAAGTGCGCCTGCGTTCCCCAAGTGCAAAATTCACAAATGCGCCTGCGCCCCCCCCCCCTCCATGAGATTTTTTTAAACTTTAACTTAGTCTTGTTTTTTCGGAGCGTGCGCCCTTATACCTCTTGCCCCCAAAGGATGCGAAGGTTGGGGCGTTCTATGCTATCCGAACAATCGAGAGTTTTTAAACATTTAGAAAATTTTATTTTTCTGGTTCAAAGTTGGACTACTTCTATTAAAGTGATTTATTTTACTTCACGTTTCTCACATGGTCCGAAAGAGCTCAATAATTCCTTTTAAACGGTTAAATAGCGTTTTATTCTAATGGAAACCATAACTATTAAAATATTAATCGGGCCATCGAAAATAAATAAATTAGGGATCAAAGTTACTAAGAATACCAATTTATATATTACGGGACGCGGGAGCGTCCCGCGCCGCCAAGGAAACCAAACGACAGCAGCCAACAGAAGCAAATCCACCGCCAAAGACGAAAGGAAATAAAAACGACCAAGAACAAGATTACACGACAGAACGAATTCAGGTTTGTTGGGTTTTTCACCCCTATGTATCTCAGCCCCATGAAGAACCCCGGAGTTGATTTTTGGTACACTCAATCTCTAGTGGCCCCTGACGCCGTAAACCAAAATACAATCTCCTGGACCATCAGGGGGAGGAGGTATTAAAGTTATAAAATCGCTGTTCAAAAAAGTTTTCGCTTTCTTTGAAGGGCCCAGACGAAAAAAGGAATCAATCTGAAATTTCGCACACACATTCCTTGTGCGCTACTGATGTGCCTTTTGTGCCATTTGACCCCCCACCCCTTCCCCCCTCGTTTTTACCCCTCAAATTGTACTTTCCCGGGGTTCTATCACAGCCCCCCGGGGGGCTACGGTAATGATTTTTTGTATACATATTCTTGGGGGGCCATTGAGTACATATACCAAAATTCAACCCCCAGGGACATCATGGGCCGGAGTAATTGAAGTTTGAAAATCACTAATTTTCCCTAAATTATTATGTACTTACTCGCAGCTCATAGGGTTTGTTTATCTCGAACTGCAATTACAAGGTTAGAACAGATCTAACAGTTATTCCAAAGTTGTCTTAGGAAATGAAATTCAATCAAGACTAAAACATACCCAACAGTTGCAACTAGATGTTAAATCGCGGATATCACAAATTTGCCACAGCGACTGCGCATGCGCGCAGACTTAGCTCATTGGGCTTTCTGTTTTCAGATTCTATGTTGTTTGTTTATACTTAAGCAGAGAAACAAATTAATGAATAAGATTAGAATGCTGTCCTCCCCCCCCCCCCCCCAGTTTCGCCGGTACAAAATTTCTTTTCTTCCTGTTTTTCAGTTTTAATATATTTATGGAGGGAAGAAATTTTAAATGTCTTCGCGAAACTGGGGTTAAATCATTAACAATATTTTACGTGACAAATTATATGAAACTGTACGCATATAAATACGGCACATATAACTTTTTAATTGAAAGCGAAAAATAGCACTTTTTATTGGTTTGCTTATTTTCTAAATTAATGGATTTTTCACAAACAACATATAATGAATTGAAAATATATGAAATACGTGTGTGGATATTCGTGCTTTGCAGTAATTTGTTAGCTGTAAAATTTTTTGCAATTAATTTAAGCAAGACTTTTAATGAGCTTAGTCCGCGCGCAACATGCGCATTCGCTATGGCAAATTTGGGATATCCGCGATTTGACATCGAGTAAAGTTGTATAGATCTTCTGACACATTCAAATTTAAAATATTTAATGGCTTAGTTTTTTTTTTTTTTTTTGCTTGGTAATAACATGCGTTATTTCGTTTTTAAATGAACTTTTAAACAAAACTAGGTATTAAACAAGACAAAGACTTCTATCAAGAAAAAGATAAATCACCAAACAATTAAAATTATCCCATAAAACGTAAAATAATCCACGATATAAGAAAAAATGTAATTAATTAAAAAGTGAAAAGCTAGATTAAAATAGCCCTCAAGCTGCAAAACATTTAAAGAAACCTTCATGAAAATGTAAAATAATCTGTCAAATAAAGAAACTGTAATAGAATTTATTGCGAAGTTGTAAAATACTCGGAAGCAATATAATTTAAAATATAATATTTTATTATCCAAGAAGTTTTCTTTGCAACAGAGAGAGGATACAAGAATTGTAAAAAAATTTAAACCGCCCAATTCTCGCAAAATGAACATAGAATCTTAATAGTCAGAAAATAACTTGACATAAAATTAGGCTAGCCGTTATTGTTCCTTAAAAACACAAAACAGCGTTGTTTCAACTGAAATTTTTTTGACTTGATGTTCTCAATTCTAAAAATACAGACAAAGTAATAATATCAATGCAAAAAGATGTGATATCTCATCAAAAACAACCCTGTTGTAAAAATTTCCCCGCCAAGAAAACCTTTAACTTTTCCGCACAAAAGAAAAAAACCTGCATCCTAAACCCAAAAACTCTCAGCCATAAAAAGTTATGATATCTAGTTTGCCCGCCAAGTATCTGCCAAACTATCATCCTCCCTCTTCTCCTTTTTCATCACAGCTACTTCTATTATAACCTCTTCCCACCTTCAACTCCTCAGAAATATGGATAGATCTTTTAAATTGTTTATCTTGTTTGGCGGGAAGCTTTTCAAAGTGAAGTGGTTGCTTGGTGAGCAAAAAGCTTCCCGCCAAACAAGATAAACAATTTAAAAGATCTAGCCATATTTCTGAGGAGTTGAAGGTGGGAGGAGGTTCTAATAGAAGTAGCTGTGATGAAAAAGGAGAAGAGGGAGGATGATAGTTTGGCAGATACTTGGCGGGCAAACTAGATATCATAACTTTTTATGGCTGAGGGTTTTTGGGTTTAGGATGCAGGTTTTCTTTTTTCGTGCGGAAAAGTTAAAGGTTTTCTTGGCGGGGAAATTTTTACAACAGGGTTGTTTTTGATGAGATATATTATACAGTAGAAATACTTTTATCCGAACTCTGACTATCCGAATCGCTTCCAGACTTTCAGAAAACAAAATTAATTCGGAAACGTAATGCGACTTGCGAATTAGATTCTGTCTTACACCCGCTATTGTTTTTCCCTCCACGAAGCTAGTGCAGGGGCAGCATGAACATAGGCGGATTTAAGACTGAGTTCCTGGGGGGGGGGGGGGGGCAGGATTTTTTTTTTCCGGCAACATTTTAAATTGTCCCCCTCCCCCATGTTTTGGTCTGTTTTCCTGTGATGCATAAGGCTATGCTTTACTTTTTTGTGTGTGTGTGTCGTTTTCATTAATGTGTGTTTTCATGCTGTCCTTTTTGAATTGACCTTAAAAGAGGTGACTGGTATCAAGAGAGTGACGCAAGGCTCCCTTTTAAATAGGATATAGAATATCTCCAATTTTAGAGGTCCGGGGGTTTCTCCCCGGAGGAAATTTTGTAAAATGGATGTAAAATTCTGCATTTTGAAGCATTATAAGGGTTAATTGGACAGACAAAAATCTCGGGGAAAAAATAGACAAATAACTTTTCTAAAAAAGTTTTATGATTTAAATGTGCTTTGTGATGTAAGTTAATACTTTAAAAGAAATGCTGTACAGATTTAGAAAATATGTAACATGAGAGTAACATACTACTTATTAGAACAATTCATAATGTATACACTTGATACAAAATAAAATAGAAGCACACTTTGCTTAGGAGTCTCAAAGACTTGTCTAATTATTTTCAAGGTTTGGTTGGTTACATTTGGTGTTTTGACAAAAGAGCCCTAGTAGGCTATGCTGTGCCAAACCTTTTCAAAGATTTTGGAACATTTAATGATTTAAGGCACCTCATTTGCACTTTCCAGTCTCTGAAATTGAGTACTAGATTATACAGTTGCACAGTATTATTCAAACAGTAAAAAAAAAAATAATTAAAAAAAACAGCTATTTTAAGTTTAAAAGAAAAAATAAACTATAGAATTTTCTCATTACAACAACCTTTTTTTTAAAATTATAAGCAGCGCAAGAAACAAAAAGGAATAGAGGTAGTGTATCATTTTTTTCTGGGCTAAACAGATTAAAAATATGCAGTAGAAGCAAGATAAAAGCAATCAATACAAAAGAATTCCCAAAATACCACAAATTGATTAAATAAATAGCAAGATATAAAACATGTGAGTCACAAAAAGTTATTTCAAGTAATATGTTACAAACGGTAAGAACCATGATTTTTACACTTTTGATGCAGGATGTAGCAAGGTGCTGAATTTGACATATTTTGGCATTCCTCCCCCTACCATTTGTTAGAAATTTTAAAATTTAAGGTTTGTAGCCACACGTTTCCAAATATTCACGGTTTTCAAGCACTTGAAGATGAAATTAGTTTTTTCAAGCACTTTCCATTTTTTAAAGAACAAATCATGCAATTTTTTGCGAGTTACGGATCCACTTCAAAGCAATGGCCCGAAGCTGTAGCTTGTTTATCTTTGAGGCAAATCCAGCCCTATATGTAATTCCCTCTTACCTGCAGATTTTTGTAATTTTTACGAAAATTCATCAGTTTTTTACGGTTAAAGGATTTTTACAATTTTACCAATCTGAACGTGTGAATCCAGAAGGTTCTTCAAAATCTTTCGTCTGTAACAACACAAAATATCTAGTTTTTGAAGTCATGCAAATTGAAAATAAACATTCTGAAAAGAAAGAAAACAAATCATAACAAGTAGAACGGGGGATTGCCTTTGTTTTAGAGGTTCTAATTCAAAAATAATCGTCAATTATTATAAGTGTTGCAGCTGAATGCATAGCTCGTTTAGCCTGTATTTTCATTCATAATCATATACTTGCCCAAATGGTTTTCAGACCAAAATAGTGAATTTAGGCATATTTTCAGCACCCCAGTGCCAGCTGTACTATTTGTATTTAATGTTATTTTTTTCTTTTCTCCCATCATTCGCTATTCTCTTCATTTTCATTGCACTATGTACTCAAAAAAGAAAAAAATGATATTTTTTTTTATAAAGATTTTGGAAGATGTGTTGTTACTATTTAAAGTCCTCCCAAAACTGAGGGGCATTGCCCTCTATGCCCCCCCCCTATAAGTACACCCATGCCCTTCTGAACTAGTCAAAAAAGAAAAATAATGTTTTTTTTTTAATTTTTGGAAGATGTGTTGTTATTACATAAAGTCCTCTCAAAACTGGGGGGGGGGCATTGCCCCCCTCTGCCCCCCCATAAATCCGCCCATGAGCATGAACATTATTAGGATGAATCATAGGGCTTCTAATGTGCAGCTATTGTTGCGCTTGATGTAAAAATGTTGCCTTTCATTTCCATTGATTAAAAGCTATTTTAATTTTAAAATAGTTCTTTTTTCTCCCATTTTAAACGTTCATACAGGAACAAAATAAAATTGACCTTTTTAAAGAGGAAATCCAACTATCCGAATTTTCGATTATCTGAATGGGGTCGGATTCTAAATGATTCGGATAATTGTAGTTCCACTGTAGTTCAGATAGGGTTTGACAAGAGAAGTATGAGAATCAGAACATGCAGAAATGAATGAAAAATTACAAAGTTGAAAGCGCTGAATTCACGGGAGATGGTCATTTTTGGTTTGAGAAATTCATTGAGTGTTTGACCAATTCATTGACTACCTTAAAACTCAGGAAGAAAAAAAAGAAAAATGGCGAGATGAAACTTAATTCAGAACAAGCAATACAATCAATCATGTGAAAGTCAAACATCAATAATGCAATCATATTACAATTGTTGAAGACTTTGTCTTGTAAGCAACAGTGCAAAAAGCAATCAACGATATACATTGTAGAATTTTAACTTGATCAGAGAAATCAAAATCGAATACTTTACACGCATATAGAAAGCTATTCTTGACAAAGGGCTTTTGTTTAAGTAATTTACACGAATGACGCATTACTGAAAGTAGATTTTCAACTTTTTAAACACAATCATTTTCATTTAACATGATGATTAATATAAAAGATCTAATATAAATGGATTCAGTGATAATTTCTGTACAAAAGTTATAATTTCTGTATAAAAATTATTCAGGTTGATACGATTAATGTACTTACCGCGGGGTGTTTTTCTGTTTCTTCGAACAAGCCTCATACGAATGTCGGAATGAAGCAGTGCACCACTCACAATAATGTATAGCAGTCCATAATTTATGAAATACTAGGTTCAGTTTAAAACGAAATGAGAACAAGGTAAGTAGTTAACATTATACTTATAGTTAACATTAAATCTATATCAAATCCTGTGCTTCTTAAAAATCTGAACTACGAATCTGACTTAAGTCTATTGAAGCAATTTTTGACTACAAGAAAAGAAACAAATCACTCTGTTGCCATTTGAGCTACAATTACAGGAAAACGGCTATTTAAGTGAAAATAAGGGGAAAAACGGAAGTGTTGTCGTTTTTTTTTTTTTTTTTTTTTTTTTGGCAACCCTTTTAAGTTTTTAACAAATTCTTATTTTGAACCAATCTTGTAATTACCCACATTATCAACAACCTTTATCTATTAAGTGAGCAATTTTCATTCTTGAATCAATAAAAATCAATAGGATTTGGATCAAAATGTCTGGTAATGGCTTTTTGGATATCAAGCAAACTTGCCGCTTTCTTTTCACACAGAAACTGGAATAAAGGGAAATCAGATGACGGAATGTCGGGCGAGTTGATTCCCTGCGATTGTAAACAGAAAAAGCGTGGTTCTGAAACAGGACTATACAAGATCACTCTACTCCAAACGAATCCTGGAAGAAAGCAATGAGTTGCTTCATCCACATACTCACCCGACATTGCATTATCTGATTTCCCTTTATTCCGATCGCTAGTGACAAAAAAACTTGAAAAATTGACTGATATCCACAGTAACGTCTCCAGATATTTTGATTCATCTCCAACTGACTTATATTGAACCGGGGTCGGAAACTTGTATATTAGAGTGTAAAAAAATTGTCTATAACGAGAGAAAATGAGAAAAAGTCGTTAAAAACTTATTTTAAAAAAAAAAAGAAGAAAAAACTACTTTCCGGTTCCCTTTATTCTATCAGCAAGCAACAATAATGATCTGCAATTTTATTTCAAACTAAAAGTTGTTTTCTTTTAAATTCATGCTAGACTGTTGTTGCAAATATCAAGCATATTTTAATGCTCCTATAACTTTCTTCTTTTTTGGACACTACAGTCCCCCCCCCCCCCCCAGTCGATCATTTGTTTGCTGTTGCATCTTTTGTTATTAAAACAAGATTGTGTGTGTGTGTGTGTGTGACAATTACACATTCCTGATTTTGCTCTGTTTGGAAAAAATATGCGAAAAACGTTGTCGAAATGCTTTTGGTATCTGATGGCGTTAATACTTGGCGATTTTGTTGAAAGAAGTACAAAACTTGCTCCACTTTTAGTAGATTTCTTGGTAACCCGAAGTCAAGACAGATATCAAAATTTACAGTGCCTTATAAACGTGGGTCTGAACGTCCACTGGCAGTCTTTTCGATCTGATACTTGGGTCCATTATGTCTACGAAGTCGCGATTCAAAATAAATGACTCTGTAGCTCTGAAATCTTTTTTTTTCCCTCTCTCTCTTTTAATCCCCCTCCCCTCGCTTCGTTTCGTTTTCTCTTCAGTCCCTTTGCGATTGCCCTTGCTTCTATTCTTTGTTTTACAACAGTACTGCCCAACCTACGGCCCATAAGTCATATACGGCCTACAAGACCTGTGTGGTCCGTTGTTTTGATCAATCCTATATAATAAAAACCCCTGTAGTAGTCACAATGTTACTAAATTCGGAATCGAATGTTCAGAATTTGGTTTCTGGAAATGCAAACTTTGCGATAATAACCTCAGCAGCAAGTAAATACAACAATAATTCTTAATTTGTAATTTTCTTTCCTTTCCCGGGTTATCTGGAGGAAAAATTAATCTACGTTTTTATGTTCTGATCACAAGAATCATCTAGTTTAAGGTGCGGTCATAAAAAAAGGTTGCGTGTCACTACTACAATAATCTTCTACGACACTTTATGTAATAACGCATGAACTTTGTTTTTTAAATTAGCACAAAAAAAAATCTCCAATGTCACCAGAATTTTCAGTTACGCTGAATTAAAGAACACAATGAATGCAAACTCATTCGATCGGAAACGATTGAAAACTGTTCATATAACTAAGGAAACTTCGTGTTAAATGGATGTATTTGAGTCAGTTTTAAGCAACGGCGGATATAGACTGTGAATTCTCGGGGCACTACAATACCAGGGGTCCGGAGGGTATTCCCTGGACAAACAAGGAGTCGGGGGCATCCCGAAAATTTTATAAATTTTCCCTTAAAATGCTGATTTTCAGTTGATTTCAGTGCAGATTTAAATGATGAAATATATTACATTAATCATGAGGGGGAGGGGGGGGGTCTGACTTTATTAGCAATGGTTATTTAAAAGTAAAAGACATTGTAGTGATATTTCCATTAATACTTAATTACAAGTTATTCTATAATTCTATAATATAGTACTAGTACCGAATAATAAAAAATGGGGTTGTTTCCTTCAGTCGAAAGTACTACTTATAATCACTGAAATTGGTAGATTAAGTAAAAAGGAAAAACATGACCCAGAAAATACTTTTATTTTCCCATCATTTAATTTTTAATTATTTTCTTAAAATGTTGATTTTAAAACCAAAATGTTTCATCGTGTGACGTCAGAAGTGATAGAGCCATCTTGAATCGGACGCGTGGTTGTCTTTTCTGGCAAGATATCGCCTTTTATTTTTTTCGTCGCGAGTAAGTTATTGGCGGAAAAAAAATATTAGTTAAATAAAATATTCATTTAGTGAAGTTTGACTGTGTCCTGGAACTTTATTCTTGTAACTCTAGCCATTTACTCACTTGTGACGTCCGCTGCTGCACAAATGAAAACATCAGCTGAATGTCGTTTAAGACTATTTTTTAAAACAGATAATAAGTCAAAATCAAGAAAAAAGTAACTTACCCCATGTTTTATATATATATATATATATATATATATATATATATATATATATATATATATATATATATATATATATATATATATATATATATATATATTAGGGTGGTCCTTATTTATATGGGAAATTTTTTTTTTCCGGAATTCAACAAGTGACGCCTCCTAGTTTTGTGGCACTATAATAAAAAGTAACGTGTGCAAAATTTGAACTCGATCGATCAATAATAACACGTGCCCCTAGGCCGTTGAACTTGAACACTTTTGATAATTTTCCCTCAAATCTTCCGATTTTTTACTTCAGACCCTACATCGTTTCTCCTAGGTTTGCAAAATATTTTTACAGTGAGGTAGCACTAAAATTAACCTTTTTAATTACTTTATATCATCTAAAGATTTTACTTTGAATAAGAATGAAATAATGCTTTTTAAACTTTCCTTAATCGTACGCTTTTCTCAATGTATCTCGATAGTGTGTATCTTTTTTCCGATAGTCTTGGACGATCTGTAAAATAAATTGCTTTGTGACTCATATTTGGTAAATTAGTTGTGAAATTACTTCGATTAATATTGTGCTCCTCTTTCAGTTCTATCATTCACAATTTTCAGTATTTTAATAATCTCTCTTCCCTTTAAATAGCTTAAACATTTTGCCGTGAATCAGGATCAAATAGGAAAAAATCTTTTAGCATTTGCAACTTATCAAACAATTTTATTGACTCGTAATTGATTCTATACAGAGGAAGATCTTTACTAAGAAAGTATTCTAAATCATCTACTGTTATCTGAAATTTGTTAAACAGTCATCAGACACGTCTTCCTTACCACAAGCATTTTTTGGACTAGTCTTTTCCTATCTTCAAAGTTAATTCCTTCATCCAATACGGACAAAGCTACTAGTTTATCCCCTAAATACTATAAGTGATTTATGAATTTTCCAATCACTGCTTCCGCTGCATGTTTGTCATCCTTTCGTCAGTGCCAGTTTTTCAGACATATTATATTATTTAAAGGAGCCTCGTTTGGGTTGCTGCAAGAAACCATATCTTCATACAGCATTTAATTGTAAAACAGCTTTGTAAAACAGCATTGAAGGTCTTTCTTTTCCTGTAAGGTCAATTTAAACTGTTTCCTAAATATAAAAATTTTCAAACAAAAATTCCTTTTGCCAACCATGTGACTCAGGGATAAGCTCCAGGTTGCCGAAAACATATCCCAGTAGGAGGAAATTCACCAGGAAATATTATTACAAGTTATGAGAATTCTCTGTAATCTTTCTAAATTCCGCTTTTAACGAACAATAATATGTCATCCTTTTCGTCTTTTAGAATTTAAGTAGTATGTGTACTTGATTGAAATGTTATAAGTTCTGAATGATGGAGATCTTTCAACAAAATTTTGAAGCGCTTAAATAATTGAATATCTGATTTAGAACTAAGAAAGGCGAGAACTTCTTTAAGGACACACTCTGCAGTACGATTTCAAGTGCATGATGATGGCAATCCAAATGTAATATATCACCGTTCAGTGTTTGCTCTAAAAAATTGCATGCTTGCATGCACAATTTATACGGTTGGTATTGCAAGTCATTGTATCAAACACTACAGCTAGAACAGTTAGCAATAAAGAACTATTATCTAAGATATCATATACAACTGAAGAAATATCTAAGGAATTCCGAGTAGCTGTTCAATATTGGGACCTGAAGCTATCACGGTAATCCTGTCGGAGTTCTTTTTCCAGTTACATCTGGATGTAGCTTTGTATCCTAGTGAATAACTACAAAATCTAAATTTAAATTCATGAAATTTAATTTTACCTCTCGAAGATTTTCTTTTGCTCTCTTAAGGAATGTACGATTGATCACTAGGTCATTTGGATTTAAATTTACTGCATCTACGTAGGCTGTAAATAAATGAACAACATCTTTATCCCTAATATGGCATTTGTCTAATAGTGATGAAAGGCGAGGAGATATCAATAGTTGTCAAGCTTTTTTACATTGTGGTAGACCAGCTGTAGAAAGCAAAAG
This sequence comes from Uloborus diversus, assembly GCF_026930045.1. Classification (NCBI taxonomy): domain Eukaryota; kingdom Metazoa; phylum Arthropoda; class Arachnida; order Araneae; family Uloboridae; genus Uloborus; species Uloborus diversus. The sequence continues at coordinate 138,080,508 of NC_072734.1, read as the reverse complement.
TTCAACAGGTTAGGATAGATACCCATTTCGGTTTCTAAATCTTGTGAATCGCAAGAATTTGATGATAATAAAGGACTATTTACTGAAATAGAAGAAAATTAAAGTATAGATTTCTACATTATTCCGAATTGGATATTTTTTTTAATTTATATTTTAGCTATGGAAAAAACAGTATATTTTTATGTTTGCAGTAATAGAGGATTTTTCGAAATTTATATTTTAAAAATTAAAAATTGCATAAGCATTTAGGTATGTTTATAACTAAAGAATAGCGAATTAATATATAATTACAATTACTTATATTTATAGCATTGAAACCTTGAGACTCTATTTGACAGACCTATTACATACACAGGGAATTCTGTAAATCAACACCCTGAAAGCCTGGAGGAGGCAATTTGTTGTTGTCAAAGATCGTTCATTAATGGCCTAGATCATTCATTAATGGATTATAGAATCCTTTGTATCCATACCTGGGAAGAAACGTTCCGCTGCCGCTTGGTTGGAACAAGCGCAGAATAGCGGTACGCTTGACCCAAGGCCATTGGTGTACGTTTTATTCTCTGTAATATGTTAAATTTTACAAAATGAAAGTGAGAGAATGGTTGATCTGGAAGTAGCAGCACCTATTGAGGTTTAAAATTACTTTAAATATAAAACGTTAGAATATTTTTACATAAAAATGAGAAAATCTGCAATTTTTTCTTCGAAACTCAAAAAAGAAGGCCCTAGGGGCACGTGTTAATATTCATGGATTGACTTTAAATTTTGCAAGGATCATTTATTTGTACAATGGAACAAATTGAGGGGGCGTCGCGTAAAATATCTGCAACTTCAAAAATAAGGACCACCCTATATATATATATATATATATATATATATATATATATATATATATATATATATATATATATATATATTGTAACGGATTCGGTGCGACTTCCACTTTCTTGAAATGAAGACACAGTTCTTGATAAAAACACAGGAAATTTATTTACACTATGTACAGGAAAGATCTTCAACCACTGCTAAATTATTCATCAGCAATTAAGCAATTATCACACAACACCGTAAACTCAACGTTTACACACGTATTTACTTCCAAATACGAAAACAACACAGCGAAATGCCTCGCTATAAACAGAGCAAATACACTCTCAGTTCGAAATCCTCAATCGAAACTAACTGTTTATCCATCGCTAACGGCTTAAATACACCGAAAAGAAATCTCTCAAATATTCCAGAAAATGCTACGACGTTCTATAACTACACTTCCATTGATAAAATCAGTGAATGGAATAAGAAAAAAAAGAATAGGGGGTTGTATACTTGAGCCATATGTTAAGGGGTTGTATATTCATTACGGGAAACTATTTACAGGTTACGTTACTACAATAATTACTATTTACAGGATTTGTAACATTGCCCCCTTCCTAAGGACTGCACGTCCCGGGCAGTACAATCCCCAGAAAGGGTGCCAAACTTCTATCACAAGTTCACAATTACACACATTAAATAATAACTAACAGATACAGAAAACACAATAATAACAAGAAATATTACTAAACATTAAAAGCAAAAATTATCTACAACTTTTATGTTATCAACCATGGTTGTTTACGTAATACTCATGAACTATGGCCATAGTATGGGGCTAACCGATCATAATGTACAACCCTAGGTTTTGCATTAGGTGATTTTTGGATCCTCACTACGACGTCATTTAGTCGGTTAAGGACTTTGTAGGGTCCATCCCAATGCGACTGCAATTTGGGTGACAGACCTTTCCGTCGGATGGGATTCCATAACCAAACCTTGTCGCCTTCGTTGAATTCATGTCCAGTAGACCTTGTGTCGTATCGGGTCTTCATCTTCTCCGCCGCGATGTTGATTCGCTCTCGTGCGAAGTTATGAACGTCTTCCAACCGGGCCTGGAGATCCTGGATGTACTCTTCAGGCGATGCAGGCGGACGACCGAAGACGAGATCACAAGGTAGCCGAAGCTCTCGTCCGAAGAGCATCTGAGATGGGGCAAATCCAGTAGTCTCGTGGACAGCACTGCGGTAGGCCAGCAGGAACAAAGGTAGCTTCTTGTCCCAATCCTGTTGATTTCTGGAAACCATAAGCGAGAGATTGTTCAGGATTGTGCGGTTAAATCTCTCCACCATGCCGTCCGATTGTGGGTGTAGTGGTGTTGTCCTAGTTTTCTCAATTCCGAAAATTTGACATAGGCCCTTAAACACAGCAGAGATGAAATTCCTCCCTTGATCGGAATGAATCTGCAAAGGTGTTCCGTATCTCGAGATCCAATGCTGGACTAGAGTCTCTGCTACGGTAGTAGCTTCTTGATCTGGAATGGGATATGCTTCCGGCCATTTGGTGAAGTAGTCGATGGAAACAAGAATGTATTTGTTCCCATCAGCAGTTCTTGGTAGAGGACCCAGGATGTCGATCCCAATTCGTTCGAAAGGAGCTCCAACGTTGTACAGATGTAGTTTCCCTCTGCTTCTTTTCTTCGGTCCTTTACGAGCAGAACAGGCGTCACAAGAATGGCACCACTTCTCCACGTCATCCTTCGCCTTACTCCAGAAGAAGCGCTCCCGAACTTTATTGAGGGTTTTCAAGACACCAAAATGTCCTCCAGTCGCACTACTATGTATTTCTTTCAGAACATCTGAAATCCTTGATCGGGGAAGTAGTAACTGCCACCTAGATGTTTTGCCGTCGTCCGATTCCCATTTCCGGTGTAGCACGCCGTTCCGTAAATGGAGTGAGTTCCATAAAGCCCAGTATCTTTTTGTTGCAGGACTGAAGATGGAAACGTCCTGCCAGCTAGGGCGTCGACTGTCACTTTCCATGAACTCTAAAATTGGTTTTATGTCGGGGTCTTCAAGTTGATCTTTTCGAACTTGGTCATCACTCCATGGATCAGGTTCTGATGATGTTGGAGTCTGGTTCTGATGATAGGCGGTAGGGCTAGTCGTTCCATACTGTTTCTCGATTCGGGAACAATAGTGGCAGTTCTCAGGACAGGGTCTCCTTGATAAAGCGTCAGCATTACCGTGAGATAACCCTTTTCGATGCTTGATCTCCATGTCATATTCCTGGAGCCGCTGTATCCATCTGGCTATCTGGCCTTCCGGATTTTTGAAGTTCAAAAGCCAAGTTAATGAGGCATGATCTGTCCGAAGCAGAAATTTTCGGCCGTAGAGGTAATGATGGAAGTGTTCTACAGCTTTCACTATGGCCACTAACTCCTTTCTGGTGACGCAGTAATTTCGCTCCGACTTTGATAAGCATTTGCTCCAGTAAGCGATGACATGTTCATTTCCGTCAATTTCTTGGGATAAAACAGCTCCGATGCCCTCGTGGCTCGCATCAGTGTCTAGGATGAAGGATTTTCCAGGCTGAGGGTAAGAGAGAATAGGCGTTGATGTTAAAGCCTCCTTCAGTCGTAGAAATGCATCTTCGCATTCTTTGGACCATTCAAACTTTTGCTTGCTCTCCGTCAGCTTATGCAAAGGTCGTGCAATGTTGGAAAAACCCTTCACAAACTTCCTGTAGTACGTGCAGAGCCCCAGGAAACTTCGCAGCTGATGGATGTTTTCGGGACAACTCCAACTCTTGACCGCAGATACCTTTTCTGGATCGGTTTGTACACCTTCAGAAGAGATGATGTGACCAAGGTAGTTCACTTCCCGGCGGAACAAATTACATTTGGACGGGCTTAACTTAAGATTGGCTTCCTTAAGCTTTTGCAGCACCTTCCTAAGATTTGCCAGATGTTCTTCGAAACTGCGTCCCACGATGATGATATCGTCTAAGTAGACCAGACAGGATTCGTAGGAAAGTCCTCTTAACACTGTCTCCATAAGACGCTCGAAAGTAGCTGGTGCATTGCAGAGGCCGAAGGGCATCACTTTAAACTGCCATAAGCCTTGTCCAGTTGTAAACGCTGTCTTTTCTCGGTCATCAGGGTGTATCTCAACCTGCCAGTAGCCGCTCTTCAAGTCCAGGGTCGAAAACCACTTGTGTCCGGAAAGAGTGTCCAAGGTGTCGTCTATCCGTGGAAGAGGGTAACTGTCTTTCTTGGTGATTTCATTCAGCCGTCGGTAATCGACACAAAATCTGGTGGAGCCATCTTTCTTTCGGACCAGGACGATGGGAGACGCCCAAGGACTGGATGAGGGTTCGATTACATCGTTCTCCTTCATCTCTTTCAGGAGGGTCTCAACCTCTTCCTTCTTAGCAAACGGTAGTCGTCTTGGATGCTGTTTAATAGGGGGGTGTTCTCCAGTGTAAATCCTATGCTGCGTTAAATTCGTACGGCCAACATCCTCCGATGTAGATGAAAACAGATGCTTGAAGTCATCCACCAATTGTTCCGCAGCAGTTCTTTGATCTTTCGATAGCGGCGCACTCCCAATTAACTCCGATGTCAAGGACTCGGAAGACACAGTCTCGGGGGAATTGATTCTTCTAATGATGCAGTTTACTGGAGTACAAGTTGCCAACACTTCACCTTTTCGGATGTTCCTTGGCCTTTCACTCACGTTGGCGACTCTCACAGGAATTACATCCTTAGAAAGGTCCACAAGCGTAGATGCTACCAGCACTCCTTTTAGGCTATTGCTTAGGTTAGGGTATTCAATGAGTCCAAATCGAAAACTATTGCTTTCTTCAAGGGAGCCAGGTATTAATGATTCTGACCTTGAGGGAATCGATAAATCTGTTTGGGCTATTATTTGATGAGCGGATTTTACCTCACTTTCTGCAGGGAAAACGGCTATGTCTTCTCTCATCGAGTGCAGCTCATTAGTCTTGAAGTCGAGAGTGAAGTCATATTTCTTCAAAAAGTCCAATCCGAGAATGAAGGGGTCCGTGATATTAGCGACGAATGCCGTATGATGGTAGGTGGCATTCCCAAACACTATTTCCAAGTCCACTTTACCGTCAATCTCGATTTTGTCACCTGTCACAGTCTGGAGACTTACGCGTGGCGATGTCCACAGCAGTTTGAATCCAAATTCACGAGCCACATCTGTCCTAATGATTGTCACATTGGCTCCAGTGTCGACAATCAGTCTGCAGGGGTTCCCATTTACATGTGCGTAAATGAAAAGTCCATCACTGCCACTACTAGAAGAGGAAATCTGCAGAGCTCTAGTGGTGGTGATTTCCTTCCCTCGCGTAGCTTGGCGAGCCGGACAATTCCTTCGCAGGTGTCCTTCACTACCGCATTTCCAGCACTTCTGCTCTTGTTTCTTTTGGGCTGTTATGCTGCTCAGATGTCTTGTCAAGTCACCGAGTTGTCTCTCAAGTTCAGCGAGATGGGACGACCTGGAATCAGACTCATCAGCTTCCTGAGTCCGGATTAGATGGCGATCCACACGGGTTACTTCTTGGGCGGCCTCGTATCTCATCGCATACACAACAGCAGAATTCAGGTCTTTAACATCCGCCATCCGTAGAGCTTTCTGGATTTCCGGATCTCGAACCCCGTCGATGTAGTAGTTGAGTGCCAGGTTGTCTCGAACATCAGCAGGGCAGTCGTAAAAAGCAAGATGAGACAGTCTCTCGATGTCCGCCGCAAGCTCTTGCAGGGTTTCCCCGGTTTTCTGGAAACGGGACTTCAACTGGAGTCGGCTGAAATCTTTCTGGCACTTCTCACCGAAGCGAAGCTCCAACGCAGATGTGAGGGCGGCGAAATCCAGGCGCTGGCGGTCCGGAAGGGTCTGGAGAATGTCCGCTGCGTCACCTCTCAGGGATGCTGCAAGATGGCAGGCCTTGGTAGCAGAGTCCCATCCGTTCGCTTCCGCCACTATCATGAATTGAGTTTTGTAAACCTGCCACGAAGTTTTCCCATCAAATGTGGCAAGTTTAATGGACGGTCGAGCAACCGATGTGGGAGTGCCAAACTGTACAGAGCTGCTTTCCGCGGTCGCCAATCTTCTTTCCAGGTCTTTAAAGATGTCTTCTTTAAGTTGATGAAATTTTCTATCTTCTTCTTCCAGTTTATTTTCTACAGCATTGCATCGGCCTTCAACGGAACTTAATTTTTCTTCAAATTTCTCTTCGATTTTATTTTCCACTGCGATGAATCGGCCTTCAACTGCCTCAAACTTTCCTTCAATAGCGTCAACTCGATGCTCTATCTCATTAAATTTATTTTCCATCACAGTCTTTACCGAAGTAAGATCGTTTTTAATTTCCTCTTGGTTAGAAACTAGGTCATTTTTCAGCACCGTTAAATCACTTTTCAATTGGTTTTGATTAGCCGCCATATCATTTTTTAATTGTTCTTGATTAGCTGCCATATCATTTTTTAATTGTTCTTGATTAGCCGCCATATCATTTTTTAATTGTTCTTGATTAGTCGCCATATCATTTTTTAATTGTTCTTGATTTGCAGTAAAACTTGCAGTCAAATCACTTTTTAATTGGTCTTGATTAGCCGCCAATTCATTTTTAACAGAGTTGATTGCATCAAGAAGTTGTTTTAATTGTTCATCCATTGCGCGAGTAATCACCATAAAATTAAAGTCCAAATTCAAAAAGTTTGGAAAAAATGTCCAAAGTCACACTTACTCCAAGAAAGTCCAGAAGAAGCCCCACGTTGGGCGCCAAATTGTAACGGATTCGGTGCGACTTCCACTTTCTTGAAATGAAAACACAGTTCTTGATAAAAACACAGGAAATTTATTTACACTATGTACAGGAAAGATCTTCAACAATTGCTAAATTATTCATCAGCAATTAAGCAATTATCACACAACACCGTAAACTCAACGTTTACACACGTATTTACTTCCAAATACGAAAACAACACAGCGAAATGCCTCGCTATAAACAGAGCAAATACACACTCTCAGTTCGAAATCCTCAATCGAAACTAACTGTTTATCCATCGCTAACGGCTTAAATACACCGAAAAGAAATCTCTCAAATATTCCAGAAAATGCTACGACGTTCTACAACTACACTTCCATTGATAAAATCAGTGAATGGAATAAGAAAAAAAAGAATAGGGGGCTGTATACTTGAGCCATATGTTAAGGGGTTGTATATTCATTACGGGAAACTATTTACAGGTTACGTTACTACAATAATTACTATTTACAGGATTTGTAACAATATATATATATATATATATATATATATATATATATATATATATATATATATATATATATATATATATATATATATATATATATATATATATATATATATATATTTAGATTTAGATTCTTAATCTTAATACGGATAGCACAATCATATTGCTCTCGCTGTGGCGATGTGTGGAAATATACGCGGGTCACACAATAAACTGCACATTATTTTTTGTTTTTCTTTCAAGTAAAATCATTTGCATTGTATAGCTATTAAAAAATGTTATCTTTCAAACTATTTTTCTTGATGAAATATGTTGAATTTTGATTTTTTTCAAAATCCAACTCAAAAGCTTAAAGTCAATCAAAGTCAAAGTCAAAGAAGCCTGGGGGTTGCATCGCTTGTCCCCAAAGCGATGCAACCCCCCGGCGATCCCGTACATCTACCTATGACTTTTAATTTGCTAATGACTGACAAAAAAATAAATAAATAAAGAGACAATTTTGTGTTTTTAAGGTTTGTTTGATTGTTAATTAAATTGATTCATAATCATTACCTACCTCAAAATATGCTAATGAGAAAGAATTGAATCCAGAGTCTGATTAATTTTATGTGAAAGGTAAAATTATTTTTCCAGAAAAGCAGTGAAGGAACGTTACGGTGCGTTCCGGTACTAATTCACCTTTACCTGATTACCCACCTGCTTTTGCATAAACTAGCTAAGAAGGGCAATTTTGAGTCTGTCTGTAGTACAAAAAATTTCAAGTACGCCTAAATAGTATAGTCCGAAACAAGCTATCAAATTCTCTAGTACTCTTCTTTATTCTTTCTTTGCCATTTATTTCAAAATAATGCCAATGAAATAGCTTTCAAATGGAATAATTTATTGGGTCAAATAGCCCTATCTAAAATGTTTAAAAGAGTTTAACTTACTAACCTAACTCTTTTCCCAAAGTTCATTGCTCCGATCTTTATTAATACTCGACGCAAACCGCTGAAAAAAACTGAGAGAAAAATTCTATTTCATCTACTTTTTCTTAATCTTTACCTACTTTTTCCTCCATGTAGCCTGAGGACAAATGATTTTTTTCTTTCAGTCGTCAAAATGCAGGTCTCCACCTCCTAAAACCCCCAAACGGGAGTGTTATATAGTTATGTGAAAGATTACCCAGGGGAAATTACTTGCGGTAGCTGTAGTGTTTGTTTTCAAGTTCTGTTTAATTTCTTTGACTGTTGTGTTTTTTTTTCCCCTCTCCACTTTTAACGTTTTCTCCTCTTTCAGGATTTTGAGTTAAGGGGGCACGTATTCCAAAACCCTCCGGCGACAAAATAGGGGAGAGGGAAAGAGAATTAAAATGCGAAGGAAGTAGGAGGCTGTTTTCTATAACATGGAGTTTTTTAAACCGTGTGAATGATGACGATCTCTTGGACAATATTTTCAACGCATGTGCAGAATTTTTAAAATTTTCTTAAAAACCTGCAAAATTTGAAAAAAAAAAAAAAAGGAGAAAAGAAAAAGTCACACACACATATATACAATATAGAAAAATATCTGTATTTAAAATAAAAATTTAACAGCGCGAAAAATGAAGAGAAAAACACAATTAAAAATGTTTAAATATTACATTTGAAGGTCTTGTTTTTTAAGTGTAAAATTTAACTTGCTAAATGTTAAAAAACAAAATAATCGCTTCCATTTACAACGAAGTCATTAAAATCCAATGGAAATTTCATTATAGCTACATTTTCAGTATCAAAATTAATGAATAATACACAGTAAAACGTGAAAATTAGTGGATTGGATACCAAACACGTTTTGAAAAAATTATAAGGTTTTAGACAGTAACTGTTTTCTGTTCTATTGGACAAAAATGTACGAGTAAATATGCTTTGCTGTTTCTGTGTACCATTAGACATTATTGGTTTTTTTTTTTTTTTTAATTATTTTTTTTATTTATTTTTTTTAATTGAAAAAAAAATCGTTATGCAGTTTTAACTGTATGCACGTTATGCAATTTTAAAAAGTTTGTTATCCTATCCAAAAGGTCTGCTGCAATTAGCCCTGAAAATGGAAGATTGGAGAGCTTACTACTAGGGGGTATTGTACTTGTATTGCAGATATCGTTTCAATTGGTGCGCTCTCTTCTGTGTCAGACAGTGGTGGCCATAGCTCTTCCGGGGCTCTAGGCAATATATTTCTGTGGAACCCCTCTCCTTTTTTTTAAAGAGTTGGCGAATTATTACTATAAATAAAGTATATGATCTGTGATTATTGCATATTAATATTATTTATTTATTGAAAGTATTGCATGCTACAGAAAGAATCCTGTTGTAGTGGCAACAAAAATATAAAAATATCAATTAAAACAAATTATACATTTAAAATATTAAAACATGAAGACTTAAAATTGTAAAATAACAAGTTAAAAATATCTAAATCATGACAATGAATGTTAAAAAGTTTGTAAAATTTTGAAAGACAAAAATTATCAACATAGTTCCGTCTGATTTAAAAAAAAGAAAAAAGAAAAACGACTCCTGAGAGTCCTACTTGGACAGCAAGTTGTATCGAATTGACGATATCTGAGCAGTCAATTAAATTATGTAGAACCTTATAGAAAAAAAGAAGACAGAACAGTTCACGGTGTGATTTAAAAGTGGGAACATTATAAATCTATATACATAAATGGCTACTTCTGTGTGTATGTATGCTCGAGGTAAACTTCAAAACTACTGGACGGATTTTAACAATTTTTTCACCATAGATAGCTACATTATCAGGAAGCAACTTAAGCTACAAATTATTACTAAAAAACTTAGTTTAAAACAGTTATGAAATGGGAAGATTGGGCGCCGTCGATTTGGCGCCGGGAACATTGGGCGCCGACCACCTTGAGCGCCGAGCACTTCGGGCGCCAGGAGCATTGGACGCCGGGCATATCGGGCGCCGAGCATTTGGAGCGACGAGCACATTGTGCCCAATGTTCCCGTTACCCGACCAAGGTTGTGGAGTCGGACTCATTTTGGGGTAAAGGAATCGGAGTCGGAGGCGTTAGAAAACATGCCGACTCCGACTCCTGACTTCTTTTTTTCTTTCATTTTCACTGACTCTCCTTGCATTTTTTAAGAACTGCCTACCAATTGGTTTGATTACATATATAACGAGCTGATGTGTACATTACATGACTTCCTTTTACACCAATTTAATGTTCTCCCATTATTGGCCATGTTTCCCCATTATTGGCAATTTTAATGTGATTCAATTGTTAACTCTCCAAATGTCACCAACAGTGGCCAAATTGAAACCAGATTTAAAAGAAAAAAAACCGCCAAATTTGTCTCTAAGTGGGCGACAAAACTTGGCGACCAAAAGACTGGCGATATATCGCCAAGTGTCCGCTAAATCATAACACCACTTGAGTTTGCATCGAAATTAACAACGGTTTCTCCCCAAAAAGGTGCAAAAGACCCCTTTAGAAGCACCCGAATGCAACCAAAAGGGGAGGTGCACAACTAGACCCCACTAGGAGTGTAGACCAGATTTCAGCTTTCTATGACATACCGTTCTTGAGTTATGCGGCATACATACGCACATACGCACATACATACGTACATACAGACGTCACGAGAAAACTCGTTGCAATTAACTCGGGAATCGTCAAAATGGATATTTCGGGTGTCTATACTTTCTTAGGTCTATATGCACGTGTGGTCGCGTCGAAAATAAAACTCAACATTCATTCGGGGGTGAGCAAAATGAAAACTAAGGTCAATTTTTGAGTGAAATTTTTTTCGCGAATACAATAGTTTTTTTTTTTTTTTTTTTGTATAAGGAAATAATAATGAGAAAATAACTGCCATTATGGCAATCAGCTGGCTTGAGTGTTTACCGAACTTTCTGTAGCCGTCTTCTAGTTTGCTTGCCTTTTAACTTAACTAATAGCAACTGTCAGCAAACAGTTTTATTGCTTAAATGATTACTTATAAAAAACATTTTCAACTAATCATTTTCAAATAAAGATAGAAATATAGTGTTTTGTTCGATCTCAGTTATAAAATAGTAAAAGGAATGTAATAATTCATAAGTCGAGGTCCATAGCTCGGGTGGATCGAAACTTTTGAGAGTATATTCAGTAAATTACCAACCGTTAGCTAGGGCTAAAGCAGAAATACGTGAAATACACCGCCAGCTCAGTCATTTCCAGCCGAGGACTGCAGTTTCGTGCTTATTAGCACTCATCAGCCCGGCATAGGAAAGTGACTGAGCTGGAGATGGAAAACCTCTTAAGGAAGCCAAGAGTGCGAAACAAACTGAGCTAATATAGAATTAGCAGACCAGACGAGTGACCGAAGCAATGGTTCGGTTCAACTCGAAGATTGAACGCGAGGCAAGGTATATTCAGTAACAGTCCTCGGCTGGAAATGACTGAGCTGGCGGTGTATTTCACGTTTGAGAGTGTTCGGCTAATTCAAATAAGTTCTGGTGCAAAAGCACGAATTCAAAAGATCCGATAAAATATCGAATGTTTTTTTTATTTTATTTATTTATTTATTTATTTTTTTAATTAAGACTTTCTATAAGCTTGATTCTCACTAAAGTGTATGGAACAAAATAAATGTAAATGGTTTCTTGGTTACAACACCCAATAATTGCAGTTAATCTAAAAATCTTCGTATTACGGTTAATTCTAAAGTAGCCAGTAAAATTTAAATTAAATATTTAGCGAAGAAAAAATATAGGTATAGTAAAAGCTATTCGTACAAAGCTGTATACCGCCGCATTTTGTGTAAAATTTGCTCCTGACATCTGTGTACCCGGCCTATCCCCGCAATGTAGTGCCCTATTTTCGTTGAAATTTTATTGATGAAATATAATTTAAAATATATTCGGGAAAATTTTCAGAATGAAAGTATTTATATTTTTTATAAACTCTGAAATCAACTTGGCGTATCACCTACCAGATGAGTGTCACACGGGGCAAACCACCCCCTCTCAAGAAAAAGAACTTAGAAAAAAGGTTTTTTTTTTTTTTTTTTTTTTTTTTTTTTTCACTAAGTTACAGCTTTCAACAATTGAAAGCACACGATTTGATCAATATCTATTTGTTAAACATTAAAAAGGGCCAAATTTCAAGTAATCCTTTTCAGTTTTTTTAAGAAAGGGGATTTTTAAGTCATCTCATTTTAAACGCGTAACTATTGGAATATTTGATTTTAAATTGATATTCTAACGTTGCACAGTGGTTCAAGGGCGGAAAAAATAGCCATTTTTAAGTTTTAAGATTAAAAATTTTTCATGCCGTAATTACTTAGCCCTTGAGTTGTAGTAACTTACTCCATAAGAGTTTTTTGAAAAAAAAAAAAATTCGTTTTTGCAAAAAAAAAAAAAAAAGCCGAGATTGTTGAACAATTATGTTTTTACTTTTCCGGACGTACGACTTATACTTCTTTTTTAATTCATTCGTTCAATAAGGAGGACTAAAATTTAATAAAAGTCATTTCTGATTGGTTTTTCACACTTATAGGATGCATATTACATCGTAATTAAAAATTAAATATTCATCGAATTTGAAAACTACCTGAAATGAAAAAACATTATTTTCTTAAAAATATAATGAAAAGTATTGTAGAATATACTTTTATCGGCGGCTTCCGGTGGGCTAAAATTTACATATATCAATAGTTTAATCCTTCCTGTAAATAAACAACAACATTTTAGCTGCGACCACCTGCGACTGCAGTCGTGTCAGATGTTTTTGTTTGATCTTCGCTATTTACGAATACCAATATAATAAGTTAGAAAATAACTCGTAACGGTATGACGGGGGTAATTTTTTTATTTTTTTTTATCAAAGAAATTGGTCATCAAATTTGACATGCTCCAGACTAACGTCTGTCACAGTTTCACTACTTTGCAGGAGAACCTAAAAACGTTTGTTTATTGTTTCCGAAAGTTGGGGCTTTTGAAACATTCATCAATAAATATAGAGGATTTTTTTTTTAAACAGATTTACGTTGTTATGGCTCAATGCGGCACATTATCCTACATGCAATGCAGTAGTAATCTGAAAATAACAATTTTCGGAACCGTTTGGCATTAAAGAAGATACATATGAGAAAGAAATTTTTAAAACTCATACAGAATTCTATATAAAAAGTTAAATAACCATTCTGTTCATAAAACAATGAAATTAGAAAATCATTAAACGTTTGAAATTTCTGATTTCTTTTCCGAAATCATTCTAGTATAAAGCTGTACTTAGTTTGTCAACATTGCCAGAAAATATTGTTCGAGGGTATCAATTGCAATAAATAAACCTTGCGTGTGGCATACGACTGATTTAGTTTATATTTTTCACTAAAAACAGAAATGAGTTTGAACTACAGAGAAACCCCGATTTCACGTTTCTCAGAGGCCTAAATCAAACATAAAATACATAAAATGTGGGAAAACGTCAATTAAAATCCAAAAACATAAAATATGGGAAAACGTAAAATACAAAAAATATATAAAAAGCAAAAATCAGATAAGGAAACAAAAATAGTAATGAGCCATTGAATCCAAAGTAAATACAGCATCTTCCAGGATTGGAACACTTTGCAAAGTTTTTTTCCTGGTCTTTACGATAAAGAAAATATAGTTTTCACTATTATTAAACTCTTAAATGCAGTATAGAAAGAAGAGACAAGTTGTGTTTCCTCTTCTTGTTCATCTTCAGTTCATAAGGTCAGCTATAGATGGAGCAGAAGCGTTTCTGTTTTCATGGATTAACTTTCAACAGAGTGGATTATGTTTAAAAATGCACAGAGGGAAACACTTTTCTTAATTTTAAAACATTTTTTCTCTTTTTTTTAACTGCCAAGGGAAAAAAGGTAAAATGCGGGAAATTCACAAGTAGCAAACTTTCCATCTGGATTAAATTAATATTATTTGTGTACGGAAAAACTGGAACCTGATGATAAAAAACGTAAAATGTGGGGGAAACGTAGATTCGAGGGACGTAAAATCGGGGTTTCGCAGTGAATACGATCATGAAGCATGAAGATAAATATTACCATGCAACAATTTTAACAATTTTTCAAAGCATTTTTTGAGAATATTCAAAGTTCTTGAATTTTTTCCGCTTTTTTGTCGTTTTGAACCACTGTGCGTTGTATGCATCTTAGGTTTACAATAAAATACAAAATGTGAAATTTTCATAAAAAGGCATTAATATTTCAGTCTCTGTTTAGAGGTTCCCCACTCCCTTTCCCTAAAGGGGGAAAGGGAATTGAAAAAATTCAATGAAATAAAAAATAAAAAAAATTCGGAGTTGGAGTCGGGCGTTTCAAAATCCAGAAGTCGGAGTCGACCATTTTCCTTCCGACTCCGCAACTCTGCACCCGATATGCCCGGCGTCCGATGTTCCCGGCACCCAATGTTCCGGCGCCCAATATACCCGGCACCCAATGTTCTTGGAACATTTGGCTCGGCGCCAAATGTTCCCGGCGCCCAAAATGCTCGGGGCCCAATGCTCCCGGCGTCCAATCTTCTTAGACCGTGGGCTCGATCCGAGTCGGTCGAACATCCACCGTCTTCATTAATGGCGACTATGGGCCGTTAAGTATGCACGTGGTCAACCAAGTGAAACGATACTTCTGGTGGTAAAGGGGGGAACAGCGATTGCTCGGCTTCTGGTCTGGAGTGTGAAGGTCCGTGGAACTGGTTACCACAATTTTAGGAGCACCAAAGAAGGTTAATTTTCTTTCTTTCTTTCCTTTGTTTTAAACTACTACTTTTGAAATGTACAGATTCTCTTATGAGAGGAGGTACCAAATTTTACCAGAAACTGCGCATCACTTAATCGGGCCCTGGGTAAAAACTCTAACTCGCCCCCCTCCCCCCCATCCCCCAATATCACCAAAATTCGTCTGAAACTGAAACTGCGTTTTTTAAAATATCAATTTCGAAAAATTTCAGGGGTAGAGCCCGGACCTCCTAATCGAATATCCTCTACTTGTGTTTTAGGAGTTTCAATTTCAAAAAAATGACCAGGAGAAAGCCCTTGAACCTCTCTTCCCCTGGCATTTTTAAAGATTCTCTAAAACTGCGTTTTTGAAACCACAATTTCGAGGTATTTCCGAAGGCGAACCCCAAACTCCCCTTCTCCGAACAATTATTACTCTTACGGTTAGATTCATTTTGCTAATGCTTCCGTCTGGTGATGACATCTTTCTAAATTTTCGCTCTCCATTTATGCGTAAAAAATTAAGGAGGTGCCAAACTTTTACATTCCCCTAGGTTTTTGGCCTTGCAATTCTTTTATTCCTCTTTTCTCCTTCCCTTTTCAAAAACTCTTGTCAAACTTGCAAAGGTGTATGTGGAGAAGGGGGATACACTGAGTGAGAAGGAAAAGAGCAGTATTATCTATTATCTGCATATTTCCTTTTTTTTTTTTTTTTTTTTTTGCCTCAGCTTTATACAAACTTGTTTGTTTGGTTTCCACTAAAAGTAATGCACAAAAAAAAAAAAAAAAAAAAAAAAAAAAAAAAAAAAAAAAAAAAAAACCCGTCTGATTCAAACCTTTTTACTTGTTTATATGGAATTCAATGCCCGTTTCTTCAAATATCTCAAGACTTTAAAGCAAAGCATTGGAAGAAAGCGGGTGTCTTTCGCTAGTTTTACGGAAAACGTGCCAACCATTTGTCATTGTTGAGCCAAGTGACTTGGAGTCGTAGCCTCAGCTT
Organism: Uloborus diversus; assembly: GCF_026930045.1. Lineage (NCBI taxonomy): Eukaryota > Metazoa > Arthropoda > Arachnida > Araneae > Uloboridae > Uloborus > Uloborus diversus. The sequence goes on along the minus strand of NC_072734.1, from coordinate 138,064,668 downwards.
TTTCTAAGGCAATGATTAAACTTGCTCCCTCCATTTACATTCCTGCTTCAAGGTAGACCCCCGTTTTACGCGGGTTCATTTTACGCGGTTTCGATTACACGCGATTTAAGATTTGACACCTTTATTTTATTTTACGCGGATGAGTTTCGGTTTTACGCGGAAGCGGCAATGCAAACAGATAAAATTTTCCCCTCTTTCAAAATCCAAACTCCTAAAGATTGCAGATTACGCGTAATCAACTGCATTCGGGTCGCTGGAGACATTTTATACAATTGGTTCCAGGGCTCTTTCCAGAAGTAAAGTTATTAAACTCACACAGTTCAGAACTCACTGGAAGAAGAGCCTTTAGAAGTGACAAAGGAGGTCACAACCAACGAGGATATCGACGTCGGTGACGCACAAACAAAAACGTTCACATTGAAAATTTTGAGCCATTCCTAGACAATAGAAATGATCTTTCTGATTTGTTAGTGAAGGAAGATTGTATCACGGGCAAGTAATCACCCACACAACATAAACTGGTGGAATAGACGTTGAAAAGTCGTCGAATCTGGTCCAAACACTCGTCTATAACTGATCTAAAAACCGTCCCTAACTCGTCGAAATGTCCCCTCAGAACAGTCGAAAGTCGTCTTGTACACGTCGAAAAGACGACTACAATGGATGAAAAATGGTGGAATTAGATCAATAATATATACGATATCCATAGTGCTAGGTAACGTTACCAAAAACAGTTATAGATTATCTAAAAAACGTCTTCTAGGTGCGCTTATTGACGCAGCACACCTTTTTTTAATTCTGGACTCTTAATTGTAATGTTTATACGACACGTTACATTTTCCTTAACCTTTTAACATTCATACATTTCTGTCTAATCTGCCAGTTCAATTTTTTAGTACTTATTGCAATTACACTATTAAACTTAAAACCATATTTTTAACTTTTCATGTGTGCAAGCTTATTTTTTATCCAACAGTCTTATTTCCATACATCATTTTGAAACATAAATCATCAACAAGATGAATAAGCTTACCGAAATCAAGGCGCTATAAAACAGACGCTAAAATATCAGAAATAAAAAGCGGTGCTGCTCAACGTACGTTGAAGCACGTGCTTGAAGCACTCGGGTTACTCGATCATCGGCTATTATTTATATGAGGATTAGTAATCACTAAAATGAAGTATTTTGTTATCTACGGAACCAAGCCCCTATTTTAACTCTAGTATCAGGACTCCATGCACGTAACCCCCGCGTAAAAGGAGGGTCTACTGTACTGCCTTTTGTCTTCACACGGAAGTGAATGTTTGGAGTTCATGTATATTGGAGAGGAGAAACCAAGTGATCGTATGTCTCTAATCTTTCTAACGCGATTGCGCTAAATGTAGTTCAATGTAATGTAACTGCGACAGTTCAGGATTTGCCCTTTTTACGCAAATCGACTTAGGAGTTTCTAGAAGATTTCGTAGAATTAAAATTAAACTATGTTGCCTTTAAAGAATTTTTGTTTCTTTGTGTGTATCTTTCTCTTGTTGTTCAGAGATTTCCAGTGTGAGTGTGAACATACTAGCAAACTCTTAATACTTTATATACATGTATTGTAAAGACTTTTAATCGTAATGTTGAAACATTACAATTTCAAAACCTAAAAGTTCAACTTTTTTGTAAAATTTTCAAAGTTCGCACTAAAAATTAAATGGTTCTTGCATTTGGCAGAGTAAGGCCTTTTCTTTCTTGAGTTGTTTGCTATGAAATTTGTAGAAGAATGCGAATTACTGGGATTTTCCTGTGTTATGCTAACTAAAATTGTTATTAATTTTTGTTTGTATCAAGCAATATAGTTTCTGTTTATTAATATTCTATCTTGCTTTTCTATTACGCTATTTAACATGGCCAATTATCAAGATTCACGTCATTTAAGATCATAGTCATTTAAAAGACCTCATGCCCAAGTGAGGCGGGCATTTTATGTGATGATGGTGTTTCAAATATCCTTATATTAGTTAAATTGATCAAGAGAAAAATACATTTGAGTGTGCTATATCAATGAATTTAATGTTTTCTTTAGGATATATGCAGGATTTAAAAATATCATGATATTTTGGAAAATATCGGATATTTTGATTCTGATAAGTAACACACAATAACAGTACAAACTAAACTCTTCCAAACAGTAAATGTTTCCTCAAATCCCTCTTTATTTTCTTATATTATTATTACAAAATGTAGACTTAAAATTAATTAAGGTTCCTTCTATTATTTGTATAATATTTCATTTGAAATTTTTATAAATTTTAATTGAGTTAATTTAGAATTAGCTGTTTTCTACTTTTCTTCTGATAGCTACTTTTACACAGTTATATGATTCAGAAATAAAAAATATACATTAGTTGGTGCACAGTCTCATTCATAAGACATTTTCTTTTTTTCTGATCAACATTTAAACTTTAATTAGGAACTTTTACTATAAATTAAAATTGTTACATTATTAATAATTTTGTGAATTTAAAATAAAAAAGAATATTACATTACTTTCTTGTATTAATGATGTAATTAGTATATCATAAAAATATAGCACATAATTTTTTGGTGTTTTTTAATAATAAGTGCATTACTATGATATTACTAAATAATATTCCTATGATTAGTATAATTTTTACATTGAAAATACCATAGTTGAATATATAAATATCGAAAATATCATGATATTTTCAAAATATATATCAGAGAACCCTGGATATATGTAATAAATTTTTTGTGTGTGATGTATGTGTTTTGGAGTTTCAAGAAAAGGGGATTGTAACAATGCTTGTTCTGAAGTAGATTAAAAATTCTTTCATTTTCTTGCACTGAAGAAAAGATTTTAACAGGGTTCAAAATAAACTTTTGTTACTTGTATTTTGCACTTAAAAATTTAGTTTGATGCAATGGCACAGTGAGGAAATTCTTTAGGGGGGTACTTTAAAATCCCCCCCCCCCCATATGAACTTTGCGTCAATTCAACAGTCAAGTATCAATGAAATACTTCAACAGTATCTCCTTCTTCTAGGAGGTCAAAAACTGAGAGAGGGTTTGTCTGAGTTTACTTTCCTTGTAATTTTTTCGAACATATGAAACCTATGACTGAAAAATCTACTTTTAGGTAGCTCCAAAAGATATTTTTTATACAAAATTCACTTATTTGTCATGTCCCTGAAGGCATGAGTTTTAATAGTTTTTCCTGTCTCATTTAAGCCATTTAGGGGACCATTTTGAAACTCTCTGACTGTCTGAGATTGTTGGCCCCACTGAAAACTGAAGAAAATGTATAAATGCCAAAATTTGAATTAGAGACTCCTTTTGCTGCTATGAGTTTCATTAATAATATGATTACATTATAAATATATGTGCCTATGTAGAGAGACAGGACAGACAGACAGACATAAAGAAAGCTGATAAAATTTCTAGTTTTCCATGGGATCGAAAATCACTTCAATAGAAGCAGGTTGAAGTAGGCAGATTCAGGAAAAATTTTAGTTCTGAAAATGCAGTTTTAAAAAATCTTTGAGGCTGCAAAAGGTTTGAAGGGCCTCTCCAATAGTTTTCATAATTGATATTTTAAAATTGCAATAATAGACCATATTTATTACTGCTGTAGGGAAAGTAATAATAGGACTCATGAACTATCTCTGGAGATTTTTTTTCTTTTTAAACAAACTAAGAGCAGGGAATGAGCAAAAGCAGAAGGTGGTTGGAATGTGATATGTGACTGATGCAAAGTGGAAGTTTTAAATAAAAAAAATTGTTTAAAAAAGAATTATGATTTTCCCCCTACATTATTTTTTTTTCTGCTTTAAATAACTTTGTTGTTTTTCTATGTGTCTCATTCTTCTTGTCAGTGAATTGTTTTTGAAAAATATTTACCTCGGCATTTTGGAGTGAGCACCTACCCTGTCCCTCCTGCTCAAGTTACACCACTAGTTTGACGACCAGGATTTCACAACCAGTCATCATTTTTAGCACCAAACCTTTTATAAAAAAAACTAATTTGATGACTAGTTGCACGCTAAATTGTCATTTTTTAGTAACTTTATATAATACATAAATTTCAAGGTTTTTTCGTGCTTCGAACAATGAAACTAGAGCATTCTCATAAGTCTTTACTCTGCACTTCAAACTTCACCCCCTTCAGTAAAAAAAAAAAAAAGTAGCTTTGACTTGAAAATTCAAAATTTGAGTTAGTGGGCACCCTTTTCTAAAATATAAGCTTTAAGAAATGTATCTAGAAAAGAATTATCATGTAAGTTATAAAAATAAACCTTCTTTGGCAAATAGTTTTTTAAATATAATTATCATCCATTTGCAGAGAACAACAAAAATTAAAAAGTCTTTCGAGCCAGAATTAAATTTCAGGCACCAGACAAATTATTTCTCAGTTTGTAGGAAAATTTAGCATAAGATGACTTTGAAAAGATTCTTGTGCTGAAAGAACTTATCGCTATAGTATTTTTTTTTTCAGTCTCTCGGACGACCATGATTTTTCGGATCCTGTCTTTTTATTAGTTTTTTGTTTCTTTTCAACCTTTTTGACTTTTCAAATTTGAATGTTTGTATAGACGGGTGGGGTCTGTGCTATCGGAAAAGCAAAGGACAGAAGTATTTTTTGTTTATTGAGATTTTATAGGGAGTTAATTGGGAGGACCCTTCTCCCCTTCCCACAGAAAAAATTCTGGCTAGTGGTTTTTTATTACTTGCAAAATTGCACTTGAAGTAGCTTTTATTTTTGAAATTATTCTACTAGTTTTTTTTTTTTAAATTAAATATCAGAAAATCATTTTAGCAGAATATTTAATTAGATGCTTGTATGTATCTTTTCAATTCTAAGACATTTCCTGAATTAATTTTGTAGGTAATCCTGTTGAAAACAGGAATGAAGATAAAGATGACAAATCTGAATCTCCGGAAGAAGAAAAACCTGATGAAGGAGAAAATAAATTGGATACAGCTACAGAAAGGGAGCCATCAGGAAAAGGTGGTGAAGAGGAAATGATTGAAACACCTGAAAAAACAGGATTGGATACATCAACTGATTCATCAGAAGAGACTGAAGAAGAAGATGTGCCTGAAGTAGTTGAGGAAAGCTTGTCTGATTCGGAAAAAGCAAGGAAACCAGTGCATTTCCTTAATGTAGTTTTTGAAAAGGTATTCTCTTTTTTCGAGCAATCATGATTGCTTATTGCTTTCATTTGACTGTTTTGATGTCCTATGATTTTATTTTCCCCCCGCCACCCTCTGCAGCATCACCATCGACCGGCTCCTCACGATGCTGCTCCTATCGTGAAAACAGTCTCCAGGTTGCGTCAATATCCTACACTTACACGCATACATACATGCACGTACACACTCAAACACATACACACCCATATATACACCTGCACACATATATATACACCTACATACACAAACACACATACACACACGCATACATACACCTACACACAACTACCCACACACTCATGCCTGCACACTGACACAAACACATATGCCTACACACACATACACATTCCCCCCCCCCACACAAACAATCATACACACACTCATACCTGTACACAGACACAAACACACATACACATACCTCCCGTACACACAAACCCGTATACACATACCCCCCCCCACACACACATAAACACACATGCCTACATACACACACACACACACTCGTGATTGCGAAAAACATAATTTGAATTCAAGAGGTAAAAATTCAAATTATTTTTTTAAATTTTTTTTCATTTCTCAATTTATACATTAAAATAAAATGATTTTGTGAAATGTAATGCCACAGCTAGGCAGAAAGAATTTAGCTAGCATAGCAGTTATTGAAATGCATATTGAAAACTAATTGTCATAACAAGGGTCTTATGTTTTGATATTTAAAGAAATATATTATAAAATTTCTGTTTGAAATCAGAATTCAAAATTCTTTTCATAAAATTATGAACTAATTAAAAAAAAAACAAGGGAACATTTTCAAGTGTTGAAAATATCCAAATCTTGTTCGTGACATTAAATAGTAAAGGTGTTAGTAGTTTGTGTTAGTAAGGGTGATCTTTGAATGAAGTTATTCACCTGCAAATCAGGACTCTGGTAAGGCATTGAAAAGTAGACTGCAAGCCATAGTTTTAGAATTCATGCAAGCATCACCAGCATTGCTGTGCTAAATGCAAAAGTCGTATCTACAGCCGAGTTCAAACTGAGAAATTGCCGTTTAAAGTTGCTCCTCCATGTATTTGATTCAGACAGTAGCAGATTTAAGGGGAGGCCCAGATAGCTCAGGCCCCCAAAAGAAAAATTAATTTACTTATTTCTTTTTTTTTTACATTGACTTCTCTATGTAACATGCAGAAATGTTTTACAGTTATTTAAAAGTAGGCTTGCCAGAAGTCTCGGTTTGACTGGGATAGTCCTGGTTTTCAGACGAAATCCCGGTGTCCTGGTCAGTTTACTTAACGTCCTGGTAAAAGATAAATTTGATTACAGATGACCAAAAAAGTTTTAAAATAATTGTGAAGGAGTATTAAAAATAATAACTTAGTCCTTTCTGTTCCTCGGAGCCAGAATGACGTAAGTTCAAAAATTGCAATTTTCTGTTTATTGCTGCATTGTATGTAGAATCCTAATCCGCATTGAGCAATAAAAACGTAATTCTAAGAAGAAAAAAATCGTCTAAAATTATTTACCACTGTTAAAATAGCACATGTTGTATTTTTTGCACGAGACAGGCAAATGTTTTCCTCGTCTCCTGTAAAGTAGCGATCATGTGACTTACGTTAGTCTGGCTCTGAGGTACGGATTTGTAACATTGACCTGTAAAATTAATATTGGATTAGCTTATGAGGATTTTAACAATAAAATTAAAAACAAAAAAGATTTTCTAAAAAAGTCCTAGCCAATGCAAAGAACATGTAAATATTTTTAAAATTTTTATTCCTGTTTCAAAGTTTTTTTTTTTTCTTACAAAGGTAACTTAAAAATATTTACATGTAGGAAATAAAATGTTTAGATGTATTTGCTTTCGTCATATATTATTTATTACCCCTGGTTTAGGCTCATAATTAATAACCATTTATTCATAACATTGGGAATGAACTGCCCTCTAAAACATTCTAAAAGCCAATCAGGGGCGTGTACCCCTGGTTTAGGCTCATAATTAAGAACCATTTATTCATAGCATTGGGAATGAACTGCCCATTAAAACACTCTAAAAGCCAATCAGGGACGTGTACCAGTTGGAATATTCACCGCATTAGCGAGCGGAGGAGAGGGGGGAGGAAGTGTTCCGGTGTCACGGTTGAACATTTCAGAAATCTGACAAACCTATTTAAAAGGCACACAAAAGACACAAATCTTATTTGAATAAAAGCATTTTTGTTTGCTAACGAAGTAATACTGGAGTCGGAGGCCCAGACTTGCAGAAGTCATTAAACTCCTTGGTTTCAAATGCGAAGGAACCTATTATCGTGATTCGTCTATTAATTCTTCTTTGATGGAATCAATCAGTAATTATCATTTTTTTAAAAATGTATGGAGACAAACCTTGAAAAGTCATGAGCTATTGCAAAATTATAGATTTCTTTTTCAGTTTATAAAAAATGCAAAATGAAATAAATCACATGAGAGTTTCTTTACAAAACCGTAATATTAATGGAAACGGCATGTAGTAGAAAAGTTTTAAGAACAAATCAGCACCTGCTTTGAAATTTGCAAAGAAGTAGTTTCTGAATTCTTCAATAAAACCTGCATGTTATAGAGCTATGATTTTCTTATTGACATAATATTTTACAGTTAAAAATGAAAATTCATTTATAAAAACTCATTTGATCACAGTAACTCAACCACAGATGAGTTATGGGTTTGTTTAATAACCTTGTCCTTGTGTTATAATCATAACAAAATGTTCCTCATTATAACCTCTTATTTTTTAGCATCTTGGTGAAATTACACAGGGTTTAGTATTTAATTGGCTTGAAGTGTTAAAAATATGTTACGTCCATATTGAAAGTAGAAAAGTTTATAATATTTATGTATTTAAAAGTAAATTAATTAGCCTTAAGCGATCCTGGAAAAAATAAAATAAAGTCATAAAAATAATTTCATGATGAAACATTAAAAATTGAGGGGGGGGGGGGGTCAATTTCTTGGGCTCCCTCCAGAAATTATTTCTGTCTCATCCCCTGGATTCAGATGCAACCTTTTTCAAAGCTTTTTAAAAAATATTTCCCATTGACAAATGACCATAAAGCATTGTATTTAGGCGAAATATCTGACAAAGAATCACCTGGCTGGCGACCATAATTTAATTTTGAAAAAAAAAGTGCAAATACAATTATTGTGAGAAGAACAGCAGAGCAGTGTTAGAAATTGCAGTTGCTAGGCGAATTTTTCAACCACAAATTTTATTTTAACACCTAAATATCCGATCCTGGCCGCCAAATTTGATGCAAAAATTTTAGATCGCATTAACCTTTTTCATTTATAAACTTATCTTGATCACAAGCAATTGACATGAATGAAAAGAATAATTTATTTAGTTTTGACATTTTTTTTAAATGCATGTGTGCGTTTTTTCCATTTAATGGATTCTCCCTTTTTTTTTTAAATTTCATATGTGGATAATTTATCAAAAATTACAACTAGATTTTTTGTTTTGACCCCTTAAAATCTTTTTTCATGCATCAGTATGATATCTTGGTTTGAATCCTTATTTTTAACACTGATTACTAGCGTTTGATCAAGCCAAAGTTCTGCCTAGGTCTCAGTAAGAATTTGATACACTCAAGAAAATCTGTATATTTTAAAAAATTGTTGTGTACTATTTAATCAAATATTCATACTCTGTAACAGTGGCGTTCACTCGGGGGGGGGGGGGATTTTAATTTCAAAATCTTTCTGAGGAGATCACCCAAACCTTAATGTTACCAAAGATAGTTTAAAATTGAAATTTTAAGACTTCAATTTCAAAGAATTTCCGAGTCTCCTTCAACAATAGCCTAAATTTGCGTGATTAGGACTGGAATTTCGTATTTTTTCTAGAAAGAGAACCCTTCTTACCTTCACAACACTAAAAATAATGTACAATTGTGTTTTTAAGGCTCCAATTTAGAAAAAAAATGGCAGAAGTAAAGAAGTTTTAAGTTAGATTTTTAGGATTTCATTATTTGTGAAAAATTTAAGAGGGAAAACCTCCGAACTTCTTCTTTCCTCTTTAAATCATCCAAAGGTACTGACATATTTTTTTCAAGTTTTTACTTTTCTATATTTTTGAGAGAGAACCCCTAAGTTTGCAAAAGGTGTCTTAAATTTGTGTTTTTAAGATACTAGTTGTGTGTGTGTGTTTTTTTTAACATATATATATATATATATATTTTATTTATTTATTTATTTATTTTCTTTTAAGACTTCAACTTCGAAGAATTTCCAGGGGAGCACCTTTGAACCTTCCCCCCGTAGTATATTTTAGATGAAATCATTGCATACTTCAACTTTGTAGAAAAATCCAGCAAAGCTAATAAAATCAATAAAAATGAGATTTCATTTTTCAAGATGGAAATATGATGCCAATGTTTTTTCTTTTTTGAAATTCTTAGGTCGAAAAGGAATTATCCGAGAAGAAGGAGGAAGATTATGAAATAAAGGGAGATTTTGATGGGAAGCAAAAGAAAGAAGAAGTAATGAATTTGCTTCGTGAGTACAATAAACTGAAAGGAGGATCTGCCATGTCCAAAGAAAATTTTGATAAGTTATGGCGCCAAAAACAAAGGAAACTAGGGAACAAGTTTCCTTACATTGTAGAAAATGTAATTGCGGTTTTGAAAGATGTAAAAGAAGATGAAGAAAAGCCTTCGGAGCAACAAGAATCGACTGATTTGCCTGAGGTATGTATAGGTAATTTAGCTAAAGTTTTGATGATGTGTTTTTTCAAAACAATTACTGTAAAAAGCTTACAAGTTCTTTCATCAGCAAATTTTTGAATGCATAGTAATTTTATGAAGTAGGAATTAACTGTTAATTCATTTCAAATTGTTTCATTTTTAAGGGGGGGGGATGAGTTTAATGGGAAATCAGTAGCTTAAGCAGATTGCTAGATTTAATAAAAGTGGTACTATCTGTGTGGGTAGGGTTGAGAAAGCATGTGCCTGTTACAAATTAGAATTAATTTTAATCCTGTCCACACAGCAGAGGTTTTTTTTTTTTTTTTTTCGAGAAGAGTATCTGCTTATCTGAATATACAATAATAGTTAAGACCTATAAATCTTCTTAAAAAATCATACGAAATAGCCTAAGACTCAGGGCAAATGCTCGGATATAACAATTTTTAGTTCATCTTTTTTCTAGTTATGTAAAGGAAGAAAGTCAAAATATTTTTTTTTTTAAATTTCTCACAAGTTTTGTTTACCTACTGTCTTGTAAAAGTCGAGGAAATTAAATTTGATGTGATTTTTACGCAAAGAAAAGAGCTACAAACGTTTTTATTTTTATTATTATTTTATTTATTTATTTTTTTGATAAATTATTTTTGTTTTGAAGCATTTTTTTAAACGATTAAAGAATTTTTTATGAGAAAAATATAGTAGCTGCATTGTGTGAAAGGTGTTGCTACTTTGTTTTTGCATTTAGTATTTATGTATGTATTTTATCAGAATGGGAAAAGCTTATTTTATTTCTAGAAATCAGCTTCAAATGTTAAAAAAAATATGTTTGAAATAATTTGCAGTCTTAGCTAAGTAAGGAAATATTGATTGATTCTAGAAAGTCAACGTTGGTATACAGGATATAGACTAGTTCTATTTAGTTCTAGATGCAACTTCTTGTTTGTAACATTAAGTTCTAAATTGGATATTAAATGAGTCTTCTCGGAAAATAAGTTGATCAGTGAATGAAATTTTGTTTGAAATTATCTAGTATTGTTCTTAGGACCACACAGCTATTTTGCATGTAGGTTCAGCCAAGTACAAGTCACCAACAAGTTTTAATTTAGCAGTAAGTTATTGCCCAAAACCAGGGGTGAGGCATAACCACATGCAATATTTCAGACAGCTTGGTTACCACATTCAAAGACTGCAGTTTTGTTCTTATTAGAATTCATCAGTCTAGAATAGTGAATAACCGATTTTGAGGCAGATGTCATCTTGTTGAAGCTGAGAGCACCAACAAACTGGTAGATGAAGAAAATTTTTCTCACCAGTGAGTGTCCCAAGCATGGTGCGGTTTGACTTGTGAATTGAAGGCAAAAGCTTGGGTATTAGCAGTAACTGGATGTCTGCAGTCTCTTGATGGTATAACCAAGAGATCCTAAATGCAGAGAGATTGGACAATTTCGGAAGGGCGGCCATTTTATGTCCAAAGACGCTCACTCCCCGTAGACCGTAATGCATCTTCTGCCCCAACTATCACTGTACATTGTAACGAAAAAATTAGAAACTAGTTATGATATTATGAAAGGAAATGTGCAGATCTCAAATATCTGTTTGTTTTCTATCTTTATGAACAAATTTTTGAGAAAAATTTTTTTCTTTGTAAGTGCTATGATGATACGAAACGATTGGTGCTGGATTGGCGGACTTGGAACTCACTCCGTCTAATGAAAATACAAGAAGAAAAATTAGTCTATTCTTTGAAGATTTCATGTGCTATATTCCGTGGGAAAGCTAGAAATTCAAACAGCGCAGCATTTCGAGCTGACAACACTTGGACATGGCGGACAGCAGGACGCCGTTGCCCAATCTCTCCGTACATAGGATCTCTAGTATAACCATGGTGTCTGGTATATTGCACGTGGTTCCGGCTTAAGGCTGTGACTTACTGCTAATACCCAAGCATTTGCCTTCAATTTTCGAGTCAAACTGCACCATGCTATAATCACTCACTGGTAAGATAAATTTCCTTTATCTACCAGTTTGTTGGTGATCTCAGCATCAATGGTTGCGTTCGACGCCCTCGATCGGTGACTAACCAGTAGCTAACTGCAGCATTCCAGGAGATCTACCAGTTAACTGGTTGCTACCGATGTCATTCTATTAGCCTCACCAGTTGATCTACTGGCAGACCGCAAGTTAAGCTGGATGATTGGTTGATTGCACCACGTGACATTTTTGACCAATTATAAGTATTTTTCACCTGAGTGTTATTCGTCTGTGCCATGTCTGTGCAAATAACCGTTGATCAACCGAAAGCGTTCAATGAAGCATTGGTTGGTGAACAACCGGTTAGTAACCGTTGACATCTTTAGCTGTCATGTGATCAACCAACCGGTCGCTACCAGTCGAGGTTGTCGAATGTAAGCAAAGAGATGCCATCTGCCTCTAAATCGGTTATTCACTATTCCAGACTAATCAGTTCTAATAAGAAGGAAACTGCAGTCTCTGGATGTGATAACTAAACAGTCTGGTATGGTGATAGTGTTTCAGTATTTCATTAACTGCCAAGATATGTTTTATTAAAAAAATTGTACTGTTAAGTCACCAGCATTATTCAGTGTATATGTGCATGTATTTTCAAAAAACTTTATAGCTTTCAGGGTTATTTTTCTTAAATTGTGCTTTAGCACTTTCCATTATTTTATCTATTTATTTATTTATTATTATTTTTTTATCAATAGGCTGAAGGGACCTCAACTGAATTTTCAAGTTCTGAACCAAGTCCTGCCAAAGGTAAACCATATAAGATATAATGTGTTGAATGTAATATTATAGCATATTTTTGACATTTACTTAAAATACACCAAAAGCTCGGTTATTCCATTAGAGGACTGCAGTTTCGTGCTTTTTAGCTCTCATCAGCCCGGAATAGGAATTACCTAAGCTGGAGGCGAAAAACTCTTAAGGGAGCCAAGAGAGCCAAACAAACTGGTAGCTAATGTAGAAATAGCACACCAGATGAGTGACTGCAGTAATGGTGTGGTTCAACTCAAAGATTGATGGCGAAGCATGATAATATGGTAAATATATATGGTAAATACCATAGCTTGTTTGGCTCTCTTGGCTCCCTTAAGAGTTTTTCACCTCCAGCTCAGGTAAATCCTATTCCGGGCTGATGAGTGCTAAAAAGCACGAAACTGCAGTCCTCGGCTGGAATAACTGAGCTGGCGGTGTATTTTAAGTATTTCTGCCTTAGCCCTGGCTTAGGGCGGTAACTTACTACAAAATATTTTGACATTGTTCATCTAGCATATAATTTTTGAAAGTATACTTTTGCTTAATATTCTGAAACTTTTTTGCATTAAAAAATGGTTTTGTATTAATCTCAAAACACATGTCTGCTATATATTTAGCAATTTATGCATTATAATGTTGGTCTCTTAGGGTTTGTTCTCTCAGAAAGGTTAAAGTTAATGTTAACTTTTAAAATAAAATTTCACATGATTCAAGTGGAATTTTAGCTGAAACAGATGTTGTTCATTATGATTAAAATGAATAGTACATAAAGCTAACTTTGCTTATGGCTAATTTTATGCAACTAGAAAATATACTTATACCAATTTAGTTGAATTTATTGAATAATTAAATGTGAAAGAAATTTAAATGTTTGATTTTTCAATTTAAAACAATATTTTATGATTTTGTATACTGTAGGCTGGAGTGGATACAGCATAGCCTTTTTAGGGGAGGGGGGAGGGCATGCTGAAAAATATAGTTTTGGGTGTGAAAAGTTTTTGGTACAAACTGTTTGGGTGTGAATAAAAAGCACCAAACTGGCCAAGAATAAGGTACCTAATAGAGCTTGAACATTATTAATCAACTTCAGGAGCAGTGAAAGGAAGTATTTTTTTAAATATTTACTGAAACTCATAATAAATAAATTTAAAAGATTACAGCAAACATTTGTATTTTATTCATAAAGTATTTGAACATAATGAATAATAATATATTTGCATTTTATCCTTAATCCATCCATCTTGTATACAATTATTAAATTATGATCACTCACAATAATGATGAATATATAATATTGTCGATGGTTTAAGGGGAGGGGACTCATAACCCTCCTCTTGTATCTGCCCTTGACTGTGGGTGTACTATATGTAATATGTATGGGTATATGTATGCATATATTCAGGAGATATCAGTCTTCTCTGATATTCATTCAACTGTGATTCTTTTGTAAAATTTATTCGTGAATCATTTATCTCGATTTTGGTATTTCAAAAACCATTTTCTTTTCTTCTCATTAGAACCAGATATAAGTGAAGCTCCAAAAGATACCTTTGCTGTTTGGGCCTCTGAAACGGGGAATATATGTCTTCTTGCTAAGTTTCAAGGCATTATTACTATTTATTATTCAACTGAGAAAGGAGAGCAGGTAAAATTATGTTTTTTTTTAAAACCCCCGACACATGAAGGAAGGGGGTTTTAAGTTTGACGTGTCTCTCTGTGTGTGTATCTGTCTGTGGCACTGTGGTAGCGCCTAAACAGATGGACCGATTTTGAAAAACTTTTTTTTGTTTGAAAGGAGAGTTGATTAAGAGTGTTCTTAGCTATGATGAGTCTTTGGATGACCCTAATTAAAGAAGATATTAATTAAAAACCTCAGAAAGGTTTTTTGAGATTTTTGCAGTGAAAACATATTAAATTTTTTTTAAATTTAGTACCAAAGTGAAGAGGTTTTCCCACGTCTGATAGAATGTGTTTGAAACTTTCATGTTATATGGAATTCGAATTATAACGCATTTATAAGCCTAATTCACGCGATTAGTAACCGAATTCATTCTTGGCCGACAAGAAAATTAAAAGCAATGATTTAAATTTTTATATGTTGCTAGCTTCTATTTGTTAACAAATAAAATATTTGTAATTGATTTTATTTATTAAGACTTTTGAAAGGATTTTCAATTTTCCCTCTTAGTTCTACACTTGCGACTCAGTCGTTTTTTTTTAATTTTTAATTTTAGTTACTTGTTGAAATTATATAAGGGCCGGTAGTAGTTAATAGTAAAGTTTCTAGTTATTGGAATACAGGATGGCTTTTGTGACTTTTATACAATAATTATAATTTTATGTACCATTTTTCAAGTGAACTGCTTGAAGAAGAAATAAATAAGTTAACTAATAGTCGAGACTTGCGCTACCTATGTGTAGTTTGCACAAAGTGTTAGACACCTGCAGAATGTGCCTAGGTGCAAGTTTCATATAATGCTCCTGTGTTTATTACTATTATTATTACAGTAGAATCTCGATCAACCAAGGTTCAATTAACTGAGGTTTCTGTTAACAGAGTCGATAATTAATTTTTTTTTTTGTATATGGGCAATTTTTTGGTATTGCAAGCTTTATTTTTGTTTTTCAGGTGTTTTATTATTTTTTTTAAATAGTGTAAATTTAATAAAATGATCAATTTCTAACTTTGAAATAACATGTTCTGGACTTTTTTTAAATGCCTCTTTCAATATTTAACTTGACATAGTAAAAAAAAATTCAATTCACTTTTTATAACTTAAAATCAGTTATTTTCCTATTTCAGTTTTTTAGGTGAAAAAAACCTTACTTTTTATATGTTGATTTTTATTTTATAAAAATATTCAACTGTATTTTTACTTAACCCTAGAGAAATCGCGTTTCTTTTTGTTACGCTAGTGCTTTCGCTTCAGTCTTTTCCCCGCCGTAGCAATCTGTGAGACGAAAGCAGAAGAAAGGAAGTGCCAGGGAGAAAATGACACCTGACTAGGATGGCGCGTTATTAGTCTAAATGAGCAACACACATCTCCAAAAGCTATGCAACCTTGAAATATCGATTAAAATTCTCAGAACTAAGTGTGTGAACTGGGGAGAGTCTGACCTTCAGCTACACAGATGGGCCCCGTTATTAGAATAAGGGGTGGTGGGATAGAGCGAAATATCTGACAATGGGCGTTGAATCGACCAAAGCTCGACTTCTCTAGGGTTAATACATTTTTAAAATTTGCGATCCTGACATGTTTTTATACAAAGTTTCTATTAACCGACATTTGAGGCACTAATGTTCCCAATTAGCTTGGGTAATCGAGGTTTTACTGTATTATTACTATTATTTGTTCTATACCAAATCCTGTTTGACTTACCTAAATTTTGCTATCTGTGTGGGGCATTCCTTGCAGATATGTCGTGCCGCCGAGAGCAGGTCTGTCCATGTCCACTTATCCCCAAAGCAGAATACTACTAAATTTAAGATGTACATCGCAGAACAGATGCCTGAACTGCAGAATAATTCTGTTCAAATAAGGGGAACCAAGGCAAATTTTCTAAAGAAATTCTACAGATTTCTGCAGAAGCACAGCAAATTTTCTACAAATATCTTCTAGCTAAAGATAAGACTGAGTACTGAACAAATAAATAAAATGTTTCTTTCATATTCCAGTATGAAATGGATTTTTATTTTGGGATCATGATTTTCGAAAAAGGTCACTTTTCTCAGTATACAATTATATTTTTCATTAATTGTTACATTTTATAATGTTTTGAAGGTCAGTTTATAATGTATGAATTTATCTTGCAGAACGATTTTGGTCAAATGATTTTAGGTTGCATCATAAAGTATTCTGCTTTGGGGCCACTTATTAAAATAGTATTTAAGAAGTAATTAAGTCTATAAATGAGGTAGTGAGAAGCAAAGGGATGTAAGTGGCAAAATTAAAAATTTGGAGATAACCAGTACAAATGGTAGGTGAACACCTCCTCTGTGTTGGGGCAAGAGATGGTACTAGTAGCCCTGGTAGGTGCTGCTGTACAGCATGATTTAGAAAAAGATGTGAATGAAAGCCTACCTAGGATCTGATCTTCAAACACATTTTACTTGAAACTTAATCCACTTGCATCCCTTTGCTTCTCACTGCCTCAAATGTAATTCAAGATACTTATCCCAACAATTATAATTTTCTCTCTGTCTATTTTTTCAGGATATTAAAGTTCCAGTTCCTAATGTTGAAAAATGGAAAGGAAGTTGTTCACCACCACTTATCTCTTTTGCATCTGATGAACATGATACTGTTATCTTAAATATGTTGTTATCAGAGGTATGTGATGAAAAATTATTTTTTTTTCTTCTGTTTTTAAATGATTTCATAAAATATCCGTTTCTCTATCAGCATGATAAAAGTAGTTTTGAAAACATAATAATGTAGGAATCAGAATAATTTAAAAACATTTCTAGCAGCTGGTGGAGTTGTTCCTCAGTATGAAAAAATTGAAGTACAGTCGGAGCTTCGTATATCAAAGTAGTAAATTGCCGGAAAAAATTCAATATGTAGAAATTTCGATATGTAGAAGCAATCTTAGTTTATCATAAAAATATCCTAAAACATTAAAATTTTTCGTATGAAACCCAATTTCTAATTTATACGAGTATCAGATTAAATGAAAGTAAATAATTAAAAAAGTGATGTGAAACATTTACTGGGCACTGCATAGTTTCTAAAAACCAACTGTATTGTTGTTTCAGGTTTTTGAGTGAATGTTTTCTGTAAGTTTCAGTACTTTTATAAAGGCTTTTTGATTTCTCATAAAAGCAGACACTCTGCTTGCGGAAATACTAAATTTACCAGGAATAACATTTTTGCGTCATCATACATCTTCATTCTTCGGCAATTCAACTTGATACACAACATTGGGGGATTTTCGTTTTGACAATGTAATGGAAAGAAAAGTAAAAAATCAATCTACTTAACTTGAATGATTTTCTGAAGCTGAAAAGACTGGGAATGATAATCAACAGACAATAGGGATAACTTGAAACTGATTTTACTGTATAACTGGTTGCAACTAAGATTTTAAATAAACTTGAGTGAATTTAAGAACTCCAAAACAAAACAACGACCTATCTATACACCCCTCAACCCCAGATTCCTTGTGAGTGAACACAATTTTCTCCCCTAACCTTCATTTTTCATAAGATGAACAGTCTAAAGTGCAAAAAAAATCTATGAATGTCTGAAATTTTTTTTTCAATACATAAAAACAATTTTTCTATGTAATGAACATGGAAATTTGCTGGGATTTCGATACATAGAAAAAGTTTGAGATGTGGGAGTTCTATATATGGAAGTTCGACTGTATATCTATACATAAGTGAAATTAAGATTTCTACACAGCCATGGGCAGGTAAACAGCAGCATCTGCTAAAATGAGTTTTTGAGATCTTTGAAAAAACTAGTTTTTGATTCCGTACAATAGTAAAATGTTGCAATTGGACATTCTTTTCATGCTTTATTTTCAGAGTAAACAAAATGAGCAAGCTTGTACAATATGGCTGAAGTACATTAGAAAACAAAAATGCCAAAAAGGAAAAATTGGCAGATTCTGTCCTTTATCTTCCCAAGGCAGTGAATTCTTATAAATCAAGATTTTAGAAACTTGTTCTTTAAAAATTGTGCATTATCAGGGTTCATTCTCAAAAAGTGCATTGTTTCGACTTCTAGTTTTAAACCTTTAAATATGTTTAATTTTATCAAAATGTTCTTCAGAGTATTTAATTTTTCTTTTTGCTTTTGATAAGTTCTTCACTTAATATTTACTTTCCTTCTTTCAAGTAGATGAATAAACAGTAATGAAGTTGGTCCCAACCTTATTATATGAGTGTTATAAAATGAAACAGGAGAAGAATG
This sequence comes from Uloborus diversus, assembly GCF_026930045.1. NCBI lineage: Eukaryota > Metazoa > Arthropoda > Arachnida > Araneae > Uloboridae > Uloborus > Uloborus diversus. The sequence goes on along the minus strand of NC_072734.1, from coordinate 138,046,063 downwards.
CTCAAAGCCTTCTATACATATAAACAAAACATAAACATCGCTATTTTCCTAGTAGTCATACTCCCCTCCCCCAACTTTTTTCCAAAAGGCAATACAAACTGAAGATGGTTTTTTTTTTTGGGGGGGGGGGGCAGTTAAAGCATGTGTGCGCAGATTAGAGCTTTCCAATGTGGCTGGTTCAAGTGAAAAATGGTTTGAAATTTTATTAAACTGGAAATGTGCAAGAGGATTCAGCAAAAAGTTTCTGGAAATTCGAAAATAGATTTTTGGTTGCAAATAATGTAGAACAAGAAAACTTTTAATAGAAAAAAGTACAACAGAGGTTCGAAAGTCTGAGGTTCCGGTTAATTCAAGGTGCTTATTGACTTTTAATGTTTTTCTTTAATAGCTAATATTATTTGCATTAAAATCTGAAAATAAAAATCTTTCGCCATTGTAAAATTTCCTTACAAAGTAATAAAAATGGTTTTGAGTGGCCGTTCTCAGCAACACTCGCCAAGTGTCACGAAACTTTCTTTGGCTGCTTGAAATGTATTAAGATAACCTTTTTAGACAATAACGTGATGCAAAAAACAGCTTGTACTTTAATAATAACTTGTACGAAAATTTAACCTTCTACCATTATCGACTAATTGTTTTTGTGTTACATAAGATACATAACATGCAAGCACATACATACAAATGACGCAACAAAACTAGCTTTTTTGATTGCCAACAAGTTCATGCAAAATTAATTCATTTAAATCATCATTCATTTCATTATTCATTTAAATTAAGTGCAGACACAGTGAGAAAAAGTAATAAAAATTCCTTTAAGGGTTATTGAAATGGAAATTTATGTTGAAATTCAATTAACAAATTTTTTATTTAAATAAAAGTTCCTTTTCTGTACAAAGAAATAAAAAGAGCACGTCCTTACTTATGTCTCTCAAAAAGCATTAAGTTGCAATCGTGAAGAATTTTCTGGATAATCCAAGATACCATGAGCCTCAATTAACTCAGATTTTTAAGACTCTACTGTCTAGCCGAAGTTTAAATTTTATTTCCTATTTCTTTTAACTTGTAAATTTACCTTTTTTTTTATAAATAAGCTGTAAGTATAGGATCTTACCGCTTGTTACATAAGACTTTTACCTTCATTTTGTGAGTTACTTGTGGTACCCGCACAGCTTTTCCCGTATTAGAAAAATTAAAAGGTCTTTTGGTTCGCCTGCATATTTACAAATAATGTATGGTGAATTTTCTCGCCAATTGGCTTATACCCATGTTACAGTTCCACATTATGATAATTTCGTATCTCGCCAATTGGCTTGTGCCCATGTTACGGTTCCACGTTATGATAGTTTCGTAATTTACTCGTCCATCTTATGATAGTTTTGTTCTTAAAATTGGAATAGAAAAGGAATCGCATCGAATTTTCAAAAAATCGCTTCGAGGTGCACACCCCCATGCTACAAACTAACTTTGTTCCAAATTTCATGAAAATCGGCCGAACGGTCTAGGCGCTATGCACGCCACAGAAATCCAGACATCCTCTGGACATCCAGACAGAGAGACTTTCAGCTTTATTATTATTAAAGAAGTCACACCATTGCTTGCAGGCTCTCTCTAGTGTGCTAAATTACTTTTAGCTACCAGTTTCAAGGTTATCTCAGTTTCAATAAGAGGACACCTACCTCTATCTCGATCATTGGCTATTCCAGACTAATAAGTCCATAACAAAAACAAAGCTACAGTCTCTTTATGTGGTAACCGGGCTGTCAGTATATGTTTGTAGAAAGTTCTTTTTGTAAAGAAAACTTAACTGTGAAAATGGTTTAGAAGCTTTTTTTTTTTTAATGAAAGAAGTACTTAAGTAAATTATTGGACTTAAAAAAAAAAAATGTGCCTTGATTTGAAACAAAATATTGTTTTGAAGGGTTAACTGTCTCATGAACAAACTGAATTATTCAATTAGCGTTATCTAATGATAAAAGGCTTACTTTGTTGGCAACTCAGTATAATAGTTGTAATTTTTCAGTTTCAAAAAAAAAAAAAAAATAAATAAATAAAAGAGCCAGTTACCTTGAAATCCACGATTTTTTTTTTCAAATATGTTTCAAAAACTTTTGAAAAAATGGTCATCTTTTGCCTTTCCTTGTCCAACTTTTTGAAAAGAATTACAACTATGTCTGCGTGTCTTTTGTCCAATATTTATGTATTTCACCAATCAAATATCTATCAAATGTGTTTTCAGACATCCGAAGATAGTTGGGCTGTGACTTCCATACAACTGAACTATGACACATCTAATAAACTGTTTGATGGATCTAACAATCGTAAGCTTATTTGCGATCATTCACTAATTTTGTGAAATAATAATTTTCCTTTTTTTTCTTAATGATGACTCACCTTGACATTTTCATAGATCTGTATCTCAGAGCCAGAAGGACGTAAGTCACATTATGATAATTTTACAGGAGAAAGGAAAAACTTTTTTCTGATGCATGCAAAGGAGGGGATGCGCACTCTTATAACCCTGGTAAAAAATTGAAAAGGAATTTTTTTTTTAGAATTAAGTTCACATGGCTCCATGCGGAATAGAATTCTACATGCAATGCACTAATAAACGGAAAATCGCATTTTTGTGGATTTTGCGTCTTTCTGACTCTGAGGTACAGATATTTCAAGTGCATTGTTTTAAAAATATTCCATACTTTATTGTTTAGTATGAATTGAATATTAAAACTGCAATGTGAAGATAATCAAATGATAGTATTTTATAGTTAGGATATTGATTTACATGAATATTTGAAGTACACATATTTTTTACTAATGTATTTTTTTTTTTTTTATTTTTTTTATATTTTATATCTTGGATAAAAAAGGTCTTAAGTACTGTCGAACCTAGCTATCTCAAATTTTAGGGGACAGAATAAAATGTTGAGTCACAGAGGTTTTGATAAATAATAATAAGCAATTGGAACAAAAGCTAAGAGTTAACATTCTTTTGCATTGATATTTTCAACATTTTACAATATAGCATGTTTTGATTACATATTTTCAAAAATTCTGAGATTTTTACTTTTTCCTCAATTGAAACAATTTAAACATTTGAAGGATAAAATCTAGATAATGTCGCCTCAAAGCAATAGTGAGACATCTTATCCAAAGAATAACAGTAAGATATCCTACTGTTGCTTTGAGGCAATGATATATAAAGATGAAGGTTTATTTGATTATGTATATGTTTCTACGTTGGATTTTTGCCAAATTTGGCACAGAGGTTCTTTGATGCTCAGGAATTGTCATGGGGGGGGGGGGGGGAGATTTCCCTTATGGCAAATCCAGTTTTCATCAGAGCAATCTGAGCAATTATTCAGTTTCTATTTTTTGTCTTGGTGCCTTGAACTTATCCATAAAAGCCCAAAATTTGTCTTGCATATAAATATTGAAGTGTATTGCTGAATTTATTATTTGGTTTAATTTTTCAGTACGTAGTTTTGAAAAAATTTTCATTAAGAACTTGGTTTGCTTTCAGTTAAATATATATATATACACAGTCCAGTCTCATTAATGTGACCACCATGTACTTTCCACATCAGAGTTAAATAACCAATCACAGAAGGCAGGTGGCAGCACAGTGCAGTTGAGCGTATATAAAGGGTGTGTGAGGGCTTCGGAAAACATTTCAATCGTTGGCGTAATGCAGAAACGAAGCGATTTATCCAACATCCAAAAGGGCATGATCATTGGCTTTCGGGCCAAGGGTGGAAGCATTTCCGAAACGGCCGAGTTTGTGAACTGTTCTCGTGCCGCCGTGGTAAAAGTGTACTGTGCATGGCAAAATGGGACTGTCCAAAATCAGCGACGTGGCAAATGTGGTGCACCACAGGCCATAGATGACAGAGGCGAACGACGGTTGCGGAGATGCGTTCGGGCAGATAGACGGACTACCGTTGAGCAACTGACCACCAAAATTAACCAAAGGGCTACCAAAGTGTCTCCCAAACTGCTATTCAGCGAACATTGCTGCGTCTGGGCCTCCGAAGCAGACGCCTGGTTCGTGCACCTATGCTGACTGCTGTTCATCGACGACGAAGGCTAGAATTTGCACGCCAGTACAGCAGCTGGACGTCCACTGAGTGGCGACAGGTAGCATTTTCAGATGAATCTCGTTTTATGCTCCATCGGACAGATGGACGTTGGTGTATAAGGCGTGAAACCTGTGAAAGGAACCACCCTGCAACCATTGCCGGAACGGTCCGAGCTGGAGGCGGGAGCATTATGGTCTGGGGAATGTTTTCCTGGCATTCTCTGGGTTCACTGATCATTGTGGAAGGCACGATGGATCAAAACAGGTACGCATCTGTCCTTGCGGACCATGTCCACCCCTACATGCCCATTGCTTTTCCTCAGGATGATGGCATCTTCCAGCAGGACAATGCGAGGTGCCATACAGCTGCCAGTGTACGAGCGTGGTTCGAAGAGCACCAGGATGAGTTTACCGTCCTCCCCTGGCCAGCAAACTCACCTGACTTAAACCCAATCGAGCATCTGTGGGACCATCTCGTTCGAGTTATTCGCGCCTCAACCGCGTAATCTAGCGCAGCTGGCCTTGGCATTAGAGTCGGCATGGCTCAACATCCCAGAGAACACCTTCAGGGACCTAAGTGACTCTCTTCCTGCACATCTCGCAGCAGTCCGCTCTGCGAAAGGTGATTATTCTGGCTTCTGACAGATGGTCACATTAATGTGACTGGACTGTGTGTGTATATATATATATATATATATATATATATATATACACACACATACATATATATTTTGAAATTACTGGTTATTCTTCAAATGGCATTCAAAGCAAATTATGTTTTATTATTTTGGTTCTGATGTTTGCATGTTTCATTTGTTTTCATTCGGTCTTTTACTTTTGCTTTAGTTTTGTTTATTTGAAACCCGCAGATTTGTATTCCTGTTCATGTTTTCCAAATGGATGAAATTAATCAAAAGGTATTTTATTTTATACTTCAAAATGTTTTTATTATTTATGCTTGACTTTTTTGTTTTATATTTCTATTTTCGTTTCCTGCTGCAAAAAATTAAAAACAGTGCACATTTATTAATATTTTGTTTTCTCAATCAACAGAGATTTTACTGTAAAAGCAAGTGTAATTAAGGTATATTCTTAGTAATGTTTATATTTCAACTTGTTATTTAATTAGTTCAAGTATTATTTTAATTAGTTCAATTTTTTTACAACTATGTATACTACTTGTTTTGTGATAAATTATTATATTTAAAAAATTTGCTACATATTGGATTTTTTTAAAATACCGTATATACTCTCGTATAAGTCGAGAAATTTTGTCCAAAAAATGAGATCAAAGGAAGGGGGGTCGACTTATACGCGGGTCAAATTTTGAGAAATTTTTTTTCCGATCAACAAGAGCTGGGAAGCTACGAGAAATGCTGATGTGCGGTTACAGGTAGTTGCTTATAAGTTGATCTTGTGAAAAAGTAAACTTATTCAAAAATAATAAATAAAAAAACCTAAATAATACACATAATAAAGAGGAATAAAGATAATTTTATTCCTCTTTATTAAGGATCAAATCGGCGATTAACAAATATCGTGAACCGTATGAAAATACTTATCGTCAACAGTCACGCCATTCAAATAATTAACTGCTATACTTTTTGTTTTAAGAGTGGCAACATACTTGCTTAATCATATCTTTTCAAAGCACGTGCGCACTTCTGCTTCCTGGTTGTGATCATTGAGGTTGTGATATCATTGACGATTCTGCAGCCGCCGATGCATACGATGACGCGGTGATGACGGAAGCGGACTTTAATGAACTTTTTTTTTGCGTCCGACTCGGAATCCGAGTTCGAAGGCTTTTAGAAATGTTTTCCTACTTAATTCCTATTTTATTTGTAAATAAATATGTTCATTATTTTGAAATTTCTTTGAAAATAATTCGCGATGTTTTTGGAAAGTATGGGGGTCGACTTATACGCGGGTTTTAGATTTTTTCTGGATTTTTTCTCTGAAAAAGGGGGGTCGACTTATACGCGAGATCGACCTATACGCGAGTATATACGGTACACCAATACTTAAATTGCATTAAATTCTAGAGTGCTGTTATATTATCCATTTGAAGCTTGACTTTTTTAGTTAATTAAAAAAAAAAAAAGTATTGTATCTATTTTGCTCCCTTAAGATAGAAACATGACTGCTACGAGCAAAGATTTGAGCCTGTTTGAAACACCAATGGGCCGGTCTTATTTCTGCCCAGGGCATGAAACTGTGCTGCTCTACAATGAAGATAAAAAACAAGTAGCTACTGTTAAATTGAGTGAAATACAGCTGCAGCCTTATCAAGTTGAAGATAACAAATTCAGTGAAGGTATGTATTTTTGCATGAATTCTTCAAAATTATTAGGCTGAGATAAAAAAATTCACCTTGCCCACTATGTTCACCCATTCTTGTCTCACCTGATTATTGTCTCTTCAGATTTTTACAGAACTTTCCTGTTACCAAGAATGGAAGTCTTCTGCATTTTCGCAGAAATCCGCTATTTTTAAAGGTTTTGCGGGGTCAAAACTTTGGTGTACCCCACCGGTCGCCACTTTAGTCGCTTCTTTGGTTGTGACTTTACTTATCAATTTGATGGTTGCGTGTAGAGCACTTTCAGGCGGAGAACACTATCTCAAGAGACGACGAACATTCTTGGTTAAACATTAAAACAATTTTATTAAGAACTGGTAAATGCTAAAACGTTAAGAACCAATTAAATAGTAAATGCGAACATAACTAATCAATCAGCCGCTCTGCACGAGAGCAGGGACGCGACACAAGCTAACACGCGCGGAGAGGAACTGCTACTGACACATCAATGGCGGCTGTTTTTCTGCTGCATTGCTGAGTGGAAGTGAAAGTTAGTATTTCTTGGTGGAAGTGAAAGTTCGTTTTTTAGCAGAAAACTAAAGTTTATATTGTTGAATCCACCACAGTACTCCCCCCCCCCCCCCCCCGCCCCAAGTGCCAAAGGCACTGAGGGCTACGAATATCTTGTGTTGAATCTCACTCGTCGTCCGGAACGAGTTATTGTAACAGGTGCTTTAGGTTGCTGGAAGGGTTGAACAGACTGGTGAGCTGGATCTGGTGGTGGATGTGGAGGTGAACGGTCTGGTTCGTAATTGAGCAGAAAGGCGGGCTTGAGTCGGTCGATATTGATTACGGAAGGTTTACCGTTGATATTTAGGCTGAAGGTCTTGTCTGTATGTTGCATTACCAGGTAGGGTCCATTATATGGAGGTTGAAGAGATTTTTTAACACCATCAACACAAACAAATACGTGGGTGGCTTTACTTAGAGAAGGATGAATGAATGTTGATCTTTTGTCATGGGAAGCAGTAGGAGTAGATTTTAATGACTGCATGGATTGACGAAACTGTTGTAGAAAATCGTGGGGTTCAATATTGATTGTTGGTTCTTCTAAGTATTCTGCTGGTAATCGGAGAGGAGCACCATAAACTAGTTCTGTGCAGGTGCACTGCAGATCTTCCTTTGCTGTTGCTCGAATTCCTAATAGAACTAGGGGTAGAGCACGAATCCATTTTCCTTTATGGCAGCGGAGTCCTTGTTTCAGGGTTCTGTGGAAGCGCTCAACCAACTCGATCCCAGAAGGGTGGTAACTCCCTGTTAAGCTCCTAGGACCTTGTTAAGTATGGAGAACAGGTTGCTCTGGAACTGCCAGCCTTGATCGGTGTTCACCATAGAGGGCACTCCGAATCTAGCTATCCAATGGAAAATAAATGCGTTTGCGACAGTCACTATGGTCATGTCCACTATAGGGATGGCTTCAGGCCATCTTGTACATCTGTAAATACAGGTGAGCAAGTACTGGTAACCATGAGATGGTGGAAGGGGTCCAATGATGTCTAGATGAACATGTTGGAACCTTTGGCGAGGTAACTGGAACTGTTGGATTGGGCTGTGCGTGTGTTTGATCACTTTAGACTCCTGGCCCTGTAAACATGTTTTTGCCCATTCCGAAATGTCCTTTGACATACTCGGCCATACGAATCATGATTTGATTAACTTTTTGGTGGCATTAACTCCAGGGTGGGAAAGGTTATGTAGAACATCGAAGACTCGCTTGCGGTGGTCTTTTGGCACGAATGGTCATATTTCTCCTGTAGCCACACAGCAGTAGATTTTCCGGGATGGAGTTAGATTCATTGGTTGAAGACAGATATATGTATTTTCAGATAAAAGAATTTTCTGGAGTTCTGGGTCGGTATTTTGTGCATCAGAAATTTCCACCAAGTCCACTAAAGAACTGCAAATATTATTTATCCTGGATAATGTATCGGTGACAACATTTTTGTCCCCGGCGATGTGCTGAATATCAGTTGAAAATTGTGTGATAAAGTCTAGATGTCTGAGCTGACTAGGGGTAAAAATTGTCAGGTTTTTTTGAAAAGGCAAAAGTTAAGGAGTGATGGTCTGTATATATGGTAAAAATTTGGCCTTCAAGTAAATGTTGAAAATGATCTACCGCGGAATATATGGCAAGAAGCTCTGTATCGTAAGTGATATACTTCCTCTCTGCACTTGACAATTTATGAGAAAAGAATGCTAGGGGTTTAGAACCCTCAGGTGTCTGAGAGTTCAAAGCAGCTCCTACTGAGAAATCTGATGCATCAACCATAAGAGCCAGTGGACAATCAGGAATGTAATAAGTCAAAGTTGTAGCTTCAATTAATTGAGATTTACATTTTTCGAAAGCAAGATTAGAAATATCAGTTTAAGGTACAGGACGTTTATGGTTTTTTTTTTGGGAATATTTCAGAACTTCATTAAGGGAGCTTGGATTTCTGCAGCTTTAGGCAGGAACCGCCTGTAGAAATTGAGCATTGCTAGAAATCGTCTTAACTCAGAAATAGTTTGAGGTTTTGGAAATTTATTTATTGTTTCGACTTTATCAGGAAGTGGTTTCACACCTTCAGCAGTTATGAGGCAACCAAGAAATTTTATGGAAGTCCTGCCAAGGTTGCATTTATCAGGATTTAATTTTAACCCGTGCTGGTTTAAGCGGGACAATACCTCATGCAAATGTTTGATGTGTTCATCCTCTGATGAAGAAGCAATCAATATATCATCAAAGTATGGAATGCAAAAATAAATATTGGATAAAACCTGATGTATATGTCTCTGAAAAGTTTGTCCTGAGTTTCGTAACCCAAAGGGCATAGAGGTGTATTCGAGCAAACCAAAAGGTGTAGTAACTGCAGTTTTTTGTATATCAGGAAGGTTTATGGCGATCTGGTGATATGCCCTGGCTGTCTAAAGTAGAAAAAAAATTGATTTCCCGTGCAAAGATTGAGTACAGCCCTGAATGTGAGGGACAGGATATCGATCTGGTACTGTTATAGAATTAAAACAACGGTAGTCACCACAGGGTCGATACTCCCCATTTGATTTTTTTACAACATGCAAGGAGCTTGCCCTAGGGCTTTTAGATGGGCGGATTATGCCCTGGGAAAATAAATACTTAAATTATTTTTTAACAGCTTTGAGAATATTAGGATCTAGTCTTCTTGACTTTGAATATACTGGCGGACCTTTGATTTCAATAAAATGATACACTTTATGAGAATCGGAGGGATTTACAGGTTGTGATGGGTTTATGAGTTCAGGGTAATCATTAAGAATTTTGTCAAAAGCACCATTCCCAATAAGTATTGAAAGACTTGATTCAGGGGAAGTGAGCATAGAAATTTTTCCATTTGACATAATTTTTGTATTAGCGTCTATAACTCTATAATGTTTGGCATCGACAAGCAAGTTAAAATATCTGAGAAAATCTACCCCGATAATAGGTTGTTTAACATCAGCAACAATGAAAGACCATGTAAATTAGCGTCGTAAATTGAGATCGAGTACCATGCGTTTAGTTTCATAAGTCGCGGTTTTCGTGCCATTGGCGGCATATAATGTTAAATCCTGTTGTGGTTCAGAGTTTGGAGCATAAACTTTGGGCAGGACTGAAATATCTGCACCAGTATCAATTAAAAATGAAAGTTTTGATTTAGAATCTGCCATCAAAATTCGATTTATTTGGCGATCAACATTTTGGCCAGTAAGTGACCGCCCTAGGAGTTTCTCTGATTGCGAAATGAGCAAGGAAAATTGCACTTTCTAGCTTTATCACCAAAATTCACATGATAAAAGCAAATACCATTTTCAGGCTCCTTGTACGACCAATTTCGTGAGCTACTACGACGGCGGTAATTTTCATGATTCCTAGGGTATCTATTATGCTCACTATCTCTTCGTGTCATCCTATCATTAACTACGGAAGTCAGCTGTTGAACTTGTTGAGTTAGCTGATCAATTTGCACTTGAAGTGCAATATTCTGTGGAGGCAAGGACACATGCAAATTGCTGTTAAAATTCATGATTTAACGCCACAAGCATCAATTGATGCAAGTTGTGTCAAATCCTCATTTAAAGCAGCCAATATCGATTGTGTACTGCTAGGCAATCTTCCTAACCAAAAGGATTTCAATGAAGGCTCACCTACTGAATCACCACCAAGAGTCCAAGAGTACGCATGAGCAATTGTGACGGCCGCTGATCCCCCAGTTCTAATCCTTGTAATAGAGTTCTTATTTTTGAAAATTCACTTTCTGAATGCAAGTCAATTAACTGTTTTTTTAAAGTGTCATATCTATTGGTAGCTGGTGGTCTTGCAGTTATATCACTAACAGAACTTAAAATATCTGAGTCTATAGCTGCCGCAACATAATTGAATTTTGTTCCGTCCGCGGTAACATGAGCTAAAGCAAATTGAGCTTCCAAACTAAGAAACCATAGATTTGGGTGTGTTTTCCAAGAGGGTGGAGGTTTTACAGACGCATGAGAAACTTGACTTTCCGCATTTGAATTATCGTTTACTGAAGGAGTTATCATATTAAACTTGAATTAGCAATGATAAAAAAATTTAAGTTCAAATACATTAAATGACAAAATTTTATACACTAACCACTACAATCTACCATTGAGCACACAATAATATTAAAATGTAAAACAGTATTGATAAAAATTGCGTTACACATAAATACAGTAGGCAGTTCCCAAAACAAGTAAACCAAGCAAGATTTGAATGCTAGTCGTTTCAAAGGTGTTATACAATCGCTGAAATTAAAGACCATTTCCTTCAAAATACGAAAATGCTGTTGGGGAAAACCTACCCAGCTCAGACATCGTTGACATAGCACGTTTTACAACTACGGGTCATAACCACTTTCCGGGGTCACCACTTTGTGTACCCCACAGGTCGCCACTTTAGTCGCTTCTTTGGTTGTGACTTTACTTATCAATTTGATGGTTGTGTGTAGAGCATTTTCAGGCGGGGAACACTATCTCAAGAGACAACGAACATTCTTAGTTAAACATTAAAACACATTTATTAAGAACTAGTAAATGCTAAAACGTTAAAAACAAATTAAATAGTAAACGCGAACATAACTAATCAACCAGCCGCTCTGCACGAGCGCAGGGACATGACACAAGCAAACATGCTCGAAGAGGAACTGCTACTGACACATCAATGGCGGCTGTTTTTCTGCCGCATTGCTGAGTGGAAGTGAAAGTTAGTATTTCTTGGTGGAAGTGAAAGTTCGTTTTTTAGCAGAAAGCTAAAGTTTATATTGTTGGGTCCACCACAGTTTTATGGCTGTTTTTGAGATTAATCTAAATCTTGAAAAATCGTGACCGTAAATGGATAACTTTGAAAACTAGTCATCATAGTTTAAGTGAATGTTTATTATTTCTATCTCATATAAGCGAAAATTGAATTTTTTTTGGAAGTGTGCCAACATTGAACATGTGCAGCATTGAAAATGGCATGCCGTGTTAAAAAAGGTCAATCTTTTTGCATCCTGCAAGTATTTCGTTTCTTTCGAAAATTGAAAACTTTTTCAGCATATGCTACCTTTAATCATCTCATTTTAATATTTAATCCCGTAAGTTACTTATTTCCTCCTTTAATTTTGTTATTTTAAAATCATTGGTAATTTTTAACATCTCATTAATTTTATTGTGCATTTTTACTAATATTTTTAATGAATTTCATTATATCTTGATTTGTGTCTAATTCTAAATGGGCTTGTTCTCATTGCATTAATTTTCAATCCACATTGGATTCAGCTTTCTTTCCAAGCTGGCACTTTCATGCTTGTGTAGTAAAAATAGGGTTAATATAGGTTAAATTAAAGCATTTAACCCATTATTAAAGAAAAAGGGAACACTCTGTCTCTCACGTAACACCTCATATTTTTCACTAAAAGTAATAATTAAAAAAAGGTAACAATTTTTTTTCATTAAGAAATCGCAAATGTATTTGTTGTACTTTTGCAAAAAATGTCCTTTCTTACTTTTTAAGTTATTACTTTTTAATGAAATGCGGGACAAAATGACAGCTTTTTCATGGAATGGTCCATTAGATATTTTCCCAATCATAACTTTTGAAGCAGACGCACAAGCAATTTAAACTTTTTTTCAAGTGCTTTAAATACTGAGTAGAAATAGACGTCTTCAAAAATCTTAAACAAAAATTGACCTTATAAATTTTCTTTTATTTCAATCAAATTTTTCAAATACAGATAAATGGTTTCAATGCATGCTTTTTCCCACAACTTTTGAAGTCAGTGCAACAATTTAACATAAAACCCGATCTAAAACCATAAACCAATTAGAAATACAAATGTAAATAGTATCGAATATCAATTAACTCAATTAAATAATATTCTAAGATTTGCATGCGTTTCGCACCAACACTCTATTAGCCAAACAATTAACTTTGGTTTGTTTCTGATTTTTAAGCAACTTCAGTGTTTTTTTTTTTTTTAAGTACTCAGAAAATAAATTCATTTGCAATTATAAACTACATGAATGGTCAGTTGACTTCCGCCCCCTCCCCAATTTTTCTTTTCTTTTTTTTTTTTTTCGTCCTACAGGATATGATAATTTTGACAGTTTAAACTCGAGGGTGAAGAAAACTAGTGATTATTGTCCCCCAACAATATTAATTTTGTCACTTTCCTACTTATTGGTCTTTGTGAATTATTTTCATTGTTTGAATTGACTGGGCGATACATTCTAACGCTTCAATATTTAGTAACGATTAATTTTATAAACTTGTTAACGAGAAAATCTGCTGCTTCTGTTTCCAACATATGCTTATTTAAACTTAGAAAAACGGAATTAGAAATTTTTCTCATAACTCTTGTGGCTTCATGAGTAACATTATATTTTTGTGTTTTATTCCCAAAACTTTTTCACATTCTCGCTCAATTGTTCTTCACAAATGTACATATTTCAATGGTTGCAATCTTGCAATAAGTTATCATACTTGAATGTGTCTCAAAATTCTTAAATTTTATTATGCCTATTTTTTGGTTTATTGTAGTTAAGACTGCGTTGCAGTCGTCGCAGTTCACAACAGAGTGCACTTGCCGGACAAAAAATCCAGCGTAGTCAGAAACATCATTAATATACTGCGTCATGTTAATTGAGATGATTTCTGAATTTTCCAAATCGTCGTAAGAGGAATCGGAAGAAAAGGCTTTCTTTCAAAGCATTTTTGTTACGCTTCAAATTTAATCTCAGCATTTGAAGGTTGTCAAAATCAGCGCAATTTAAAGAACTGAACTCCTTAATTTCCGTATGACTGAATAACCTTTTTTTCGCACTTCGAAATTGTCCGACGATTATTGTTGAATCCCCCCTCACAACCTGATCGCACTGAAAAAAGTTTCAAGGTGATCCTGAGTAAGCTTATAAGTCATTACGCAGTTTAGAACTGGAATTCGGGCACCTACATACTTTTCATATGCTCCCAGCACACTTTTCATAGAAATTAGGAAACTTAAAAATCCAGTTTTTCGAGGACATACTATAACTAATTTTCCATCGCTTGTTTTTAGTGATTTAATATAATGCTCGGCATCTTCAATAAATTGCTTAAAATATTCTTAATTTTGACTCCGCAGGGGACTTTTTTTGTCTTTAGCAGAAAGAAAGATTTCTGTTACTCAGAAAGTTCACTATGTCTTTATTTTTTTAATAAAATTGGCACCAGCATCGCATTTATCAAACCCTCTTTCGCTAGAAAATCTCAGATTCACACATATAGAGATTTCTCCCATAAGTATAATGAAAATCTTCAGACAATCCTAGGCTTTTAACGACGCTTCGCACTGTTTTTCTCTGCCTCCCGAGAAGAGGGAGACACGATGTCCCTTGATCACGTGATTCTCGGCAGAATCATGATGACCCCACTTTCTCCGGCCGAAATACGCTGCGCTGTAGGAGAAAGGCCTATCTATCCCTTTTAAAGATCTATGGTGGATACACTACTTTGAAAAGCATTTAGCCTGATGTATCCTTTTTTTTTTTTTTTTTTGTTCAAATCATTGCAGGATTAAAAAATTAAATTTCAAGAATAAAATTTTTCAACATTTGAAAGTTTGTTACGTTTATATAGTTGATGAAACCCACTTCTTTGAAAAATGCTAAAACTTGTAGCAAATTCTTCAAAACTGTTCATGTTTTAGATGCAATTAGCTGGGTAAAGAACCCCTGCATGGGAGTTAAAACTGAAATAATAGCAAGTTGCTTTCAATTTGCTTTCATCATGATGATTCAAAAGCTGATATGTCAGAGTGGAATTTTGTGTCAAAAATGAACCCGAAAGTTTGCAGTTGTTAGTGCATCAAGCAAAGTTTAGAAATACAAATTGATGTAACATAACCTGAAAACATTGTGTAGATCAAGGTTCCGGATAGTGCGGGAGAACCCGAGAATTGCACCCTTTTACAAGAAATCTCGCCCTAAAAATAAGTCCCAAAAGTTGAGTCATCATCAAATTCTATTGTGAGGTTTGTAACTACTCAACTTAATTACATTCTGATATGTGAATAATCTTTTAATTGGACTCATGAAGTTGTGATTCACACTTTGCTCTCATACTGAAATAGGAAAAAAAAAAAAAGCTATATTCAGGATAAACAAGCTCTGTATGGGAAATCTGATCTAATGCTCTCTTCATACAATCTAAAAATCAACTAGAATGCTTTTCAACTAGTTAAATGAACTTGTAAATTATTGTGAATGTATTTTAGTGCCATTGCATGGAAAACTGTATGTGACGCCTCTCTAGATTTCATTAAAAATAATACTTTAAAATATCAATGAACAAATTTTTTCTGCTTAATAAATTAAACTTATACATGATTTCTTAAGCAAAAAATTTTGTCATTACCCTTTAATATTATTACTTTTTAATGAAATATATGATCCGTCATGTCGGGACAAAGGTTTGACTTTTTTGTGAAAGGATGTATTAATATAATTGTTCATATTTTGATTATTCTCCTTTACTTTTTCAAACAAATGCCATACTGTTAAATTACTTTCAGAGAACCGCTGCACTCAAGTTATTCTGGAAGGCCCGGATATATTTGCTGTCAATGAAACAATTCCCCTTGCTGTTGGAAGCACTTTGGCCTTGATTACGTTGCTGATTTTGGTTGGATTTTCAGTTCATCGAGCTTACCGTGCAGCAAAACCTGACTACAACTCAATGCAATAGACTACTATTTCTTCTGGAAAGTGAAACTGATGATGTGTGAATTACTTATGTTGGCCTTAATGAGATCCTTTATTGGAAAAAATTTGTGGTGAAAAAAATTGAATCCTTTATAGTATCAAGATGTGAATTTTTCTGAACTAAGTAGCTTTGAGGTGACTTTGTCATGCATTTCCAAAATAACTGTGTACTGGTTTTACTGTTGTAAATCAAGTACAATTCTAAAACTAAAAGAACTTCGAACTTTTATTTTAAAACACTTATTTCTGAACCTGTCTTTTCAAATTTCATACCCATTTTTCCCCGTGATGCATTCTATAACTAAGAATATATGTGCTTGAATTTGTTTTACATTTAGTAACATGACAACTCAACGAATCAAACGAATTTTTTTTCCAGCTTTCAATCTGTGGTTTTCCGAATACAATCTCTAATTAGCTTAGGAATGAGTGAGTCAACCTCCATGGGAAGGTTGTGTGTTTATAATACATATCTACATATTCAATAAAAAAAATTTGAGCAGTGAAACCCTCTTATACAGATCAGTTGGTACCAAGTGTTGTCTAGACAAGAGATAAAGGTCTCCAATGCTTCTATGCTTGATTCAGATGTTCTGTGCTTCAGGATATAAAAATAAACAAGAGGTGAGACTACTGCATCCTTAATATTGCTTGTATATTTACTTACAGAATTTTAACATCACAATAAAGACAAAACACATAATTTTATCTATTGAAAATTCAAAAACAGTAATATAAATGGTGGTATCGAAGAAAAAGAAATGATTTTTAAAAAGTCTTGAACTTATTTTTTTTTTTAAAGTACAACATACTAAAATATAAAACTATTCAGTACAAAACTTTTTATACAGTGGAGTCTCCACTTACGCGAGGGATACATTCCAAGAACCCTTTCATGAGTTGAAATTTTGCAGTGTGAAAAAAGTATTTATACGACTTTTGCATAAACATAAATTTATTTTAGACAATTGTAAACACCACTCAAACTGTTTTAAACTAATCCTTAAGTATCTGTGGACATTTTCTACACTAAGAACTGAATTTGTACTGCAATAAAACAACCTGTGTTATTCAATATAAAATACTGTTATGACGCCAAAATCAATGAAAGAGAGGGACATAAAGTGTTCTACTGTACATACAGTAAGCAATATTAATAATGCAGCACTATTATACTACTGTGCAGTTGATAGAGTAATAGTAATTATAATTAAAAAATGAAGATGATGATGGTTAGCACTGTGCAGGTGATCATAATGTTATCAGTCTTCTCCTGCACATTGAGGATCTTTACTTTTTCTTTAATTGTAAGAAACTTACTCTCCTCTAGCTTAAGGTGAAGCACTGCGCTTAGGTGCCACTATGTTAAATTAACTTTCTCATTTAGAATTTTAAAAAAAGATATGCTTGGAAAATTCGGAGAGGTATTTGTTTACACTAACAGAGCAATGTTTAGACAAGTACAGTGTGGGAACTTCCGCTTTCAGTGATCTAAAGGGATGAAAGTCCATTCAGGAAACCAATATTTAGTAGACAATAACAAAGCACATACTTATGCCCTGTGATTCCCTTTTGAGAACGTTCGTATTGCAGAGCAGGAATTCATATTAACTCTAAAATTCGCTACTCGAGAAAACTCACATTGAGCGTGAGTCCACTGTACATATAAACAAATGAAAACTTATGTAACATATCGGTAAAAAAAAAAAAACTAAGTAGATGTTTACAAAAATTTGTGTTATTAAGAGTCATGTATCCACATATTTTGTCTTGCAATAAAATGATAAATTGCTGTTTTGTTCAAACAATTCTTACATTTTTCAGATAAATCTTATTTTGTCTTAAATAAGTTATATGTAAGATCTGCATTAGAAGAAGTCTGTATAAAAAGGGTTTCATCATATATTTTTAAAAATCTTACCTTTTCAGTGTACTAGTGTACTATTGAATCTAAAAAATAATGTAAATGTTTTGAAAACAATGAAAAAAATGTAACAATAATGATTTAAATATTGTTTCAAGTATTTTTTTAAATTGGACAATATTATTAACTAAGAATATAAGCATTATTTAAATGCTGATTATTATTTTAAGAAGGGAGGATGGCAGTAGTTCTGCTCCTATCAGGTTACGTATTGTACTAAACATTCATAATTACACTCATTATGTAAACACTATGATATTTTTCTCACAAAATGCTTGAAAAAATATAATGCAATGTAATACTAAGTATAAAAAATTATAATTGTCTGAATTTTGCTATGCAGCAGAGGGTTGCCATTAAGCTTGGGCAAGGGGGGCAATTACCTTGTATCCTGCACTTGATGGAGTCTTTTACTACAATAAGCTGAATCTGAAAGGGTTATAATTGCTGCTTAGATTCATTTTTTGATCAAAAATGAGCCAAAAAAAAAAAAAAAAAAAATTATGTAGAGCCGATAATTTCTTTAAATTTGAAGTGTAATTCTAATATTTTTTTCTTCTTTCCAATGTCCTATTGTTACAAACAATAGAAAAAAAATCAACTTCAAAAAGATCATAGATTTAATGTTTAGTAAATGTGTTTACTTAGACATAAATGAAAAATTTTGTGCAAGAAAATTTAGCAATGTATAAAAAGCTTGAATGTGATGAATTAATTACACTTATAAAATTTAAGAAAGCAACTGTAATGTCTAATAATAAATAAAAATAGCTAATGGGTCAATATTAATATCGTTTGTGAATAAATTCTGACTATTTTTCTTATTTTTGTAATTAAGTTCTGAATTTGAAAATTAGGTATTTAATTTAAAAAAAAACAACCCTTTGAAATTTTAATTTCTATCAATTTTATCTTCCTTTAAAAGAAACCTTTAAGTTCTGCCCACAATTACTGCAAAAGCTAGTGACAGTCCTGATATAGTTGACATAAGTAAAATAATTTTTTAAGCAAAAAAAAAAAAAGGGAAATCCCCCTTTTTCAGTGTTCTAAAGCTGTAGAACTGTAATAATGAATACATATGAGAAATGATGAATATACATAATAATATAAATATTAGAAATCTGTAAATACTCTTATAACTGAATTTTGTATTTTTTTTTTTTGCAAATGCTACATCAGTTGATTAACTTTCTGGATAATAATGGTCTGCTGTTGGGTTTGCAGTATGGTTTTAGTAAAGGAAGATCCTGTGTAACCAATTTATTGTATTTGTATGATAAGGTTACAATGGCTTTAGATAACAAAAAGTGTGTAGATACTGTTTACATTGACTTTTTAAAAGCTTCCGATAAAGTATCACATGTTGCTCTGCCAAGCAAACTGGTTTGTATTAGAATAGATGAGAAAACTTTAATTTGGGTTAGAAATTGGCTTATGGGAGGAAACAAAGAGAAGCTGTTAGGGGTAATTATTCTCTGTGGACTTACATTTTGAGTGGGGTTCCACAAGGTTCAGTTTTGGAGCCATTGTTGTTTATTATTTTTCTTAATGATGTTAGTTTATTATTTTTCTTAATGATGTTAGTGAAAGTCTCTCTGGAAACATTAATATTTTTCCTGTTGATGTCAAAGTAATGGGGATAGTTGACAGTGAAGATCAAGGGAAAAAGCTTCAAGAGGATTTAGATCAAATTTCTAAGAGGGCAGTTAAGTGGGGTTTGCTTTTAAATGTTGGAAAGTATTAAGTGACTGGTATGGAATGGCTTGTTATTTACATTTAAGTCATGGAAGAATGGCATATAAGCTGTCATTTACAGGCATCCATTATTACCAAAAAAGAAAGAAGTGTTGATCTGCATGTCTTAATTAGTCAAGGCTTTAAGCTTAGTCAGCACTTCAGTACAGCAAGTAACAAAACCAACAGAATGTTGGTCCCCCCCCCCCTATAGATCTATTTTACTTACTTCTAAGGAAGTTCTACCTTTATACAGAAGTTAGTTCTGCCCTCATTTGGAGCATGCTGTACTGTTTTGGTCTCCTCATCTTAAAAAAGATATTGACTTATTGGAAAGAGTTCAAAAGAGAGCTACTGGCTTAGCAAAACGATTTTCGAATTTAGACTATGATTCGAGGCCTAGAATGCTTAATATGTATAATCTTGAGCAAAGGAGAGTAAGAGTGGTCATGAAGTCCAGTTGTCTAAGTTCATTAAAATGGAGGATTTGTTGGTGGGCTAAATTTTTGCACAAATGGTAAGGGAAAAGACCATTATTTTAAGATATTCAAACTACAAGATAATCTTTAAGTTAGAAAAACAGGGTTGTAGGCATTTGGAGTAGTTTACTGAAGGCCACTGTTACTAGCAATGGGGTGAATAGTTGTAAGAGGGCTTTTGATGTTCATTGAGATTAATAAATTGATGAGGACCAGTCTAGCTGGACCCAGAACCTTTTGCTGGTCCTCATATTTGTATTACATATGCTGTTTAAACATGAGTTTATTTTAAAATATTCATATTATTCTAATAGTTTAAAACTTCAGTAAACACTTAGATTTTATTTCATGATCAATGAAAATTAGTTAATGTGCAAAAACATGCATTTTTGTAACTGTTATACACTTTTTAAATTCAACCAACAATTTTTTTGTTCTTCTTATCACCACCATCTATATATTTTTTAATATTAAAAATTTTTAAGTGTTAATTAAATTATTTCGTAGTTATTCTTTTTTTAATTTTAATTCTGTATTTTAACCTTTTGATTTAAATAATATACTATTCACAATGGTAAAGTTATTTTTTTAATAGAGAAACACACACACAAAAAGGGCACTGAATCCTAGATAATTTACATTAAATAACTTGTCAAGAACTATCCTACTTATAAATAAATAACTTGTCTGTTTTATGTTCTAAAAAAATTATATTTGACAAAAAGTGTGTACTCACCAAACTATCATTACCTATTAGAAATGTATTGTTATATTCAATGGTGTGCAGTAAGTGTAAAATGCCATGCTTTTTGAATTATTAAATGAGAATATAAACTAAGCATATATTATAGTTATTTAATTTTTAATGTAACATTTCTTAATTTTTCAAACTGTGTTGACTCATTACAAAGTTAAAAAAAAAAAAAAAAAAAAAAAAAAAAAAAACTTGTAATTATGTAATATAAATTATACACATTATTCATGCATTCTTTTATTACAAGTATCAGGTCCGTTATTTTGACTTTGTTGAAGGAGAGAGGTAAAATTTATGCACTCAACATTAGTATTTACACATATACTTATACATACAATGTGAGTGTATAGCTAAAAGCCAATGAGGAGGACAATTGCCCTGTCCTAACTCACTAAAATGACCAGCCTGGCTAAGACATTCAGGCTCATTTAAATAGATAAATTATAAATTGATGTTTTCTTTTTATTATTAGTTTTATTTATTATTCCACACTAAAGGAACCTTTTTTTTTTTTTTTTTCTTTCTTGATTAAGGTAAAAATCTTGAAATTTATATTGCTGAAAATAATTCTATGTATGACTAATATGTTGTGATGAAAAAATGTTATTTTTTACTGCTATAAATACTCTTAAACTTGTAATAGAAATGTTACATAATCTTTAAAATATATATGTATTTGTTTTATTTAACAAAACTTTACAATTGTGTTCTGAAAAGACAATTTGCATTTTCAATATTTATTGATTCAGGTCCCAATTTCAAATCTTGTTATTCATTTAAAAAAATGTTTAATGTAGCACTTTAATATATACCACGGAAAATTTATTGAAATAAATGTTACAAAAATATTTGCTTGAGGTTTTTTTTTCAGATTATTATTTTGTTTATTATTGTAACGAATCCGGCGAGACTTCCAACTTTCTTGAAAGGACGACACAGTTCTTGATAAAAACACAGGAGCTTTATTTACACTATGTACAGGAGAAATCGTTACCAACTGCTAAATTAATCTTCATCAATTAAACAAGTATCACTCAACACCGTAAACTCAACGGTTACACACGTATTTACTTCCAAATACGAAAACAACACAGCGAAATGCCTCGCAATAAACAGAGCTAATACACTCTCAGTACAAATTCTCAATCGAAACTAACTTTCCATCATGCGGGACGCTTTTATAAACATCGAAAGAAATCTCTCAAATATTTCACAAGATTCCAAACGCTTCTCGAAAATAGTAGACCGTTATCAAATTTTATCAATGAACAAAAAAGGAAATAGGGGGGGGGTCGTATACTTTAGTCGAATGTAAAGGGGTTGTATATTCATTACGGGAAACTATTTACAGGTCACGTTACTACAATAGTTACTATTTACAGAATTCGTAACATTGCCCCCTTCCTAAGGACTGCACGTCCCGGGCAGTACAATCCCCAGAAAGGGTGCCAAACTTCTATCACAAGTTCACAAATACACACATTAAATAATAAACAATAATGCATAGGAAACACAATAATAACAAGAAATATTACTAAACATTAAAAGCAAAAAAATTATCTACAACTTTTATGTTATCAACCATGGTTGTTTACGTAATACTCATGAACTATGGCCATAGTACGGGGCTAACCGATCATGATGTACAACCCTAGGTTTTGCATTAGGTGATTTTTGGATCCTCACTACGACGTCATTCAGTCGGTTAGGGACTTCGTAGGGTCCATCCCAATGCGACTGCAATTTGGGTGAAAGACCTTTCCGTCGGATAGGATTCCATAACCAAACCTTGTCGCCTTTGTTGAATTCATGTCCAGTAGACCTTGTGTCGTATCGGGTCTTCATCTTCTCCGCCGCGATGTTGATTCTCTCTCGTGCGAAGTAATGAACGTCTTCCAACCGGGCCTGGAGATCCTGGATGTACTCCTCAGGCGATGAAGGCGCATCCGGAGGATGACCGAAGACGAGATCACAAGGTAGCCGAAGCTCTCGTCCGAAGAGCATCTGAGATGGGGCAAATCCGGTAGTCTCGAGGACAGCACTGCGGTAGGCCAGCAGGAACAAAGGTAGCTTCTTGTCCCAATCCAGTTGATTTCTGGATACCATAAGCGAGAGATTATTCAGGATTGTGCGGTTAAATCTCTCCACCATGTCGTCCGATTTTGGGTGTAGTGGTGTTGACCTAGTTTTCTCAATTCCGAAAATTTGACATAGACCCTTAAACACAGCAGAGATGAAATTCCTCCCTTGATCGGAATGAATCTGCAAAGGTGTTCCATATCTCGAGATCCAATGTTGGACTAGAGTCTCTGCTATGGTGGTCTGCTTCTTGATCTGGAATGGGATACGCTTCGGGCCATTTGGTGGAATAGTCGATGGGAACAAAAGAATGTATTTGTTCCCATCAGCAGTTCTTGGTAGAGGACCCAGGATGTCGATCCCAATTCGTTCGAAAAGAGCTCCAACGTTGTACAGATGTAGCTTCCCTCTGCTTCTTTTCTTCGGTCCTTTACGAGCAGCACAGGCGTCACAAGAATGGCACCACTTCTCAACGTCATCCTTCGCCTTGCTCCAGAAGAAGTGCTCCCGAACTTTATTGAAGGTTTTCAAGACACCAAAATGTCCTCCAGTCGCACTACTATGTATTTCTTTCAGAACATCTGAAATCCTTGATCGGGGAAGTAGTAACTGCCACCTAGATGTTTTGCCGTCATCAGATTCCCATTTTCGGTACAGTACGCCGTTCCGTAAATGGAGTGAGTTCCATAAAGCCCAGTATCTTTTTGTTGCGGGACTGAAGATGGAAACGTCCTGCCAGCTAGGGCGTCGACTGTCACTTTCCATGAACTCCAAAATTGGTTTTATGTCGGGGTCTTCAAGTTGATCTTTTCGAACTTGGTCATCACTCCATGGATCAGGTTCTGATGATGTTGGAGTCACTGTCACCTGATAGGCAGTAGGGCTAGTCGTTCCATACTGTTTCTCGATTCGGAAACAATAATTGCAGTTCTCAGGACAGGGTCTCCTTGATAAAGCGTCTGCATTACCTTGAGACAACCCTTTTCGGTGCTTGATCTCCATGTCATATTCCTGGAGCCACTGTATCCACCTGGCTATCTGGCCTTCTGGATTCTTGAAGTTCAAAAGCCAAGTTAACAAGGCATGATCTGTCCCAGAGATGGGCAGATTCGTATTCGTAAATCCAAATCCGAATTTGATTCACAGTACCTAAACGTGTCAATCCGAATACGAATACATTCGTATTCACAAGTGTGAATTCGAATAGATTCATATTTGCAAGTGTGAATCCGAATACAAAATTCGGATTCATACCTATGAATCCGAATCTATTCAGATTCAGACCTATGAATCCAAATCATTTCTGATTCACATCTGTGAATACGAATCCATTTGGATTCACACTTGGATTCACTGAAAAATTCAATTCAAAAGCTCAATATAAATAAAGAAATGTCTGTCTGTACCTCGCTACAGGTCAAGTTTTGGGTGCTAGTGAATTCCTGAAGAAAAATGACGATATTGTTATGGGTCCAAAGTAATGTAAATTGAAACTTTGATTTGTTTATATAATTTTACCACAGATATATATGTAAAAGCGAAAAACGAACAGTAACACAATAATAGGTTTAAAAAACATTTAATGACCATTCTAAAAAAAATAGTGAAAAGACCCGCGGATAGTTCGAATTGCGGATAAAACGACCACCGATAATCGGGAGTTTACTGCATTTGTCATTAAATTGCTAATTAAATGGAATTCATTATAAAGCAGCCTAATTATTGACAACTGTTAATTATTATTTGTTATTGTAAAATACCAATACACTCCTATTTGTGATTCTGAGTATTTTTTAAAAAAATAAATGACCTCAGAATTTATGCATGAGTTACACGATTCATTTATTTTCTCATTAGTAAAAGAATAAGTAATGTGTTTTACCAACAATTGTGTCAATATTTCACATAAATTTACACCGAAAAAGTTTTAAATTTTTTAGTTAATTATAAATCTGACTTTGTTGTCACTGTGTGTTGACATTAGAATCACACAGAGCTAGAACATTTAGGCACTCTTGACTAGTACTGCCGTGCTATGCACAAAAGTCGTATCTGCAGCCGAGCTCAAAATAAGAAATTGCTTTTCAAAGTTTTACGAACATTTGATTAAAGTTCCACTTTTCCAGGACTTTTTTAAAAATATTTCTCATCCACAAATAATCCCAAAGCATTGTACGTAGGTAAAATAAGTTGGGAACCACGTCGTGACAATAACTCAGTTTTGTTAAAAAGTACAGATATGACTTTTGTGCTTATCACGACCGAGTACTGCTTCTTAAACTGGTCCTTACTCGTTAAATATTGAAATTCTCCTTTAAACTGCCGTCATAAACACTGAGAGAGTATAGCTAGCATGAAAAGCAGAAAATTTGAAACTGACGTAAAAAACAATTTTAGGCAATATTTTGTAATGTTATAGGGAAGGGAGTTTGGGATGCCCTCCCGAAACTTTTTTAACATTGAAGTCACTATTAAACTGTCGTGATGTTCGGAAGTCAACAGCTTCAGCCGGTATTTTTCTCAAAACTTAAGTTTTCAAAACGCATTTTTAGGTTTCTTTTGAAGCCATGAGGTGAGAAGTGCTGAGTAATAATGCTCAGATTAGTATACGAAAGGAAAAAGGAATTAATTTTTAAGTTTGAAAAGGCATTATTTTTATCTATTTTTTAAGTTTTGAAATGGGTGAAAAGATAACATTCAAGTCTCATGGAATCCCTGAGAGAGCTCCGTGGAACCCTGGTGTTCCACGGAACACAATTTATTTAAGAAACGCTGTGTTACAGAATAAATTAATAGTTTTCTTGTGAAGCTATGCGAGTTGAACTTTGATGTATCAGTTTTATGGGTTATTTTTATAAATTTGAAAATTTCAAAAAAATATGCAATTTTTAAGTATGGACATAATTTTGGTTACCTACCCTAACTGAGCAGCATTAGTTTGAATTCGTTTCACAATTCATCTCGACTATGTAGCTGTGTCTCTTTTGAGCAAATTCATTTGCACCCAACTAATTCAGTTGAACTTATTTATTCATAAATTTGAGAAATTGCAAATATGTTCCACACTTGGGACACTGTTCCAAGTTAAGGCATTAAACCAGTGTCTATAAAGAATATTGAGGAAAAAACTGTATAATTGTATTAATAAAAGCGTATGGATACAAAATTTTATAAATTCAGTGATATTTTGATGACAATAAATATGTCATACCATAACAAGATAGAACAGTTGTCATTGGTAAAAAAATTTAAACTATTCATGAACAAAAGACGTTTCGTCAAAACAACACATTTGTAACTTCTACAAATGAAAAAGAGTCTAAGTAT
The DNA here is from genome assembly GCF_026930045.1 of Uloborus diversus. Classification (NCBI taxonomy): domain Eukaryota; kingdom Metazoa; phylum Arthropoda; class Arachnida; order Araneae; family Uloboridae; genus Uloborus; species Uloborus diversus. The sequence continues at coordinate 138,020,098 of NC_072734.1, read as the reverse complement.
AAATCAGACTAATTCATTTGAAGTGAATTTAACGTTACTATGAAGGAATGAGAAGGAATGTGAAATGATATGAAATAAGGAACATTAAAAGCTAAAAATAAGCTGTGCTAATAATTATTTGGGTTTATCAATTGCTTTTATGTTTCCAAGAGGGGAAAGCAGAAATATTAAATTGAAAAGAATTAAGAAGGCAGGTTAGACCTTCAATGTTTTCAGAGGCAAGTGTACATTCTGATCATCGTTAAAAGTTTACCAGATCATATTATTTCTATCTGATGATATTTTTTTTCTTTATTGGGTTATAAAATAAACTTCTTTAAAATAACAGTTGGTGTCCCAAACTATTATCTTTTGCTGAATACATGAAAGAAAGATCAAAATAAAAAGTGTCCCAAGTTAGGGAGGGAAGTCCCTAACTTGGGACAATAAACATTTTTTTGTTTTATTTTTAAAGGGACAAATCTACACACTTATACCTTGTCTTGAAGGGAACGTCATAAGGCACATCCTGAAAATAGAATACTTCGTTCGAATGGAAAACGTATGATTAATATGCTACTAAAGGTTAAAGTTCAAAACTCCTAAGTTTGGGCACTTGACTGTACAAAAAATTAGCTGACATTTTTAGCGTTTATGACCATAAAATCATGATTTTTAACTTTTTATGGACTTCTAAAACCTGGGTCCAGTCGTATTCGACTTGGGGCTCCTAATAGTAGGAAGTTCATTTTCGGGTCAATTACTTAGTTTAACGCCAATAAATATACATCCAAAAACTCGCTAACACCCAAAACTCGAACTAGCGAAGTACAAACAAACATTTATTTATTTATATTGGCCTTTTAAATTGAATTTTTCAGTGAATCAAAATGTGAATCCAAATGGATTCGTATTCATAGATACGAATCAGAAATGATTTGGATTCATAAATCTGAATTCGAATAGATTCAGATTCGGATTCATAAATCTGAATTCGAATAGATTCAGATTCGGATTCATAGGTATGAATCCGAATTTCGTATTCGGATTTACACTTGCAAATGTGAATCTATTCAAATACAACAAATACAAATACAAATGTGACGACCAGCAACAGGCTCTGGGCCCAGCTAGGCTGGTCCTAGTCAATTAATTAGTCCCCAATGAAGATCAATGGCCCTCTTAAAGCTATCCACTCCCTTGCTCATTACCGCCTCTTCCGGTAAGCTATTCCAAGTGCCCACGACCCTGCTAAAGTAGTAGTTTTTCCTGATTTCCAAGTTAGCCTGAGATTTAAATAGCTTAAAACAATGACCCCTTGTCCTGCTTTCCCCGCAAAAATTTAATCCATTTACATCTTTCATTTTGATAAATTTAAATAACTGAATCATGTCCCCTCTGACTCTCCTTTGCTCCAGGCTATACATGTTAAGCCTATTAAGTCTGGTATCATAATCTAAATCTGAGAGTCCCCTTACTAATTTAGTTACCCTTCTTTGAACCCTTTCCAATACAAAAATATCTTTCTTCAGATAAGGCGACCAAAACTGAACAGCATACTCTAAATGAGGTCTTACTAAACTCCTATATAAAGGCAGAAGAACTTTCTTAGATTTTTTTGAAATAGATCTATTGATGAACCCAAGCATTTTGTTGGCTTTGTTACTAGCAATACTGCACTGTTGACTAAACTTGAAGTCCTGATTTATAAAGACACCCAGATCCATAACATTTTCTGCCTGATTTATGACTGAACCCTGTAAACGATATCTCATACGCTTATTTCCATGACCTAAGTGTAACACTTGACATTTCCCTACATTAACTGCCATACCCCATTTATCTGCCCACTTAGTAATATGATCTAAATCCTCTTGCAGCTGTTTTACTTGTTCTTCATTTTCGACAATCCCCATAACTTTTACATCGTCAGCAAAACAATTCATGCTTCCAGAAATATTTTCATTGATGTCATTCATAAATATAATAAACAAAAAGAGGCCCTAAAACTGATCCCTGAGGAACCCCACTTAAAACACCACTCCAATAAGAATGATTTCCTCTCACAACTACTCTTTGCTTCCTACCAGTAAGCCAATTTCTAACCCAAAGTAAAGTTTTTCCTCCTATTCCAATGTCAGCTAACTTGCTGAGAAGAGCAACATGCGGTATCTTGTCAAAAGCTTTTTGAAAATCAATATAAACAACATCCACACATTTTTTGTTATCTAAAGCTGAGGTAACCTTGTCGTAGAAATGCAATAAATTAGTAGTACAGGATTTACCTTTCCTGAAACCATACTGCAAACTAGTCAACAGACTATTATTCTCTAAGAACATCATGATCTTAATTTTGATCAAAGTTTCAAAAATCTTACAAATCACCGAAGTCAAACTTACAGGTCTATAATTCCCAGCAATACCTTTAGACCCCTTCTTAAAGAGTGGCGTTATGTTAGCCAGCTTCCAGTCCTCTGGCACCGTCCTCGAGTTATAAGAAGCATTGAAAATATTCAAAATAACATCCACTAATTCCTCTGCACATTCAACTAAAATTTTTGGATAGATATTATCTGGTCCCGGAGCTTTAGTTGCTTTAATCTTTTTCAAATGAAATAAAACCTCCTCCCTGGAAAATACAAAATCCTCAAGCTGTATAATAGCTTGTGTCTTGTTAGTGTCAACTGTTGAGATACAGTTATCGTTAAACACACTGGAAAAAAAGTTATTTAGAACATTTGCAATATCCCTATCGTTTTGGATTAAATTTCCATACTCATCAACCAAAGGCCCAATTTGACTGTTTCGAGCTTTCCCAGAATTAGCGTAAGCAAAAAACCTCTTAGGGTTCCCATCAATGTCATCTGCCAGATTTTGCTCCAATTCCCTTTTCTGAATCCGTACCAAATACTTAAAATTTCGCCTTGCCTTACCATACTGGAGCCTCTCCGCACTCTGACCAGTTTCTTTAAACTTACGAAAAGTGGCTTGCTTATAATTAAGAGCTTCTTTAGTCTTCCTGGAGAACCACATAGGCCAAATATTGGTACTAACACCTTTTCTCCTAAATGGAACATAGTCCCCAACGGTTTTAGCAAGTTTATCCTTAAATTCCGTCCACTGCTGATCTACGTCGCTATTTTCCAACCCTGACGAAAAAACCTCTTTCAAGCTCTGCCTAAGTGCAACAAAATCGGTGTTTCTGAAATTGGGCACAAACCTAAAATTATCATCTTTGCACACTTCAAATTTAACCCGGAACCTAATGCTGTTATGATCACTATCTCCAATATGCTCCCCTACACTCAACCCCTGAACAAAACTACCTATGTCACAAAAAACAAGATCCAAAATGGCCTCCTCTCGAGTTCCCTGAGTTACAACTTGATCTAAGAAACAGTCACCAATTACTTTTAAAAATTCCTCTTCTTTGCCATTACCAGGATAAAAATTATTCCAATCAATACCCGGAAAATTGAAATCCCCCATTATGATAACGGATCCCTTACTGGACATGTCACTAATAATACGGTACATCTGTTCATCTTGTCCCTGGTTTGAATTAGGTGGCCTATAAATGTTTCCAAAGCGTAGCTTTTTGCCCTTACTGCTCATCAACTCCAGCCAAACCATATCAATATCAGTAGGCTTATCATTTATGACCAATTCATTGCAAATAAAATTGTCTCTAACATAAAATAAAACCCTACCACCTCTTTTACCTACTCTATCCTGTGTGAACAAATTATACCCAGCAATATGTAATAACTCTGCATCAGATTCGGTAGCCCATGTCTCTGTAATTCCAATAACATCCAACTTCTCATCCATAACTATGCTTTTCAATTCATCCATCTTGTTCCTAATACTGCGAGCATTGGTATAGAAAACTTTAAGCATGCCTAAGTTGCTTTTATTTAACACCCTGAAATTTCCTAAATTACAATTGTTAACATTACTACTTTTGTTCGTCACTTTATTTCCATTTCTAGCAATACCCAAAAAAATTTCATTTTCTCGATACCTGATGCTTGAACCATGCCCCCCATTCCAACTTAGTTTTTTGACTCCGAAGCCCTTAAAATTAATCCACTAACCATTTTGACCCCTGTAGAGCTCAGATGCAGGCCATCCCTAGCAATCCAATCCCGTTTACAATGACTCCATACATCAATGAACCTGATACTGCGCTTTTCGCAAATTGACTTCAGTAGCAAGTTCATACACCTCGCACGTTGATTTAGCCAGCTCCTATGCACTCCATACCTGGGAAGCAAACCAACCACTTGGACATTCGTCGAAAAGCTGGTTGCTTTATCCAACTGTGATTCCCATTCCCTAGAAAACTCCTCATTTTTACTGTGGCCTACATCATTTGTTCCCACCCACAAAGTAACCATGTCCTCATTATTCAATACTCCCTTCTTTTCAGCAACCATATTAACGTCTTTTACCCCTGGTAAACAACACCTAGCCACCTTACGCTTTACTCTCCCAACTGTGTTACCCACCTCCCTTACCATAGAGTCCCCCAAAATTACACCCTTAGTTTCCCAATCTAACTCCTCATTTGAAACTTCCCCCTGAATCTCTGGAACATTTATACCCTCTACAACTCCAAAGCGAGAATCATACCCCTAGACCACCGAGCCACGCGAATTCACACTTGTGAATACGAATGTATTCTTATTCGGATTGACACGTTTTGGTGCTGTGAATCAAATTCGGATTCGGATTCTGATCTGTCCGAAGCAGAAACTTTCGGCCGTAGAGGTAATGATGGAAGTGTTCTACAGCTTTCACTATGGCCACTAACTCCTTTCTGGTGACGAAGTAATTTCGCTCCGACTTTGATAAGCATTTGCTCCAGTAAGCGATGACATGTTCATTTTGCCGTCAATTTCTTGGGATAAAACAGCTCCGATGCCCTCGTGGCTCGCATCAGTGTCTAGGATGAAGGATTTTCCACGCTGAGGGTATGAGAGAATAGGCGTTGATTTTAAAGCCTCCTTCAGTCGTAGAAATGCACCTTCGCAATCTTTGGACCATTCAAACTTTTGCTTGCTCTCCGTCAGCTTATGCAAAGGTCGTGCAATATTGGAAAAACCCTTCACAAACTTCCTGTAGTACGTGCAGAGCCCCAGGAAACTTCGCAGCTGATGGATGTTTTCGGGACGACTCCAACTCTTGACCGCAGCTACCTTTTCTGGATCGGTTTGTAAACCCTCAGAAGAGATGATGTGACCAAGATAGTTCACTTCCCGGCGGAACAAATTACATTTGGACGGGCTTAACTTCAGATTGGCTTCCTTAAGCTTCTGCAGCATCTTCCTAAGATTTGCTAGATGTTCTTCAAAACTGCGTCCCCCGATGATGATATTGTCTAAGTAGACCAGACAGGATTCGTAGGAAAGTCCTCTGAACACTGTCTCCATAAGACGCTCGAAAGTAGCTGGTGCATTGCAGAGGCCGAAGGGCATCACTTTAAACTGCCATAAGCCTTGTCCAGTTGTAAACGCTGTCTTCTCTCGGTCATCAGGGTGTATCTCAACCTGCCAGTAGCCACTCTTCAAGTCCTGAGTCGAAAACCACTTGTGTCCGGAAAGAGTGCCCAAGGTGTCGTCTATCCGTGGAAGAGGGTAACTGTCTTTCTTGGTGATTTCATTCAGCCGTCGGTAATCGACACAAAATCTGGTGGAGCCGTCTTTCTTTCGGACTAAGACGAGGGGAGAGGCCCAAGGACTGGATGAGGGTTCGATTGCATCATTCCCCTTCATCTCTTTCAGGATTGTCTCAACCTCTTCTTTCTTGGCGAACGGTAGTCGTCTTGGATGCTGTTTAAAAGGGGGGGGGGGGGTGTTCTCCAGTGTAGATCCTATGCTGCGTTAAATTCGTACTGCCTACATCCTCCGATGTAGGTGAAAACAGATGCTTGAAGTCATCCACCAATTGTTCCGCAGCAGTTCTTTGATCTTTCGATAATGGCGCACTCCCAATTAACTTCGATGTCAAGGACTCAGAAGACACAGTCTCGGGGGAATTGATTCTTCTAATGATGCAGTTTACTGGAGTACAGGTTGCTATCACTTCACCTTTCCGGATATTTCTTGGCCTTTTACTCACGTTGGCGACTCTCACAGGAATTACATCCTTAGAAATGTCCACAAGCGTAGATGCTACCAGCACTCCTTTTAGGCTATTGCTTTGGTTAGGGTATTCAATGAGTACAAATCGAAAACTATTGCTTTCTTCAATGGAGCCAGGTATTAATGATTCTGACCTTGAGGGAATCGATAAATCTGTTTGAGCTATTATTTGATGAGCGGATTTGACATCATTTTCAACGTTGAAGATGGCTATGTCTTCTCTCATCGAGTGCAGTTCATTAGTCTTGAAGTCAAGGGTGAAGTCGTATTTCTTTAAAAAGTCCAATCCGATAATGAAGGGGTCCGTGATATCAGCAACGAATGCCGTATGATGGTAGGTGGCATTCCCAAACACTATTTCCAAGTCCACTTTACCCTCAATCTCAATTTTGTCACCTGTCACAGTCTGGGGACTTACGCGTGGCGATGTCCACAACAGTTTCAATCCAAATTCACGAGCCACACCTGTTTTAACGATTGTCACATTGGCTCCAGTGTCGACAATCAGTTTGCAAGGATTCCCATTTACATGTAACGTAAATGAAAAGTCCATCACTGCCGCTACTAGAAGAGGAAATCTGCAGAGCTCTGGTGGTGGTGATTTCCTTCCCTCGCATAGCTTGGCGAGCCGGACAACTCCTTCGCAGGTGCCCTTCACTACCTCATTTCCAGCACTTCTGCTCTTGTTTCTTTTGAGCTGTTATGCTGTTCAGATGTCTTGCCAAGTCACCGAGTTGTCTCTCAAGTTCAGCGAGGTGGGATGACCTGGAATCAGACTCATCAGTTTCCTGAGTCCGGATTAGATGGCGATCCACACGGGTTGCTTCTTGGGCGGCCTCGTATCTCATCGCATATACCAAAGCGGATTTCAGGTCGTTTACATTCGCCATCCAGAGGACCTTCTGGATCTCAGGATTCCGAACTCCGTCGATGAAGTAGTTGAGTGCCAGGTTGTCTCGAACATCCGCAGGACAGTCGCAAAAAGCAAAATGAGACAGTCTCTCGATGTCCGCCGCAAGCTCTTGCAGGGTTTCCCCGTTTTTCTGGAAACGGAACTTCAACTGGAGTCGGCTGAAATCTTTCTGGCACTTCTCAGCGAAGCGAAGCTCCAACGCAGATGTGAGGGCGGCTAAATCCAGGCGCTGGCTGTCCGGAAGGGTCTGAAGAATGTCCGCTGCGTCACCTCTCAGGGATGCTGCAAGATGGCAGGCCTGGTAGCAGAGTCCCATCCGTTCGCTTCCGCCACTATAATGAATTGAGTTTTGTAAACCTGCCACGAAGTTTTCCCATCAAATGTGGCAAGTTTAATGAACGGTCGAGCAACCGATGTGGGAGCGCCAAACTGTACAGAGCTGCTTTCCGCGGTCGCCAATCTTCTTTCCATGTTTTTAATTTTCTCATCCACATGATTTTCAACTGTTGCGATACGGTTTTCTACTGTTTCAAGTTTTTCATCAAAAGCATCAACTCGATGCTCTATCTCATTAAATTTATTTTCCATCACAGTCTTTACCGAAGTAAGGTCGTTTTTAATTTCCTCTTGGTTAGAAGCTAAATCATTTTTCAGCACCATTAAATCACTTTTCCATTGTTCTTGATTAGCCGCCAATTCATTTTTCAATTGTTCTTGATTAGTCGCCATATCATTTTTTAATTGTTCTTGATTAGCCGCCATATCATTTTTTAATTGTTCTTGATTAGCCGCCATATCACTCTTCACAGAGTTGATTGCGTCAAGAAGTTGTTTTAATTGTTCATCCATTGCGCGAGTAATCACCATAAAAATAAAGTCCTAATTCAAAAAAAGTCTTTATGAAAAAATGTCCAAAGTCACACTTACTCCAAGAAAGTCCTGAAGTAGCCCCACGTTGGGCGACAATTGTAACGGATCCGGCGAGACTTCCAACTTTCTTGAAAGGACGATACAGTTCTTGATAAAAAACACAGGAGCTTTATTTACAGGAGAAATCGTTACCAACTGCTAAATTAATCATCAGCAATTAAACAAGTATCACTCAACACCGTAAACTCAACGGTTACACACGTATTTACTTCCAAATGCGAAAACAACACAGCGAAAAACCTCGCAATAAACAGAGCTAATACACTCTCAGTACAAATTCTCAATCGAAACTAACTTTCCATCACGCGGGACACTTTTATAAACATCGAAAGAAATCTCTCAAATATTCCACAAGATTCCAAACGCTTCTCGAAAATAGTAGAGCGTTATCAAATGTTATCAATGAACAAAAAAGGAAATAGGGGGAACGTATACTTTAGTCGAATGTAAAGGGGTTGTATATTCATTACGGGAAACTATTTACAGGTCACGTTACTACAATAATTACTATTTACAGAATTCGTAACATTATGTTTTAAAATTAAAGTTGAAGTGTAAAAAGGCAAAACATAATCTGAAATACATGCAATATACCAGCATAGGTAGTCTCACTTTCAATAACATGTCATAAACAAGAGGACATCTGCATTCAGCTTGGTTATTGACTATTTCAGGCAGATGAGTCTATAACTAGGACGAAATTGCAGTCTCTAGATGTCATAGCTGGACTGTCAGCGTGTTGCATGTAGTTTGGCCTTAGACCTGACTTAAAGGCAGTAACTTACTGTTTATTGGCCTAAATATTCAAGATAATATGTTACTTGTTTTCAAGTGAAGATTGTTTTCTATAACGAAATAAATGTTTGAAGACAATATTTTCCCACTTCAAAAAAACTGGATACTTTCAAATTCAAAAGCAACACAAATAAGTAACACAATTGTCAAGAAATTAATTAACCCCTTAGTACACTTACATACTACTCACATAAATCATACCGTTATGATAACTTTTTGTAGCAAACATTTTCTTCTTCCTACAACTTCAGAATCTTATATTCTCCAAATTAAAAAAAAAAAAAGTTCGGTAATGACTCTCATCAAGGGGCATTTGTCAATCCATTTCTCCAACCATAAAATGCAATAATAAAATAGTATTTTAGAGGAGGATTATGTTTATTACTCCCATATCCTGAAAAAAATATCTTTCAGCCATTCTTCTCGGTAGACTTAATTAAGAAACTGAATTAGAAATTTAAGCATAATGGTTAAGTGAATTTCTTTCAAATTGTATTCCCTTTCTCCTCATGAGGAAAGGAATAAATTTAAGTATATAAATGATCTTGCGCAATAAGCTAGGATTTATTTAATATGAATAGAAATAAAGGGGCCCCATCTAACCCTGCCTAACTAGCCCTTAGAAATTAAATTTTGTAAGAAATTAAAAGTTTCTAAGGAAAGTTTTGCATGTGTAAAATGTTTTGCCTGTATGCAAGTTAAAATGTGGCTGAATTTACTATTTTAGAGTTTAGATATACAATAATCCAATGTAACTGTCTTCTCCAGCATAAAATTAAGGATTTCCTCTCAAACTTCAACTTACTACGTTTGTGCAGAATGCGTTGTATACTGTCACATAAATGCAAAGTGAGATTAAAAGAAAAAAAAATACAAAATTGGATATATTATAAAATTGTTATAAAAACAATTATAACATGACTAATATGTAATAAGGAGAATCATTTTTTAAGAAGAAAAAAGAAAATATAGGAGAAAATTAAAAGGTAATGAGTTTTATTACTTGTTCCAATTTAATAATGTTATTGTTATTTGTCTTTCATACATTTCCTACAAAAATAGATTACATTGAAGGCTGTTTCACAGATTTTTAGTACAATTTTATGATGTAACTTTGGATATTTTATTACGTTAGTCAAAGTTTCGTTGCGAGGCCATGGGCTGTCACCCACACCTTACTACGCCGTTAGAGAATGATGGCCCCTATGATGCTACCCAGGAGCAGGCAGAAAAATCTTTTAGAGGGAGCACGGGATATTGAATAGCCCTCCCCCCCCCCGCCTTCGATGTTTCATAACAAAATTTTAATGACTTCATTTTTAAATGTGTGTGCTTTTTATTTATTTTTTTAGGGTTCCCTCAGGTCAATGAATCTACTTCTAAGTACATGAATATTATACACTAATATACTTTAAATGTGAACGGAAAACATTTTTAACGTTTCAAGCCATTTAAATACTAAACCCAATATAATAATGTTACCGAGATGCTAGACAATGAGCTGCTTTACTTAGGAACATTATCATAATGATTATAACGCGAGAGCAAGGTTATTCAATAAACCCATACTTCACTTGAGTTTTTTTAAATTAATTTATAAAGAAAATCATAACTTCATAACATATAAGTTTTACTGAATTATTCAGAAACTGTTTCTTTGTGAATTTCAAAACAGTTGCTGATTTGTTTTAAAGCCATGATACAGTTGAGATAACATATTGATACTACATTAGATAAAAATGGAACAACGTTTAAAAGCACAGAAAGGATAAAAAGTTTTTAAAAATGCAGACATATTTCGGAGACAATAGCCTCCTTCCTCAGTGCAAAATGAACAAATGGATGAATCAAGGTCAAGGGAGAGTTTAAATGCGTAACTGGAAAAACATTGACCAATCAGCTATCAGCGAGTGCTGAGGCAAAATATGACGTATTCTAACATGTAAGACTGAATAAGATTGGAGAAAAATGCGGAACAGCAAAAGACTCATTGCAAAGATTATTTAAGTTTTTATGAATGTAAAAGGATTCCAGAAAATCTAATTCACCTACTGTTGTAGGTCTGCAAATGATCTTGGCTTCTGGAAAGAGAAAATTGTGCCCTGTGTCCCAACAATGTTTAGCAATTGAAGATTTGTTCAATTCCTGTTTTTTAACGTGGTTTTCATGTCACCACGCAGGAAAATTTTGGGCCTTTATACAATGACGTATGTCTGGCTATCATGGGCTCTTGGACTATTAGTAACAGCCGCATCAGTAATATTTTTCTTCTGACTGAGTTAGTCTAGTCAGGCTTTTTTTGTGGTGTAATGTAATTTCAGAGGAATAGAGAAAAAAGCTTCTCACAAACACGATGAAAAGTTACTAACATACATTTCGCTTCAAAGCAAGTTATAAGATATGAAAAAAAAAAAATATAAACTCATATATAAACGCACGAAACACGTGACCCACTTATACACTCAAACCTACTCTCAAACCCAAAACGTGAATCAATCCTTTCCTTCATTCGCATCTCCAATAACTTCTAGCTCCATGTCACAGGGAAGGAGAGACTCAGCAGATCAGTCTGTCATTTTTCCAAGTCGCCGTGTTTTTGTTTTCTTTCTTAGAAATGGAAGAAAAAACGATTCAAACAGTTTCTTCTCCTGTGGATTGCATGTCTTGTAGATTGATTGGAGGCACCAGTTTACTAGGTGCAAGTGCTTACGTTTTTTTCCGTGGTATGAAAGGAAAGCTCATGTATACCCGAGTAATAACTGCAGTTTTTGGAACAAGTATGATCTTTATTGATCCCCCCCCCCCCCTAATATTATTAAAAGAAACAAAAAAAATTATAAATGATTTAAAAAATAATAGGGATTGAATAATTAAAATGTTTGAAGCTTTTTCATTGGTGTCAATTTCTTCTGTCTGCCAGAGTTGCCGCCTATTATATTTCTAATTTCAGAGAAATTTCGTGATACAAAAGCTTTGTTTGATTCAGGGATCAACAGATAGAGTGAGGGATTATAGCAGATTTGTATAAATGTTAAAATTTTCATTTCAATTCGTCAAAAGCGGCTTGTCTCGAAAATTAAGTAGCGTTTATTGGGAGCAGAAAATGAAAATTCTGCCTTATGTGTTGGTTGTGGTTGGTAATACCTCAGACAGAATATAAAGGGAGAGATTGAAACCTATTCAAATGCTTTTTTTTTTGTCAAAATAAATATAATCATACAGGACAAACACTTGATTTATTACAAGCCGTGATGTCACGAGAGAAAATTGAAAAATGGTACTGCTGTAGCAACAATTTACAGACAGTTCCTTTTTCGACATATTTATCTCAGTATGGTTGATGCAATGACCCCTTTTTGCCAATTAGAGGAGTATTTTAAATCACTCTTGTAGCGATAGGCACAGAATTTTTTTTTTTTGAATCAATTGGCAAGTGGCAGCTACTAAGCTGCACCTTTATTATACTGCAGAAGACTTGTTGTCTGTGTGATCCCTAGTAGAAGTTTACAATAGAAATTTGATTTTTCAAAACATAATCTTGATTTAAAAAAACAGTACCCTTGATGTAAACAATTTCCCCAATTTTTCTCTTACAGGTAGGGAAATTCGTTTAAAATTACACTAAGGACTCAATTTAGAAATTCCATTAGAGTAGGCCCAACATATGAAATAAATAATAGAATCTTTATGGCTAGTATAAGTTTTTATGGCCTCAGAAACTAATTCACTGCAAGAGAAATCTTTGGACATATTCAAGAGAACAATGAGTAGGGAATTTTTTACAACCATGAAACGTACTGAAAATATTTTGAGGGACTGATATTGTGAGAATTATAAAAGCATCATGTATTAGGTGGATGGGTCATCTGTATAGATATGCCAATACAGTCGAGTCCCGACTTACGCGAGGGATGCGTTCCAAGACCCTACGCGTAAGTTGAAATTTCGCGTTGTGGAAAAGGGTATGTGTAAAAACTTTTATAAACATACCCATACGATTAAAGACGCTTGTAAACACCACCTCAAACTGTTAAAAACCATTTCTTAACTATACATTATTGTTTCTTAAATGAAAAATTGTATTTTTATTTATTGTATTTAAAAAAAAAAGTTTTATTTAACATAAAAAGCTGCTACGATGCACAAAATCAATGATCAATGGGAAAGGAAGACGTAAAATAAACCACTACGGTACGTACATTATGTAGTAAGAAAAACAAATGCACTATAGTTGTTGAAACTTTCTCTTTTTCCTTCTATCTTCAAACTTTAAATGAAGCAGCGCTCTTAGGTGTCCTTATATTTCATCAACTTTCCCATATATCATGAAAATAATTAATGGAAAATGAGGAGTAGTTATTTGTATAAGCGATGTCTAAACTAGTTCGGTGTGGGAACTTCCGCTCTCAGCGATGCCAAGGGGATGAAGGTTCATTCCCAAAAAAATGTGATTCCCTTCGGAAAATTTTCATGTTGCGGGTGAAGGATTTGCATTAGAGATAAAATTCTTTACCGGGGAAAAATTCGCGTTATAGCCATTTCGCGTAAGTCGGATCTCGTTGTAGTGGGAGTCAACTGTACTTTGAAAATTGAAGAGACTAGACGTAGAAGATGACCACCAACATGATGGTTGGGCAATGTTGAATGAAAAGAACCTCAAACTTATGGAGTCAACCGATGGAGGACCGTCATGACTTATATTGTCAACTGAAGAAGGATCAGAGAGTCAGCCTTGGCCTGCAAAAGGCTATTGTGCTTTGAAGAAGAAGAAGGCCCCACACATTTACAGGAGTTACCTTAAACGGTACAATCGATTAAAGCAGAGGTGCCCACATAGGGCACCACCTTGCTCACAGCGCAGACTAAACAATTGAAATTGTTAGGGGTGTTGCTTTGAGGGGTATGTTTCCCTTTTTTTGGGGGGGGGGGGGGAGGGGGGCTCTTGCTTTTGGGAGGGTCTCCGCAATATTTAGAGGGGAGGGGACAAAGTTTCAGTTACACAACTTTTCTTTATTGACTGGAGTAAAAAAGCCACATTGTTATGCACTTTATATATCCTCTTGATTTTAAACCCCATAACAAAAATTTTTGGTGTAATTTTTGTGTAACCTCTAAACCAGGCTTAATGGGCCTGATTACACTTACATACCTGCTAACTACCCCGTTTTTCACAGGAGACACCCGTTTTCTGTCCATTTCTCCCAAGTTTACATTTAAGTATCAATTTCTCCCATTTTTCTTCAGGATTTTTTATTTTATCATCATTTTATCGTAATTTATCGAGATTTTCCTTTGTAAAAGGAAAATCTTTTTCTAATTCTGATTAAAGAGCACTACCATAGCTTTTCAACCTTTCCAAGACTAGATAACACCACCGTTCTGCGCAGTATATCATATACATATAGGAGGAAAAGCGCTTAGGCAATTTCAGCACATTGCATGAGGTTGAGCAGTATATTTTTAGTATCTGTTTCTGATTTTTCATTTTCCTGAATTGTTCACTATGAATTAAAATTGCTACATAACTAATAATTTTATGAATATAAAATACAAGTAAAAATGGAATATTGCATTACTTTCTTATGTTAATGATGTATTATACATCATAAAAATTTAGTACTTAACTTTTTGGTTATTTTTAATAATAAATGAACAAAATTACTATGATTAATATACTTTTTATATTGAAAATACCATAGTTGAAAACAAAAATATCATATTTTCAAAATAAATATCAGATATATATCATGATATATATATCGGCGTACCCTGTAATACTTGTATGACTGGCAATTTTCTAAAATTAAAAGAGCAATAGATTGATAAATTAGTTTTCAATACATCTTGATTATAATGTTTTCTTCATGTGTATTTAAAAAGTAATTTTACTAACTGCATCATGTTTGGCTTAAAAAAAAATCTTCTTAAAGGTTTTAAAATTTCAAATTAAATTTAATTAAAAAATGATTACAAGCAGCATATCCACAATGCTGTTCCAAAAAGTGCAAAATTCTTCAGTTGTACATCAATTAACCTGTATGAATACTTGGCTATAGTGCACAGTATGGAACTAATCTATTCATATTTTGTTTTTCGAACGTATTGAAATGTAAAAGGAGTTTCTTCAAATTTTCATCAAGTATTTGCAGTGGCGGCTCGTGCCTTGAAAAAGTGAGGGGGCCAGATCATGGGTCACTCCTCCCCCCCCCCCAGTTTTTGATTTTTTTTTTTTTACATTTAAACTTTCTTAACTTAACTAATTTGTTTCAAAACAGGACAAGCTACAAAATATTTAAACAACTATAAGTAAATCACGAAAGATATTGATATGTTTATGTCCATGATTGCCCGCAGTGTGGTGTACTTTCACCTTCTGACTTCTTCAAGTAAAACTTAATAAATCAGATAGGGAAAAGCTACAAAATACATCACGAAGATTAATAATCTCACGTTTATATCCAGTACGCTTTCCGACGCTGCAGTACGCCTCCTTGCAGCACCAGTAAGAGGCTGCAAAGGAAGCCCTTTCACCCCCCCGACTTTTCAAAATAAATAAATAAATTTCTAAAATCAATATTAATCTAATATTTTTAATAGCAATATTGTTTTTAATCTTTTATTAACAAAACATTTTGAATGAGTAAAATTAATTTTATTTTAAGCAAGACCAAACTACAAAAGTGCAAAAATATTGTAATCAGAGAGATTGGTAAAAATTATAAGTTAATTAACTTTATCAAAGATAAAAATACATTTCAGTATTTGCTTTAAAATAAATAAAATAAAAATAGATAAAACTAAATTGAAAAAAAAAAAAAAAAACTAAAAATAAATAAAATAAAATAGATAAAACTAAATTAAAAAAAAAAAAACAAAAAACTAAAAATAAATCAAATAAAAATAGATAAAACTAAATTAAAAAAAAAACAAACTAAAAATAAATAAATTTAAAAAATTCTAAAAAAGAAATCTCAGAGATTTACATGTGGGCGTGCCCATCTGCATATGAATCTGCTGGCGCCCATGGGTCATTCAGAATTTTTATGCGGACAAAGAAAAAAATCGAACTTTTTATTTTCTTCAAATTATTGATAACTTGTCACATTTTCTTTAAAACTACATTAGCAGTAATTTAAAATAAGTAATAATTTTTGGTGTAACAATGGGAAAACATTTTTTAATCAAAAAAAAAAAAAAATTGAAACAATATATGCACACATGTACATCCTACAACATAACAAACAAAAGTAGCACAGCTAAGAAATAATTTTTAAGGGGGGGGGGGCACAGTAGGAAAAAAATCTCATCAATTTGATTTATTAGATTTGCTCATCAAATCTCTAAATTTTGGAACTCGTAGTTTTAAAAACGCAATTTTAGACGGTCTTTCTGGTGATGTTAGGGGAAAGAATGGTACAAAAGAATTTGTAGAAATTGAAGCCTTAAACAGCGGTTTATAAGCCACATTTATTGACGTTAGGATAAGGGATGGGGCTCCGGGGCTCTCCCCGATCTTTTTTTTTCCTTCTTTTTTTGAAAAATAAAAAGAAATCAATTCCTCCTCCCCATCCAAATTTTCGAAATTGCAGTTCCAAAATCGCAATTTTAGACAAACTTTAAAGATTTTTACGGGAAGGGGTTCTGGTGCTTTCCCCTAGATTTTTTTTCCAAAAACACAATTTTAACAACTTTTTTTGAACACAGTTTTAAGCAATGTTGTAAGATATTCATAGACTTTCCCTGGAAATTTTGTGAAATTGAAGTTCTGCAAATGAAAGTTGATGCTCCATAGTATTTTTGGCGGGAGAGAGGGATTAGGATGACAGATTCTTATTTTCAGACGAACTTGGAGAATGAAGGAAGAAATAGGATGAAGCCGGGACAGGGACGGGGAGGAAGGGGGGGGGGAGACTAACTGACAAATTAACTCTAACTATTGAAAAATTTTTTATTCAAAGATTTCTTTTCAAAAAAAAAAAATAAGATTTACCCTAACATTAATTTTTTTCAAATTAAAATCTTTTCTTCCCTGTCGTGTTTCTTAGATACGTTTTGATTTAACATACAATTTTAGCAACTAAATTAAAAACGTGAAGAAGTAATATCTTTTAAAGTACAGTAAACTCCCGATTATCCGCGGAATAGGGTGGCATGGTAACCGCGGATAAGCGAAAACCGCGGATAATCAGAATAATAATTAAAAAACGATATTACTGTATACAATAGCTAAAAAATATGAATAACACTTACACATACATTTACATTTTTGTTAAAAACATAGCTACATTCCATTTGCTAACATTGAAAGTAAAAAATATACATATGTAAAATCTAAAAACGAACAATAACACGATCAAAAGTTTTAAAAGCATTTAATGACTGTTAAAAAAAAAATAGTGAAAAGACCCGCGGATACTCCGAGCAGCGGATAACCCGACCGCCGATAATCGGGAGTTTACTGTATATTCAAAAAAAAAAAAAGTCTAAAAATAATTTTTTTTTTCTTTCTAAATTGTCATTATGGTAGGCTAATTACTTGAAGACAAAGAGTCAAGAAAGGAACAACTGGTCTATTGTGCAAATGAAGGCTTCTTCCTTTACTGTATGTTGTTTATTTTACTTAGCCTGAATTCCGTAAGAAGAGCATTCAAACTATGTAAAATAATCAACATACAGGCAGGGTAACAGTCTCGGCGAATTCTGCTGTAAATATTGAGGCTCAATGCGTTGGTGTTGAGGAAAAAAAACAGACAATCCGCGGCAGTGTACCTCATTGCTTTTACTCTTTTTTTACAGATAATCCAAAGATTATAAGCAAGAAAATTCGGTGCAATTTTTTTTTAAATTTCAAACATGTACGCACAAAAAAAGGAAAATAAATAAAAGTTATAAATTATTGTCTGAAAAAAGTGAGGAGGCCCGGGCCCCCTCCCACGAGCCGCCACTGAGTATTTGGTATTCAGTGCATCTTTAGTTTGCATTAAATATTTCAACAATACTGCTTTCAACTTTTATGGATTTTGCATTTATTTTCAGGTTTGGGATACGTAGGAGTTGCAAGATTGCTGAATATTTATCCTTTCAATTCATTGAAGCCAAAAAACACATGATTTTAACTGTGATTTGATTGCTGAAAATTTACTTGAAATGTATATTATTGATAACTTGAAGTTTATTTGAGACATTTTGATTCGTCCAGAAGTTTTATTAATTAGAAAAATTTTACAAAATGAGATTACCGGGGAGATAAGTGCATGTAAATGCAAATTAACATATGTTTCTATTAGCAACTGTAGTTCTCTAGCTCATTTTCAAATAAATGCATATTTGATCTAGATTTTGAATATAATTCAATTGTTTATTGTTGAGATTCTGAAGTATATTGCATTTTTTTTAAAGGATACTTTTTTACAAAAGTGAAAAGAAAGAAGTATGTAAGAAGGCATAACTTGTCTAAAATGAAACTAAATGAAAAAAAAAAGGTTAAAAAGTACAGAAATAAAATTAAAAAAAAGGATTTCGAGATAGATCAAAAGTCATTATAGAGACTGACAGAAGCACATATCCCTAACAGTTTGACACAAATGAAACATTTTTCATTTGAAAGATCTCTGCAAAAAACCTTATTCCTATATGTCTTTTTTTGTATGTGAAAAGTTTTCATTCAATTTTGAACTGAACTTTACTGGGACATTATACTGAGTTTCTCCCATCAGATTAGTAAAAACTCGTGAAATAGTCGAATTTTAATCGACACTATAGCAGTATTTTTTATGGATGAATTCCAACAGTTTTTCTACTGAATTCTTGTTGTCTTTAAGCTACCTTATCACCTGTATTTCATTTACTGTACAGACAATAGTGATTGTATAATGTAGAGACGTACCGAGTACTCGGTACTCGGCCAATTTGCCGAGTTTTTTTGTCGAATGTCTTTATATTCTTTAGCTCACATGTTCTGCAGTGAAAAAGACGTTCTTTGAAGTGGGGGGGGGGGGGGGGGTGCAGAAACACGTGTCTGCAGTGTTCCTGCACATCTGTTTTATCTGCTTTTAAAGATTATTTATATTTGGTGAACTAGAACTATAATTGATTGGCATATACAGTGAAAACCCTCCTTACGTACACCCCTTTCATGCGGACAATTTTTAATTCCCCAGTTCCAATGCAAATAACATTCTTAAACCCCTGTCCTGTGGACACCTCTCTATTGCGGACAAAAAAAATCGTCCTGTTAGTGTCCGCATCAGAGGGATTTTATTGTAATTTGTTTTAATTCCAACTTGATTAATTATACCTTTTATTTATTTTTAATTTTAAAAATAATTTTTCTGTAAAATTTTAGACACAAACAAAATTGTTTATATAATGCGTAATTAAATTTCAGCAGGAATTTAGTTTTAAAACTATTATATGGACAAGGAGGTCTATAATACTATTCCAATAACTTCAAAATTCATCACATGTGTGTCAATGGTTCTTCTTAAAACATAATTGGTACTTGGTAACTCGACCGAGTAGTGAAAGGCCGAGTACTTGGTACTCGGCCAAAGTGCTACTTGGTACGTCTCTAGTATAATGTGTAGTGAAGGTCTGGTACATTGAGCTTCAACTTTGACAATGCTTACCCAAGTTTTGTGTAATAGGGAAGAATAATTGGAGCTGAGTTGAGTTTGGTTACTTTTGCAGTAGTTTTTCAAGAAGTTTCCAACTCAAATACAAACCAATAACAAGTTGATTTTTCACTTAACTCCCCCAAAACAGGAAAACATTATCATGGTAATAGCTCAACTAACCAGAGCTGCACTATATTTGGTTTTGATTTACCCCGTGAAGAAAAGTAGCTTAACAAACGAAAGCCATTCATTTATTAAATTTCTAGCCTACCTAAAGTCCTTTAACTTTGTCACATCTCCCTTTTTTCAGAAAGAGAGAAAGCTCCACTTAAATTGTACAAGATCATATTCTTGTACAGTTATGTGTGGTTTGTCAAGTCATTTGTCTGTCAAGAAACTGCATGTGGTATAATTTCATATCAGTGAATTTGTCATCAGCATTTCCCTTGAAAATTTTGATTTTTATTTAGAAGCTGGTGCACACAATTGATACTTTTTTAAAGTCACTATTATTGTTATTAATTGCCACTTTATCCAGGATTTTTTTTTATACATAAGGCAGTATAATAAAAGGCATGACCCTAAAGAAAAATTCAAGTGTATGGACATTAATTTAAAAAAAAAAAAAGACATTTTTAATCAAGTGAAAAGGTTGGAGGTTTAAATTCAGATTAAAAAATGTACACTGTAATACACCAGGGGTGATATTGGACTCAAGTAAAATTTTCTGAAGACTGTGTAAAACTTTTGGAGGAAATCCGCCCCCCCCCCCCCATAAAAACTCATTGAAAAAAAACATTTTAAAAGTTTTAATAATTTTTCAGTTTAAAATTTTCGGAAATGGCAATCCAAAATTGTTGGATCATAAACACCCTCAAATACAACCTTGCAGTGAATAAATACATGGAAACAAAAAAATATTTAGTTTTATTCAAAGTATACCCCAAAAAAATATTTCGGGAGAGGGACAAAAGACATTTCTCCATTTCATACATTTCTCCATTTCATAACTTGAAAAATATTTATTTCTTAAATGCTTATTGAAAAACTTTATTTGTATTTTTAAATATATTTGTTTTAGATATATTTTCACTTTTTTTTATAGCACGTATGAAGGCTAATAAAAGTGAACACTGAACATTTCAGGTTTTAAAAGGAATTGTTTCATTAAAAAAAAAAATCTACCCCTGTGATATATTTTTATTACATTTGGCCTGGTGGCGAGTGCTTAATGCAGACCCTGCATGTTATAATAATGAAGGAAAACCTCTCTACCTTAACCACATATATACATCAAATTTGGCTATGAGAAATGTAAAAAACACTTTGTAAGTTAACCACTTGATCAAATTTATTTATTTAAAAAATAAAAAAAAACTTTTCAGAGATTTTTTTTATGCTATGATTAGATAAGTTGAATAAAATGCATCAAATGAAAATAAGGATTTATTTCTTTTTAAAAAAGGTTATCATGTGGTTAGGTATTAATGATATACAAGGATAACATAAACCGAAAATGTTAGCTACTTTTTGAATAATTTTGTATTTTGAGGAATAATTTACATCAAATAAGTAACTTTTCAGAACTAATTTTGAAGTGATTAATTTCAAATTTATAATGCTAATGATACTGGATCAATTTGTAGGAAATATTTCATCTAAAATCCTGTGTAAAATCTGTAGCACACATTAATTGCAATAATTATAATTCTTCTGAAAATAATTTGATAATGTTAGTTACTATGAAAGTGTGTAGGCCAGTGGAATAATTTTGGATCTGACGAGTTATTTATTTACATGAACAAAAATTGTAAGATGTTATAACATGAAATTTATTAAGCTCAAATATAAAATGTTTTAATGAGTGAAAAAATACAGTTAAATGTTGATTACACGGCTAAGTTTCTGGACTCTATTCAAGAGAATGTCCCCTTGTTTAATGCAAGCCTGTAAAATAATGCATGAATTAGTAAAAATGAAGCTATTATAATAACATATCTTTAAAACTTTTAATTTGTAAAAGATATGAAGCTGAAACAATTTCATGAAATCAAACTAAACAATTTTTATGCCCTTAAATAATCAAATAAGTACCAGAAGCACTCATTCTTCTGCACATCTCTCACTAGTAAAACATTTTATGATCTGTCATGATATCAAAAATCGCAGATGAGACATTTTATTTTAAAATACTTAATGTTAATTTTAATTATGAACTAGCAGCATCACTTGGGGTTGCAGGGCTACCTGAAGAATGAATGCGATCTTGAGTGATGCATGTTCAATATTCGTGCATAAATAAAATAGGACAAATTAAGTTAAAAAATGTTTTATCAGAATTAATTACAACACTCCCTAAAAATCTCTGCTCAGTGATGCACAGGCTACTTTGAATATTCTGACATTCTCTGGTGGAGGGGGGGGGGGAACATGACACTGTTCAACACTTGGACCAAAGCAAACATGGGAAAATTTTCCACCAGAATAATGAGAACAGTGCTGAAAAATCTCAATTATAATAAGGACATTAGTCCAGAAAAATTTCCATTCAAAGTAGGAAAGCAGTTTCTAAGTCATTGTAAAGTAAGACAAAACAACGTTAGAAGAAGCACAAATTTGTAAATTATAGCAGACACGTGTTTCAGCAATACAGGGAACGCCTTTTTCAATGCAGAAAATAATGAGCTTATGGATGAAAAGACATCCGACAAAACATTGCCGAAACACGTGTCTGCTGTAATTTACAAATTTGTGCTTCTTCTAACGTTGTTTTGTCTTACTTTATTGTTCAGCACAAAGGTATTTATTTATCTTCTAAGTCATTGGTTCCCAACCGGTAGTTTGCAAGAGGTATAAAGAGGGTTCGCCAATATAATACTGTAATGGCAGAATTTTAATATTATTGTTTGAGGATGAAGTCTCCCATTCGAGCTATTCCAAGGAAATTTTATCCAACAGTTAGTCATTTCTTTTTCCCATATTCGATACTCTTAGCATGAAAATGTTGGCTGACATATTATACACTTAAAGAATTAAGTCAAAGCGCAGGCTTTACTGCTGTCATTCAGAATGATAGCATTGAACCCATGCCAAAAAAAGCTCCATTTATGAATATAATGTCCTTAGATGACAGAATATGAAGGTATAGGTTTTCTCAGTAGCTTTTTATCGGAAAAATTGATTAAACTTGATGAAAACATTACATGGAGTGTATGAGAATGTCTCAAATGTCCTTAATTTTTGAAGTTTAGTTTCTTTACCATTTGAATACAACAAAGAGCTATTGCATGTCTTTCGTGTTGTGCGGAAAATGCGTCGATATGCGATCTCTCTGTTATCTGCTGCTATATTTTTTCACACTGCATAGACTACAATTTACATCATTTATTGTTTAAAAAGAATGACTGGCAACTTAAAAATACCACAGGAAATATGCTAAAATAATTTACTTCAGAAATTTTCATGAGTGAAGCTTGGCAGTGTGAGGTATACGCAGTAAAAAAATAACGGAATGCAACCATGTAATTTACTTTGCACTATAAGTAAATAAGGAATTCATGAGATTTGTGCAAATTTTCTCTTGCAATAAGTGAGCTTAAAAATTTTTGTTTTAGTAAAAATTACTTTTGTGTAATAACTAGAATTAATTATAGGCATTTCTATTATTTTTCAATATACGCATTTTATTCTTCACCTATAATAGTATGAGGGCAAGAAAATTCTTCATCAATTAACCAATTAATATAGGCGGTATATACTTATAAAACAGCAGAACTCAGTCTTTTTCAAGAAGATATAACGCTTAGAGACCTTTCTAATTTTAACGGAAGAAAAAAGACCATTTAGTTAATCTGAGACAGTTCTTTGAAAGGTATTTCTAAAGATAATTCTTTAGATAATTTTTAGCTACCATTTTAGTTCTTAGCAATATTTGTAATTCTATATTTTTAAATTATGTTTTAGTTCTTGCAATAAACTATGGAGCAGTATCAAACTAAAAATTTCCCCTAAATTATGTTTTGTTTGTACGTGTGTGTGGTTTTTTTTGCTTGTAACTTATTATTTAGTACCCGAGGAGTTTGTCAACTTCTTTCGAATTTGGAAGGTGTGCAAAGGGGAAAAGGTTGGGAACTGCTGTTCTAAGTAAAGTCAACCCTTCCTTTAAAAATTCCTTCACCTGTCGCTGTGCGAGTTACCCTGATTATTGCATCATTTTCTAGGGCAGAAAGGAGCCAAGGTTACATAATATATAGTGCAGCTTTGTTTAGTTGAGCTGTGACCTTGACTATGCTTACCTGTTTTAGGGGGGTTTAGTGAAAAATAGACCCATTATTGCCTCAGATTTTAGTTGGAATATTTTTGAAAAACTACTAAGAAAGTTTCTCAACTCAACTTAGCACCAATTACCCCTCCCTATTTTCCGAAACAGAGGTAAACATTGTCAGAGTCAGAGCTCAACTTCTCAGAGCCTCACAATATGTCCCCCCTGAATAAAAAAAACGAAATATAGTTAAATTTACCATTAGAAACAAGACAACAATTCAGAAATAGGGTGCATAAACCCAACAATTTCTCATTACAATAAGTAAAATGGCCTTTGAAATTTCCCATAATCTTAACAATAGTCCCTAAAAATCCTCATTAGAGAGAGTGAGTAAGTTCTAAAAATTTTCATCAGAAGGAGAAAAACCACTCCTAAATATCATCTATAATCCTGTTGAAAATACTTATCAGAGTATGAAAAATAATCCCTAAAAGGGGAGATCTTCTATTTTTACTGGAGGGCCACATTGTGCATTTTTTGGAGGCGAGGGGGATCAACAATCAAACAATATTTCGGTTCAGATGGTCTAAGCGACAGTGGCTTATCCATGGGGTGCAGCACCCCTGGAAAACATTAGAGTTGGTGCTCCCCTATTAGAAATTCAATAACGCTAACAATTCATAACAAACCATTTATAGTGCTTGTTCTTGAACCAAAGACACAATATATATATTTATGTGTTCTATTTTATAACAATGCAATTTTTTAAATTTAATTTTTTAAAAACATTAAATTTGTTGTTGGAAGAGCATGTACAGTAGGATTGGAAGAGTGTACAATAAACATAATTGAATTGAGTATTTCAGAAGGGTCATGAGTCCTATGGAAATCCATTGGACTTATGCCCTTTCTGAAATAATCAATTCAATTTACATTTATTAAAAAAAAGAGAGAGAGCATTTTGAAAGAAAATGTAAAATAAAAATTAAAAATTGAAGATTCTGTAATAATTGGAAAATTAAAAGAAGTATATAAAAAAAAAAGAACTCGACACGTGGACCTACTCTAGGCAGGGTTGTCGCAATCTCAAAAAACTGAAGTACGAGTTTATGGCTTCTTATTCTTTTTCAAACGGATACATAAGTACAGAGAGATAGTGGATTCACAGTCTGGGTTACGAGAAAGTGATTACTAGATTTAAGCATGGCAATATGTGCCTAATTGTAAGTATGACAATCACTGAAAAATACAGGGGTTTAAGTTTCATTTTTAGTCCTTCCCTGGAAATTTTTCAAATTCGAAGTTCCAAAAATGCAGTTTAAGAATTTTTGGTGATGTTAAGGATTAGAGAAATTCAAGGCTCTCTCCTGCAAATTATTTGAAGGTGAAGTCTTAAAAATGCCATTGTAAACCATCTTTGGTAATGTAAAAGGATCAGTAATTTTTAAAAATTGAGCCTCTAAAACCATAATTTTAAATAATTTTAAACAACTTTCGATGTTGTTAGGCTAAGGAGTTTTTGGGGGTTCTCCCTCAAATTTTTTTTTCTTTTTTTTTGAAGTTGGAATCACAGTTTAAAAACAATGTTAGCAAGAAAAGATTGGAGGAGGGGGGATGTTCCTCTGGAAAATGTTTGAAGCTGCAGTTTTAAAAAACATAGCTTTTTCAGACCACCTAAGATATCGTTAAAGAAGGTAGTTTTATCTACTTTTAAATTGAAATATATTGAATGTATTTATCATTATTTGAAAAAAAATTCTCATCAAGAGAGTCAAAATGCTGCCTTTTCCTGAAAAATATGGATCACTGGTGCAGAAGCTCATTGATAGTCTGTATAAAAGAAATAAATGTTACACTGCAAAAAAGCAATCAAAAGAGAAACATTTTTAGTCCTCAGGCTACTAGAAAAGTCTCAATGAGGCTAATTATGTAGTACAAAGGATACAATTTGAAATAAGACAATTATTATCAATTATTTGGAGCAGAAAGAGCTGTTTAGAACATATCTTTGATTCACATGTTTTTTATTTAGCATCCTACGAAAATGACACTGTACAGTGAAACTTCTATGAGCGACCACTTTTCTGAGGCACCAAAATTCCCCCGTATATGACTAATGTTAAAATACCTCTGGGAAAGACCATTGAAGCCTCTCACAAAGACAGGAAAATCGTATACCTCAGCATTAAAAAATATCGGAATTTTTGTTAGAGAAAACTCAAAAAGAGAGAGACAACAGAAAAAAAAAAAAACAATAGAAAATAAAGTTCATATGGACACAGAACAGTTTTCTCATATAAACAAAGGTGAAAGAAACCAGAATAAGGTATTAAAATCTATTCTGCAGTGGGTCCAAATGTGTTCCTTTCTTGCTCTCTTTGCTTGGAACCTCGTTAAAGTCACAAAAAGGAGGGCGTTGTTTTTTGGACCCTAGGGAAGCTAAGGTGGCATATGCAAATTTCAAGGCAAGTCAAGTGTGCACCTTTCATTGAGGGAGTTGATAAGAATAGAACTTTGTTAAAAGGTTGTTTCTTGGAATTTCTTGGTTGCTTACGGGAGAGGGGGGTTAGAAGGGAGCATTTCTACTTCATCAGAGTGACAAAATCTATTTTTAGTGCCTTTGAAAGCTCAAGAGTTGGTTTCAGTGAATTTGCCTTCTGCTTTTTATCACCATACCATACATAGCAGTTAGAATTTCGAAAAACCGAGCAATCTCACGCTTGAGAAACGTGAAGAAGTCTCGAACTTACACAAGAAAAGAAAATCAGAAAGGAAATTAGCAGTAAAAAAAGAAAAAAAAAGCTGTCAGCACAACAAACTCTAACAGAAATAGATAATCTTATCTTGCACTAATAATAAGGACACATTATTAATTTATTTTTGCAGCAGAAAACTAAACTAAAAGCTAAAGTTGTTTTAGGAAAAACAAAGAATCTGAAGCAAGCAAATTTTAAAGCTATTAGTTTTAAATAGAAAAATCATGTAAGAAGTATATTTTACATTTAAAATTAAAAAAAAAAATCTTTATTTAAATACATTCTTATATCATAATGTTCTTGGTTAATACACTGAAGGAAGAAGGTAAATAACAACTATGGTGCTATATTTGCATGTTCGAAAATGACCTCCAAGAGCGACTAACCTCCATTAACGACCACTTTTTTCAAGAACGGAGAGTGGTCACTCCAGAAGTTTCACTGTACTATCAATGATTCTTGTAAATTTTTGGATACTGCCAAACCTGTTTATCTAAACCTGCCTATCTCGAAATTTTTCAGTTTCCGTACATTAATAGCAAAAATTCAATGAATTTCCTCACGTCTATCTTAAATGAATTTTTTCCAAAAACCTCAACATATCAAATTTCTATTACACGTTCTGTTTTGCATTTGATCTTCTGTGATCTTTATCAATAGTAGAATTTCGAAACAAAAAGCATATTTTATCAGCAGAAGTCTATAGTCCTCCAAGTCATGTAGCCCAGGGAAAATCTCATGGACAAGGAGTAAGTTTTCTGGGAATTCCACCCACTTCATAATTGGGAGGACGGGAACATTGTTGAACAGTGAAAAGGCTTCATTGAGTTTTACCTTCAAGTCATTAAGAACCAAGGATGGATCTAGAATTTTTTCAAGGAGGGAGCGGTTGATTTTTACTTACTACTACGTATCTGATGAACACATTGGGGAGAGGGGAGGGGGGGCTGTCACATCATTATTATCAAAAACAACAAAAATTCTCTTAACTCTTTGACTTTGTTCTAATATCTTATAACTTTTATTTAATCCTCTGTATCTTGAATTTTTCTTTTGTGCCGTGAAATTCGAGATGGACAGGTTCGACTTCTAACTCTTGGCTATTCTTGAAGAGTTTGATGGACATACATCTACTAAGAATTGAATATATAATATTTCCAAAGTATATACATGATGTAATTATGCACACTAACTCAAGCTTTTAACTAATTTTTGAAAAATGTTTACAACTTCTTTCGTTCCTAGTCTCTTAAAACTTTTAAAAAATTTCTTTAAAGTGTACTTCTTTAAAAAAATTAGCAAAAAGCACAAAACAATTACCTGATATTGGTAATTTTTACTGTCAGGCCTATTTGTTTCTACAATGCCTCCCACTTTATCAATTTTGCAATGAAGTCTACCAGCAGCAATAAATCTTGCAAGCTCCCTGTATCAAAAAAACAATTTGAAATGACATTAATATTACATTAATATAAATTGCTTTGTAATCAAACTTATGACATAAAAATGACGTCTAATAGTAATGTATTGAAACCGGTTGAAAAAATACCTGTCAATGAATTCCGTAGTGACTCCAAATGCATCAGCCATGTACTGTAAGGTCAAACTACGATAGGATTCTAAGAGTTGTGTGTACGCCGAAATTCTCATTTCTCGAACATAATAGCGAAAGTGGGATGCAAGTAGGCGGTCCTGTTTCAACATTCGTTCCACAATAGCTGTAAGTAAAATTCAAAAAAATAAGTTTTTGTATTTTTAACTCATAGGTTTAAAAGATTTGTTATGCATGGTAATAAATCAATATCATGGATTATTTTTCACTCTACAATTATTTTTCTTTTTTTAATCATAGAAAAGGCCAACATTTTCATGTAAGTGATTTGGATAATTATCAGCATCTTCTTACCCAATTTTTGAAAAAACTCTGCATACTGGCAATTGTACAAAGAAAAGAGGTATTCCCTAATATCTGACACACTGTGCAAAACTTCAAGTATTTCAGATCCTTTAACAACCTAAAGCCAAATAAATAAATAAATAAAATACATAAATTGTTTCCAAAACAAAAGAAAGTTAATAATTCTTATTTCATAATGAATTAGTTATTTTAGCTCATAGTGTAGAATACCTTCTCTCTCAAGTCCACACGAGGTAAAGAAATCATACTACAGATAACTGTATAAGTAACAAATGTTTTGTAGTCCATCAGTTCATAACTTGTGAAGGTGGAAACAGTGTCTAAGAAAAAGTTAGCCGCATTTTTAAAGTCTCTAATGGCCATACAATAGACTCCTTGATAAACTTTTAATCTGTTCCGACGATCCCAATCACCACCTTCTTCAATTAAGCTAAAAATATAAGAAAACAAATTCACAGCAACTTGCTTGTACTTACACATTGTTAAATAACATTGAACTTGCTAAAATCTAGAAAAATATTAGAAATTCATTTGACCGAATTCTATTAATATAGTTTTATATCATAAAAAATATTTAAGATACAATTTTATCTATTGCAACATGCCAAGTACTTTTTCCCCAAAACACAGAACCCAGCTCGGCATTTTGGTTGCAAGCCAAACGACCATCTTGCCTGTGCATATATATTCGACCTAAACAGTAGAGTGCCAAGGACCCTTATCGATCAGAGCCTAGTTAATAGCAGTTAAATTGAAAAAAAAAAGTTTATTTGAGAAAACAAATGTTAAGAATTTGTTTTACAAAAATTTTAACCGATATCAAATAAAAGAAATCAATCATAAAAAAGATTAAAAACTGAATAAGAATGCTTATCTAAACTCATTTTTAACAGGATTCACTCCCCCCCCCAAAAAAAAACTGGAATAAGTATTATTAGAATCAAAATTTTATAAATAGTGATTGAAGTCAGTGTATTGATTGAGAATGAAAAAAAAAAAAATAAATAAGTGAAAAGTCAATTCATAGCATGAAAGAAAAAAAAATTGTAGGAAAAAAAATGGGGCTGTTGGTTTATTTATTTTTTTTTTTTAACAGCCAGATAATTTCAGCTCTTGCCACTCATACAGAAATCAAAACATTTACTGATCAAAGTAGTTTTCATTTAATATTTAGAAAAAAGAAAAAAAAAGGAAAAAAAAAAGAGCCAGTACAAAGAGTGATTCAATTAGGTGCTCAAAAGCTAAAGATTAGTGAAGAATATAAGCATACCTTTTTGCTTTTTCAATGTTCCGAGTGATGAGGTCATGATCGACATAAAATAACCCAATTCTAATAATATGAAAGAGAATATCCAATCTATGTCCAAGTGATACAGTCTTATCTTGAGTCTTTCGAAAAACAGCCAATGCTGCTTCCTACAGTTTTCGAGAAAAAATATTTGGTTTAATTATTTTATTAATATTTTTATAAATAAATTCAAGATCTATGCTGGGCCAAACCTAACCTGGCAGCATTACAATGTAATGACAAGGACCTGTGTAGCCTTCACAATGCTGTCAGGTTGGGGTTGCATCAGCCTTAAAGTGTTGAGAATAAAATTCTTTAACCTATCTCAATTAGTCAGAAAGTACTTTTCAGAACCAAGCATTTATTACATGTACCAAATGTAGCGTACCACTTATTTTTAAAATCTAGTAACTTTTTAGAGGGAAAAAATATGCTAAACAATTTTTTTCCTATGTCATAATTTGTGTTTGTACAGAAAAAAACTTTGCTCTATTATCCACACAACTATAAACATTAAAAAGAGTATTTTGAAAATATTTTGTGAAAAATAATACAGTTGTCCCTTGCCCCTTTGTACTTCCCCTTTAGCAGCTTCACTCTATCATTTTTTTTCAAATAGTATATTGAAATTTAATAGCCTTTTCTAATGAACTCATTTTAATTCTCTACCTCAAAAGAATGTTATTTTAAAGTTTGGCAAGTTCTTCAAAGGGCCCATAGTAGAACCAGATGAGAGGAGGGGATTTGTATGCAACTGCTTTGATGTTCTCAACCACTGAACATTTACTGGTGAGTGTTTATCCAATATTTACTGCAAGGGGATGACTGCAATAGAAAGCGGCGATCAACTACTTTTCTTTTCAAACAGTAAGCATAACCTTCAAACAATACAGAGGAGGCGAGGAAGAGATACTATAATACCTCTTTCACTTATTTTTTTTATTGAACAATTTGCACTGTTTTCAGAGGTTATTGGCAGTGAGTACAAACTATGTCTGCGTAGTTTTTGCACAATAATGACAAAGTGATACTTATATCTTTTAATTTGTTTTATTTTCTTATGTTTTGGGTAATACATAGGATATAATGTAAGTGTAATGGTGACTAAAAGGCATTATTTCATGTCAAGAGAGCAAGGACTTTAACCATGTTAAAAAAAACCATTTATAAGAGGTCGTAAATAAATTTTCTACTCTCTACTAGAAAAATATTTGACTTTTAAATGCAGAACCTATTTCTTGGAAATTCACTTATCTCTGTAGAGTCAAAAACGGATTAACCGCAATAAACAAGGGTTGACTTTATCAATGAATATTTTTGAACTTTAAATTGTTATAATTAATTAGAAAATTATAAAAAGAAGGGGGAAAATTATATCATATTATTCAATTTTTATATATATTTTATTCTAAGAGAGAGAAAAAAACTACTTTTGCTTTATGTATGATTTATGTTTGTATTTCAGCTACTTAAATTCTCTATCTATTACAAAAATTTTCATACGATAAAATAAGTATCAATCTTCCAAATGCGCCAGAAAAAATATTTTGTTCTTTAGCTGAACCCAAAACTTTTGCAGAGGTTTGTTTTGTTTATTAACAGTTAGTCATAATTTGTAGCACCAACATTTTTAGTTGCCATTTATTAGTGAGTACCCTCAAAAATGATAGTGCAGTGCACCATACTATGACAAGATTTTATTTAAAATGCCCATTAAACATGACAAGCATAAATAATGCATAAAAATAAAAATATTTTTTGCATAGTATTTGCTCAAGATTAATAAACTAGGTATTCTGTCAAAGCCGAATATTTGGCAAATAACAGAATATTTGATGCCATCACTAATATATAATTTTACATATTCTTCAAAGCTAGGACAATATGTACCCAAAAAGTTTTTGCTTAAGACACAGTGCTAGGGCATAACTGTTCCAGGAAATTTTCCCACTAATGATTCTTCTGAAACAGCATGAAAGACGTTAGGCAGTTAGTGGCTGATCACAAGACTCGAGGAAAACAGCCGAAAATGCTCATCTGGCACCTGAAAACATGTGCATTCATGCTTTTTAAAATATTGTTTCTCACTCTTAGACATATGGGGGGTCCATAGCCAAACTTTTGAAGGTTTTGGACAGTATGGTAAAAACCAAGGGAAATACTGTGGTTTTTACCGTCCTGTCCAAAACTACATTTTAAGAAAAACAGTATTTTGTGAGAAAATATCAAAAACAGAACAAAATGTGTCAAAGGTAGGTTTTATATTGAATTTTTATTCAATGTGAACATTCAAGTATAAACATCAGGGGTCTGTCCAGGATTTTTCACAGGGTCCATTTTTTGTGAAAAAATCAAATAATTTTGTGAAAAGTGAATTAATTTTGTGAAAAATCAAATAATTTCGCAAAAAAAAAAAAAAAAAAAAAAATTAATTTGAATTTTGACATCTTGAATTCAAATTATGTTTTTCGCAATCACGAGTGTGTGTATGTAGGCGTGGGGGTTATGTGTGTTTGTGTGTAGGGGTATGTGTATGTGTGTGTAGGCATGTGTGTTAGTGTCTGTGTGCTGGCATAAGTGTGTGGGTAGTTGTGTGCATGAATGTGTGTGTGGGGGGTGGTATGTGTCATATGTGTTTGTGTCTGTGTGCAGGCATGAATGTGTGTGTATGTATGTTTGTGTGTGTATGTGTAGGTGTCTGTATGTATGTGTATGTGTTTGTGTATGCGTGTAGGTGCATGTGTGTGTATGTGTGTGTGTGTAGTTGTGTATGTATGCGAGTGTGTGTAGGACATGGATGCAACCTGGAGACGACTTTCGCTATAGGAGCAGCAACGTGAGGAGCCGGTCGACGGCGATGGTGCGGAGGGTGGCGGTTCGAAAATAAAATGATAGGACGCCAAAAACAGTCAAATGAAAGCAATAAGCAATCGTGATTGCTCAAAAAAAAAAATTTGTTAAAACAAAATGTTATAACTTAGAGAGGGCACAAACTGCATCATTTAAACTTAAAGTTGAGTATTTTTCTCTTCTATGTTGAGAATATCATTCTGGGGTGTTTTTTTAGTATTTAGCGGGGAGGGGGGGGGACGGCATTGCTGTCTCAGGTAGCAATATTTATCTACAAGTCTACATTATCTTAAATTATACTAGAAATATTTCTGTACAGCATTTGAAATAACTGTATCAAAAAAAAAACAGACGAAGGGGGGGGGGGGGGGTTCAGCATTTAACTTTTTGACCCAAGACACTCTTAAAAAGCACAGAATTTCGTTTAAAACTTAAATTATATGATTTTAATAAAAATAAAGAGATTTTATTTGTTTATCTCTTAACAAAGCGTACTAAACATCAAAAATTTAAAAAATCGGATTCCCATAGCAGATGCAAAGAGATCGCTATTCTCGAAGTGAAGGCATCAAAAGTACAAAAATGGCTTGTAAAAGAAATATTTTTGATAAAATTATTTTTAAATTGCATTTTAGAGTCCTATGATAAACATATCATTAATATCTGTGGACACAGTTGAAGCAAAAAAAAAAAAAAATTAAATCATAGATTCAGCATTTTAATTTTTGACTCATAAAAGAAAATGGAATTTGCTTTAAAAACTTAAAATGAGTGTTCTAACAAAATAGAGACTTTTCATTTATTTGCATCCTAATAATAAATCCTTAATTCAAGGTTTATCCTTAATTCAAATTAGCTTGAAAAAAGAACAAAATATGATTATCATATTGGATGTTCAAAGATTGAATTTTTCAAAATGTAGACATCTAAAGAAAAAAAACGGCAAGTAAAAGAGTTTATTTAAAGTTACTCATCCTTGTTAACATCGTAAAATCAAACCCATATACGTAATTTTCTTCCAAAATAACAGTTAAACATCGCACAGCACCATAAAAACGCAAATATTGGCAAGCTTGTAAAATGAGAATATTTTCTAATCAAGTCATTATAAAGGTTTAACGCCAGACGCTAAAGGCGATAATTTTGAAGTTGGTAACCCTATCTGAAGCAATCATATTTTTCCCCCACCCTTACTATCCCTTTGCAGTTCTAAGTTCATTTCGCTGATATATATTATTGTTATTGTTTATTAAATCAGGAGCAGGGAGAAAAGTGCTTACCAACGCTTTTTCAGAAAAGTTTCAACAACACCGCTGCTAATTAGCTGTGATAAAATAAACAAAATTATTTAAAACCAAACTTTTTTTCAGCTGTTAATTTCTTTCCCAGAAACAAACAACACGCATTATATTTATTTGGCAGTAGCAAATTATCGCTTGCAGGAGCATCACAAGAGTGCCCAGAGTTTGTGTGAGCATATCCCTCTAATTTGACTTTAAAAAAGGTTCCAAAAATTATCGGTTTAATATGCGTTATTTTGCTTTCAGATTAGCTCTTTCAATAAACAATTTGTGAAAGATCTGGTCTTGTTTATCAGAATTTTGTGAAGGGTCCGTTTTGGTTGATCGGGATTTTGTGAAAGGTCCGTTTTGGTTGATCGGATTTTTGTGAAAAGTCCGTTAACGGACCCAAATATCCTCTGGCCAGACCCCTGAACATATATGTAACTTCATAATACAGTTGATTTTGACCTAGTTACGTAGAAGTTGAATTCTTGATTAAAACTTTCACTTTGTATGCATGGGTGTTTTTACATTATAGTAACCAAATTTTTCGACATTTATGCAGGTGTGGAAAAGAAACTGTTCAAAATATGGTGCAACAATTGACTTTAATGCAATAAATGACAATTTTTTGTACTTACAGAATGAATTATATTAAAAATACGAATTAAAAAAGAAACTGCACAAGTTTTAAAATATATGTGCATATATTTTATCTTCAATTTATTTTTCTTTAGCTTATGATTTAAAAAATAATTTTCGCTAAAACATCATGTAAAACTCATATGCAAAAACCATTTAAAAATTGCACACATTTAATAACATTCCTTTGAGTTATAATTGTAACTGAAACTAGTTCTTTTGGTGGTTTTGTGAATATCTTATCAAAACTTTAACAACTATTACATAAGGAAGTTTTTATGTAATAGAGTTGTTGGCAATTTTTTAAAGTAAAATGTTTTTTGAATGAACATTTCAGAGAAAAATATTATCAAATACTCATTAGTGAAAACTTATTAAATATTTGTAATCATAATATTAAATCATTAAATATTAAATCAATTACACCCTTTTAGCCTCTTTTTTGGACAGTTTAAGATACTATCGGACTGTTGTAGGACAGTTTAAACCACCACTTACCCTGCCCTAAACCCAACCCTGATTACAAGATAATTTCCTGTATAGAACAGGCTATTTTCATATTTTCTAATTTGATTGAAACAGGGTTGTTTGGTTTAAACCACGTTGGTTTAAACCATGGTTTAAACCAATTGGTTTTT
Organism: Uloborus diversus; assembly: GCF_026930045.1. Classification (NCBI taxonomy): domain Eukaryota; kingdom Metazoa; phylum Arthropoda; class Arachnida; order Araneae; family Uloboridae; genus Uloborus; species Uloborus diversus. The sequence continues at coordinate 137,985,080 of NC_072734.1, read as the reverse complement.
TAAAAAAATGTTTAAAAAAAAAAAAGCCAAAAAAAAAATAAATAAATAAAATCCATTTTACAGGTTTACATTGATTTTCCAACACATATTGAATAAGAGACAAATTAGGATTGGAAAAAGCTTCAAAGCTAGTCTTTTTGTTCAAGGCTTTCAACTAAATGAATTTTTTCTCAAGACTGTTGGAGAAAACAACGGTTCTTTTGGTTTAAAGCAAAATATTTTTAATCTGTTACAAACAGAAACTGTAAAATTACATTTATAAATAAATATACAGGGTGTCCGAAAAGTCCTTGACACATTTAACCTAAAATACCATGGTTATGTGTCGAGCAGGGCTGTGGAGTCGGAGTCGGACTGATTTTGGGATAAAGGAGTCGGAGTCGTTAGAAAACATGCCGACTCCGACTCCGGGCTTCTTTTTTTCTTTCCTTTTCACTGACTCTCCTTGCATTTTTTAAAAACTGATTACCAATTGGTTCGATTACATGTACAAAAAGATACTAATGAGAAAATAACTGCCATTATGGCAATTAGCTAGCTTGAATGCTTACCGAACTTTCTGTAGCCGTCCCCTAGTTTGCTTGCTTTTTAACTTAACTAATAGCAACTGTCAGCAAACGGTTTTGTTGCCTAACATTTTCAAGTAAACACTTTCAAATAAAAATGAAATATAGTGTTTTGTTCGATCTCACTTATAAAATAGTAAAAGAAACGTAACAAATTAGTAAGTCCACACCCGTAGCTAAGGTTGAAACGTTTAAGTGTGATCGGCACATTCAAAGAAGTTCTGGCGCGAAAGCACGAATCCAAAAGATTCGATGAAATAATCTAATGTTTTTTTCTTTATTAAGACTTTTCTGTAAGCTTGGTTCTCACTAAAAAGTATGGAACAAAATAAGTAAATGATTTCTTGATTACAACACTCAAGAATTGCAGTTAATCTTAAAATCTTCATATTTAGGTTAATTCTAAAGCAGCCAATAAAATTTAAATTAAAAATTTAGCGAAGAAGAAATATAGGTATAGTAAAAGTTATTCGTACAAATTTGTATACCGCCACGTTTTATGTAAAATTAGCTCCTGACGTATATGTGCCCTATTTTCGTTGAAATTTTTTTGATGAAATATAATTTAAAATATATTCGTGAAAATTTTCAGAATTAAAGTATTTATATTTTTTTATAAACTCTGAAATTAACTTTGGGTGTCATCTACCAGATGGGTGTCACCCGGGGCAAACCACCCCCTCTCAAGAACTTGAATTTAGAAAAAAAGGTTTTTTTTCTCTCAAGTTACAGCTTTCAAAATTTGAAAGCACACGATTTGATCAATATCTATTTGTTAAACATTAAAGGGGGGAAAATTACAGATAATCCTTTTTAAAATTTTTAAAAGGGATTTTTAAGTCATCTCACTTTTTAACTCGTAACTATTGGAAAGTTTGATTTTTAAATTGAATTTCTAACGTTGTATGGCGTCTTGGGTTTACAATAAAACACAAAATGCGAAATTTTCATAAAAAGGAATTAATATTTCAATCTGTGTTAAGAGGTTTTCCCCCTTCCCTTGAATGGAGAGAGGGAGTTGAAAAAATACAATTAAAAAAATTAAAAAAAATTTGGAGTCGGAGTTGGAGTCGGGCGTTTCAAAATCCAGGAGTCGGAGTCGGCCATTTTCTTTCCGACTCCGCAGCCCTGGTGTCGAGGACTTTTCGGACACCCTGTATATGTAATGTATTCAACTCATTTCAGAAATATGTGAATAAATCTTTTTACAATTACATAAAATCAACTTTACACCACAATAACATATGCATAAATACATAGCAACTTTTACGTTATAAATTATTATTTTTATGATATTTAGTACTTTGAACAAAAAGCAAGTTTTGAAGCTTTTCCAGAGCCTAATCAATTTTTGAGTCATGAATGATATCTAAATGACGAAAATATTTGCACTACACTTTTCTGAAGCTGGTTTTAGTAATGTTGAAGACTTTTAAAGACGGTTGCATTGCATTTTTAGATGAATAGAATTTATGTTCGCAATGGAAATTTACATTTTGTTTGTTACTATGGCATTTTTTCAAATTCTTTTTCCTAGCTTTTCCACCACTCAGTACTGTTGCAGAAGATAAAACGTTTTTGGCAAAAAAAATTTCTTGAAATAGAATTTGCTACACATTTATTTGTTCTAAAGAGTTTGCATTTAATATTTTTTAAACTTCAATGCTGGATGCAACATGTATGCCAGTAAATAAGCTGTAATTTAAGCCATGTTACACCAATTTTTGTATTTTTGATTTGGTTCTTTGTTTTAGCAATAGTCGATATCTTTTCTAAGTCTTTCCAAAATAAGAACGGAGTCGAATATAGAGCAGCACTTTTTTTTTAAACTTTGTCAGTACAACAGCAATCGATTTTTTGACTGGTCAATCATGTACTGTTGTACATTTTGCTTTACTTCAATATTTGCGACATTGTGTATATAAAAATCAGCGTTATGTAGGATCAGAAAGAAAAAATATGAAAATTGTTCTTTTGAAAAGATTATGCTTAAAAATATAACTTTAACCTTTATTCGATAATTATTCATATTATGTTGGTTTTATAAAGTTTTTTTTCTTGGATCTTCATTACATTTTATCTTTACCCGCATCACAACCACTTCTTGAAGTATTTCGTATCATAAAGGGTCTATATATACATGCATACTAATATATTAATCAAGTCAAACATTTCGATCAATATTTCCCCGCAGAGAGCTATTTTAATTATTTAATTTAGTTACAAGATTTTGTTCTTATCTCTTTTAATTAATCAAGAAATTAGGTATAATGTGACTATTGAATAACTGTTAATTACATGGAACCTTAATTACCTTCCGAAAATTAATTGTTTTTCTCACAAATAGTATTTAAACCAAAAAATAACCAGGTTTAAACCAAAAAAACCTGGTTTAAACCAAAAAAAATCGGGGGTTTTTTGAAAAAAACCGGTTTTTTTTACCAAGCCTGGATTGAAATAGGTTAAACAAAGTGCATTGCAAATCAATTATCACATTTACAACACGCATTTGGCTCCATTCAGCATAGGAAATTTCTTCAGCTGATTGCACACTCAAATGTAGTCTTGAATTTATTTTTAGCTTTTCCTCTGATGTAAATTTTCCTTACTTGCTTGTATCTTCCTTTTCCTCTCGTTTTTGAAGAAATATATGAAAAGATTGAGAAAAAAAGTGTTGCTCTGAAAAGCTTCCATTGTTTTATGAGTTTTCTATAACCATCCACATTATTCAAAAAAAAAACTGGTTACCTACTGAAATACTAGGCAGATGAACTTAAAAGGTAATTAAAAAACAAATGATTAAAGCATATACAATTCCATTTTGTTTTCTAACTTTATTTTCAAGAATTTTATGAAATTTTTAACACTACCTTTTTTAAAAATCACATTCATAAATCAATATCAGAGCATAAAATTAAAACATTCAATGCAATTAAATAAATATGATCAACATACCTTGGATCCAATACGACTTAGGAATTCAGCTTTATTCAGAAATGCTTCTCGAACTTCCATCTCTCCCAAGTTTTTTTCTGCATCTTCAATTGCATCATCTAATTTCTTTAATTGCTCCTCATTTGCTTTTTTCATTTTTTCCAGCAGTGCATTATCAACTGCCCAAGAAAGATCTTTACATACTTCTTCATAAAATGGAGCCATATCTATAAAATTGAAATTTTTCTCACATTAATAACTGCTTTTTCTAAAATTAAACTATCAAAATTTTATCTAAAAAATTTGAGATAATTGTGATGATATTAAATAAAACTAGAAACAGGTCACTGGTGCAGAAAAACTGACCAGTATTCCATAAAATGGAGCATAGTATAAAAATCACTTTAAAAAAATATATATATCCAATTATGATAGGTACCATACTCCAAAATGCAGATAATCCCGTCTGTCGGTTCCAATCAACTCATTCAAGAAGTGTGCATTTGAATACAATAGATAAAGCTAAAAATTAAATCTCTGGAATCAAGGTTTTATTTGATGAAGAATAATCATGTTTAATTTCAAAGGTAATTTTTTAAATTTGAAATCCATTATAAAAATTACAGATCAGAGTAAAACTCTCCCTCTTTAATAATGATTTCAGAATAGGTGAAACAAAAAATTTGCTTTACCTTTCCGAAAATTAAAATCCCTAATCAAAAACATAAAATGTATAAAAATACAAGTTTTGCAACGCAGCCCTTCTTCCACAAAAATAGTGAGTTCTCATGCAATACAACAGCAGTTATTTCAATTAGTACAACCTAGGGAGGCACCTATTCAACATCTTTTGTCACACATTGTTTCTTAATTAGTACCCAAACAACGTATTTATAGTGACTGTATCAATATTAACACATTAACTCCCTAAATAAATCAGAGCTCATAATGAACCACGAATTAATTGAAAAAGAAACGTAAAAATTAAAAATCTCATAGTTACTATTTTCTTTGATGGCTTCTATTAGTCGCGTTTTCAGATGTTCATCATGTTGAAATTCAGAAGAAGATAGCAAAAACTTTAATTGAGCGAGTTCCAAGTTTGGATTCTTTTCCAAACTTTCTGCTTCTAGATTTTCTACAGGCATTGTTTCTACTTCAGAACACGATGGAAAACAATAAACAAATTGTAGATAATTGAAATTAAATGACAAGTCCAAATTGAAGAAATTTGACTATTGCCGTTGCCAAACGAGATTTTTACGCTACTAAAAAAGATCTGAAAAAAAGAAATTACAGTATTTCAGTACTTATTTAGTAGTTTTAAGGGTACATTTAATTTCTCGAATTGTTCTAGGTTTCAACAAAGTTTAATTTGAGTCTGCTGAGCTAGTTCAAGCTTAGCAAGATTGAGTGGGGCTGGGATCATGTGCAGGACCCAAGAAAACTTCACTATCTCTAGCTTTGAATATGGCAACAAGAGTTGCCGTCACGACATCTCGCTTTCACTTTCGTCGTAACAATGAATCTATTACTAAATTAATAATATTAATGATTAGATTTCATAATATATATTTCTAAATAGAATATATAAAAATAAGCTGCAAAGATTCGAACCTTTTTAGCAGCTGTAGTCTCTCATTTATCGTCTTTGTCCTCCGTCATTCAAAGATGTGTGGGCGAAATATGTTGCTAATCTGTTTGTTATTGTTCCTCAAGTCCGTGGAAGTGAGTTACTTTCAACTCATAAGATTCAATTAGTCACTTGTTCTTCTATTCTAAGACATCCTTCTAATAAAATATTTTCACAATAGGCATTATTATTTCTGATGCACTTGTTTAATATTAGTTTTATCTTAAAAGATACTAAAATTATATAATGAAATCTCATTGAGTATACTCATATTTACTAGCCTGGATTTTTCTACTGCCTTTCATTTCGTGATTGTAAACTCCTGACACAAATGTTAGCATTTTTTTATGAGAAAATGTTTGTATGTTGTGATATAAAAATTGAAAAAGTAAGAAAAAAATAAATATTTCCTTTCTTTAGTTATATAAAGGCTTCAAACTCAATTGAATTTCTTTGTTTGATTATTTATATCTTTGTATCAATTCTTTTCTGTTTGAAGTTATTGTTGTGAATTAAACTTTCAGAAGACGTGCAATATTAAAATTAAAAAAAAAAAAAAATCTTGGACCATCAGGATGCTAACCAGAGACCACATGAATAGTGCTCCAAGCGACATCGAAAACCCCCTAAAAGTGCGTTTTTTAAAATTCAATATCAAAAAGTTTTTGTGACCGAGTCCCCTTGCATCCACCCTTGAAAAAGTTATCCATGAGAATGAAGGATGTCATTTTTATAGCACTTCAATTTTGATGTCTACCTACCAAGAAGTTCTTGAATAAAATTTATATCTTATGAATTTCATATAGCATTAAATGCAAGGTTAAGATTGAATGATTTTTTTATCATTATAGTCAGCTACAAATGAATATGGAGTACTTGCTGCTGAATCATCATCAGAAAAAGAAAATTTTTGCATTATTTATTTTAAGGAGTTTGCTCCACTGCCTCAGGAGAAATCTGAAGCTGTAAGTTTTGTATATTTACATTGTAATTTTTGGTGAGAGGGATGGTATTAAGAAAACGCATATTTATGATAATTTAACAGATTTATACCATGGTTTGTTGATTGAAATCAGCTTGATTTAAATCAAGTGATTTAAAAAAAAAAAAAATCATTGATTTGAATCAAGTGATTTTTTAAACAAAATCAAAAATTAAAATCAGTTGATTTTATTTTTATAAATTAATTTTGCATTTTTAAAATGTGTTGCTCTTAATTTAATTGCACTGCATTATACAATCTTAACTTCAGCAGGCAAAACTACATAGACCCCTCTTTCTGTGTGTGTAGCAGATTATCACTCTTGCATTGCTTTTACTCCAAAATGAGTTCAGAACAAAATAAAAATTTGTAGTTTTTCTTACACACTATGACTAATAGTGTTAAGAAAAGTAATTGTTTAACATATTATTTTTCACTAAAAACATATATTGTCACGTAGGTAGTGTAAGGAGACCAAGTGAACACTCTAGGTAAAGCAAGAGACGTAGTTTATTAACAGAGCACCACAGCTGCACTCGGCTCAGAACTACTTCGGACCGAGAAACAAGTCACTTATATACAGTGATCAAATATTCCAGAATACAAGATTTGCATATTTTAAATTTACATGTTTTGGAATATTCTAGAAACTACTAGAACAGGAAATAAAATAAATAAAGGTAATTACAAGAACGTACAATTAATTATTTCTCTTTTCAAATCACCGTCCCGCGGTCGGTTTTGAACCGAGGTCGTCGAGGTGGTAGTCCGAAGCCTACCCGATCACGCCACAATGGCTGGGAGAAGAATTGACTTTGTGACAATATGATGGCGGAAACCTTAAAGCAAAGCACAAATCGAAATCACAGCTTATCTATTACATAGCATTATAATGCAAAAATTTTTAAAAATTATTAAATAGAGAACTTCATTTTAATAGTAAGTGGAATGGATTCATCTATTATATTAAAGTTTGTAAATGTAAAGTAATTAATATCTTCAAAGATTTGAAAAAATCAAAAAGACCTGATTTAAATTTTAAAAAAATATCCGATTTAAATTAAAAAAAAAATAAAACTTCTTTGATAATTTAATAAATATATAAAAAACCACGAACCCTGATTTATACAGTACACAGTGAATACCATTGTAATTACGCATCTGTTTCAGTGAAATAAATGTTCAGGCCCATTTTATTTACCATTGCATTGCTTGAATTTCATTACACAACAAAATTCCAGTTATAATGAACAAAATTTGGTCCCTTGAAGTTTGTTGTGATGGGATTAACCTGTATCATTGAGAAATATTTCTTATTAGCTGTATTGCCCGTTGTTGCACAGTCTACGTCAAAAATAAATTTAGTAAAATTTCCTATCAATGTCTAGGAAATGGGAATTCTTTTACTCAAAATTTAATTTTAGACCTCTTTGGGTTTTTCTAACATCCCAAAACGTCAGTCATCTGTATATATATTAACGAGCATCAGGCATGATCTTTCCACATTGACATGGTCATTAGAATGATGATTGTTGGAAAGATGAACTCGCATACATTAATAAATTATGTTTTGAAAAATTCAGAAAAATATTTAAATACTTAGACTAAAAGTAATTCTAAAACCAACATACCTCAACTAAATAGAATTTTGCCAGTCTATTGTGTTCCACAAAAGCTATTAAAATTGACAGAAAGTGCAGTTGATATTTAAGGGATGGATAGGGTTTTTATCTTCAAAAAATTGATTTTTTCTTTTTCATCTTTTCTTTTGGTTAAACCTTTCCCAAAATTTGAAGTTGATCTGAACTAATTTCAAAATTATTCAGTATATTTAGTCTCTTCTCCTTCAAGCTGTAGCTCCGACAGCTGCAAAAGTCTGCAGCTGTTCCAACAGCTGTGGATGCTAGGAACCTCTGCTGCTTGCTTGGGATTAGTTAAATATGCTTAAATAAAAAAAAAGAAGCTACAGGGACTGTACTTTAACCCCTTCCCGCTCGCTCCCGAAAAAACGCCATGCTGGGGTTTCAACCTCCATTTCTCACTGCCATGTTGGGGTGTGCAATATTAACGCGACAAAACTATTAAAACCAATTCATTTCATTTGCCCGGAATACATTTTATTTCTCTCTTTATACACTAGATGGCAGCACCAGTCCATTTTAAATGTAATTGCAGTTTTTAAATGTAATTGCAGAGATGAAGAAAGGAAATTTGGTACTAACTTACCAGATTGTGACTTTGGGCCTCTGTTTCTCAAACTTTGAAATTCACCACACAAGAAAAATTTACTTATCTTTACTTATATTACACAAAAGATTAATAAAATTATTTTTTAATGTTTAAAAGATGTATTTCTTAAATTTTTGCTGCTTGCTTGAGCTTGCTTGTTGACTTTTCATAAAATTTTAAATTTTTTTAAAATTTTAATCTAAAAAACATTGAAAATGCAAAATTGAATGCACATGTTGTTCATACACTTATTTTTATATCATTTTCTTAAATAAAAAAAATAGACATTTTTATGACCGTTTTCTTGAAAATTATCCGATTGTTAAGGGGCTAAATAGCTGGAATCAATGGCTTTTAGCTTCTAAAATTTTAAACACACTTTTCTCTTGTTCACTGCCATTTTAAAACTACTGATCCGATTCCTTTCAAATTTGGTACCCATATTCTGCATGCAAAAAACCTCCTTCCAATGTTGGCTTTTAGAATTTTTATTTTCTTAAGCACTTTTAACTTAAAGTAACCACGAAAAATTGTAAGTTTGACAAAAAAGAAATATCCGAGACTGTACGGGAGAGGATTTTTTAATCCTTCGACTAAATTCAAATAGTTTTCGATTTCAGATGATTGCCAGTTGAGATACAGTGAACACCACAAGTTGTCTTTCTCTAAATGAGCTCTGGGAAAAGTTTGTCTGTGGTTATTTGTTGATCAAAGCTGCATAGAAGAATGTTTAAAACCATACATAATAATACATAAAAGGTTTTAATAAATTTAATCAAACCATTTTTCTGCAAATACAGTATGCAAATAAAGTATTTTTTGATGCAGCAAATCCTATCCTTCTCTTAAAAAAAAAAAAAACCATGAAAACTAAATCCATTATTCTTTTTGAAAATAAAAGAGTTTTCAGTCATTTTTCCATAAAAAACTATGATTAAGAAAGAAAATATATTATTAAGAAAGACAATTCTTTTTTTTTTAAATTTTAATTCTTAATGTTTGTTTTTTATTACTTTTCTTCACGAAAGTATTGTCTGTTACGAATCGGAAATTCAACTTGATTTAATTTCAATTCCGTGATCAGAAACTGCAGATGATACTTTAAAAAGAAGATAAGCCTCGTTTTAGAATGTGAAATCAAATTAAAATGAAGAACTTGGGTGTTCTAGTTATCTCTCGAACTTTGCAGCTGATTCAATATAGTGGCTAATTCAATATAGCTGGATTTTGTTCTAATTTGGCAATTTGATTCATTAAAGCGGTTGATTAAACAGGGTTTGTACACTCCTTCAAAACTGCTCCAATACTCCTTCATTATGGAATATTTTTTAAAGGGCCCTTCAAACTCCTTCATTTTGGTGGTAACTCCTTAAAAATTCCTTCGTTTTTAGTTCAAGACTATAAAATTTTTCTCTATGACTGACTTAAAATACCTCGGTCAACAACTTAACATCGACACAAGGGCAATGGTATAAGGACGATTTTGATGTAGTAATTTCGTATATTTATTATTTTCATAAAGATGTGATTTACAAATTGAGCATAGAAGTCGTAAAAGTTGAAGGTGAAAATATTATTAGATGACTAAGACGTTTCATAAGTTAAGTAAAACATGCTTAAATAGTGTAAGGCTATTTTTTCAAGTATTATGATTATTGCCTTTCCACTACTCTCAGCAGCAAACATCAGTTTGTATAATTATTATTTAAATACTTAAAAATACATAAGTTGATGTGCTATATTAAGTGATTGTGTTAAAAAAACAATTGTTTAGTTAATCGTAGTAATGATATTGTAGAAAGGGTCATCCACAAATGATGTCATGTCTTGAGGGGGAGACGTATTCATGAAATTGTGACATGACAAGGGGAAAAGAGAGGATGACAAAGTGACATTCAGACAAACAGTTATTGTAACAATATGTTTATAAAAAAACAAAACATGACATGTGACAAGAGAAGGAGTTAGGTGAAATGTGACACTTTGTGACAAAGGGAAGTGGGTCAAATATGTTGGAAAAAAATGCGACACCATTTAAGGACAGCACATGAGTACTTCTTCAAAATCTCATTTTACCCCTCCAAAACTCCTTCATTTTATTTCTGAAATTGAGTATGAACCCTCTTCAATTAACCACTGATTCAATTAACCAGCATCCGCTGTGTTTCTCATTTGAAAAAAAATTGTCACACATTCATCTTTTAGGTTTTTATGCAAAATACTAATTTTTGGTCATGGGTAAGTACCGAACCTGGATAAATACCCCAAAATTACCTTCTCCCAGGGTATTCACCCAATCCACACCACTAGTCCCAAACAACATATTAAAGAGAGTTGACTGTGTTTATTTTTTATTTTTAAATATATATGTATTCATTTTTATGTCCTTGTTTTCCTTATGCAGAAATTTCACTTTTGGGAGGACACCAGTAATGTAGATTGGTGTGAAGACCATCCAGAAATTGATTCCAAAAGTAAAATTCTTTTACTCAACAAAAATAATTGTAGTATATCAGATCAAGCTCGTAATGTACAAGATCGAGGAGGGGAAGGTATTCTTTTCATCACAGAACGTGGACGAGTGGTAAGATGATGAAGGTTTTAATCATTGATTTTAAAGTTTTTTTGTTTTTGTATAATTTAGTATAATTTCCACCAAGTTATGCTTTTTCAACTAAGTTATGTACTTAAAATACAATAAAATATAATTAATTATCATAAATCATGTTTCATTTTTAAAGTCAGGCTTTGATTTTTTGAAAATTCAAATAGCTTTTCTCAGTTTTAATAAAATTTCAAATCATACCATAATCATTTCATTGTATTAGAAAATAGTTTTTTAACTTAAAGTAATTTTTCCCTGTATTAATATTTGTCTTTTAATATAATGAAGTTTGAAATACATTTTGTTGAAAGATTTCATTCACGTACTAATTTTCTTTTATAGGGTCATTACCAAACTAATGATACAGCTGCACAAATGATCAACATTTCTGTTGGATTGATATCTGAGAACTCTGTTGACCGCTTAAAGGTAACAAAGAATTATATTGCATTTTGTGACTTAAAATGTAATACATTGAAAAATTCATACTTTTTTTTTTCCTTTCCATTTAGAAAATGGATAATACTGTTACTGTTCGGTTATTTGCCCCGTTGAGTATGAATTTTGACTTCAGTCTCCTTGTGATATGGGTTATAGCCTTAATTACTGTAACAATTGGTGCTTACTGGTCTGGTCATATACGTTTTGCTATGTAAGTATTTTAACTTCTTGTAAATCCAAATCTTCATGTCCATTTTTTTCTTAATATTTTGTTATGCATTTAGTATTTTGATTTTAAAAAAGCTCAGAAACTTTTATCAGAATTTAAAAAAAAGAAAAACTTGTTTTCTTGGTAATGGACGCATCTTGTTTGTTATGTTTTATCTCACACTGTTTTCTGTTTTTGTTACATTATTATTTCAGCTGCTGTGTATATTCTTATTTTACTTTTTGGTTCTATATTAGAAGTTATTGCTTTTACAGTAGTATGGAATTATGGTTCAAAAATATTTTATTTTTTCAAAGATTGTGTAAAAATAAATTGTAGCTAAGAATTCAGACCAGATGCTTATTTTGTAAAACTCAGATTTCTAAGACATGTTTTTTTTTTAATAAAAGAAATTGTTTTGTCATTTTTTTCAGCTACTGTAAAGAAATGAGTTTACTTCCTGGTGGAGCTGACAGGGAATTACCAAATAAACCCTGTGTAAAAGCAAACACTGCAGAAGATAGTGTGATTAATGTCAGTCCCTATTATGTTGGTGCTTTTGTCTTATGCATGGGGACGATGCTGGTCTTGTTGTACTTCTTCTTTGATTATTTGGGTGAGAAATTTTTCTTTCTTTTGTGAATTAGAGATGACTATCTCTAAAGGGCAGCTGGTTTGTCCTTTCATATCTTTAGTTAATTTGCAACAGGGTTCGCCAATATATATCACAATGTATATCCAATATTTATTTTGAAAATATCATGATATTTTGATAGTTATTTTTCAACTATGGTATTTTCAATATAAAAAGTATATTAATCATAGTAAAATTGTTCATTTATTATTGAAAATAACCAAAAGGTTATGTACTATATTTTTATGATGTATTAATACATCAATAATATAATAAAGTAATAGAATACTCCTACTTTACTTGTATTTTATATTCATAAAATAATATGTAATGCAACAATTTTAATTCATACTAAAAGTGCCTAGTTAAATGTTAAACATTGCTCAAAAAAAAAAAGAAAATGTCTTATGACTGTGCACCGACTAATGTATATATTTCATTTCTGAATCATGTAACTGTAAAAGTAACTAACAGAAGAAAAATGAATAAAACAGCTAATGCTAAATAACTACATTAAAATTGATAGAAATTTAAAATGAAATATTAGATATAAGTAATGAAAGAAGCTTCAATTTTAAGTATACATATTGTAATTATAATAGAAAAAGAGTGATTTGAGGATACATTTACTATTTGGAAGACTTTAGTTTGTAGTAATTGAAAATATCGGATATATATCAAAATATTTGATATATATGAAAATATCATATTTTCGAACCCTGATTGGAAACTATTTTCATTATTTTATTTATCTTCCACTTCCTACAAGTAACCAAAATTAAAGAAACTAAAAACTGTTAAATGAGTACATTAAAGTGGAAGTCATTACTTTGTGGTGTGAATTAAGAACTGAAATGCTTCATTTAGAAGGATTGTTTACCCCTCACACAGCGGAAATAAGAAATGTAAGCAGCAGAGAAAACTCAGAGCGTTAGCATTGCAGCTTCTTGCATAGAAAACAATAGCTCTCTTGGCTACTTATATAAGCAGATTATGTTCTTAAAAGGTGTGAATAAGTTCTCAAAGAGATAAATGATATTAGAAGTATGAAAATCAAAACCAGGAACGAATTGACAAGAGATCACTGTGCTCTCCCAAAAAACTGTCTGACGATTCAGAGATTTTGAAGACAATATTGCAATTTTTAAATGCCCGAACATCCCTTCTCAGTAGATGTAAGTATGTATACATACCAATACTTTATACTTCAGCAAAATTTCATTTGGTAAATAGGGAATTCCCCCCCCCCCCCCCCCGAGAAATTAGGTTCAGGGCGTCCCTGATTGAGACTTAAGAATTTACACTAGCTGACACATTATTGAATATAAAAAATAAAATTATTTAATGTAGAAATTCCTTCGATTATCATTATGTAAAATATGTTTATGTCAAAATAATTTTGTCGGATTTGTTTCTCCTTTTCTAAATATTTTTTTTTCTTTTTAGTATACTTCATAATAGGTCTATTCGTTTTGGCTAGCGTTTTATCTGTGCATAGCTGCTTAGAGCCTCTCTTTTTGAAAATTCCAGCTACTATTTGCAGGTATAAATTATTTTTTCTCTCTTTCTGTTATTTCTGTAACTAAGCCTATTTCTACATGCAGTATACCAGACGGCCGGTTATCACATCCTGAGACTTCAATTTTGTTCTTATTAGAACTCCTCAGAACGAAATTACAGTCTCAAAATGTGATAACAGGGCTGTCTGATATATTGCATGTAGTTCTACTTTAGGGGCAGTAACTTGCTGCTAAATAAGCCTATTTCTATCCAATGCAGTTTTTTTTTATTCTATGCATTTTTAACTAAAGTGATATAAATCTTTTTTGCATTGTATAGAATATCTTTACTAATAATACAGCTGGAAGTCTCTCTGTCTGGATCTCTGTCTAGATCTCTATCTGTCGGGATCTCAGTGACGCGCATAGCGCCTAGACCGTTCGACCGATTTTCATGAAATTTGGCACAGAATTAGTTTGTAGCATGGGGGTGTGCACCTCGAAGCGATTTTTTGAAAATTCGATTTTGTTCTTTTTTTATTCCATTTTTAAGCACATTTTCCTGAGCAAAATTATCATAAGATGAACAAGTAAATTGCCAAGTTATCATAACGTAGAACTGTAACATGGGCAAGCCAATTGGCGAGAAATTCATCATACATTATTTGTAAATATGCAGGCGAACCAAAAGACCTCTTAATTTTCTACTATGGGCAAAGCTGTGCGGGTGCCACTAGTTGTATAATAAAATGATTGTTAATCTTTTACTGTATGAGTTGAAATTTTAATTGTGCAATACTATATACTTTTTCAAAAGTATTACAAGCATGAAGTATTTTCACTTAATTTTTTTTTTCCTTTTCCCTTTAGACCTACAGATTTCAGGATCAGAAGCAGCACCTATCATATTGATTTTCGCCAGATTTTACTTATTTGTTTATCTATTGCAATTTCTGTATATTGGTTGCTGATACGTAAAGACAGGTAAGAGAGGAAAAAAAACTATTCTATAACTGAGTTTGTAGTTTATAATATAGTCATATATATATTTGTCTCACTTTTTTTTTAAATCTTACAAAAGAGGTGCTTGGATTCTGCAAGATATTCTAGGAGTTGCATTTTGTATACACATGCTGAAGAATATCAGGCTTCCTAGTTTGAAAGTGAGTGTCTATATAATTATTACAATTGTGTAGTATTATTTGTGTAGTATTGAGTTTTTCAGCCATGAGTTTTTTGTACTTGTTTTCATGTCATTTAAAGTGAAAATGCTATAACTTTTAAAACGTCTTTATTGATAATTATTAGAGGAAGAAGTTATAATTTTCTTTTAATGACTGTCTTTTTGAAATAAAATCTCAGTTATTTGACATATTTATTATTGCGTTGAATTTTGAATGCAATATTTGTATGTTGTACTATTCAGTGTTTGCCATAACTAAAAAAAATTCCTTCTCTTTAATATACTTGTATCTTTACAAACATAAAAACCATTTTTAAAAAAGGCAGTGAAAAATAATTCTGTGAAGATCATATTATTTATTGTATATAGATTTGATTTGATGAACAAATTTAATGTGTGATGTGTAAATATTTTCCACATAAGTCATTTCACTTTTTTTTTTTTGTTGATAGCTTAAAACTTGATCTCATACTTGAAACTCATACTTTATAAATTGAACTCATGATTACCATTTTATTTTTCAGATATGTACTGTGCTTCTGGTTCTACTCTTCTTCTATGATATCTTTTTTGTGTTTGTCACCCCATTCATGACTGTGGTAAATCCAATGCTTTCTGATATTTCTATTAAATTCAAATAAACCTTTAACTGATTTCTTAATTCTTTACTATCCTCATTGTTCTATTTAATTTAGAGAGGAGAAAGTGTCATGGAAGAAGTTGCAACTGGTGGAAAATCTCAAGAATCGGTAATTAAAAATATTTAAATCCATTAGTAATATTCTTGTAATTGTACACAATTTCAGCATTTACAGTTGGCTCTCTGTTTAACGATGCTCTATTTAAAGGCTTTCTCTATTTAAAGATGACTTTTCACGCTCCCAAATGGTCCACTTTAGTTTTAAAAGCATACTATTTAAGGACGTTTTCTACTTAAGGACGATTTTTTGTGGTCCCTTGAAAGTTGTTAAACAGAGAGCCAACTGTACTTACATGTACCAGATGGTTATAAAATAAGTATCTCTATTTGGAGCAGTCTGTAGCTTGAAAGAATCATCTGTTTGCAACCAAAAATGGAACATTTACTAATCTTGAAGGGGGAAGAAGGATAGTGCAATAAAAAATTTTAGGTGCAAAATTTGCCTATTGGTGGCGCCTTTGAATTTATAATGTGTAATACATGAGGAAAGAATTAGCATGTAAAGCTGAGTGGTTTATTCAATATTGTTACAGGCATATTACGCTCATGCATGACGGTGCCGATCAAGTTCAGGTTCCATGACTTGACCATTGAACTTTAGGACACAATACAGGCGGTCTGCGAAGTTTTCAACTGTGAAATCCAAGGCATCTGAAGTGATGTTTTGCACATGTTAAGTAATGTTATCTTTTAGTTCACTGAAGTATGTGACACCTCCACGGTACGCATTGGACTTTAAGAATGACCAAAACCAAAAATCACATGACTGGCGTCAGATCAGGGGATTGAGCAGACCATGCCATTTGAAAATACCTGCTTATTACCCTATCATCTGTGAAATGTTGCCATAAGAAATTTTTTACTGCTCACCCAATATGGAGTTAGGCTCCATCTTGCATAAAAGCTGTTTTGGAAAGACACCGTTTTTGCTGCAGTTGACGAACAACAAAAGCTCCCAAAATGTTCTTTAAAATCTCAACATGTGTGAATAGCTTTAAAATTAAAGCACGATCTGACAAACTGAGAGACAACTCGGCAGAAATGACCGCATCTTTAATTTTTGTGATTACTACAGTGTTTGCATTGTCAACTACATCTTTTGAAAGCTTCAGCGCCTCCTATTTGTGATTTTAGCAACTAAATTTTTTTTGCACCATCCTTCTTCCCCCTCCAAGATTAGTAAGTGTTTCAATTTTGTTTGCAATCGGATGATTTTTTTAAGTTACAGACTGCTCCAAATAGAGATACTTATTTTATAACCACCCGGTACTTTGCTCACATGTTTATTTCGTTTTGAAGTGTTCAATTTATATCACTGGTTCCCAACTTTTTTGAGTCGATTGCCCCCCACTGCAACTTGACTGACACCTATCCCCCCCCCCCACTTCTTCCTTGAAAAAAGCATAATTTAGCGCTATTGAACATCCTTGTTATTGACAATCTAAATTATTTATTTAAATTTGAAGAAAAATGTATTTAAACTAAAGCAAATGTATCAAATCACTCTTGAACAAGAGATAAATAAATAAAAGCACCTTTCTTTATATTTTTTAATACTTCTTTCTTTTTTAAAACAAATTGATTGGTACCAAGATTATTGAAAAACTTTTCCAAAAAAAGACATTTTGCATGAAATTTTTTTTAAATTGGAATTGGGGGGAAATAAAAGCACCAACTCTTCAAAATTTGAAGGGAAAAATTATATATATATATATATATATATATATATATATATATATATATATATATATATATATATATATATATATATATATATATATAATGAAATATTTAAATATTCATGAACTTGGGGGTGAACTATAAAATAATTTTGAAAGGTTCCACCGAAGTATAAAGAGGCAGCTTCTGAACTTCAATTTGTGTATTTTTTAGCTTGTGATTCCTTGTCTGAACTCCTATCGGTTCTGAATAAGTTTTGGGTTTTGATATTTGCTGGCTTTTAATTACTATTATTTTGTCTTAAATACTCATCGCCCTTCTATCGCCGCTCACAAATTTATTGCCCTTTGAGGAACTAAATCCCCTCTTTGGGGTGATCGCCTTCAGGTTGGGAACCACTGATTTCTATGAACAGTGCTCAACTTGACTGCCATTAAGTTCAACTTTGTAGATCAATGACATTTTACTATCTTTCTTCATTTTATTTATTGATCATAGGACAAAACAAATAAAATGTTTTAAAAGTATTAAACATTGGTTAGAAGTACCTTCATTAAATAACAGATAATAAACTTGGAAACAAATTATCAGTGGTTGTTTAAAGAATACAAATTGTTCAGTTAAGATAGTCATCCAATAACTAATTCAGATTGTCTAAAAATAAATCTGTGATCAACTGGTTGAGGTCAATGCATTGGGAACCCCTCATGTATATGATATAAGAGCAGCATTCAAGCTTTAGTTTCTTTTAAGCTGAGAATAGTGTATCCCAACACCACTGCTTTTGATTAGAGGCTGTTTATTATAACAGTTATTTTTCAAGTAAGTCATAGATGTAAAATGTAGCCATGCATGTCATGATATTATCCTTCACTGATTTATCTTGCCAATGCCCCGAAAGTGCTTGAATTGTACTCTGAAAATAGTGCATGCTTTCTGTTTCTGTTAATTAAATGTCTTATTTCATTTCTGCTTACATTTACTTTTTTGTACGCTTGCCAGGCGTCTCGGTTTTCAGACGAAGTTCCGATGTCCCGGCTAGTTTACTTCACATCCCGGTAAAAGATAAACTTGATTACAAATGACCAATAAAGTCAAAATAATTAACTGTTAGGGAATGTTTAGGATAATTACTTCTAAAATAAGTTCTAGCCAATTAGAAAAATGTAAATATTCTTAAAATTTTTATTCCTTGTTCAAAGAGTGTTTCCTTTTACTTAACTTACTTATAAATATTAACTTGTAAGATATAAAATGATAAAATTTATCTGCTTGGGTCATTCATTATTATTTCCGATATAGGTTCAAAATTAGTAACCATTTATTCATAGCATTCACAATGAACTACCTTCTACAATGAACCACCCTGAAAACCAGCCAAGGATATGTACCCTTATGAATAGCCGTGACTCTGGGGCCGAGGGGCATTCCAGGGTCCCGGTTGAGAATTTCAGATATCTGGCAAGCCTACTTTTATAGCACGTTATACATAATTGTTAATATTTTTGCTCCTTTTTTAATTTAGCTTCCTATGGTTCTAAGAGTTGCTCACTTTGGTTTTGATCCATTAGCTATATGCTATCAGCAGTTTTCAATGTTAGGCTTTGGTGATATATTGGTTCCAGGTTTGTATTTATTTTTTTAATGATCATTCTTTCAGTTTATCCAGCCATGTTACTTTAAAAAGCTTTTTGTTTCCAGTATAGTTAATTTTCTTTTAAAACAATTTTGCTTTATGCACACAAATTTTTCCTTGAAATATAGAAATAAATTTTACCTGTGCAGAATCTTGATTGAGTAATAAAATACAGTCGAGTTTCCGTATAGCAAACACTCTATTTAGCGAAGTTCTCTATATAATGAAGTATGTTCAGTGCCACAAAAAGTTTCAATAAAAAAGCATACAAATCTGTTTTTCTTTAACCGAATATCAAACGGCCAAATTTCTCTATTGCAAAGTTTTTATGGGGGAGAAAGCATCGATGTTTTGGAAAATATCTTTTGGTGCTTTTGTCCAGGCTTACCCCATTCTACAACTTATCTTGTCTTTCAACATTCCTTTCTTTTTGTCACTTGTGATGATGGAAGGGGAGGGATTTGAAAGAAGGAGAGTAGAATTCCTAGAAGGGGTGAGGTTTCCTGGAAATGCGTGGACGCTAGGCTCTAGTCTCTTAAATTGACCACGTGCACATTTCACTCATTTTAACCTTGCTCTGCAACGTGGTGCGTTGTTCTCAAAATGTCGAAGAGAAAGTGTTGGAGTGTTTCAAGGGTACAACAAAAATCACGGAATGTTTCCAATGTTAAACAAGTGTCATTGACTAAATTTAGGTTTAATTCTTTTAATCAATGTGTAAAATTTTGCTAAAATTCAGAAATTGTACAACAGATGCAAGTAGCAAACCTGATTAAATTTAATTAGTTAATAAATTCCTTTGATTAGTTTTATTTCTTAATTTAGTACTTATGTTAAATTAATATCTTTAAAATATACACAATATTTTTCGTGGTAATATGTATTTAACTTCAAAATAATTAATCTGGATTTAACTTAATGTATATAGCATTAATTGAAAAATTAACCATGGAAATTTACTATTGTCTATAGAGTGAAGTTTCGATTTTAACCTTTCCACGAACCTTTTTAAAGATCTCTTGTGACTTCGTTATATGGAGACTCCACACTAATTTTAAAATAATTAAAATATGTTTTAACAAAATTAAGATTTACCTTTTTCAGCAAATTTTGAATCTGTTTTCAAAGTTGTTTAGTTTTAGTTATTTTGCATTCTTTGACATAAATATGAGTCATTAACTACTTTCAATTTTTTAGGATTGTTGATATCTTATTGTCATGGATTTGACCTGATCACAAATAAGAAAAGTCTTTACTTTCCTATAACTGTTGCAGGTAAGGCAGAAAAGTATTATATTTATACAGTTGAACTGTGTTGTTGTAAACCATCTGCAAACTCAATAAATGGTGCACTATATTTAAAAACTTTTGATTATTTCATAGATTTTTATAGGTTTTTTTTAAATATGCTGCATGTACTGCAGTAATAAGCTATTGACGGCTAATTTTTGGTCACTTAAATCAACAATTTACCAAAAGTTAGAACTGGCAAATTTTAAGTTTGTTGTATGAACTTTTAACTTTATACTTTGTCAAAATATGTTTTTGATTGAACTCATTTCAATTTTAACCATTAACTTTAACCATTCAATAACTTCTGCTTTTAGCAGAAAAGGGGAGAGAAATTATAAACCACAGGAAAAGATGCCGAATCAAGGTGAGATCAACATAGCCTTGGGAAAAGAAGAACCTAAGCTCGAATTTGGCCTAGTGCCGAAAGTGCCTTTCGTCCGGCGGTAGAAACGTCATGGAGAATAAATGTTTTCATTAATATCTCTGTTGATTAAGGTTACAGAAAAGAAAATCTTCCTAAACATGATAGCAGAAAATTTTTGAATCTATTGATAACTGGTTTGATCCTCGATTATCTGGCATTTGGGAGACGTTGAAGTGATTAATTACATAAGGGTCCTGAGGGGGAATTGGAGAAATCTCTATATACCCTTTGGGGGGGGGGCTAACCCATTCTTACGTAATATTTTCCATGTCGATATTTTATATTAGAAATCGCGCAGTGAAATGGTTTGGTAGGGATTACGTTTCATTTGAGTCTGGAAGGTAAAAAACATATTAGGATGAGCTGTTTGTTACTTGTTTTGCAAAGAATTGAAAATAAAATAAAATAATTGCACTATGTACAGCATGTTTTATTTTTAGTTAGTATTGCATCATTAAAAAAAAATTAAAAAAACATTGAGTCTAGAGAATCTGAATTGATCTTGTTTTAACTGTTTTAATTTATTTTCTTTGAAATTAATTAAAAACTAGTCGATCATTATTTTAAAAGTGTTATTGGTTTGCAGAGTGTCTGATTTGTGTTAAGATTATTAAAAGACTTACTTTAAACTTCTAAAAGTTTCTTACTTTAAACTTTTAAAAGTGTTATTGGTTTGTAGTGTCTGATTTGTGTTTAAAATTATTAAAAAACTTACTTTAAACTTCTGATAAATGGTATTTGAAATACTAGGTATTTACCTAATAATATAATGATAATATATAGTTGACAGCAATAAAATAATATAATTTACCTATTGAAAAATATCTTTTATTTACATCAAACTGGGAGTTTTAGTGTATCTGATCCTTTTCTAACAATATTGAACTGTTTTTAAAAACAAAATGGAATCTTAGGTAAGAAAAGGGGAGAGGGGTTTGAAAAATCTTACCTAGGTTCGTACGCTCCTTCAAAACTCCTCCAGTACTCCTTCATTTAGGAAATTTTTCGAAGGGCCGTTTTGGTTTTTGACTCCTTCAATACTCCTTCTTTCTTTCATAAAATACAACCTTCCTCTATGACAGTAACTTAAAATACTTCGATCGAGAGCTTAACTTCGTCACAAGGGCGAAAGTATAAGAGCAATTTTAATGTAGTAATTTGTTTCTTTATCTTTTTTATAAAGATGTGATTTACAAATTGATTATAGAAGTCATAAAAGTTGAAGATGAAAATATTATTAGATGGATTAAGACATTTCATAAGTGAAGTAAAACATGCTCAAATGGTGCTTGGCTATTTTTTTAGTTTTATGATTACTGTTTTTCCCTTCATCACACTCTCAGCAGCAAAGGGCAGGTTTTTAATTATTATTAAAAACACATAAGTAGATGTACTACATTAGGTGATTGTGCTAAAAGGACAATTGTTTAGTGAATCACAGTTATGATATTGTAAAAAGGTCATCACAAGTGATGTCATGCCTTGAGGGGGAGACAGGTTCATGAAATTGTGACAAGAGGAAGAGAGAGGAGGATAATATGTGACATCACATAGTTATTTTAACAATTTGTTTAGAAAAAAAATATGACATGAGACAAGAGTAGGAGTCTGTGAAGTGTGACATATAAAGGGGGTCAAATATGTTGAAAAAAAGGGACATCATTTAATGACAGCCCATTAGTACTCCTTCAAAACCTCATTTTACTCTTTCATTTTATTTCTAAAATTGATTACGAACCCTGTCTTACGTACCCTTACATAAGGGTGGGGGGGGGGGGGGGTTCAAAAATGGCCAAAATCATCCTTACATATTTAATGAATGGCCCCTTACATAGAGTGATACACTCACTTTTTAGTAAGTAAGATGTATACTCAAAAGGTCTAAATGCTCTCCCATTACTATTGCGATGCCTCTCATAGTGATCGTGTCATTTCACAAATAGCCAATCAGAAGTGACTATTTGACATAGTTATGCAAACAGGCATAGATATAGTTGAGTTTTAATCGTATACATTTGCATGCAATACTGATTGATAACTCGCTGCCTTTTTGGAGTCTGAATTGCCGTCACATGACCGAAAGGGACTGGGGAACCAAATTTCATCCCAAACTTTAATTAATTTCTATACACGTGTTTTTAGGAGTTATAAAGAATTGGTTTGTTAATGTGCATCACAAATTTTATAATTTTTTTAAAACAGCCTATTTAGGGTTATCCTTTTTTTATGTGTATGACATCTTTTTCTATAATGAAGTGTCTTATAATTTTACAATTATAATATTTTTTTCCAGCTTATGGCATTGGCTTATTGATTACATTTGTTGGATTATTCTTGATGAATACAGCCCAACCAGCTCTCTTGTACTTAGTTCCCAGTACTCTTTTGCCTCCTTTCATATTGGGATGGTGCAGAAAAGAACTTTCTCTTTTATGGAGCGGTTTTAAGGTAAGACAACATTCTGTAAATACATAAGTAAAGTATCAAATGTGTGAAAAATAATGGATGTTTATTCACCTGGAGACTAACTCTAACTATTTGATATAATAAATCAATCATTTTAGTTCTAATTTCTATCTTTTTTCTTTAATATGAGTTGTTGAGAGCAAAATAAGTGTTAGTCATATACAGGGTGATTACGATTGAATCTGCCGTACAAAAAGAGGTGATAGAAGAGCCCAAGCGTAGCATAGAACCACCCATTATCGTGTCTATTCCTTAACCCTAACCAAGTTATGGTAGATGTAAGAATAATGAGTAAAAACACAAAATTCTGAGAAAACAACCGGTTTCTCAGATTCCTTTAGGTCTTACACACAAAATAAGTACACATTTGGAAAGAGCAGACTAAATCCTACAAAATGACACTTTTCCCATCAAGATAGTCACATTTTACAGCAAGCTACAAGCTTTGAAACACTGGACACACTCAGAATTGAAATGGTGCCAAAGTTTTCAATCGACAATTTCAAAAACAACTGCTTGAGCTACAATCGATCAAATCTACCAAAAACTGTCCCATTTCACTAGCTTTCAGATGATACAACAAGGAATCATATTGGGCTTTAAGTTCAGCAGAAATTCAGGCTTTTGTTTGAAGCAGTGTAAAAATCTGCATTCGTTGAAAAAGGAAAACCAGCGGAGAGTCACTGTTTTCTGTTTTATATTTCACGTAAGCATGTTGCTTTCTTTGTTTAGGAAAATGATATTTTTATATCAAAATTAAGGTTTTAACATTTTATTCAGTGAAAAAACACAAGAGATAGCAATAAGTAGAAATAAAAGAAACATTACTTTCCCGTGCTTTTTACAAAGGAAAAATCAACCGTAAAAAAGTTACACCAACATCACATTGAGTGAATAGTTCGTCGTTCATAGCGTTTTAAAGAACGACTACTGAACCATTCAATTGCTCAAGATCCTGTTCTTTTGACCTACACCTCTTCAGCTCTCTATGACTCAAATATTTATTCACATTTTACTTAGAAGGTTTTAAAATGAAGCAAATGTAAATTAAAGCAGTATGCAATCTCATAGCATATTTCGGTAGAGTTTATTCACTGTTTCACTTAAGATGCTTCATCAACTTAAAGCTAAATAGCTTACAGTCAAATTATGTGAGTGTGCCACATCATATGCACCAAATACAAAGAGTTTAAATAAAGTTATGCAAAAGATAAAGCAGAGTGCAGAACTTCCATCTGTTTTAAAAAAAAGTTTCCTACCTCTTATAGTTATGCCCCAATCTATCTGGCACAACCTAGCCCAGTGGCTCCTATTTTTTTAGGAACCATTACCCCCTTACAAAGGTTGATTGACACCTATCCCTCCCCCTTTCCTCCTTTCAAAAAAAAAAGAAAAGATGCTGTAAACATCAATGCTATTGTAAATATAAATGCCTAATTAGAATTAAAATACATGCAGTATATAAAACCAATTGTATCCTTAAACTAACTAATAAATAAATAAATACAATTACCTCTTTAGGTTTTTTTTTCTTTTCCAAAATGAACTGGTAAATATTTAAAGGAAAATACTTAACTAAAGATCATTGTCGCACTTTTCAAAAACAGATTTACATTTTTTTTAATGTTTTTCCCCCTTTTTAAAATAGAATCTGGGGAAGTTAAAAGCTCGGACACTTAAAATTAAAAAAAATTATAATACAGTAGGCGCCGCTTAATGTGATCACAGTTAAAGTTATCATTCGCTTAATGTTATCAGAATCACGAAGTCCCGGAACACTTGTATGTTAACACACGTTAAAAAAGTCGGATATTGTAATCAGCGTCTTCGTTTATTGTTATCAACTTTTCATAAACTTCCAATTTTTTCCCCGTTTATATTCCTCAATTAACATAGGCAAACCCTGACGAGACTAACTTTCTGTGTAGCATTTTGTGGTTTTCAATAGCAGTTCAAAATTTTTTTAGGAATGAAGCTACAAAAAGTTTGCCCCCCAGTGACCACAGACTCCCCCTTAGAAAACTTTCTTTTGCACCTAAAAAAATTCAGTCGCTGGA
This sequence comes from Uloborus diversus, assembly GCF_026930045.1. NCBI lineage: Eukaryota > Metazoa > Arthropoda > Arachnida > Araneae > Uloboridae > Uloborus > Uloborus diversus. The sequence continues at coordinate 137,959,910 of NC_072734.1, read as the reverse complement.
CATGTTGCAGGCATTGATGTAGAACCTCCATTGTTGCCATTACTTTGTAAACTATTAAAGAACTGTGTCGAGATTGAAAACAAAGCGAAGTTAAATTAAAATTTAAACAACAAGCAAAACCATGCTTCAAAAGATAGAAAAGCTGAATGTGCTTTGAGACTGGTCTACGAATGTCAGGGAAAACGATCATATTTTACTTCACCTATTACTATGTGATTAAAAATTGCATAATTTAGCTTTAACTTTTTATAATTCAGATATTTCCATTCTGTTAATTTAATAATTTATAATTTAAAACTGCGTTCAGTTGAGTTATTGTGATTTCAATTTGAGGTTGCCAAAATAAATGCACCTTAATTGGAAAAAAATCATTATTTTGTGTCTCCTGGATTCTTTTCGGTTATTGTTATCAAAATGTATTTGTCCCAAAGTGATCACATTAAGTGGCGCCTACTGTAAATGGAAATACATTAACTTTGCGATGAGGATATAACATTTTAAAACAATTTAAGTATATTTGAGAAAACGAATGGGGACATACCAAAAGAGTTACTTTCTGGATTTTTCAAAAATATTTGTAGAAAAAAATGAATGAGTTATTGCTTAATACTAATAGGAATATTATAACATTGGAAAAGTTATTTCTAACTATTAAAAAAAAAAAAAAAAAAAAAAAAACCTAGGCCAAACAATTCTTGTGTTAGGCTGTTGGGACATAATATTGTTAGCATTTTGGAGAATCCCCGGAATACATTTATACCTATGTAGTGCATATACTATAACATTAAAAAAAAAACCTGTTGTGTTCCCAAACTATGTATAGGCCCTCAATATAACAATGTATCCCTCTGCAGCAATATATTCTTTGGTCCCCAAAATATTGTTGTAGTGAGGTTTTACTATACTTATTGCCTCCCTATTGCTACTCACAAATTTATCAACCACTTGAGGAGCCAAATTGCCCCTTTGGGAGCAGTTTGGATTGACCGCAAGAGTTCACCCCTAGGTTGGGAGCCTCTGACCTAACCCCTGATGTCACAAACTCACCCCATTTGGTAGTATTTCCATTGATTTCATTCAACCCAGAAATTTTTGCAGAAAAATTTCATAATTTTAAACATTTATTACTTCTGCAAGTTGTAGTTTAACAAATTTTTGCATTGAAATTAATAATTTCATTATTTAAAAATGCAGAAGAGAGAGTTAGGGATAAAGTTGTGTTTAAGTTGTCCCAAAAATTCTTACCCAAGGTAGTTATCCAAAATAGTAAAGAACTAGTTACAAACCTTGTAATGGTACATAACTCTTTATCATTACTTAATTTTTTGACTTTGTTTCATGTTTAGGTTGTGCGTCCAAGGTCTAGACATCCTACTGTTCAAGTAGCATCAAATGCTTCACAAGCTGCAGTTCCTGAGCAAGTTGTACCATCCTCTGAGAACACATTTCTGGATAAGGATGGCATTAACCCAGCAGGAACTACAAGTGAAATCGCTGGTGACAGAAATTATTTATTGCGGTAACACTGTTACCATGCATGTCAAGTTGTTGTTTTGTGTAATCAAAATTGTGAAACTTTTAAACTTCACTTAAAATTTGTATTGTCTTTCATCGTGTTAAAGAACATGTATTCCATCATTGTTCCTTATTGCTTTTTTTTAAAAGAAGAATTTCAAATGAGCTTTTACTCTTTGTCAAAGCTTATTAAAAGTCATAATGTTTTAAACCTTTTTTTTTTTTTTTTAGGTTTTTGTTTTTAAATGGTTTGAAGTGTTTTCAAGAGTCTTATTTTAACAGTATTTGTAATTAAAGAACATTTTATTTACATAATTCAGTTGAAACATTTTTACAATGCCAACTATGTAGTCGTAGCTTTTTTTCTTTTTTAATATAAAACTGTAAATAATCAAATGTTCTCATTTGTCTTTGTTGAAGCTTTGTTCTTTTCAAAATGAGTATTTAATGGCTCCAGTTTTTAAGTGGTTCACTGCAACATGAAGCTAATGTAGTTGAAGTACATTAGCTTCATACATAAAATGCACTGCCAGCTCAGTTATTCCATTCGAGGGCTGCAGTTTTGTGCTTTTTAGAACTCATCAGCCTGGAATAGACAGTAACTGAGCTAGAGGCGAAAAACCTCTTAAAGGAGCCAAGAGAGCCAAACAAACTGGTAGCTAATGTAGAATTAGCTCACCGGACGAGTGACTGGTTCAACTCAAAGATTGATGGCAAAGCTACATTAGCTACCAGTTTGTTTGGCTCTTTCGGCTCCCTTAAGAGGTCTTTCGCCTCCAGCTCAGTTACTTCCTATTACGGGCTGATGAGTGCTAAAAAGCACAAAACTGCAATCCTCGGATGGAATAACTGAGCTGGTGGTGTATTTTATGTATTTCTGCCTTAATCCTGGCTTAGGGTGGTAACTTGTTGCAAAAAACATTAGCTTCATGTTGCAAAAACTTGTTTTTTAATTCAATATATTGCTTGGTTACAGGATTTGGAGCAAAATATAAATGTATAGTTTTACTATAAAAAATTTTCATAGATTCTTGCCTCACAATAAAATTTGAAACAAGTTATGTTGTTTCCAAAAGAAATATAGATCCAATATTTTTATTACTTGAATAATAAATCTGCAATCCAAAGAGTTAATTCAGAACATATGCTAGTTAATCTTACACTGTTTTAGACATTTATTTTGATTTCCTTAATTTAAAAGAAAGAAAAAAAAGCTTTAAGTTTGTAACTGCTATAAAAAAACTCACATGAGAATCAATTATGTATGGATTGCTAATTCCTATCATTTTATCAGCATATGTAACTCTAGATGCTAAAATCAGAACGCTGCAACCATTGATCCTCAATATTCACCAAATTTTCTAATGTAATCTACTTTATGACAAATTATACATGGACATGCTTCTTGTACTTCTTCCCATCATTGCTTGTTTGCATCAAAACACATTTAATTAAGATGGAAAATTTGATCTGAACTACGTTTTTAGTACTGTAACAGTACATTTTATACACTTTTGATACAGCAGGAAAAAATATCTTTAAAAGAACTTAAAAACTTCTGAAAATATAAAATCATGTTTTTAGTGCCCATTTGGAAAATTGTTTCAATAAAATATTTTGTTAAAAATTAATCAAATAATTAATCATACAAAGCACAACATAAATTACTGAACATGAAAGAAAAAAAAAGAAGAAGCTTGACTAAATTTGATCTTGAATTGTTTAAATCGTCCTAAGCAGTGGTCAACCCTGTTTGAATTTTAAAGCTTCAAACTATAAATTATTAGATTGAGCATGTTTTATGTCCCAAAAATGTCTTGAATAGAAAATTTATTGTATCTCATTCTCCCCTCTCCCACCTGTTTTTAAAATGCATATTGACTTATTGACATTGTATGAAATGTACTAGTCAAATATGATTTTTGGAATGGGAGAAAATAAAATAAATTGAAAAAGAATATTAGCAATTGCACATTTTTTTGGAAACATCTGTTCAGTGATTTTGCTATGTGTTTATGAAACTATTTCGAATCATTTGCCAAAATGTCGTGCAGTTCGGTTGCCAGTTTTAAATTATACAAAAGTCATGTTCATGCGTCCGCCCACGCCTGATGGCCCCGGAAAGGTGTTGGACAATGCGCAGGGACATTAAGGGATGTATTATTTGCCTTTTGCAAGCAAAACTCTCCGGTTTGGTTGCCAAGTCGATTTTTTGGGGCTAGCCCTTAAACTATTAGCCATGGGATAAAAATAAGTCAAGAGAAGCAGTTCTGAACTAGAAATCTGATAATAAAAAAGCCGATATTCTTTAAAAATAAAGTTTTCCCCCACAGTTAATAAATAATAAATGAAATCTGCCCAAAAATTTTTCCGCCTAAATTTTAGCGCTTAGTGTTTTTAAAAGCTCAATTAATTGGTAGATGCTTCAGAGAAGCCTGCCTATAGCTTTTCTCACAAAAAATGAAGATAATGCCAACTTGACCGTTTCATTGCAGTACTAGAAGTGCGAGTACTGCATTTGAGATTACTTAAGAGGAACTAAATCATTTCTGAAAAGCTGGTTTTTGATCTGGCTGTATAAATAACTGTTAAAATATTTTTTTGTTCTCTACAAAATTGAATGTTATTCTGGAAAAATGAGTTGTATTTCCCTGAAAAATTTAATATATTTTTTCTTTTGATATATTTTTTTAATATTTATCACAAAATTACAGTATGGCTTTAGGTATTTTAATAGAAGATTTAATTTTAGGTATTTCAATAGAAGAGCTTTGCATTACTTTTTATAAATATTCTTCACTTGCACTGTAATGGAAAAATCTTTGTTAAAGAAAATTTATGATGGGATCATTTGGGTATTTTTTCATGTCTGCAGTATTAGTTTTAAAAGTTCATGTGAAGTATTTTTTATAGCAAAATATATATATATATATATTTAAAAAATCTGAGAAATTTATATACATTTTGTATTTTCTGCTATTATACATATAAATGCTGAATGGAGAATAATTTTTACAGTATTGTGTTGGAATTAGCTTATTATAATCAAGTGTTCTAAATGTTGTAATAAGGATTGTGATGTATTGTGAACAAAATAAATATTGATGTCTGTGATGATATACAACTAATATGTTGTTTATGACTTCTCATGCCAAATGTAAATTGAATTGTTTAATTAGTTGTTAATTACAAGTTTATTTGAGATGTTGCTGTTTTGCACAAAATTATTTTCAGTTTTGTGCATTTTTGTGTTAGGCTCTATAATATTTTTTATTTCTCCAAAATAATTTAATTAAACTTTTTTTGGTTTAAAGCTTTTTAAATAATGTTGATTAAAATATTTTTATGATCGTTATTTAATATTTAACATTCTGTTACAAAGCATTTAAAAATCAAAACTTTTTTTTAGCTGTTGCTTATTGTGTAATGTATTTATATGAACAATAAAATTGTATAAATATCTATACTGTATATTAGTTTGCTTACATAACTAATTCCTAACCTTTTGAACTTACAAACTTTTTAAAAAAATTTGTGTATGTAACTAAAACCCACTATAGATAATACAATGTGCTCTCTGTTTAGCGAATGGATCACAAAAAATTGTCCTTAAATAGAATGCTTTTAAAACTACAGTGGAGCATCCAGGACCAGGAAAGGTCGTCTTTAAATAGAGAAAGTCGTTAAATAGAGTGTCGTTAAACAGAAATCCAACTGTATTATATCACCTTGTCTGGCTTGTAGCCATGGCCAGATTTACGTATAAGCTGAATAAGATTAGGGGCCCTCAACTCCCAAAAAATTGTATAATTTGTTCATGAAAAATAAGTACTTAAAAGAATAAATTTCATTTTCAAGTGCTTGGAAACCTTGAAAAGGGTTGGCTCCAAACCTTGAATTTTAAAATTTCTACAAATGGGAAAGGATAGGTTGGAGGAATTGATCATGATACATCAAATTACGCTCTTTTTGCTACATCCTGCATTAAAAATGTTAAAATCATGGTTTTCACATTTCTGTAACATCAAAGGCGTGCGCACGGGGGTCATCAGGGGTACCCCCATTAAGCTCAAAAAAAAAGACGAGATTAATAGTTCAGAGCACCATAATGTGGGGCAGGGCCGGATTTGGAAGTGTGGAGGCCCCGGGGCAACAAAGGAGTGGAGGCCCCTAATCAGGGTTTGAAAAGATCATCATATTTTCGAAAATATCCGATACTTTGATATATATTCGAATATTTTGATATATATGTATATATCCGATATTTTTGACCCATGAAAGTTAGGATATTTTGTAAAAATTGTATTGTGGGGCCCCCTTTGTTGTGGAGGCCCCGGGGCAGTAGCCCCGCCTGCCCTCCCCTAAATCCGGCCCTGATGTGGGAGTTGTTGTGCAGGCGGCAAAAATGAGACTAAAGTGGCTGTGGCTGACTGGCCAGGAAGGTTCTCCAAACCAGCTTCTACATCACATACCCAGCTTTCATCATTTCTTCTTCTATACATTTTATTTATGCTATGATAGTATTAAAAAAAATGTTTTCATCAAACGGTGCTGCACGCGTTTCGCAAAATCGTCAGGTTCTAAATTTCAATGGAAGCTCTTTTTGGATCAAATAGATTTTTACCCCCCTTATGCATGAATGAAGTTGGAAAAGTCTCAAAATTGTAGTTGTAAACTGCAGTTTTACATGATCTTTGATATAATGTTAAGTCTTGGGGTAGGAGAGGTTTGGGTTCCCTCCTTCCGCAAATTTTGCAATTTAATTTCTAAAAATGCAATTGTAGATTGCTTTCAACTATTTTAGAAAGAGGGGAAAGGAGGTGGGGTCTACCCCAGTAATTTTTGAAAGTATACTTCAGATTCAAGGCCCTGTCTGGAAACTTTTCAAAATTTTATAGCCAAAAATATTATTTTAGTCGACTTTCGATAATTAATGTTAGCGGAATTTTCGGGCACTCTCACTCGGAACATTTACGAAATAGAAGCCAAAATTTAAGACTATCTTAAATGTTTTCGGCTAGAGAGGGGGAAACTCATCTTGGGAAAATTTTTGAAGTTGTCACTTAAAAAAGCAGGTTTAGTCGATCTTTCTGGGAGGCGTCTGCTCAACTTTTAATTTGTAATATGTATTCTATCTTATTTGAATGTTTCAAAATATTTCTTTTCCCAATGAGTTAAAATGTTACCATCTTTGAAAAAGAGGGATTACCCGGGTCGGCAAGCTGCCCGTTATCCCTCCGAGCAAAACCACTGCAATGTTAAGTAGAACCAAAACATGCACCGTGAATGCAAAATTATGCCTTTTTTTTATGAGGATGGTAAGCCATAGAAATTGTCCATTTTTTCCTTCAAGCCCTATTGTAACTATTTCTTTCGAAAAAATCTTGGCAAATTACTGCTCCTCTTCGTGTTGCACTCTTTGTAAGATCCACTCCGGTATCTCTAAAAGGTACCACATCAGTGTTAAAGATATTTTTACTGAGACAGCAAATGCTCGTATTTCAAACAGAAAAATATCAGGCTGAAAATTTCATTATTTAAAACCAAAGTACTCAAATGGTTTCGGAAAAGAGAAACACAAAGGGAGTTCACAATATTTTTATCAATAATTAAAACAAAAAAGAAGATGAAAGCAAAACAAAGAAAGGTAAGGGAGAAAAGTCCCTGAAACTTATCCCATCATTTTACGTTACCAAAGGTAGCCTAGAAGAGCATTTATGAAACTTTGATTTTGAAAGCATCCCGGGGAAGAGTTCCCAAACACCACCTTTCCACTATCTTAATAAGAGATGGTCTACAATTGCGTATTTAGGACGTCAGTTCCGAAAAGATTCAAGGATAGCTCTCCCACTCAAATCCGGGAGAAACGCACCCAATTCATCATTAATTATTGTCTAAAATTTCGTTTTTAGGATCTCAATCTGTAAAATTTTCTGGAGATCCCTGAATCACCTCAACTTAATATTATAAACAATCGTCTAAAACTTCTATGTTGGTGCTTCAATTTCAAAAAATTTTCTGGAAGAACGCACCTGAACTCCCTGATAACATTAAAGATCATTTACTATTGCATTTCTGGAATTTCAATTTCAAAAAATTCCGATGGAGTGTCTGCAAAATTTCCACCCACTGGCATTACCTAAAAACTGTGTTTTAAAAGCCGACTTCTAAAAATTTCCGGGGGAGCTTCCCCTTCTCACAAACATCGTTGAAGATCATCTTAAACTTCATTTTAAGTTAGTCGATCAATTTCGAAATCTTTCCAAGAGCCCCCAAATATCTCCTCCCCACATCAAAGGTAGTCTAAAATTGCATTGTTAGAGCTACAATTTCGAGCAATTTTGGGGGGCCCTTAACCCAATAACCTGTGTAAGTTGACCACTTGCCATGCACTACTTTAGTGGTCAACTTAAACAGGTGGTCAACTTATAGAGGTTGAATTAATGATATTGATCTAGTTCTGTGCCTAAGAAAGCGGTCAACTTAGACAGGTGGTCAACTTACAAGGGTGGTCAATTTTACAGGTTTTACTGTACTTCGCAACATAATTGGAGGTAACATCTGCATTTTTAAAAGCCTCAATTTCAAAAAAAGGCCGGGAAAAGCATCCCTGAACCTTTCCCCCCAAACATTATCAAAGATAGTCTAAAATGCATTTTTAAGACTAAAATTTCAAAAAGTTCTTGGAGGAGAAACCCTTGAACCCTTCTTTTCCGAGTGGATATTTTACCTACGATTAGATTCACGTTTCTAATACTCGCATTTAGTTTTGTCTCTCTGACTATTTTAAACCAGGAACTAAATTTTTCTTCTTGTATGCTTATGAAAAAATTCAGATGCCATCAATTTTATACACTCACCCAGGCTCCCTGGTATCAAGATACCCCCAATACTGAAGCTCTGTGCACGCCCCTGTGTAACATATTACTTGAGATAACTTTTAGTGACTCACGTTTCAAATTTTGCTTTTTAATTCAATCCCGAATGCATTATTTTGGAAATTCTTTTGCATTGCTTGCTTTTTTCTTACTTCTACTGCATATTGTAAATCTGTTTTGGACGAAAAAAAATATTACACTACTTCTGTTTCTTTTCGTTTTCTGCACTACATGAATGGAAACAGAATTTATGTAAATGAACACTTTAAAGTTATTTTATAACTGCATAAAGTTTACAACGAAATTGCTTTTTAAAATATTTTAAACATTACACAAATTTTAATATTTAGATAAATAAAAATAGGCCAGAATATGTCTTTATTTACATTGCTGTACTAATTATACAAAATCGGAAAAATAACACTTTAAAAATATGTTATACTCAGAAATAGTACATAAAGGCGTTTGAATAAATACATTGCTATAGATGTTTTTAACTAGGAGGTTTTTTGTAATTATCCATAAAGTCTTTAATTTTCTTCCATAGCTCAGCCGGTTCGTCAACCCGAGGAACCTATTAATAAAAAATAATTTCAACAAGGGAAACAACAAGACTGAATTGCATAAAAAGTGCCTTGAATCATGCATTAACTTGATTTTATTATACAGGCAAATGTAATTCAATGTATCCTACATCCATGCACAAGGCACAAAATATTTTTCAATTCTAAATACCATATGTGCTAGAGTTTAGGTCGAGAAATTTAGCACAAAAACTGAGGTTAAAAGTTAGGGGGTCAACTCATATGCAGGGCAGAATTTCCGAAAATTTTCCCTGGACAATTCTTGGAAAAAATACTCAAAAACATAAACATTTCTCGATTTTAGTCCAAACTTTTAAAAAAATGATAAAGAAGTAAATACTTACACATTCTGCCATAAATTTACACAGTATGAATGTGAAAGAAATACTAAATAATTACAATAAACTGTCGAGTACACGAAAAGTTTGTGAGATCCCGTATTTGCAATTTTTTCGATAATTGCAAATTAATGCTCATTAAAAATAACTGTAACTATGCACATAATTTTATTCATATTAATTTAAAATAAAAGCAAGAGGTAACAAAAATTGTAACTGTCATTGAACCCCTTACAAAAATTGCGCTGTGTGCAAAAAAATAAAATCTGACTTTTTTTAACACAAAAAATTTCATTACATTTCATTTTCCCCCATTTGATTTCGTTTATATTCAAAAATAGCGGCAAAACATTCCTGATTTTTTCAGAAAGGAGAAGCTCTATTTACACGTGGGTTACTGTTGCCAACCCTAGTGAGAATGCACAATATTTTTACAATGAGGTGAATAGTATATGAGGGCTCTTGATTTTTACAGACAATTGATAAATTAAGCAGAGCTATCTTAGCCAAGTTGAGAGCCTGTTGCCGGTAATTACTTTTGTATTTTATTTAGGTTTAAAACCTTCAAAATAGGAAAAGGAAAAATTGTAACAAATACATAAAATCTATACTACATTAAAACATCAGCATTACATTACATACCTGATAATTTTGGCTTATGTAAATACCAGCATACACACCAGCTCCAAATGAAAACTGTAATTTAAATAAGTTAATTAGAATTGCAATACATTTATTTTAGACAATCATTTTTTCACTAAAATTTAAGGCTAATTTATAGACGACACATTGGTATTTCAGCAAGGATTCATTTCTTGCACTGAAGAAATGTGTATCTAACTCAGAAATACAAACATGCATCTTTAATGCATTCTACACAATTTGCCAATGTATTTAGTTGATGAACAGGTAATCATTCAATTTTTTAATTGAATACATACAGCTGATGCTCAATTTTCTGAACCCGAAATTTATGAACACTCAATTTTACAAATACTATGGGTTCCTTGATTGGTCAAAAAGGAATGGGCCCCAACTGTTGATCCTTCTATTCTGCTTTTGAATTTATGATTTGTGTTATGCGTGTATCGATTATAAAACTATTTCAATGGTGTAGTTCTTCAGTCATACTTAATAACATTCTAAACTACTGGGCATGGGCTTATATATATTTTTTCTTTTTTAGTTTTTTAGGTTTTTATGCAGTCAGGTTTTTTGTTTTTATTTAATAATTATTTTTTATTTTACACTTTTTAGTTATTTTTCATCGACTTTTATTATGATTATAAAATGGTAAATTTAGGTAAAATGGTCTTATCATTTTATTGAGCAAGTTTATAGTGTGAGGATTATTAAGTAACTTGTGGTAGTCTAAATTACTGATTATTAGTCCCTATAGGAACCTAACTTGGCTTAAAGCTACATATGGGTCAGCTCCAGAAAACGTAACTTTTAAAAGCAAATATTTTTTAATTTCGAAAATTTTTGTTTTCTTTTTTTTTCATTCTCACATGAAAATGTTACTTACAAGAAGTAACCATAAACAATGGCCTAGCTAAGTTCCAATTATTTTACTCATAAATAAGAAAAATAAAAAAATGCCTTGTTCACTGAAATAAAAAAAAGGGGGAAAAAACTTTTAATATTTAAAAATCGAAGCCAATTTACTATCAAAGTATTAATTTTGTTAATTGTGCAAACAATCAGCTATTTTAATGATTAGTGGGAATATAATATTAAGCTCTGTTAATTAAAGTATGGCCTAGTTAGTAGTTTCAAATGTATAAAAAAAAATAGTATTTAGTAAATTTGAGGATACACTGGCAGTTTATAAATTTGGTAGGATGCCTATTATTGTTTTAATTTCCCTCCATCATTTATTTTCACCTCAGAAATAATGACATTGATAAGGGTCTGTTATGGAGGTGAGATTTATGGAGATGAGGATCTTTCCATTAATATAGGCCTAATAGATACATTTTTCATGGAAATTTTGTTTTTCTTTGTTGCTACAATCTGCATATGTTAAGCATGTGAAAACATGTTCACTTCTTTTTTTATATTACTAAGTTTTTAAAGCAAAATCAATGTTCTTGTTTTGCAACAAAAATCTCACAACTTCAACTATGGCTGAAAATAAACAAGGGGGCTCCCCTGTATCATGGAAAATAAAATTTGATGTCATTACTGCCATGTGTTAATGAGGAATAGCATTTTGTGTTTAGGTAACGGAAGTGAGAGTTTTTTGTGTGACATGACTCCTTGTCCTTCTAAAATGAACTGAAACACAATATCTAAAAATTAAATATACTTAAACAATTAGTATTTGAGACACTTGTGAAAGAAGTAATAAATAAGTATATACTTTTAACTAAACAAGTTATTAAGCAACATAAACAGTCACACAAGGTGTTTGACATGCCACGGAGGCAAGAATTCACATGTTGTGAACCAAAAATATACTGAAATAAAAATTATAATTAAAAAAAATTAAAAAAATTAATTTGAATTCTGAAATTTTGAATTCAAATTATGTTCTTCGCAATCACGAGCTGAGACAGGACCCTGCTCATTGGAGTTATTGTTTCTAGAAACGGCTCCTGCCCCCCCAAGACTGCCTCTCCTCCTGGGCGGTTACATGTGCATAGTTGTGTGTGGTAAGTGTGTAGGATTGTGTGTGTGCGTAGACCTGTGTGTATGCACGTAGGTGTGTGTGTGTGTGTGAGCGTGCGTGCGTGTGTGTAGGACATGGACGCCTCCGACCAGGAGAAGCGGATAGCTCACCAGGAAACATCACGATCAAGGAAATTCAAAAAAATTCCAAATTGGTGGCATTCCAAAGAGCATTGGAAAACATGTTTATGGCACTGAAACTACGTGCCCTCGTAACCACGTTATCGAAATATGAGGTCCTAAAAATTGCCGAAATTTTTAGTAAAGTCGCCAAATTTAGCGAGTTTTGTTCAGAAATGGAAGGTACGGCGCGATTTCAACATCTGCATCTGACAAGACATTTCACTTCCATATTTGGTCACCACCGAAGCGCGTGAGAAATAGCGCATTAATTCTTTACTCGGGGTGACTACCATGGCGCGGAGTGTCGTGGCACAGACTGCGGCATTGAAATTTTTAGGGGCTTGTTTTCCGGGATATTAACGTGCAACTGTATAGGGGAAAACGCCACCGCCCGAAATATTTGTTTTATTTTATTGTAAAAACAATGGAAATATAATGTATATTGACTTCAAATCATATTTTCTTTTGACGAATCCCCTAGACCCCAAGGGGAGTTCCTTCAAACATTTATTTCCAACTACAGAAATGTGAATGTGGGTGTGTCTTTTGTTGCTTTTCGAATAACTAAAAGTAATTTTCTCGAATAATTTAATTTGAACCTCCCCTCTGTAAAATGTTATGGAGAAGGTCAAGATAAAAATGTCTTTTAGCATTTTAGGTAGTAGTAGTAGATGTAAGTAGATTTTTCTTCACTAGTTTTCGTGGTTGTTATTATTGGTGAAATATATTTTATTTCTAAACAAGGTTCTCATAAGTATTAATTATTTTTTCTTTTAGGTTCTGTGCAACGCTAATTTGTTCTGATTTTTGACATTTTACTGTAGTAATAAAGCAAATTAAAATATACTGCAGTGAGAGGTTCCCTGAGCTTAAACTTTTGGGAAAGCAAAAATTCTCAATTTACCGAAAGAAAATTCAAATTTTGCCGAGCGATAAAATGCGAGTATGCGCAAATAATAATGTATGAAAAGTGACTTTCGGGAGTTAAAAAATTGTAATTATGTCCTCTAATTTGCCGAACTGTCAGACGAACTTTGTGGAATAAGGAAAATTTTTGGGAGGTCACAATGACTTCCCATCAGTGCGCTCCTAACTGCAGTCAACAAGAACGACCTCCTATTACTGCGACCGATCTGTCATAGGGTTCGAGCACAAAATCTCGTTTAAAATTCCACAGATGTAATGATATTTTAGCATCCAATAGAACGTAATTAACTGAATACATTTGAATATACCGTTCAAAGTTGAAACTTTTTTGTTATTCTTAAGATTGTCTGTTAAAAAACTGATGTTTAAAACTTTTATGCTTCTGCGGGTGAAATATTTCCACTGAAAGAGTTTATTCGATGATGAAACTGTTTTGAAAAAAATATGATAACCGTAGAGAAACGGTAAACACACTTTAAAGTCTTTTTTTTTTTTTTTTTGAAAAGTCGTAAATCTGAAGTCTTCAACAGTATCTAAATACGAAGAAAACGACAATTTTAAAGATTTCAAACCATGTTCTCAAATTTAAAAAAACGATTTCTGGATTTCTGTCAGTTATTTCCAGTGTGTTTTTCGTTATGTGTATAGTTTTTAAGTTATGTGTAAGCCCTCTAACAAGTCAAATAAAAAAAACTGTATTAATTTTTATTTTGCTCGTATTTGAATTCCCTTTTAACGTGAAACATAATTGGTAAAAGTGACTTCAGAATTTTTAAAAATGACTAAATAACATGCAATATGATGTGCATTTACGTTATAGCGACTTTCAATTGCAGTGACAGACTTTTTCGAACTACAGGGGTTGTTGTAATGAACGTCGACTATAAAATTTTTGATAAGAATCTGTTATGAAGTAATTTCCGACATCGTTAGTTTTGCTGTGCAAATTTTTGACATTTACTATCCCTTGTTTTCTTTTTTTTAATAATTATTTTTTTTATTTTAAATTAAAAATTAAACATTTTCGCTAGCAGTGGTCAGACAATAAAACTTCATGAATGATAATAACTTTTGAAAAAATAAATAACAGCTGGGATACTACAATCCATGATCATTTTCTTTCAACATCAAAAACTATCCATTTTATTTTCAATATGTAAGCTTTAATAAGCATGGTTTTTTTTTACTTATTCATATTAATTCTCGTACGTAATTATTAATCACTTACAACACATTTCATAACAAGAGTACAAACTTGAATTAGTTAAGTAAAACACACTTGAAATGCACTTAAATTCTAAAATGCATTATTATCACGATTACAAAGTTAAATCCTACGTTCAATTTCGTTATAAAGTTGTAGCTCCTCTGGATAAAGCTCTCTAGTTTCCATTTCACAGGCTTCATAGTTACTTTTTAATTTTACGCACACAAATAAAGGGTTAATTCGAAACATCGTTTACGCGCTTTGCAAGATGACCAGAAATGGGAATGAGAGTCTTGCTAGACGCAGGCAATGAAATCACGTGGTATTTTCCATTTCTTGCCAAGTCTTAAAATTTGGCGAATTTTCGTAAGATTTCGACAGACTTTGACCCCCCATATCTCAAAAACAAAAGGACGAGGGCACACAATATTTGGGTCAAATTTTTTTCTAAAAATACTCTTTCGAATGCGACCATTTTTAACTTTTTTCATGATTACTGAACTCGTGATGTTTCCTGGTCAGGACCGGAGCAGCCGCGCCGCCGGCGGAGGACGGTGGGAGGTGGTGCTGTACAAACTTTTGGTCCAAGCTGAAAAAGGCACGGAACATCAAAAACGGTCAAATGAGAACAATAAGCAATCGTGATTGCTCAAAAATTGTTGGCAGGTTTAAATAGATATATTTTTGATGAAATTAAAAAGCATTCTTAAATGAATTGTTCCTCAATATTTTTTCTGTAAAAGGCAGGGTTGGGAAAAACCCGGGTTTTTAAAAAAAAAGCCCATGGACCCAGGGTTTTTTTAAATAAAACCCAAAAAACCCAACTAAAGCTGGGTTTTTTAAAAGAAATGTGGTTTTTTTTGTCTTTTCTTAGGGAAAATGTGGGGTACTTGTAGCATATTGTAGCATAAGTATATGGACAAAGCAAAAGAATTGTCTTGGGGTAAAAAAAGCTGGAAAATTCAGCGTCTTCTGAAGAAAAGTAAAAAAGACGACAAAACCCAAGAATGGTGAAGTTTCAGATTTTTTAGTTTCCATGATTACTAACAGTTAAGGCAAAATTACTTCTCGAGTGATAAAATCTATTGTTTGTAATTACTACATTTTATTTATTTATTTATTTTTTTTTTTTTGAATTTTACTTGATTGTATTTCATTTTGTTATGCAAAACTACTGTAGAGCCTCAAATAGTTTAAACCCCTTTTTACTGAATTCCAGCTTAATCAAGACATTTCTTTGAATTTTATGTCGCCTATTCTTCCATTTCTGTGTACAGAGTAAGAAATATTAATCTTTTTCGTAAGACAATGAAAATACTGCACATCTTGCTGTTTTCTGTCGGACCGTTTGAGAAACCTGTTAATTTCTAAAAAATATACCTTGTTCATTCGAGATTTGTGACATGTTGGTTTACAGAAAATATTTCACACGAAAACCTTTCGGCTAGAGTAGTTTCCTCTGTACAATCTACAAATACTGAGAAAATCAGACGTGACAGGACTTAGTTAAGATAATTTGAGTTATTTATTGAACAGTTAAAGAAAAAAGTTAAATACATTTATTTAAAATCTTTGAAGTATTTTTTTAATGCTGTTAAGAGTGAAGAAATACTATTAAAGTTCAAAATTCATTTTTTATGTCCATTCGCTGTGGTGAAGAACAAATAAAAAAGAAGTTTAAATTGTGAAAGTATTTAAATTAATTATTTTTTTTAAAACTTCTTGGAAAATTTAAAAAAACCCAAAAGTGGGCTAAATAATGGGTTTTTTTAAATGGGTTTTTTCAAAAAAGCCCATTGGGTCCAATCCGGCCAACCCTGGTAAAAGGCATGTGACAGAAAAGTTACACTTTATGAAGAATGACCTATATGCTTGACCTTTAGCAAAAATGAGCGAACTTACGTCAATTGCAGCTATATAAACAACCTGTATAACTCATGATGACGCAACTTCGAAAATGTCGTCAGTCAAATCTTTCTCTCAAAACTAAGAAAAGCCTGTCAAGAAAGTACATGTCCTGAAACTCAACCCCCTGAATCATGACAAAAACAAATGCAACATTTTAGAAATGAAAATCGAATTAATAGACTTAGTAAACAAAAAATTCAGGCAGCGAAAGTGTACCTGCATTCGTCACACACTACCTGCATGCGACACGATCCGGAACTGATGAATATGGTGAATGGTTGTTGATATGTTCAATTTTGATTACTGTCATGTGTTTAGTGACACTCCCAAGGTTAAAACAAATTGATTGACATAAGAATTATCAAAATTGGCCAAGGCATTTAGCCTCTACAACGCTACATAGGAACAAACATGAATAGACTCATAAGCTCATAACCCTCCTTTGCATCATGCACAAGCAGCAAAGTAAAAAGAAACAAAGAAGGCTTGATTAAAAAGCTGTAAAATGAAGGAATACTGTGGTCACTTGTGCAGCCAGTATTATTCTTTGGGGATAGGGACGGGGCACAGCAGTCCTTACAGGCATAGAATAGCCATAATGGGATTGGCAATTTTACGTAGTACAGAAGTTTGAGGGATTCCACCACCCCTTCTTCTTGGGTAAAGATTTAGAAGCTTTGAAACCCCTTCCTTCATATGAAAATCTGGATACAGGCCCTGCTCCAAGGATATCCATACCACAACAAGTGAAATTTCTACATTACATTAGAAAAAAAAACACATATGAATTAAGTAATTGAAAATAAAATGACTAAGCAACTTTAATTGCACAAGAAGCCGAAAAACCAAGCCTTAATCTAAAGCAGGGCTCTCCAACCTACGGCCCTGCGAGAATTTGTACCCCTCAAAAAATTTGTATAGCCTTCATTTCTTCCTAGCCATTTTGAGTGATAGTATTTGAAATCAAAACAGTTTAAATTTCAGAAAATACCTACTATTTTCTTTTTTTCGATAATTTATTATTTTATAGCTTCGATAACAGTGCTTTTTTTTTTTTTTTTTGCTACACATTTCTTAAAAAGTTCTAAAATATGAATAAATTTGTTATGGCAATGTGAAGCAGAATATTCATATATGTCAAAACTATCAAAAATTAGTAAGAACACAATGTCAAACTATTGTGTGAACGTGTGAACTACAGGAAATAATTTGCATGCAAATGAACTATAACTAACTCTTAATTTCATACTCATAATGTACAATAAATGAGGATACATATTGACAACTAGTTGAAAGAAAATTTAAAAAAATAAAATCTTACTATAAATTTCAACATTTTAAACGAAAGAACTACTTTCAATAGAGATATTCTTTTCAAAATTCCAAACAAGAAAATAACATTGAATGAGAGATGCAAAATTAAGTAAAATAGCTAAATTCCCAAACACATGACATTCGTAACAACAACTCTCGTTGATAAACATCAATCAAAAAAAAAAAAAAAAAGATGGCAATGTTTATTAAAAGGTTCCGATTCACCGGTGGCTTCTTCGTGCAACACCGGTGAACCGGCCTAACCACGATGAGTTAATACGTAGCCTACGAGGATCTTCAGTTGCATCCTCGCAAGCTACGGTTAACATTCCCAAACAGCACAAATCGTCCCAAAATCGTAGAAGTAATGTAACATCAACGTGATCACATGTACCGAAATCCTCTTAAATTCGTAGAGAACTGGTTGATAAAATAGTAAAATGTCCGCCCAGCACAGCGATTTTACGTTAAATCGCTGTAGATATGATATGACTTTCAACATTTTTGGGAGCAATTATCAACGTTTTTTGGATGCTTGCAAAATATCAACGATAGTTCTATTTTGGTTATATTGCACTCTGGAGGAGTTTTCAACGGATTTTAGACGTTAAATAGATTTATCTACTGATATTAGATGAACTATCAACCTGTTTCAGAGGATTTATCAACGATGATTTTCTCATGTGTTTGTGTGACGAAATATCTACATAAATTGCATCTTGGTAAATTAATTACCAATAATTTATAGACTGTTTCACTGTTTGCACACTTTTTGAAAGTCTTAAAAACTTTTTTACCCTCAAACTTTTTAAAACAGTAATATATACTTAAGAATTTTTAAAATATCATTTGAATAAAATTCAAATTTGGAATATAACTCAATAAAATAATTAAGAAAGACAATAAAAATGAAATAATTTTTAAATTAATTTCAAATATAAATAAATATGTATATTTTACTTAAATAATTTAAGAAAAAATGGCTGATGTTAACTATTTTTAGCGTTTTAAAAAAGTAATTTTAAAGATTTAAGACTTCCAAGAAACATGTCAGTAATCTATGAATCATTGATAACCTATTTTGTGTTCATATTTAAATAGACAATCAACCATTTCTTTTGTATGCACAATTCAAAAATTTTATTCCAGCAATAATCTGAACAAACAAACAAAATAATAATAATAATAATAATAATAATAATAGTAATAATAATACAGGGTCCATTATGAAAGCAATGAGCATTTACTGGCAAAATATATTTATTGATCGTAATTTGTACAAATGTTCAATATTCTTCAAAATACATTCCTCCTGCATCAATACACTTGCGGAGACTAGCGGAGACGTGTTTGCTACGCCTGAAAGGCACCCTGAAACTCTTCCAAGGGAATGCCTCTCAGGACCAGTCTAGCTGGGTCCAGAGCCTGTTGCTGGTCGTCACTTTTGTATTTGTATTTAACATGGTGTTGGATGTTTCCCAAGGTTCCCCAATGTTTTCCTTTCTTCTCTCTCTCTCTCTCTTGAGTCGCGGAAACAAAAAGAAGTCACATGAAGCTAAGTAGGGACTGTAAGGTGGTGAGGGATCACCGGGGGGGGGGGGACATCCATAACGGGGTTCGTCGGCGACCTCCTCCTGGCCCTCTTTGAATGCCTTGTGCCACTTCCCTGACTGTGATCTTGAAATGCAATCGTCCTTGAAGGCTTCTTGCAGCATCTGGATCTGGAATGTTTCGGTTGCATTTTTTCCAAACCTCACGCAAAACTTTATGGCGTATCATTGTTCAAGCGAACGCTCCAATACGTTATGTTACAAAAGTTGAAAACATACTTCAAGCGGAGGCACTTATCTCCGCTCACACTGCTCGAAAGCAACTGACGACTGGATGCATTGAAAGGGCATATCCCGCATCACATTTCCCAGCCGGTTTTACCGCGCTGCCATCTATCGTCGCGTCACAATAACATTATGCTCATTACTTTCATAATAGACCCTGTATGAGAATTTTTAATTCAAAGCTATCTCTACGTAGTTCTTGACGATCAGAACACTGTTTCTTGAATTTAGAAAACATAATTTAAAAAAACTTAAAAAGCAGGCAATTACTTACTTGACGTTAATACAAGAAGTCGCTAATTCATTTACACACTCACGCTCGCAACAATACACAACCCGACAACTGATAACGTGGAAACATAGTAAATAGCCATTTTTCTAAACTGAAATTGTTGCGCATGAGCAGATTAAACAGTTTTCAGACATGTAAAAACTCGTCAAAATGGTTACAAAAATTAGAGATACGCTATATACCATAAATGTAAACTTTCAAACATATTTTGGCCTTATTTTGAAACCTCTGCCAATTTCGTACTTTTGTCAACCATATTTGGAAAAGCCCAACTACGTGAGGAAATCTACATCGCGTCGATATCCGTTTGTGATATGTCCAGTGGCGGATTGGTTGAAAAAATCGGCCCTGGCATCAGGAGATGTAGCGGCCCCCTAGCTCTTATAGATAAATTTTACCTAACGATTGGGATATCACTTAAATATAAGGAAATTATTCCTAACAATTAAATATGCTTTATTTAAACGAATTTTAACAGATAGGAACACTTCTGCGCTTTAATGGTGAACACATTGATACAGTATTAGCTAAACCTTATTCTGGGGGAAATTTGTGATTGTAATTGCCCATTTAAGTATTTTTATAATGCCCGGAACTTGATTGAATGTTTCCATAATGATAACACTGCTTGTTCAGTGTGTCCTTTTCTGCAGTCATAACAAGTAACTTAATTTTCCTATTTTATGAAACTGATCTAGCGATGTTCATGGGTGAAAGACTAGGGCCGTCTTTTTAGAACGTGATGGTTCCCTCGACACAAACACACATTACTGGGCCCTGTCATAAACATTCCCTTTTTTATACTACCATACCCTGACGACCCCCAGACTCGATACGAGGTCAAAAACCTGGTGGGAGGGGTCGGGTACGAGTCTTACAGCCCATTAATTTTTTTATTCAAACGCATGTATCAATACAAAGAGAGAAAGTGGACTTAACTTTCTGGCTTCTGGGAGTCATTAAAGTATTAGCAATATAAACTTAATGGAAAGATTAACTTTGAGTCTGAAATAGGGGGTCCAGGGGGCCTTTCCCCCGGAAAATTTTCGAAATTGTAGTCTTAAAAATTCAATTTTAGGCAATATTTAGCGATGTTAGGGGAGCGTAGTTTCAGAGTTTCTCCTGCTGCAATTTTTCGGAAGTGGAAATCCAAAAACAGAATTTTAAATTATCTCCGAGTATATACTATGAAGAGCGGTTCCGGGAGCTCTCCTCTGAAATTTTTAAAAATATATTAGCTCTGAAAACGCAGTTTTAGAAGATCTTTGGTGATTTTAAGTCGAGATAGATTCCGAGGCCATCCACCAGAAAATTTTCAAATTGAAGTCTTAAAAGCTATTTTTGGTAAACACAGGCGGATTTACGGGGGTACGCCGTGGGGTAAATTTTCTCCAAACAACCTTTAAAAAGGAAAACTTTAAAAAATATTTTCCAAATTTTAGCCCAACCCGAATAAACACCAGAGAGAAACCAGCACTGACAGATTCTGGTATATTTTTCTTACTGTCTGACTGTTGATTAAAGTCAACAGTAAAATACTGACCTTACAAAAAGAGCCGTCACATTCATATTTCCGATCTAGAGAAAATTAGCTCTCGTTAAAAAAAAAAAAAAAATGAATGTATAGTGCGAATAAAAGAAATTAAAAACCAAAAAAAAAAAAAAAAAATTGATTGCACGAACTAATAATTTACAAAAATCGCACTCACAGAAACGATACCGTTACGAAATTTGCAATCTTTTACGATCGAGACGAAACTTTACGAAACTTTTTTTTATACAAAAATATAAACTTCACATTTTTTTTATGGTCGTGAATGTTTTATTACATTTCATTTTCCCACTTTTTAAAAGAATTATTTTCAAAAATTGAACGCGGTAAAACTTTTCCTTTTTTTTCGTGGTAAGTAGGGGGTAAACTTAAAAGCGATTTTTTAATTTTTTTTTACAATTTTTTTCTTCTAGGAGGAAGAAAAAAATCTTTTTTATGAATTTTAGTTACACTTACTAAAATAGTCGCTGTATTTTACAATTGAATACAATATTTTACAATGATTGTAAAATACTCGCTTTTGTCATCAAAATAGTCGCCTTTGCCCTCAAAATAGCATCTTTAGTCGACATTTGCAGTGCTGTATCCCCCTCCCCGTCCCCTGCATTGCAATGGCGTAGCTACAGTTTCTGTCGCCCGGGGCGGTTCTTCTATTTGCCACCTTTTCATTGAGACGTATCTAATATTTAAAGCATTGAAAATTATCGCTCAAAATAGAAATCTTCATTTAAGGTAGCAAAAGGAAACTAATTTAATCCGTATTCTTCCTACAAAAATGAAGGGGGCGGGGTCAGGCGCCTATCTCGGAGAAATATTCTGAATTTACATCAAAAATTGCAGTTAAAATAACTTTTGGGGGAATGGGGTTCTCTACAGAATCTTTATCAAAACTGAAGTCAGTTTAAACCTTTGAGGACGATAGAGAATCAGCTTTTATTCCGCAACAAAGTTCAGTAATGTTTTCCCTGCATTAATTCAGCACTGGCAAAGAAACAACTTTTACAGAAATATATTTGATACTTATATACAGAAACAGATGTTATATTTCCAGAAATATATTTCATATTACATATTTGAATATTTTCCGAAATTTGAGTTTTAAAAATACAACTTAAGTGTTGAATTACAATTTAAGGACTTACAATTTAAAGACATTAAGAATGAGGAAGATTCAAGGGCTCACGACGGAAATATTACATCTTTGAACACGGAAATGATCGTTCAGTCCAAAACCTTACATTTCAAAGGTTTTTTTTTTCTCCTTTGCCTCCAGTATTAGATTTAAAGTATGATTTCCTTATTTGATTTTTTTTTTCACACCAAAAGTGCTGAATCGCCGCCCCGGGCGGACCATACCCTCTCCTCCCCTCCCTAGCTACGCCACTGCTTTTTTGTTGCACCCCCAGAATTCACAGCCTAAATCCGCCTATGTTGGTAAAGACTAGGGCACCAGCAGTTACTCGAAAGTTAAGTTCCAAAAACGAAATTTTTGCTGACCTTCAGTGATGTTAGGAAAAGGAATTTTCCGGAGGCTCACCCCGGAAAATTTTCGAAATTGAAGCACTAAAAACGAGATTTAAAACGTTCTTCATTGATGATGCCGAGAGAGAGGAGGGGACGAGGCACTTTCCCAGAAAATTTTTGAAACTGTTAAGTTAAAAACCCAGTTTTAGACCATCTTCGGAAAAGTTAAAAAAATGGGAGAGGTTCGAGTGCTTTCCTACAGCAAATTTTCGAAACTGAAATTCCATGTTATGGCGGGAGTGGGTTCGGCTGTTCTCTTATGAAATTATTCAAAATTGAAGCCCAAAAATTTAGATTTTACACGATCTTCGATGATATTAGGAGGGGGGAGGTTCTGGGGACCACCGGAATTCTTCCGACGTTGGTTTTTATCAACTTATTTTCTTTTTAAACTGAGGGGCCCGAAACCGTGAGTTTGTACAGCGTACAGAATACTTTATGTTTTGTCAAAAAATGTTTGAAACTCACATTTCGGCGGCATTTGGCCTATAATTTGATAATCTTAATAATGTAGAGCCTTTCAAGCTCCTCAATGGAATTTTACAATTGCATTTTTTTAAATAATTTTTTCCGAAAAAAATATTGTGTCACTTTTATTCCAATTGTTATAAACAGAGTTGCCGAGAGAAAAAAGGGAAAAAAATGACATAGGTCAATGTTTTTCACAGGCCCCCTTCTACACCTTTCACCATTAGGATATTTTACCCTCTGCACGAGTTCAGTTAAGAGCCGGACCCCTATTCTCCAACTAAGCTGACATGACCTCACGTCGGCCCTTGTTGTAAGCTGCATTTTAGAGCAATTTGAATGGTCATTTATAAATAAAAGCGTCAAAGAAACCAAAAGTATTTTAACTTTTTACGACCGCTAAGGTTTCCCTGCTTTTTTTTTAAATTTATTCATTTATTTTTTATTACACCACTAAAAATATATTGGCAGCCCAGGGCCCGAACAGCTAAAAGTAAAGCTCTAGGTCCACATTAATTTGGAGGCCCCCTTATGCTGTGATTGATTTACATTTTTAAAGCACGAAAGCACTTTTAGAGGTCTCTTTGTATAATCACACAACTATGTATAAATCACTTATGTGCGTTTATGAATCCCCTTTGGGCCCCCTCATAATCGTGATCAAGGAAATTCGTTACTGGAAGAATGATTAAAAATTCCCCTTTAAAAAAGTTTTTTTCCAATTAATAAGTCACATATTTTTTGAAATACATGTATTTTTCATATCGTTCCAATACTATGAATAATTCTTTGAAAAATGTGGAGCCCCTTAGGAACATGGGGCCCCAGTTCTAGGCCTAGTCAGCCTGTGTGGTAATCAGGCCCTGGGCAACCCCATTTCAGAAATTCCCCCTCCCCCCCCCTCTTGGTAACGTCCTGCCTCCCTCCACCCGCAAGCTTTAATCCATGCGTAAAGAAGAGCTGAGGCTGTATTTTGCGAATTTGCGTTATTCTAAACACATCCGCGCAAAATTTATTTTGCTGTTAGTAGACAGGCCCGAAATATGCTGTTAGTTGATCGGCCCAAAGCATGACCGGCCCACCGGGCAAATGCCCGGTTGCCCGCCGGCTGTATCCGCCACTGGATATGTCATGAGTTTTGCACAAGTTCAACGATATAACAACGAATATTACAAGATCTGTGCTGTCTATGGGTTACTTAGCTGAATCAATGAACTGTTGCTAAAAGTAACCTTTCAAGCAATGTAAGCATACATAAAATTCCAATGTAACCTAACGCTGAAATTAGTAAAACGTTACACTATAGTTACATTACCATGGTGTAACCTTCCACAAACGATGTGCAACTAGAGAAGTAAGAAGCAGCTATTCTACCACCGATTTTATGGAGTAAGGTTATGCAAATTTTTTTACAGTGCAATAGTGTTCTCACTTTGTAAAGAACAGTTATTTTAAGTCTGAAGGAAAAAATAAACTATAGATTTCTCATCACAACACCTTTTTTCAGGGCCGTCCGAACGGGGGGGGGGGGGGGCAATCGCTCGGGGCGCCACGAAATGAGGGGGCACCGCAAGGCGCCCCTCGCTGGGTTAATCATATATGCACAGTCAAAGACACACAAAATAGAGAATTATTGCAATGATTCTCTATTTTTTTCCTAGTGCACGAAAATATTCCTCACTCACGGTCTCCAAAATGTTCGTTTCCTTTGCATCATTGAAGCAGATACAAATTCTCTGTTTTGAATAAAACAAAAAATTTAGGGGGGCACATTGAAAAAAAAAAGGGAAATTTTGACCTGATAAAAAAGAGGTTTCCGGTCAAAATTTTGAAACTTTTAGTTTTAAAAACGCAATTTTAGTCTTTCTTTGCAGATGCTACGGGGAAGGAAAAGGTAAAGGGGTCTCAGAGGAAATTTCTAGATATCGAAACTTTAAAAACGCGATCATAGACCATATTTATTGACGTTAGGGTAAGAGATGGAGCTCAGGTACTGTCCTCGATCGATTTGTTTTTTAAAAAATAGATTGAAATCAATTCCTTCTCCCTCTGCAAGGTTTCGAAATTGAAATTTAAAAAATGTAATTTACACAAACTTTGTAGATTTTATAGAAAGGAGTTCTTCGCTGAAAAATGTTTCAAAATTATGTACCAAAAAAACTTAAGTGGCAGCCCCTGAATATAAAACATTCCTTATTAGTTTTTTGTAAGTGCCGTTCAAAAAACCCATTGCTTGTGAAATTAAAGAAAAACGGTATGGGAATCCTTGCCTGAATATATTCTGCGACTCAAGTCTTGAAAATGCGATTATACGCGGCCATATTTTGCAATAAATATTAAGGCCAGCAATATTAATTTTGAGTATAATCATTACGTATAACAAGTAGGTATTAAAAACAGATTAATTGTTTGCGTTTTAATTTGTATTATTCGAGCCCTCTGTTTATTATGTTCATTAATATTTAAAAAACGTAAGTATGACAGGTTCACGCGTATGATACAATGATGTTATAACTAACTTAATTTTTCGGTGTGTATAGGGGGGGGGGCGCCAGGAAAGTTTCGCCCCAGGCGCCATCAGCTCTTCGGACGGCCCTGCCTTTTTTCAGTTACAAGTAGTGCAGGAAATGAAGAAGAATAGAGGTAACGTTATACTTTTTTCGTGCTAAACAGATTGACAATATCCAGTAGAAGTAAGATAAAAGCAAGCAATAACAAAAGAATTTCCAAAATACTACATTCGAGATTAAATGAATTGCAAGATAGGAAAAATGTGAGTCACAAAAAATTATCTCAAGTAACCTCCCATTTATTAGAAATTTAGAAATTCAAGATTTTCAAGCACTTGAAAGCGAAATTTAATTTTTCAAGTATTTTTCTTTTTTTGGAACTAATCATGCAAATTTTCAGGGGTTGGGGGCCCCAATAAAATGGGGCCCTAAGCTATAGCTTGTTTAGCGTACACGTAAATCCAGCCTTGCACCCAGGATGCCTCTGCACACCCAGTTTGAGAACCCCTGGTATACCCGTATACATGGTACGATCCAAAAGTAATGAGCCTCACGTTATACTGACGCATGTACACCCTGCAGCTCGCTCCGCTTGATAGAGACGGTGGTGGTGGTTGTTCGATTTACAGCGCAACGCAGGTCAGCTGCCTCCCATTTTCGGAGTGGTACCATCGGCTTTCATAGTAACACCAATACGGTGGTGCGTGACACGGCGATATGGAAAGTTCGTCAGAGCAACCCAAACAGATCAAATTTTGCTTCCGTTTTCCTTGCCAAACGTTCGCAATGCTTCAACTGGCGGGTGGGATACTCAGTAACTGTTGTATTCGCAAGTAGAAAAGTGGCACGAGGCGTTTCGTAAGGCCGGGAAGTGGTGACTGACGAACCCCAGTCTGGATGTCCGTGCTCAGGTCGTACTGACGTGAATGTGCAACGAGTGTGTGAATTTTTAAACACGGACTGGTGTTTGAGTCTCTACCAAATAGCAAAAAGCCCTGAACTTATCGGAGACAACGGTGCAACGCATTGTTGCGGAGATGTTGCACATGCGGAAAGTCTGCGTTCAACTTGTGCCGAGAGTTCTGGCTGAAGAAGGTCCGAGTCAACGCTCCCGTGGTGCCCTAGCCTTCCTACAGTCCGGGCTTCTGGCCTCCTGACTTCTTCTTGTTTCTTGTTTCCACTATTAAAATCAGCTCTGAAAAGGAAACGTTTCGACTCCATCGAGGACATCCAAGCACATGTCAAGGAAGCCCTTGCAGATATCCCGGAACGGGACTTCAGGGATGCCTTTGAGTTCAGGGATGCCTTCATTGCATTTGAGTAGTGAAAATAACTGCTTGAAAAAGAAGGAAAATAAAACCTGACCGAAATCACAAGAGAGAGTAAATAATTTTTGGATTCCTTTTTTCAGGGGTATTACATGTCATTTTTCTATTTATATGATTTATATGTCGGCGGTAAACTAGCTCTGCTTGAGACAGTCTCTTCTTCACGGCAGCTGTCTTCAGGCGCCAGTATAATGAAATGTAATGAATAAGTGTCTGCCGCCCGTTTTGGAACAATTTTAATCGCCGATAGTTATTGCAATGTGTAAATATTTTTTAAGTTAAGCCTCTCTAGATTATTCTTTTCTGTAGTGATTTTTAGATAGTTTCGTTTTTGTTCGTGCTGAGTTTATTTTTAAATGAGTTGTAAATAGTTAGTTTAAATCAGTGTTTTGAACTTAGCGTCGGGCAAGAAATGTAAAATTTTAGTGTCGTGTTTGTCCAAAACCTCGTTATACGAGGGTTCCCATAAATTAGCTTATCGAATTTAATCGAAACTATGCTGAAAAAAGCCGTGTTTGTTAGAAAAAGGACTACCTGCAACAAAAATAATGAAGCGTTTAGGTGAAAAAACATTGTTGTCTTTTTCGAAAAGTTGAAAAATTCTAATGCACCCAAAACCGATCGAAGCATATCCGGAGTTCTTGTATCAGACTCTGAGACTGCGACATCTTCATTCGCCTCTGATTTTTCTACAATTGAAAAGAATCGGTGAGTCTTCATCAATGTCCGACTTATATTCATAAAATATTTAATTTTAAAGACGATTTTCGTCGCGTTTTCCACTATTATATTTAGTACATATTTTACTATTTTATTGTATTTTTCTGCATACAAGATAGATGTGTCTCCTGTGTCGAGTATTATGCTAATGTTTAATCAATATCCAAATGTATCATGTCCATAAAACATTTAATTTTTATTAGATTTTCGTAGTATTTATTGATTGTTGGCTGGTGCGAATACTGGTCCCCTCTAAACAGGTTATAAAATAATACAACTTAACTAGATCATTCTAATGTATTGACTTATTATTAATTAAGTTTAGTTAATAATAAGTATTTAATTTATAATAGTTAAAATTAATTAAGTTTTCAACAAACTAATGGCCGATTTTGTGCTTTGTTGACACCTAAAGAAACTTAACTTCAAGAAAATTGTCGTATGTAAGACTACATTCTTGAAAATGACCCCCTCCCCCCCCCCTAAAATGAAATCCTGTATCCGCCCCTGATCGCAACAACGCGAACTTTATAGCAGCGAAAGTCCCTAGTTATAATAAGAATTGACGGATCAATAAAAAAAAACACTTTATAAAAGCAGAAAAAAAAAAAAAAAAAAGCTGACAATAATACAAAACCTCAGAAAATAGTTCGGACTCGCCAAACAGTCTCTTGGGCGCTCGAATGTACTTTTTTATTTTTGTTTGTAGTCCTTGTAGATTATTTTCATCACATCCTTGAATACTTTTTTGATTTTTCCTTGTTTGTGTAATTTGAAGATACTAACTAAGATTCAAAATGGAGCTAAAAAACATTTTTTAACGCTAAAAATTTACTTCTTTCCCCTAGCATGCTGTGTGTTTAATTCATCTGCTGATTAATATGAAATACTTTAAGTTGTGATATACATACTAATAGAGTTTGTCAGAGGTTGAAATGCCACTTCAGCACTTTAGACGTTGCTAAACTCTTCGTTTATGCCTATTTCTGCGTACCAAACTGCAATTTCTGGGACTTGTGATTTTCTTAGATGCATATAGGGGAGGGTGGCCCAAGCGAGTAGTTTAACGAAGAACGCTCAAAAGTTGTAGTTTTTATATTTTTATCGCAACAATTTCGGTTTTATTTCCTAGCAGGGGTCTTAGAACTTCAAAAAGTGAATTTTGCATTATTTCAAACGCAATATTTATTTATTATCAAACATTACAACACTTGAAAAACCCGCTTTGCTCTACCAGGGGGTCTAAAGCGGGTAAGCCGTTCGGGTAAAGCAGTTAAGTTTAACTAAGTGGTGATTTGGTACATTTGCCATTGACTAGCAAACTTCCATTATAAAAACAATACAAAAAGTTATGCTTATCCAATATAAATAGAAAATCTGAGGCAGCACATTTGTTTATAAAACATAAAGAAATAATTAATTAAATTAATAGACTAACTAATTACCATCACAAAAAATAACTTTTTACAGTTACACTTATCCTATTGAAATCGAAGATCTAAGTCAGCACGTGTGTCAAGAAATTATAAATAAATATATGATTAAATCTTATGTCCGCTTTGCCCTACCCGCTTTGCCCGAAGGCACGTTTTTTACTTCAATAATTATGATCTTAAATTTAAAAAAGAAATAAACGAAATGACTATTGTAGTATGTAGGTGGATGGTGTCAGAATAGCATAATATTATTGATATTTAAAAAAATT
The DNA here is from genome assembly GCF_026930045.1 of Uloborus diversus. Classification (NCBI taxonomy): domain Eukaryota; kingdom Metazoa; phylum Arthropoda; class Arachnida; order Araneae; family Uloboridae; genus Uloborus; species Uloborus diversus. The sequence continues at coordinate 137,930,509 of NC_072734.1, read as the reverse complement.
CAACTGGTCTTCGACTAATCACAAGTTACATACCTTTAGTTTTTTTTCAGATATGTACCATTTTCTAACTTTAAACCTGGTTCTTCCATGCCGCTTCACTGCTGCTTCGCTGTGACTGAATGAAATTCGGGGTTGTTCGGGTAAACACGACATAAGCATACATCCCAGCTTGCACACCATGCTGCGGCATACGAATGCCTACCCACTTTAGGCCACCCTAACCTATATTTAACAATTTTAAGCTGCTATTCAAACGAAATTCACATAAGATTATAAAAATAAAAAATAAAATCTTTTTTGGTTCACCCAAAACTGTATTTTCCATCTAAAAACCGAAAAACTGCTTGAAAATAATTTCCCAAAAAAAAAAAAAAAATTTTGGAAAAAAATAGAACCGACTTCAAAATTGCTCTAAAAAGGGAAAAATAATTTTATTCTTTAAACACCATCGAAAATACTTTTAAACATAATTTTTGAAGTTGGCGCAAAAACAAAAAGTAAAATCCAGTGTAACCATGCTTCGTTCATATTTTTTTCAGAAAATCATCCAAAGTTAGAAACGAAACATTTATATCGTTACTCAAAGATGCTGTTATCAATGCATAATGTATGTGGTAGTAAAGGAACTAGGCCTGGTAAAATTTATAGTTGTAGTTGAATTATGGCGGTGAATGATCTGTTTTATCGTTTTTGCGCCAACTTCAAAAATTATGTTTAAAAGTATTTTCGATGGTGTTTAAAGAATAAAATTATTTTTCCCTTTTTAGAGCAATTTTGAAGTCGGTTCTATTTTTTTCCAAAATTTTTTTTTCATCCTTTTTAGTGTAAATGTATATATTTCTGTAAAAGTCAGAAGTTACCATCATGAAACTTTACCCTTTTTATTCCTAAAAATGCTACATACTAAAAAAAAAAAAAAAAAAAACTATAAGCACATCTTAAACTTTAAGCGATTGACACTAAAAATATATTTTACCACTTGAGAAAATGCTGGAATTTTCCAGAATCGGAAAGATACAGAAATCAATAGAACATTCGAGAAAATACGAGAAACAGTAGAAACGAAATCTTAGCAAAATTCACTTTGTCCTAGTCGGGATTTGAACCCGGGTTGCTCGCGTGGAAGGCGAGAATTCCACCACTGAGCCCCCGTTATCCACGGAAGGAAAGCGCGAACTTCGTTACAATATTTAATCATTTAATAGGGAAATTGCATGAAATTTGGTTTTTTGCCCATAACTTTTTTTCTAAAGGACAAATATGGTCAAACAAAGTAATGGGACCTAAGTTGAGCCATCCCCTATCCATTAAAGAAAGAATCATCAAAATCGGTTCACTAGGTGAGACGCTGTGAGTGGACAAACAAACAAACAAAAAAAAAAAAAACATACATACGGTATGAACTGATAACCGCCTCCTTTTTGAAGTCGGTTAACAACTAAGTACATTTGGCAGAAAAACAGATTTTTTCTTTCTTAAATGATAGTGGAAGTGACCGATAACAAACTGTGCCGCCATCCGATAACACTTATATACTCTTAGTTTACGATAAAATAATCTAAACGCAAAATCTCCCCCCCCCCCCCACCACTTTTATTGACACTAACAGTCAAAAGTTAACTTCGGTCCGAACTACTAACAAGTTAAAAAATGCTGACGCATAAAATAGATACGATGTGAAATCATTTTCAATTTTCAAAACGTTCTGCTTTGTTATTTCAACTTCGTGAATTTTCCCCACTGAATAGAGAGTTAAAACTTGCGAAAACACCAGACATGAATTTGGACAACATATACTCAGTTGAAGTGGAAGGCATTCGGATTCCCGCTTTTTTTTCTAAAGAATGTTTTAGTTCGGCATTGAGATTTGAGCCAAAACCTGGAGACATCATAATCGCAACTTATCCAAAGTGCGGAACCACTTGGATGCAGAATTTGGTTTTGAATATCTTAAGGAAAGCAAAACCATTAGACCATCCGCGTGACTTTTTCCTGGCAAGTCCATTTCTAGATCAACTGGGAGGAGAAGATTCCGAGAAGATGATGATCCGGCCAGGAACATATAAAACCCATCTGCCTTTTCACAAGGTAAGATCATTTTGTTGAATCATAATCAATACCCTCATTAGCTGTCACTAGACTCGTTGAACATCTTCATATTTTTAACTAAAAATTGCTTAAAATTTGTTTAGATTAAAAAAATAATAAAATGGTTTTTAATGAACTTGGTAATAAATTATGTACTCTTCTAGAATTAATGTATATGTATATATATATATATATTATATATATATATATATATATATATATATATATATATATATATATATATATATATATATATATATATATATATATATATATATATATATATATATATATATATATATATATATATATATATATATATATATATATATATATGTTTACATATATATGTATATATCTATATGTGTGTGTGTGTGTGTTACTTCAAATTAAGACCAAACTTCAATATTAATGTGAATACATTATTTCATCCAATATCTTTACAAATTTTCAGAGTGTTACTTTTAGCCTTAATATACAGAGCTTTAAGCGTGTCACAAAATTTTCGACTATGGGCCGAAAGTCTACTGATATTTTATCCCATTCCTTATATGAGAATTACATTTCCCACCATTTCTTTTGGTGTAAGAATGGTGGGAGGCATATGAAATTGAAGGTCTTTTTTTTTTATATTACATGTGTCTTAAATACAGAGGCTTCTCCATCAGAAACTTGAAGGATTTATAGTCCTGAAACCTGAAAATGCATTGTTGACGCTCTTTGGAAAGAGGTTGGAGGGAGAAGAGGTGCTAAATCGTTCACTTTTCGAAACTGCAATTCTAAAACCGCAATTGTTATATCTCTAATTATGTGGGTAAAAGAGCGGTTCGGGAACTCGCCAACGATATTTTTTTAAACCGTAGCTCTAAAAACACAGTTTTAGAAGATTTTTGGCAATGTTAAGGGGAGTAGAAATTCAAGATTAAGAAAAATTTACTCTTGATATTTACTCTTATGGCACTTAAAATAAAGTTAATTATTTTCTAGTGAACAGTTCTGATTTTTTCTTTTTTTCCCCACTTTTTTTCGTTTTTTCCCTCTTTTCTTTTTTTCCCTTTTCTTCTTTCCTCCGTTTTTTTTCTTCTCCTCTTTTCTTTTCTGTTTTTCTTCTTTTTTTTTATTGGGGGTGGGAGGGGCCAGCTGACATAAATGAGAAGGGGCCCGCCTTGGCTCTCTGCTGCCCTGGTGGTTGTATCGTGCAGACATTGGCGGCTGGTGCACCAATAAAGTGGGGGGTCAAAAAAAAGTGTAGGTGTTTGGGGGCGTGGTCACTGAAGCAGTTTTTTTTTTGTAAAATTGGGCTACATTACTGTTTTTTAATATTACTGTTTAAAAAACTTCCAAAATTGGGGAATATGGCGGGCATTCTTTTTTCCAGTGACTACATCTAGAAATATGATAACGCAACCTAACTAAGAACACTCTAGGTCAACTCTCCTTTCGAACAATTTTTTTTTTTTTTCAAAATCGGTCCATCCTTTTAGACGCTAGAGTGCTACAGACAGATACACAGACACGTCAAGCTTATAACCCCCCTTCCTTTGTGTGTCGGAGGTTAAAAAAAGAGATCAAAAAATTCTTAAAAAATCTTTTATCACATCATTTTAAATTTAGTCCATGTAACTGAATCAACCGAAAAAAGTATCATAATTTTGAACTTTGCCTTGTTTTAGTAATGCTATCTGCAAACTTTTAAATATTAATTCACAGCAGCACTTTCTATTCCTATTAAGTAAGAGAATTTATTGTATTTAAGTAAATAATTGAATTAAAATTTGTCAACTTAGTTACCACTGCCATCAAACCCCATCAAAATACGTTCTTAACTTTAAAAAAAAAAAAAACAAAAAACTGTAAATGTTGTTTCTCTGACCGTGCAGTGCTAGGACAAAGAAAACAACTATTCGCTCTGATTAACCAGGGTTTCTCAACTTGTTTTAACTTGTGAATCTTATGAACACCGAACACTTTCGTAGGAAAACTATATAAATATAAATGTTTTGAATCGTTTACAAACGAGGTAAATTTTCAGAAGATTATTGTGAGGCTCTGAGAAGTTGAGCTCCGACTTTGACAATGTTTACCTCTTTTTCGGAAAATAGGGAGGGGTAATTGGCGCTAAATTGAGTTGAGAAACTTTCTTAGTAATTCTTCAAAAATATTCCAACTAAAATCCGAGCCAATAATATGTCTATTTTTCACCCTAACTCCCCTAAAACAGGTAACCATAGTCAAGATCACATCTCAACTAACCAGAGCTGCACTATAGATTAGAATATTTATTATTTTATTTATTTATTTTTAATAAAAAGCAAAATATTTCACTTTTCGATCATTACCAAAGAAAACAAAAGTATTATAAAGTAAAAAATTATAAACAATATAAATGTAATACTTATACTGCCGTGGGAATGTAAAGCAGTGTTTGCTAATTTTGTTCACGCTGATAAAACGTTGTCCCATATAGTTACACATGTAAAACACAAATATTTATCCAAATTCTTAAAATTTACTTTACATTTGTAAGGGGGGGGGGATGACACCAAAAATTACCGCCCTGGTTGTCCCCCTTGCTAGTTACGCCACTGTATACATGTAGGACTAGAGGGGGAACTTTTATCAACATGAAATTTTGAACTTCTAATTTTTTTAAATTTACTCTTTGGCTTAGCACGCAGCTCTGGTTTATATTTTCAGGCACAAATTAGCACGGGTTTCCGTTTTTCAAATTATATGAAACGTTTTATACAATAGTTTTGACTTAAAAGAAAAAATATAAGAGGTTGTGCTACTTGAAAAATCTACTTTCGTTTTCTCGGGGACACCCTAATGTACATGAAATTTATAAAAATCAAATGATAAGTGGAAAACTTAAATTATTTGAAGGGTTATTTAGTGTAGGAGGAAATATATATGAACCAGCAAGAAATAGTTTATGTCCTTGACAATCCTGAAGTACTCATGTTTTTGAATTGCATTTAAAAAGTACCCGGATTTAATTCTCCTTAATAGTGTTACGTGAATGTCAAATGTGAGAATTAATTTCACTATTTCATACATCGATCACCGATTACTGTCGATTATCTGGCGCATCCCTAATTCAAAGATGTATGAATTGTTTCCGCTTAGGATGAAGTAATGTTTTATTCCACCAAAGACTCGAGAAAATTTGTTTCAAAAACTTTTTGTTCAGATTTCAGTCATAAACCCTGGAATAATAGTGGAGCACTCAATGTGACAATAATATGCCTAGGTGAGCTTAACGTGTATTTTAAAAGAGAAAACGAGATGGCACGAAGTTGAAGCACTCATGTAGATAACATTGTGCCACACGTAAAAATTTTACAACCCTTGATCTCGCTACCTGAATTTTTTCAGCCACAGTATTCTAATTTTGAGATACATTTTTAGCAGTGCAAAGATTATTGATGCATTATTATTTGAATTTTACTCAACCCCATTAACCTGCTTTTAACTTTACCCTGTATTACGCTGGATATTTGCGATCAAGGACATCTTTTAGCAATTTCAATGCTAAATTAAAATCTTTTAATTTCGCCAGGTTAGGGTGGCATAATTATTATGTCACGTGAACATTAATAATTTTTTGTAAGTTAATAAATATTTGTACAATGTTTTTTGATAAAATATGTTTTGATGTTTATTTAGGTATGTGATTATGGTAAAAAAAAACACTGTGCCAGGTTATTTTAAAAAGAACGTTGAGCCTGTTTGCGTAAGATATAGAAAAAAAAAAGGCAAGCCAGGGGAGTATACATATATAACTATTTTCAGCTATTTATGCTAAAATGAAACAGTTACCTAGAATTGACTGTGTGGGCCCAAATAAAAGACAATATTTTTTATTAAGTAAGCATACTATAACATTAATGCAATTAGTTTTACCTAAAAATTTTCAATGCCACATTGGAATTTAAATAGCCTATATTCACCCACATAGTTGTTACGTAATAAAATATAATTCAATATTGCACCTAATATGTTGAATGAACATAATATTAATGATCCTTTTTTTAAAATTAATTTCAGGTCCCATGGTTAGAAGAAGCAAAATACATTTACGTTGCTAGGAATCCGAAAGATTGCTGTGTTTCTTTTTATTACCACATGCGAGATATTCCTGGCTACCAATTTTCGGACAACACTTTTAACGACTTTTTAAACTTGTTCCTCAGAGGACAACTGGAATTTAACGACTACTTTGGACACTTGCTCTCTTGGTACAACAACAGAAATAAGTCGAACGTCTTCTTCACTACCTATGAACACATGCAGAAAGATCTCAGAACAGTTGCCGTGGATGTTGCGACATTCTTAGGCGGCGATTATGCGAATTTTTTGTCAGAAAATCCTGAAGATTTTGCCGATATCTTGCACAGGTGCAGTTTCGAGGAAATGAAGAAGTTCATCGATGAGGGTTTGTCATTTCTCTATAACATTCCGGAAAACTTGCTAGATGAACTCAACGTACCGAAGGGCAGGAAACATATCATACGTTACAATGCTTCACTTCCGAAAAGGAAAACTGTGAAGCTGAACTTCATTAGAGCTGGGAAAGTAGGAAGGTGGAGAGAAATGTTTAGCACAGCGCAAAATAAAATTTTTAACTACGTAATGTCTGAAAAAACAAAGAATAGTGATGTGCTTTCCCTGTGGAAAGATGAACTGTGAAAATAAAAAGCATATATTTCAACTGGACAAACCATTGGCTTCCAGTCATTGATGTCAAAATATATTGTTTCAAGGTTTTTCCGCAAAAGCCGATTGTTTTTCTATCAAAATGTGTACGTGTAAAATTTTCAATAAAAGTTATGCTAAAATTAATGTTTTTTTTTCTTTTCTTTTTTATTGTAGATTCAAAATTCTAATCGTATAAGAATGGATGAACCTTTCACGTCAATGGAAGATGTGACCTAAAATGATCAAATAAGGAACTTTACACTACATTATGTGAATTAAAGATGTATAATAGAAAGACTATAGTATGTTCTGTGAAAACTGATAGCGAAAATATAAAACGACGCCTGATATTTAGCAATACCGATACATTGAGTTCCAAACACGAGAAAATTTGTTTCAAACAAAGTTTTTGCAATCGATTTTTTCCCCCGAATTTATTCGTAGTACAGCGGATTTATCAATGTTTTTAAAAGTGATAGTTTTAAATAAATTTCAGGTTTTCTTTTCAGATTTTTTGTTTACGCTAAATGTTTCACGAAAAGAACCCTAACGAATCGAAACAGTGTAAAAGTAAAACCATAAGAACTGTGATTAATGAGGACTATAAAATAGCGCCTTTCCCGATCTGTAAACTGCAACAAAACGCCTGTAAATAACGTTTGAGCGAAAAAAAGTCAAGTTGCGGGGTGCGTCCCCCTCCCTTCCGGGATCATGATAATTCTGAAAGGGGGCATGAGCAAAACCAAAAAAAAAAACTTGAAAATTGTTGAATTTTCTGAAGAAAAAGTAAAACAACATATATTCTGACGTAATGAGATGTCAAACACATATTCGCATTTGTACTGAAATAAGCCTCCTATTAACCACCAAATAGTCTAAAAATGCGTTCCTAACAAAAAATTTCAGCGAGTGCCCGCAAACTCTCCTACTACTCTCCTACTTATGCGAGAATGTTAAACAACTCAAACAAAAAAATCCATAACTATCTTCAAATTTTATTTACAATATTTGTATTTCATTGTGTTCGGTACGAAGACTGGTAAAAAAGTAGCCATCTTGCCACTGCAACCTTTTGTTAATAAGGAAAAAAGTACAATTGAGGACTTAAATGGCTATTGAAAATACTTCACGAGTTCTCAAACAAATTAAGAGTTGAAGGGTTTAATTTGGATAATGGATCCTGATCCAGACCAGGATCCAGAATATTAGTAGGAGAAATCTTTCCTTTTTTTAAAAATTTTTTATTCTTCGTACTTGAAAAACTTACCAACTTTCTTCAAACCCTTTAAATGATTACATATTAAAAAAAAAAAAAAAAAAAAAACACGACACGCTTTAGTTAATAAAGTTTGGGAAAATTTTATTCTCATAAGTCACCTCCCCCCGTATAATGCATGACTCCTTCGCCCCTCCCAACAGGATCGTCTGGATCCGCCACTGAGATCATGCGCTATGTATTGTATCGCCCATTCGAATGCTATGGAGCAGCCCCCAATGACAAGACTACCCAAATTACCCCCTGTCAATTTCAGGGGGAAAAGACTGCACTTGTACCCCCGTGTACACCCAAATCCGAAGTATTTCCCCAGGATGACCCTAAAATGCTATGAAGCACGTCCCAGTAAAAAAACATCCTCCAATGAGATTTTTGAAATTTTTAAAATCCCCCCCGAGCAATCTCTGCCAGGAGTCTCCATCATGGCACTCCTATCTTTTTCCACACAGAAATGAACTCACTCAAGATCGTACATCTTTTTATCAGAACTACTCTTCAAGTTTTTAGTTTTACCTTTTTAGATAGTGCAGGATAGATATAGTGTGGGATATGTTAGGAGAGCCCACTGGGGGCTCATAACTGAGACTGCACTATAAAAAGTTTTCGAAAATTACCCACCTCCCCTCCTCCGGAAAAAAATAAGATCAATGAGGCAGTCTGCGTTAATAACCCTCTCGCTTTAGGAGGGTCATTTCAGAGAGTTGGACAGCTTTGTTCTTTGGGAGTGTTTCATAGCAATAGAGAGGTATGTATACGGCGGATGAGCTTTTTAGTAGCAGTAAAATAAGATTGAAAACCTTCTAAAATTACCCCCCCCCCCCAAAAAAAAAGAAAGAAACAGCGGTGCGGTCTGCTTGTGTTAGGGGGCACTCATGATGCCTATTCCGCCATTCTAATTTTGAAGGAGGACAATTTTATAGGGGAGAGCTAATTCCATCAGTCTTGTGTAGGGGTTGGGGGGGGCTTTGGGATCCTTGTGGCCATGTATATGTGCTAAATAAAATTGCTAAATAACATCACATCTTATGCTTTGGCATAGGCTTTTCCTTTAAGGGGTCTAAGGATCTTTAACTTTCAAAATTTTCGACTTTCTGGAAAAAATATGTTATGCGTAATTTAATTTTGAACAATTTGATACCTTATTACCATATGTAAAATTTTTTTTCAAGTTATCGTAAAATTGCGTACCCTTTCCCCATAGAGATTTATGTTAACAGCAGCTGTTTAAGCATCTTTTTTTCAGGTGCCGGTTTCACCCATTTCTCGTTTTGCGTGCATGATATCTCAGAAAGTTTTGTATACATTTCCGTAAAACACTTAATGCATGTTTGTCTGGTTTATTTTTATGATCTGAACCTAAAAATTTATTTATTCTTAAAAAAAATAATTATTTTAATTTTATAAGTTAATTAATATCAAAAATTTTCAAAATTTTGGGCGAAAATGTATGTATTTTTTAATATTAACTTTCATTTTTAGTTAAAATTTAGGTTCAGATCATAAAAATAAACTAGAAAACATTCATGAAAAGTTTTACGGAAATATATCAAAAACTTTCTGAAATATCATGCACGCAAAACAAGAAACCGGCACTTGAGAAAAAGAGGCTTAAACAGCTGCTGTTAATATTAATCTCTATGGAGAAAGTTTATGCATTTTTACGATAACTTGAAAAGTTTTTTGCGTACGGTAATAAATAAGGTATCAAATTGTTTAGAATTAAATTATGCATAACATACATTTTTTCCAGAAAGTCGAAAATTTTGAAGGTTAAAAGTCCTTAGACACCTTAAGCTCAAAAATTTAAAATGAAAAAAATATTTGCACCTCTTTAAAAACATTAAATTTTAAGGGGGGAGCAGGAGGGGACGATAATCCCGCTAATTTAGTAGAGAGATTTTATAGTTGCTTTTCAGTTTCTCCTACCCTCTGAAATAGCGGACCTGGCCAGATAATCAAAATTTTCATTTTTTAGAGAGAATTCATGCCCAATCAGGGGTGCCCCCACTCCACTATCGGGAAAAAAAATCTCGACCCTCTTTTCCTTTTTATTTTTCATAGCTCTTGTTTTTTTCTGTTTATTTATTTATTTGAATATTTTTATTTACTTATACTTGTTTATTTTTAATTATTATTATAATTATTATTTTATTCGAAAAGTTCTGTGCCAATGACATACCACATACACCCGCACACACACGCGCAAACTAAAAAATTAAATGAAATATAATGTAAACAATAAAATAAAATAAATAAAAAAATATAGAGTAATAAATAAATAAAAAAAAATTAAAAAAAAATCCCCCTATCCCGATGCCAATTACAGTTAATATGACTAAAATATGCAGTTCAAATTATCTATATTCGCTTTAGCTCCCAAAGAAAAAATTTGCATTTTAAAAGTCAGGTCACAAGAGCCAAATTATCAATAAATTGAGAAGTTGAAACAAATATCAATTATCAAACTTTTGAAATTTCATGCTTTATTTTAAAATATGTTTTCCAATTTGAAGGTGCGGCTGCCTTAAAACTTATTATGAACATTATTTTGAGGGACATTCTTTCATTGAAGTACTTTTGAAGTTGAACTTTAAAGTATCCAACAATATTTCCATTCAGCTTCAATTTTATCAATTATTTGTTATTCAAAGCGAAAGCAAAACCGCATTTTAAAACACCCAAACAAATGCAATCGTGCGGTTTGTTGGCAACGCTAAAAGCTCCATCTATCCGCTCAAACTGAACCTCAAACAGCGCAGCGTTGCATCCTCGTAGGCTACGCCAATACCAGCCTTTGCTCAACTCCATTTGTTTCTTCAGAATCTCTCTTTGGCAATATATTTTATTGTTTGTTGTAGCGCCATCTAGGTTCAGAACCGGTGCGTGTTGTTGTGTTGACCAAAATTTGTGATTTGTAAGTACCAACTTATTTGTTGATTAAATTAATCAGACTATAATTTCATTATAATTTTTAAACAAAGAGGTAGTTCTCATTTTATGGTTTTTGAATTTTTCTAGCTAGTCAATTACTCTTTTCCCTGCGTTCATGTAATGTATTTCTTTGACAAGCGGGAAATTTGAGATGTCTTTCGTATATCAACACATTTAATAATCTTAAACCTCTTTCTTCTCAAAGCTAGATATTATCACTAATATTTTGTAAAAAAATGTCTATTGATTATTTGTAGATAAAATGACCGACCAAATCAGAGAAGATGACGAAAGACTTTTCAACACCGACATTGACAGTGCTCAAAATGGAGGAGACAATTCTATTATGGATGATGAAGAAGCTGTAAGTTCTGCAAGATTTCACGGAAATTATGACGAAACTAAACGCGATTTTGATTCATTTTAATTGTGTTGATTTATAGTCACAAATTTGTTTAATCGTGTTATACTTTGGCACTTTTTTCATTAAACTTTAGAATGTGGTCTTCACATGAAATCGAGTACCGAGTTCCAATTATGTTTTAAGAAGAACTACCAACACTCAAGTAACGAATTTTGAACTCGTTGGAATAGTAGTATAGACCTCCATGTCCAAATAATTGTTTTTAAAATAAAATTCCAGCTGAAATTTAATTATGTATTATTTAAAAGATTTTGTTTATGTCAATAATTTTACAAATAAGTTATTTTTTAAATTAAAAATAAACAAATACATAAAAGGTAGGATTAGTCAATTTGGAATTAAAACAAATTATATCAACCTATATACTTCTAGTCCACCAAAGGTAAATAATTTTTAAAAGCAAATGAAACAACGTTAAAAGCACAAATGTACAGGAGCACTGCAGACACCTTTTTCTGCATTACAATGAACATCTTTTTCAGTGCATAAAACGTAAGCTAGTGAATGTAAAAAAAATTCGACTTTTGTCAAATGTTTTTAAATCCATAACCTCACATTTTGTGCATTGAAAAAAGCATTCCTTGTAATGCCAAAACACATGTCTGCAGTGTTCCTGCACATTTGTGCTTTTAACGTTGTTTTATTTTTAAAGAAAAGGTGTTTTTATGCTTCTTGTAAACAATTTTGTTTGTAGCAAAAATCCATTTAATACTATAAAAATTTCATATTTTCTGTACTTACCTTTTTTTGTCCTATTTTTAATAAATAAATTTCATTAACTTTGGGGCATTAAAATATAAAATTTACCCCCATTGAAGCATAACAAACTTCATTGTTCTCAAAATTTGAATGTAAATGATTGCAGTATATTATGTGCTTGCACTTTTTTATTAATTGTGAAATCTGCTTTGAACAATATTCATACAACTACTCGGTATTGACCAAGTACCTGATCAAAATTTCGCCGAGTACCGAGTAGTCACAGAGTACTCAGTATATCTCTAGTAAAAATATTACCAAACCAATGGTATAGGGTTGCCCACAAGGTTGGCCAGATCAGACCCAATTGGGTTGGACCCAATGGGTTTTTTTGAAAAAACCCATTTAAAAAAACCCATTATTTAGCCCACTTTTGGGTTTTTAAAATTTTCTAAGAAGTTTTTTAAAAAATTAATTAATTTAAATACTTTCACGATTTAAAATTCTTTTTTATTTGTTCTTACCACAGACAATGAGCATAAAAAATTAATTTTGAACTTTAATAGTATTTCTTAACTCTTAACGGCATTAAAAAAATACTTCAAAGATTTTAAATAAATATATTTTACTCTTTTTTTTAACTGGTCAATAAATAACTCAAATTATCTTGACTAAGTCCTGTGACGTCTGATTTTCTCAATGATTGTACAGAGGAAACTACTCTAGCTAAAAGGTTTTCATGTGAATTATTTTCTGCAAACCAACACGTCACAAATCTCGAATAAACAAGGCATATTTTTTAGAAATTAACAGGTTTTACAAACGGTCGGACAGAAAACAGAATAGGATATACAGTATTTTCATTATCTTACAACGAAAAAATTTAATATTTCTCACTCTATACACAGAAATAGAAAAACAGGCAACATAAAATTCAAAGAAATGTCTTGATTGAGCTGGAATTCAGTAAAAAAGGGATTTAAACTACTTGAGGTTCTACAGTAGTTTTGCATGACAAAATGAAATACCATAAAATAAAATGCAAAAAAAATGTAATTAAAAACGAACAAACGAACAATAGATTTTATCGCTCGAGAAGTAACTTTGCCCTAACTGTTGGTAATCATGGAAACTAAAAAAAATCTGAAACTTCACCATTCTTGGGTTTTGTCGTCTTTTTTAACTTTCTTCAGAAAATGCTAAATTTTCCAGCTGTTTTTACCCCAAGACAATTTTGTGCTTTGTCCATATACTTACGCTACAATATGCTACAAGCACCCTACATTTTCCCTAAAAAAAGACAAAAACCCACATTTCTTTTTTTAAAAAACCCAGCTTTAGTTGGGGTTTTTTTGGTTTTATTTTAAAAAACCCAAAAAACCCCGGGTCCATGGGCTTTTTTAAAAAAACCCGGGTTTTTGCCAACCCTGGTTGCCCAAGCAAAAATGGTCCAATCATAGGGTTGCCGCTATTCGAAGTTTTAATATTGAAACTTCGGATAGCGGCACCCCTATGATTGGATCACTTTTGCTTGGGCAACCAACCCTATACCATTGGTTTTGTAACATTTTTAACTGTTTTTTTAAAACTTATGTGGAAACTCGGTGATCGTAAATTACTTATTTTTGGGCACCTTTTATCCCCTTGCAACCCTGATTAGGGACCAGAGAAAGGTAGGCAACCTTAAATTTGCGTTTTATGTACAGCTTTTATTCTTCATTTATGACAATAATTTCTGGAAACTCGATGAGGGGTAAATTATCTCCCTCTTTGAAAACCTTTTATCCCCTGACAACCCTGATTAAGTACCCAAAAAAGGTAGGCAAACCTTACTTAAGCGTTTTATTTCCATCTTTTGCTCTTCATTTATGATAAAAATTTTCAGAAACTTGACGAGGGTAAATTGCTCATCTTTAGGCTCCTTTCAATCCCTGGCAACCCTGATTAGTTCACGTGAAGGAGGTAGAAATTCTTGCTTTCGTGTTTTATTTACAAGTTTTACTCATACATGGTAACAATTTTAGGAAACTCAATGAGTGTAGGTCAAGCCTAGTGGTATCTCGCTCTATTAGTATAGGACCTTTATTCCGGAATATCAATTTAGTACATAAGTCACAGCAAACAAAAATCATGATCATGAAAACAAACCCTTTTTGAAAATTGCGATAGAAAAAAATGAAAATGTTTTGTACATGAGTATATGAAAATTCTTCATTTCTAGTCATTTTCAAAATATATTCATTTTATTTAATTTTAGAACATTTATTTCTCTAAAGAATTGTTTAATCCTCCTGATAAGGGAGGACCCCCTCCTTATCCTTTGGAGGAATATAGACATTGTCAGTGTATGCATATAACTCGGACTAGTCACCGTTAATACGAAATAAGATGCTCTCTGTATGTGGTTTTGAAAACTTTTATATTTTCAAATCTATGTGCTTAGCCCCCCCCCCTCACAGTTTTATCTCTTGTGTTTTCAGTTGTATGTCAAGATAAGTGTTTTTCAGCAATTATATTATGTAGTCTGCAGGGGATTGGAGGAAACAGCAATCCTTTTTGGAGTCGGTTCCAATCAACTCGGGTTATCGGGACTCCACTTTAGTTTAAATATTTTAGTTATCAAAAAATATCCCAGAAGTATTATATGCAATGTGTTTTTAATCTAAAGATTTGTGTTTTTTTAATGTCAATGTAAATGAAATATTAGTACAGTAGAACCTCTGTATAATGACCCCTTCGTTAGAACAACCATCTTAAGCAGTCCAAATTGTTTTACCATAGAAATAATGTTAATTTTAAATCATTACAACGACCCCAAGCATATTATTTTTCGTTAGAGCGACCGCCAATTTTAGACCTCAGAACTCATGAGCAAGTGGGCTACTGTACATTGTACTGTGGTGCAACTTCAAGAAACCTGTACTTCTCTCTTTGTGTTTGCTTAAAGGAGGGGAGGGAGCATGACAAAAAGGGGAGAACTAAAGGCCAAAGGGAAGGGTGGAGGAGCAGTCAAAGACATTTATGAGAAACAAGTTGTAAGAACAGACATTCTTCTCATTCCCCATTGGCCGGAGACTGCATGCCCGGGAACATGAAGTGTGGTGGGGTTACAGAAGTGACATCCGTCACTCTTCTCTCTTCTCCAAGATTGAGAAATTCATAATGCACCGTTAAGAGCAAGATTTTGGCTTCGATCGATGAGAATAAATGTCCAAAAGCTGAAATTGTGAGACAGTTTGGTATTCAAAAAAGCACAGAGATAAAATTTTAGCAGCGAATGATGCAGGTGTCTCAAAATCTAGAATGCGTGCACCAGAGGAAAAATTCCTGCTTTTAGCGAAAGCCTTAGTGGAATGGCTCAAAATGATGCGGTCATGCAATACTCCAATAGATGGAAATGTCTTAAAAGAAAAAGCTAGGATTTTTTCTGAAAAAATGGATGTTGAAATAGATTTCAAAGCTTCAAATGGATGATTTGAGAAGTTCAAGGAAAGGCACAGACTCTCTTTTAAAAAGCTATGCGGTGAGAGTGCGGAAGTCGATGCTGCAACAGTCAACGGATGGAAGAAAGAACAATTGAAAACTCTACTAGAAAAATATGAGCCAGAGGACGTATTTAATGCAAATGAAAACGGTTCTCTAATACAGTAAAGAAAATGTGCACGGAAGAACACATTCAAAGCAGCGGTTGACAGTTCTTCTTGCGGCACACCTGACAGGAACCGAGAAGTTGCCTCTTTTATTAATTGGAAAGTCAGCAAACCTAAGGTGGTTTAAGGTTGTGAAAACTTTACCGATTTCGTACAAAAACAACAAAAAGGCGTGGATGACTAGTGCCTTATTCGAAGAATGGATTTGAAAACTTGACCGAAAATTGGCTGCAAGTAAAAGAAAGATTTTGCTGATTGTTTACAACTGCACTGCTCATTCCACATTTGGCAATTTAAAAGCCATAAAGTTGGAATTTCTCCCTCCTAATGTCACCGCAATATTTCAATCCTTAGATCAGGAAGTTATACATTGTTTCAAATGCAACTATCGAAAAATGTTAGAAGAATGATTGCTGCTATGGAAAACGTGAAGACATATGACATTGATATCCTAGGTGCTATGCATCTAGCCAAATCAGCATGGAAAGATGTTCCGCAAAACGCAATAGCACATTGTTTTCGTTATGCAGGTTTAAAGACGAAAGAAGAATTTCAGAAAGAGTTGGGAAATTAGTCAGCTGAATTCCGACCGTTGCCGGAACCCTTATTGCCGGTGCTCCAGACAGTAATGAAATGACCCAGCTCCTCAGTGTCAAATTTCCGGATCATCAATTATCTTTTGATGAGTATGTTGTGGTAGATGAAAATTTACAATGCTGCGAAGAAAATTTGAGTAAGGACGATTTTATTGCCCGTATTACCGGAAATGAAGAAATCTGCGAATCCAACGATGGAGAAGAAATCGTCCAAGCTTTTGAAGAAGTGAATGAAAAAGAAGCAATCAATGCCTTGCATCAATATTTTGAAGGACAATTTAATTCTGAAGATTTCCGTCAAAATCTAACGGATATGGAATCCGTGATAATGAAAAGTTCCCAAATGAACTTGAGACAGGCATCAATCAAAGGCTCGTTTTCAAAAATACTGTAATGGAAGAAATAAATACTAGAAGTGTTCTCTAGATATGCACTGTTGGATCATTTCTTTGCTCATTTTTTAAAATTATTTTTACTTTCTTCTATATCTAATATATAGAAGTATTGGATTCGTGCAAATTTTCAAATTTCGAATTTTGACGGATTCGAACGTTTTGAGGTGTGCTGAGTCCATTTCGACTGTTTTTGGAAAATGTATGTGTGTGTGTCGCATCTGTGTGTGACCAGTTTTTTGTGGCCGCTCTACAGCAAAAACTACCACATGAAATCGAAGGAAATTTGGTGCACATATGTGCCCCTATGTGAACTTGTGCCCATTGGTTTTTGGCGCGTATTTCTCCAAGGGGGGGTGGAGCAATGGGACGTTTTTTGAGTTACGCGTGCTTGCTATTCCTCAGGAAGTAACTGGCGGAATCAAACAAAATTTGGTCCTTATGTTGCCATTAGCAGGAACAGGTGCTGATTCAATTTTGGTGTCAATAACTCAAACGGGGGTTGAGCTATAGAACGTTTTTTGTCGTTAATTGTGACTGCTGTATCTCAAGAAATAATGAACGGAATGAAAGAAAAATTTATCAGCAAGTAGCCCTTAGTGGGTATAAGAGCTGATTTCATTTTGGTGTCAACAGGTAAAAAGGGGGTAGCGCAATCGCCCGTTCTTTTTTTCCATTGTGAGTACCCTATCTCAAGTAGTAATGCTACGTTCTGCTTGAAATTTGGAATATATGTAAATCCATATGTAAACAGGCTTTGGTTCTATTTTGACGCCGATCGCTCCAAGAGGTGTTGATTTTTTTTTTTTTTGTGAATAAAAATACCTTTATTAATGCAACAATAAGAAAGATAAATCGTAATAGATTGTCGTCTGCGTATTTCTCGTGATTTTAGTTGTATGGAAACAGGGGTCTGGCCAGAGGATATTTGGGTTCGTTAACGGACCCTTCACAAAAATCCGATCAACCAAAACGGACCTTTCACAAAATCCCGATTAAACAAAACGGACCTTTCACAAAATCCCGATCAAACAAAACGGACCCTTCACAAAATTCTGATAGCGGATCTGTCACAAATTGTTTATTGAAAGAGCAAATCTGAAAGCAAAATAACGCATATTTCTGTGTATAAACCGCATATTTCTCTGTATAAACCGATAATTTTTGGAACCTTTTTTTAAGTCAAATTAGAGGGATCAGCTTATACAAAATCGACTAATTTTGAAAAAAAAAGAAAAAATCGGCACTCTTGCGGTGCTCCGATGCTCCTGCAAGCGATAAATAATTGCTACTGCCAAATAAATATAATGGTTGTTTGTTTTATCACAGCTAATTAGCAGCGGTGTTGTTGTAAACTTTTCTGAAAAGGCATTGGTAAGCACTTTTCTCCGCTCATGATTTAATAAACAATAATAATATATATCTGCGAAATGAACTTAGAACTGCAAAGGGATAGTAAGGGTGAGGAAAAAATATGATCGCTTCAGATAGGGTTACCAACTTCGAAGCTATCACCACTTAGCGTCTGGCGTTGAACCTTTATAATGACTTGATTAGAAAATATTTTCATCATTTTGCCAGCTTGTCAATATTTGCGTTTTTACGGTGCGGTGCGATGTTTAATTGTTATTTTGGGAGAAAATTATATGGGTTTTGATTTTTCGATGCTGAAAAGGATGATAAACTTTAAATAAACTCTTTTAATTACAGTTTTTTTTCTTTAGATGTCTACATTTTGAAAAATGCAATCTTTTAACATCCGATATGAGAATCATATTTTGTTCTTCTTTCAAGCTAACTTCGCTTTATTAGGATTCAAATAAATGAAAAGTCTCTTTATTTCTGTTAGAACTCTCATTTCAAGTTTTTAAAGCAAAATTCCATAAATTCTGTTATGATTCAAAAATTAAAATGCTGAATAGATGGTTTATTTTATTTTATTATTATTTATTTATTTATTTTTTGGGGTCAACTGTGTTCACAGATATTAATGATATGTTATCATAGCACTCTAAAATGCAATTTTAAAATAATTTTATCAAAAATATTTCTTTTACAAGCCGTTTTTATACTTTTGATGCCTTCACTTTGAGAATTGCGATCTCTTTGCATCCGCTATGGGAATCCGATTTTTCGAATTTTTGATGATTATTACGCTTTGTTAAGAGGTAAACAATTGAAATTTCTTTTTATTTTTGTTAAAATCACGGAATTTATAAGTTAGAAACGAAATTTCATGCTTTTTAAGAGTGTCTTGGGTCAAAAAGTTGAATGCTGAACCCTATTCTGAATTTTGTTTTATTTATTTATATTTTTGTTATAATTATTTTAAATACTGTACAGAAATATATCTAGTATAATTTAACATAATGCAGAATGGTAGATAAATATTGATACTTGAAAGAGCGATGCCCCCCCCCCCCACGCCAAATATCAGAAAAAAAAAATCCAGAATGATTTTCTCGTCATAGAAGAAGAAAACACTCAACTTTAAGTTTAATTGATGTAGTTTGTGCCATCTCTAAATTCTAAAATTTCATTTTAACAAAAAAAAAAAAAAAAAAAAAAATTTTTCTGCGAAATTTTTTGATTTTTCACAAAATTAATTCATTTTTCACAAAATTATTTGATTTTTCACAAAAAACGGACCCTGTGAAAAATCCTGGACAGACCCCTGGGAAATGATCGGAACTATTATCTCAATGACTTAAAATTTTTAACTGTTGCCATCTTATGTTTGTTAACAAATAAAATATTTGTAATTAATTCAAGCAAGGCTTTTAAAATAACTTTCAATTTTCACTCTTTGCTTTGCTTTTGCAATAATTCAGACATTGGGATGGTCGTCAAGTTTTTGCATGTGTAATTTTGTTTTTGTTGGGAATATTGCTTCCTCGTCACGCATGGAGAGGGATCAGAAAAAAAAGAAAAATATAGAAGAAAGTTTCGTGATAGCCACAACATACTAGTTTCAATATGTTACAATAACCTTTCGTTACAACGACCATTTGATGTTGATCCCATAGGGGGTCGTTATACCGAGGTTCTACTGTAATAATCTATAATTTTATGCTTGGTGTAATACTGTATATTTTTTATAATACAAATATTGGTTTTATTCATTTATTTATTTATTTAATTTAAGGATTTAGAGTTAATTAAAGCACGAGTCAAAGACATGGAAGAAGAAGCTGAAAAACTTAAACAAATACAAAATGAAGCTGAAACAATGTCTCAACTTCCATCAAGTAAGTGACAGAATTTCATGCATAAACTAGCTGCGTGCCCAGCGTTGCACGGGCTACTTAAAAACTGAAAGATATGTCCAATTGATGTTTTTGTATTACTCTGACATCAGTTTCTAAAGCGCTAAGGAGTAAATAAATACTCGTAATGCAAGGTTTGCAAAACACCAGTAGAGCATATTTTTGGCGAAAATCTCTTTAACGTTAATCATAGTTATCAATGATACAAGTCATGAGTATTTTCAATTAGCACAAAAGATGAAAATATATGCATTATCAACTATAATCTGCGCTCACGTTAAAATGAATTACATCTGATAGACTCTATCTGAAATATTTATGTACAATTACAATCAGCTTTTTACATAAAATGACACACACTTTTTGGTTGAATACGTGAAACTAAAGCCCAAGACTAAATAAATACCAATGAGCATTAATTTAATACCAAGTCATCAGATTCTGATTTAGCTTTAGATAAATCCTTAAAAACAACGTTTTGTTTAACTCTGTTTCACTTAAAGAAATCCAAACAATCTTAATTTAACATGTTCTTTTAACGATACAAACTGTATTTCAAAATAGAAACAGGAAGGAAGTTATTACAATTCGAAAACTCGCCCATGTGACGGGAAAAAGTCCAACAAAATAAACATAATTAGTCGCACATCCTAAATGTACCAAAATATGAGGCCGGTGAATGATAAACTTACACTACAATCAATAAACATAGCTAAAGAAACAACTTTAACGTTAAGAACATTGAATGTAAAAAATAAAAAAAGGACAGACTATAAAATAAAGGCTATGTCCGAACAGAGCAACCAATTTTAAACTAATTTAAAATGAAATTCTAGATGGAAACATTGTTTTAAGATTTGGACAGCAGCCAAAAAAATCTCTTTTAAAACAATTATTAGAATTTTACTTGCTCACTTATATGCAAAATGGCAACAGGAAAGAAATAAAAATTCCTGAATAACGTTATGTTGATTAATGTTTTAATTAATATCTCCGCTAATTCAAATCGCACAGTTACGAGATTGGTCCCATTGTTTTCTTTGGAAAATTTCGAATTTATCGGCATCTCGTTTGACTCTCAATTCGCAGCGATTCTCGAGAAGATAGATCTTCAGATCGACAGACAAGAACAGATTTTAATATTACAGTGGATTTTTTGTTACAGAATATTTAACGTATATCATCATGTTGAATGGTCGGAATCATGTGCGAAATCTTATCAGCCAAGTATATTTTAAACCAATTAATAGTTTATGTTATATAGTCGAAAAAAAAAGGAAGTAATTATGAGGGTAATTGAAAGTCGTTGATACAATCTTTGAAAAAATAATGTGAATGTATTTTTATTTGTGCATGCAATACTAAACCTGGGAGTTGCAATCCCCATATCAGCAAGCCAGGAGGGTGGGGGCAGGGTTGTCCTATTTTGTCCACCTCGGAAAAAACCGTCCTTGACAAATTGTCATTTCGTTCATTTGTCCACTTTTTCAATTAACTGAAAGCAGTTTTTAGCTAAAAATCTGAAGTTAGAAAGTTATAAATAATTAAATAGATTCTTCCTATTCAAGTAATATTTTAATATAAAAATAGCATACATAAATAAGTATATAAACAATTGATTGTAAAATATTTCAAAATGAAATTGTGAAAAAGTAAGATCAATTGAAATTTATGTAAGTGTGCATATAAATCAAGTGAGTGTTAAAAAGTTATAATGCATGTAATAGCATTTATAAAAACAAACACATCAGCTGTAAATTTAAGATGTTTTTCTGTGATATGGAGGTTTAGTACCCATAATTAGTGAATTTATTTAATTAAAATGCAGAAATAAAAAGTTTTTAAAGGTTGGGGACTCAAAACATTAAAAATCATATTTAAAAAAGAGAAAAACTACTTGATATTAATAAATAAGGTCTTCTTATTTCATCATTCTTCTGCCTTCATCAACTAAGCAGTTTTTAGCTAATATATTCATATATGATCTAAGTTTATGTTTCAAATAATAATACTTTCTTGAAGTTTATGCGCAAGTTAAACTTTCTTCTTTTTGAATGCGCTTGTTGTTATTGTTCTTTTATTTGGCTGTCAATATTTTTTAGCTGGAAACTTGACTTTAGAAGAAAAGATGGAAATTGATTCAAGGTCCATTTATGTGGGCAATGTGAGTATAACTTATTCAGAAACTCCTTTTAATTTATTAAAAAATGTGTATTTAAAATAACATTGAAAATGTAAAGTAAAGTATAAATAAAAATAATAAAGCAATAAAGCACTCAATTTGCAACTGGTTCCATGATTGTTGTCAGGGTTGCCAGAAACCCTCTTTTTTGGCATCCTATAGCTGTTCTTTCATCTGTAAGCTTACTGTTTTTACATGAAAAAAAGTATTCCTTATAATCTTGAAACACATAGGTGAAACACATGGTACATACATTTAAAACATTTTGGAAAGGTGTGTTTTAAAAATACTGTGTGTCATTCGAAAAATGTAGTTATATGTTATAGTTTTTAACAAGAACAGAGCAGAAAAATATGCACCAAATTCAATCTTTTGCTACCTTCTGCTACAAAATATCAAAAATCTTGTTGCCCCCCTCTCAAAGGCGATGGTTTGCAACATTGGAAACCCCCCCTCAAAAATGGACATTTCTACTTGCTAAAATATCCTAAATAGATTTTGTTAAGTATTTTCTCAACTTTTCACTTAAAAGCATAAAATGGCATCAATTCATTCATTTTAGTAGTTGTTGAAAAAATATTGTTTTAGAAAAAAAGTTATTAGTATTTATTATTATTATTTTTCTTGGTTGCTTCCTTTTCTGGTGAAGTGTACTTTATTATTTAACTAGTGGTACCTGCACGGCTTTGCCCATAATAGAAAAATTAAAAAGTCTTTTGGTTCGCCTGTATATTTACAAATAATGTATGGTGAATTTTCTCGCCAATTGGCTTGTGCTCATGTTACGGTTCCATGTTATGATAATTTCGTAATTTACTTGTCCATCTTATGGTAATTTTGTTCTTAAAATTGGAATAGAAAAAGAACCACATCGAATTTTCGAAAAATCGCTTCGAGGTGCACACCCCTACAGTATGCTACAAACTAACTTCATTCCAAATTTCACAGGGTTGGCAAGTTTCTGCCGAGGCGGTTAAAACCACTGGTAAAAAACCGGTTAAAGCCGGCATGGCAAAAACCATTTTCTGCCACATTTGCGGCAAAAACTGGCAAAAACTCATAAAACGCCAAAAAATTAATTTTTGACATGCAATAGAAAATGCATGGAAAATATAATTGTTAACCAAAGCACAATTTAATTACAATATTATGTGTAATTCAAAATCAAACGTTACATTGTTTGAACCCCGTTGTTGCCTCTTAGAAAAGGTGGTTTTAAAAATCTAAAGTTTCCCAATTTATTATGCACAAATGAGAAACTTTAGAATATTCCTGCAAAAGAAAAACTAGCTGACAATGCATCGAGGAATAAGCAATGTTTGTGAAACTTTCATCTGTTGCATATTTTTTTAAACTGGTCCACTATGTAGTAACTGGTGTAGTGGTAAAAATTTGATTGAGAAATGTAAGTTTCTAGAAATGGGGCCAATTTGTTTTACAAAGCTGTGACATTAGGTACAAAACTAGGTTAATATTGGCAAGTAAAATTCTTGCACTTTCTTCTTGAAGCACAGGAATTGCAATCAGTAATGCCTGTTTAATTCTGTGTGTCACTTCTCTTTCTAATATATGGTTTTACGTCTTTTGTTAGATTAATCCAAATATTACGAGCGTCTGCAATTGAAAAGATCCCTTTCTGAACTAAATCAAAGTTACTAGCATAAAATTTTATTTTTTTACAATGATGAAATAAAATTTAATTTTTTAGTTTATTTAAACGAATATCATTTAGTAACTTAGTTTTCATTTAGTAACTAGTTACTTGAGTTATTAAAGACGCTTTTAAGTTTTTGCCAGTTTTTACCGGTTATAACCAGTTTCTGCCACTGGCATGGCAAAAACTAGTTTCTGCCGGCAGAAAGCCAGCCCTGAAATTTCATAAAAATTGGGCAAACGGTCTAGGCGCTATGCTCGTCACAAAGATCCAGACATCCTCCGGACATCCGACAGACTTTCAGCTCTATTATTAGTAAAGAAGAGTGAAAAAATTAGAGTAATGTAGTGATATTTTCTGCAAGGATGGAAAAGTTTAACAATATTTGTATTTGTAGGTGGATTATGGTGCTACCCGTGAAGAATTAGAACAGCATTTTCATGGATGTGGGTCTATCAACAAAGTCACTATCTTGTGTGATAAATACAGTGGCCATCCTAAAGGGCAAGTTTTAAATCTCTATCATTTTGACACGAAATATTAAAAATTGCAATCAGCTTCCTGGTGAGGTCTTACTTTTCAGTTACATTTATACACCTCTGGTGAATGTTAGTTCTCTTTGGCTTCATATTCTTTTTTGTAATATTTTTGCAGTTTTAGATTATTACTTTTTTTTTTCCTTTTTATAATAATTTTCTAGGTGATTTACGAAGACTCAATTAATAAAGAAGAAATTCGTTCATTGCTATTGCAGTAGAACTTCAATTATCTGAATCAGACCCCATTCGGATAAACAAAAAACCCGACTATTAGACTTTTCTTTCCGAAGAAAGAGCGTATTTTAATTGATTACTACTGTTGGCCCGGCTTAATCGAATATCGTCTGTTCTGAGAAATATTATTTGATTAAGTGGGGAAGTTTTCTGGTACCTTTCTAAATAAACAACATTTGTCTTAAAGCGTAATAATAATAAATCAATCACTATATAACGGAAATAATTAAATGTTTTTGGTAAAAAGTTTTTGAAATGAGCTAAATAACCAACAAAATAGTTTAATAATTAAGTACGTAAGAAAATTATAAAATGTAACTTACACGTTACTTTTGTTTTGCCATCTGTTTTCACTGCATTATTTTTTGAAAAAAGTCTATAAAAGTAGATAGCTTGTTCAAGGTCTTTTAGAAACATATTTACTAAACCACTTTCTCCCCCCTCGTCTACTGTGTCTTACATTTAATTTTTATTTATTTATCATCGTTTAAAATGTGTATATTTCTTTGTGTTATTTAATTTAATTATCTACTGCTATCGTTTTTGTTTTCTTGTAATGGCAAAGACAAAAGAAATTTGATGGAACAGCTTAAATGTATTGATAAAATATGAATGTTGTTTTTTCGCCTGTTGTCAGTGAAAACTATTACTTCATGTTTTTACGTCAATACTATTTCTTGCTTAATTTATTTCTAATTTATTCAAAAATTTTCTCAGCAAAAATAATCTCAAAATTTCTCAGTGAAAGATTATCAATATTATTCGATTATCCGGGGAAAATCTTCGATGAGCGGGTATCTTTAACATTGCGTGTATGGGGAAATATTCGGTTCCAGGGGTTTTTATTCGTATAAGCAGGGTATTCATTTATTTGTTACCAGATTAAGCGGGGCTGACAGTATATGCATATTTGAAAATTTGAGATATAAGCTATTTTTTAAAGGACCAACTTTAATTAATAATAAAAAAATAAGCTTTGAAGATAGGTGTTATAGAGTGTTTTCAATATCTTGGGCTAGTTCTTAAATTCTGGTCCCCAGAACAGCTTAAGTGCTTGGAGGAGGGGGGTGGGTGGAATTTTAACTGTTGATTCTGTGCACTGCTTTAAACTCACCATCAGTTTGATTTTTTAACAATTTGCTCAGAAATAATATAACTGGCTTGAACACTTCATTCTTATTTAGCAATTTGCACCAAGTTAACAAAAATTGATTATTTTTAATTTTTCCTTTAAGTCTTGCACTTTATCTAGTTGGAATTGTCTTTAGAGTCATAGTGCCATTTTAAATAGTATTTTCATAATGGACATATCGTCGCCTCAGAGCAACAGTAAGATATCTTAGTGTTATTTCTGGGATTAGATATCTTACTGTTGCTCTGAAGCGACAATATATTCGTTACAAAATATACAAAGTGGTTTACTTTACATTTACAAAATGTATAGTTTAATCTAGTTCTCTTGGGATATATATTTTTTAAAAATTCCGGAAGTGATTTGGATAGTTGGAATTCTACCGTAGATTACAGTTACTCTAAACATATCTTTACACATTTATTTTTCCTGACCAACCATAAACTGAATTTTTGAACTAATCTTTTTTACAGGTTTTGATTGAATTTTTTATTAAGTACAGAATGCAGCAAGATAACTTTCTTATATTAAAACTCAATGAAACCCATTTGGTGAATCAGAATGGTTTTTTTTAATTAATTTTTTTTATAAAAAATGTAGATACATATCTAAGTTTTGTTTTACATGGTTTTAAGAATCTAGGTGACCTGAATAGCCCATACAAAGAAAATGTTCCTTTTTCCTCCGCAATATGATGAAGTTGACTTAGGAGACGTTTGGTTACAATAGAAAGGAGAATGGTTCTCACTTCAAGGGCATCATTGGCTGCTTTGAGGAAATGCTTCTTAAAATGCCTTATCTCAAGGAGGTAATTTGGAGTGCCTAGCTTGTCCCCCCAATTTGGTAAATTGCGATTTTTTGTGAAGTTTTTTCTGTATCTCGCCTTATGAAAACCATCTTAAGGATCCTACAAGGTCTGAAGGTTGACATCCGAGCAGGAATTGCCAACACACCTGCTTTTATGTTAGGAGCGGTAGTGAGAAATGTCAGAAACTTACTTATTTAGTGCATAGACAACCAGCTTTATCTACCTGATGTGCGATTCAAAACTGAAAAACAAAACTTTAGATATGTTCCTATATTTTTACAAATCACCTAAAACATTCTGTTTCGCAAAATATTTTTATAATTTGAGAGCTATTTTGCCATACCCTGTACTATGCATTATTAGTCAAAGTTAAACATTGTATAGTTCTGAGAAATCTATTTTTCTGATTTCTATACTGATTTATTCTTAGTGAATACCTATACTAAAAATTGCAATGCTTTCATTTTTCTAAAAATTATAGATTTGCTTACATTGAATTTGCCGACAAAGATTCAGTATCTACTTCAGTTGCATTGGACGAGTCTTTATTTCGTGGAAGACAAATAAAGGTTTGTAAAAGCTTTTGTCTCAGCTTTTTAGCTTCATTTATTTATTTTTAAAAAATTAAAAGTTGTTATTATTATTTTATAATATTCTTCATAAGACAATGCAGGGAATTAAAAAACTTCTTTATTTTTTTAATGAAAATTGAATAGATAGATGACTTATAAAATCATAAAATGCTGAGGAAAACTGGCTTTTGTGTCCTTGCAATTTTTTAAAATCCAGAAAAGTTGTGGTTTCGAGCATTCCAGATCTTGGTTCTCCTGCTGCATATAATAATATTCTTACTTATGCATGTTCAAGTAAATTTAAGATTGATACGAGTTTTAGTATTTTTAAAAATTAGTTATGTGATGTGTGATGCAGAATTGTTAATATATTTCCAGATTTTACCAAAACGTACTAATCGCCCTGGTATTAGTACAACCAACAGACCTCCTAGAGGAAGGTTTCGTAGATCACCGAGGCCTTCATATTTTGGTGGACGCAGACCTATGAGAAGATCATTTAGGTAGATATTGCTCTCTATGTTGCACTTTTTGACATCTGACTAATTGTATTGTGTGACGATTTAATTGCCCCTTTATATATATTGCACACTGGCAAAAAAAAAAAAAAAGAGCATATCTCAAAAAAAAAAAAAAAAAAAAAGTGTTTTGTTTCCTGATTTTAACAGCAACAGAATAGTATTTCACTATCATGCACTGAGTATAGATTATAATATTCATTTAAATTTGGATCCCAATTCTGCTGAATTGAAATAAGTTATAACAACGTTTTTTGGTCTATGAAGATTTGAACTCGCTACTTTTCCATTATTAAAAAGACACTCTAGCTAACTGAGCCAATGGACCTCTATTTCTGAGTGTTATGCATTAAAGCAATGCCAAATAAAAAACAAATATATCATTTGATTCTGACAAAGCAGCCAAAATGTGACCTGTCTGTTTGGTGAAAAAATCTTTAAATGATACCATACTTATGACGTTTGTTAAGGTATTAAAAAAGACCACATTAAAAAAAAAAGAAAAACTTTTGAGAAAATAATATATATGATTAGGAAGGTTCAAAAATATAAATTGTACTCTTCATTAGCTTGCCCCTATTCCATTTAGTATTATAGAATTGAGAGGTGAAAAGATCAGGTGAAATGGCCAATAACTAGAAGTCACAATGTTTTACCATTTTATAGGATCAAGGGGAATTCAAACATATTTTGGCACTTTTTTTATAAGTATAATAAAAATAAATACTGTAGGAAAGTTTTGCGTATGGTCATAATTTGTTCAATTTATTGTTGCATCTGTGACATTTGTACTTATGTATTGCATTTTAATCCAGAAATTTCAAACTTAAGCTTCTTTTTATGTATCTTAATTTTAAGTATCAATTTTCTGAAATGTTATTGTTTAAAAAATAATAATTTGTATATGTGGACATGACATAGTGAATCACTATTTGGGATACTGTTGATCCCCGATTAGGGTGAAACTGCATTATCTGAATGTCATAATCAGGCTGTTAATTTACGCTTGTAGTTCTGCCTTAGCCATGGGGCAGTAACTTATGGCCGATTTACCAAAGCTTTTACTTTCACACATGAGCCGCACTAAGCTTGCAGACTCTCATTGAGCGCTAAATTGATTTTAGCAACCACTCAGCTTCAGTAATAGGGCATATGCCCAGAGCCGGCCCTAGCAGTTTTGCCATCCCAGGCGATGTTGACAAGTGCGTCCCCTCCTCTTAATTATATAAAAAATAATTTTTAAATCATTGAGCATACTCTCGCGTATTGCTGCAAAGAAAAAAAAACAACAACTGGGGAACAAATTTGCGTTTATCATTTTTTTTTGTCTTTTTTTTTGCCATCATGAAATTTGCCGCCCCTAAAACCTGATGCCCTAGGGGCACAGATTGCCTACTTCAAGAGCCGGGCCTGCATTTGTCTTCATCTCAGTTATTGCTATTCCATACTGTTGATTCGAAACTGCAGAATCATAATGTTGTACTTGCTTTTGATTCTTGCATCTATATGTGTTAATTATCCCAAATTAGAGCAGTAATCATTATTTTCCTCCATTTCTCAAAATAAAGCTGCGATTTAGTGTGCATAAACTTAAGCTTTAAATTCAGATTCTTTGGGTTTATTTTGTCAAAAAGCGAATTCGCTCAAATGCTTCGTGATGTTTCTCAAAAATCCCTTTCTTAAATCTTTTTGGAAAAGAGCCTAATGACTCAGTCAATACAAGTAATGTATTTGGGAGTTCATCATGCTTCAAGTTGTGTGGGACATATCCTATCCCTGTACAATGTTGGCATCATTTTTTCATAATAATATTTTGTGCATCTTATTTATTGTATTAAAAGAGATCCAGTCACGGAAAAAAAAAAGACATAGCATTGTAAGGAGTTCTCCCAAATACTTCTAGACAAGATTTAAAAAAAAAAAAAAAAAAAACTTTACCTAAAACGGTATGAATTCATGAACTCAGATTTGAAAAGACTGAAGATGTGTACTGTTCCCAAAGCAGACTGTTCTTCTCAAGTAGTTCCAAGCAGTATAAGAATAAAGACGTACCACACTCATAAGTGGGTCTTTGCCATGTGAAAAACAACACATTTTGCTAAATAAGGATGGATTTTTTTTTTTACACCAGTGCCATTGGACTAGAAAAGTCCAATGCTAAACAATATTGCCTTTTTAACTCCTCTCAGAGAAGATAAAGCTGATCGGCAAGACGTGGGAAAAGTGGTTAGTACTTTAATTGGACAGAAAAATGGCTTTTGCTTGGTATTGGGAACTACCAAAATCCTTGTTTCACGAATGTAAAAACATATCCTTTGGAGTATGAAAAATCTTTGAGGACTTTCTCTTGAGGAAGTTTATTCTAAGACTAGATGATACCTGACAGCTTTTGTGATTTTTTCAATAATTTTTACGAAAATTAATCAGTTTTTATAATGTTTGGCTAATGCATTTTACTTCTTCCCTGATTAATTTTCTGCTTTGAAAATTTTTTTGGTGGGTTTGACGAATTTTTCATAAAACTATTTTCGCCAAATTTCAGCAATCTTTTGCCAATTTTTGTTGACTGAATTTCATTTGCTTCATCATTTAGACTTTATAGTAATGATTGTCTTACTTAGATGATTTTCTCTCTGTCTGAAAATAATATTCATCCTTTTCCCTTTTTTCCTTCTGAATTTTTGAGAAAAATCTTCTGAATTCTTAGGTCAGTGGATTGCAAACAGAAACGGTTAGCTTTTTTTCAAAGTGTGAAAACACTTAATCGCATACTTTTTGGAGGGGTGATTTATACAAAAACTGAAGAAGCATAATAATGATCAATTCTGCAAAAAAGAAACAATTTCTAAGGATGAAATTTATCTTCCTTCCCATTTCCCATTATGCTAAATTTTTATTTAAAATACAAAGTGCAAATGGGCTTGACCAAACTTTGAGATGTATTTCTGATTTTCAATATGTTAAATGTTAAAAATATATTGGCTGGTATGCTATGTAAACACGTTGTACAAAATATTCGATGTCAAAAGAAGAAAAGTGGTAGCTCTTGGAGCCAATTGTCCTGTACATAAGGATGTAAAAAATGTAATGCCGGTGACCTTCCAAGCACCACATAACTTCAAATTATGGATCAGGGGGCAATCAAGTGTTTAATGCTATCGTATCAAAAACGGTTTGGAATAAACAAATGCAAGTGGTTGCATTCCAGAAAGTTGTGCTTGAATCTGTGATATTGCTTTCTAGCTTTTTGGAATAATGACATGTATGAAAGAGCAGTAAGTTTTTGAATGTATAGTTTCTTCAATAGAATCTTTATGAAGTCCAAGGATTAAGACCCTCAAACATCCTAGACACAAAAATGTTTTGAATCCCCACACTTGCATACAAAATACAAACATTAAAACATTTAAAAACATTTTAATAGAAATTTTTGTATTAAATTCATGCTACATAATCACAAGACTTCATTAAGAAAGAAAAAAAAAAGCAAACCAGCCATCTCTCCTCATTGTTCCTACCTCTCGTTTTAAGGTTTAAGTATCAACTTCTCCTGTTTTTCTTAAAATATTTGTTCAGTCATCAGTTTTTTTGGAATTTATCAAGATTTTCGTTGGTAAAGGGAAAATTTTCTTCTAAAACTAATTAGATTGCTTCTTCACCCTTTCAAGACCCAACGGCACCATATATCTGTACAGGCACTGTAAATCTGTACAGCATCTCGTATGCACCTGAAAAAGGCTTATGCAGTTTCAGTACATTCCAAATAATTGGGCAACAATCTCTATGCACCATTTTTTTGTATTTCCTTAATTATGCACTGTGCAAGCCTATTGAGCTAAAATGGTATTTTTATCAACCTCCCCCCTCCCCCTGAAAACATGCATTTGAAATAGAAACTAATTGTTCTTTTCGAGGTATGCTGTTGCAGAAAATTCTATTTTGTCTTTATTTTTGTTGAGTAGATGCTTTACTTTCCCATGCATTTGTCATTCTTTTTACAACTTGTATTTCATATTTGTTCAATTTATTAACACAATTAAAATCATAGTTTAGATGACATAAATATCTTAGTATTAATGACACTAATATAAATTGTATTGGTGTTTTTTTTATAATCAAATGTTTTATATAAAGCATATCTCATTTGTATGCTTTTTTTACCAGAGTTTTTTTAGGTCTCTGATATAGTAATTATTTTATGTTTAAAAAAGTATCTATTTTGAACTGGACATGCTAGATAAAACTATTTTTTTACTCAAATACATCATTTAAAATTGTTTTTTCTCCCTCTTGAAACTTTGACTCAATCTCCTGTTTTTTTTTTTTTTTTTTTTTTTTTTTTTTTTTTTTATATATATATCAGGAGATTGGCAGGTCTAATATTGTACTCTAGGGCTGAAAAGCTAGTCAAGAAGCATACATAATATGCATAAAGCTTTCAACTTGCCTTGTTGAATTTTGGATCTAAGGGGATTTCTATGAGCATTTTTTTTACTACTAATATCTTTGAAAGTGATAAATTTTCCCGTTTTATTACATCCAAGTTGATAAAAACATTGTATTCAATTAGTATTTTTTGCACATGCATCAGCTTTTATGCTTATATTACTTTATGTAATCAAAATGATTTCTTTCTTTTTTTTTTTGGCATAGGAGACGTAGTGCTTTTTATCCATACTAAATTCATTCCATTAATGTTACTAAACTATTCTTTCATCATAGTAAGTATCTTTACTTTTTTTTTTTTTAATTGAAATTCTGTTCTCGTTTGTATACTTTATTTTCTGCTTCTACATTTTAACACATTTTCATTGATTAAAAAAGGAAAAGTGTGAATTTGAATTATTAAAAAAAAGTTTTACTTTAATTTTTATCAAAATTTCAAGATTACAATATTCAACTGAAGTATTTGAAAAATATGTTTGTTTATATGTGAATGGTTTTGACAAATACATATTTATACTGAATTCCCAGGGAACCTAGTCCAGGAAAGCCTGTATCAGTCAGGAAGGTTAAAAATAAGGCCAAAAAGTCAGGAAAATAGGGAAGTATCGAAACAATTCGAATAATAAGAGGGAAAAATCATAGTACTAGGCTCACTTAAACTGATCATAGTAAAATTTTTTGAAAGTAGAATATTAAATGTCTTAAGTTTCAGTAAATAGTTCTTTTTTTTTATTGCAGGCTTTAAAGTTTTTTCTTACTTACAGTAGTGTGCGAATTAATGTGAACCCAAATGAAAAAAATGCATTTATTGTTTATATATTTCTTTAATCAAAAAAAAAATATATTACATATTCATTAATTTAATATGAAATGTGTCCTCCCTTGACCTTAATAATTATCTTGAACACGTTTTGGCATGGAATCAACAAGTTTCTTACAGTTTTCTGATATTGAAACCATATCTGGATAACAGCTTCTATCAATTTTGTTTGTGAGGTGCAATCAATTTTGCAAAACCTAGCTTTCATTATAGCCCACAAATTTTCTATAGGATTAATATCCGGGGAATTTCCTGGCCATTCTAGGCATGAAATTTTTTTCTCCTTGAAAAATTTCCGCATGATCTTGGACACGTGACACGGAGCCGAGTCTTGCTGAAAAATTGCTTCATTGCTTACATCAACTTTTTCGAGTTCCACTTTCAATCTCTGGTCTAACAAGTCTCTATATTTTTGGGAGTTAATCATACCTTTGATTGGCACAAGGTATCTGGTACTTTTATCAGAAAAACAGCCCCAAAACATCTTCTTTGACGGATGTTTAACTGTTTGCTCAACATGTGCCGCTGTGAGTTTTTCGTTGACACTTCTTCTGACGTAACGAGACCGTTGCCCTTGTACCAAAAAATGGCTCTCGTCTGAAAATAAAACTTTCCTCCAGTCGTCAATAGTTCGGCTAACATATTTTTTTGCCCAAGTAAATCGCTTTTTTATCATAGCAGCTGTCAATAACTGCTTCTTTTGAGGTCTAATTGATATTCTTCCACCTTCAATAAGACATTTTCTTATGGTTGAATCGTGAACAACAACTCCAGCTTGTGCTAAATCTTGCTGAAGTTCCTGCCTGGTTTTCCTAGGGTTTAATTTACTTTCCCTTATCAAAAAAGCTTCATTCCTTGCTGTTGTTTTTCTTTTCCTCCCACATTTTCTTTTTCTGTTCACCTCAATCATCTCAGTATCTCTTTTTTGCTTTAAAATTTTATTGGCAGCTCCCAAACTCACATTACCCTCCTTGGCAATGTCTCTTTGAGTCATGGATGTATGTTCATGCAAAGTAACGATCTTAGTTTGCTTTTTTGGAGTAATATCCATTTTCAAAAGCAAGTTATAATGCGTCTGTGCAGATTAAGGGACAAAAACCAATATTTTGTAAAAAAATTAATAAAATGTGCGGCGTACGTAGCGTGATATGTCGTACCACTAACTGACTGACACATTGACAAAACAAAACGGCGGCTGTATTGATTTAAAAGTGTTGCCAATTACGAGACAGAAATAAAATTGTGTAATTTCTGTCGTGTTCACATCAATTTGCACACTACTGTAGTTCAAGTAAATATTATTTGATTATTGACACCTTGTTATCAATATATTATATCCTTTTTAGAGTTCTAGCCTTTTTAAATTCTGTAATCTGGAGTCATTTCGAGGGTCTGGCCGGAGAAAATTTGGGTCCATTTAAAGACCTATCACAAAATTTAAATTAACCAAATCTTACCTTCACAAGTTCATTTATTAATAAACCAGTATGTAAATTTGAAATTTAATCTGTATTGATATCCTTTACTTTTGGTTTACATTTTAAAATTTTTCAAAAAAAAAAAAAAAAAAATCACAAAATTTTTTTAAAATTCACAAAACTAGGAACCTTTCCTGCCTTTAGTGGAGAAAAAAAATAAAAACATCATCTTGAAAGCCTTTTTATCTTGAAAATCTCATTATACAGAAGTACATAATGAGCTCATTTTTATACTTATATTTTAAATTAAATAGTAAAATGCTAAAAATATTTCATGCAAATATGCACTAATGTCTCTGTTAAATACACAGTTCAAGTTCTTCCTCCAGAAAATGTGTTGCATTTTATGATTTTTCCTTACATTTAACTAACCTTTACTTTCAAGACAATAATGTACTTTCTGCACATTAACTCTGTATTTCAAATGAATTAATGGAATTGTTCAATATAATACTTAAGACATGTAGGTTTATAACTTTCCAAGATAGCTATAGTGTAAAGATCTATGACAAAATAAACCTTGCAAGAGCACAATCATCTTGATGTAACGTCACTCCCCCAACCCAGTTGCCTACATTCTCCCATGGGGAAATGTAAGGAGAGATGAATCGGGAAGGCCATAGTTCTTTTCCTTGCACTTAACTCCATTGTTTGACTAATTTCCCTTGCAACTGCAGAAATTTTGCAACAGTTGGATGGTGTGTGGTAACTCATCAGCTTTTGCCTTTACATTATGAGGTGAGCTGCACCAAGTTTGCAGACCTTTGCTGGTGTGCTAAACTAATTTTAAGGTAGGTCTGTGTGAAGGTCATTTCAGTTTTAATGAGAGGTTTACTATTTCCTTCTCTGTTGCAGCTGTTACAGATTGATGTTTGCTAATCAGCTTGAAACTGCAATTTCTGGATGTTGTGAAACTAGCTGTTTGGTATTTGCTTATATGTTTTCTTCAGATTTAGATTTTGTGTCATAAAAAAGTTAAAGTTTTCCTAATAATAGTCTTTCCACTAAAATCAAATAGTTCTCTTTTGAAAGGCAAGTTTTTACTTTTGCAGTACTTTTGTGTATCATTTGATGATCTAAATCTTTGTTGTGCTCTTTCTAAGTAGCAATATATATCAACTTATGTTAAGTCCGATTTTGAGTTTTCTAATTCAATTCAATTTTCATGCACTTTTGATGAAATGCTGTTTCCTTTCTTACAGCAGGATATAAGAGACTTCTGCTTCTTTACTAGAATGTTTTATTTTCTTTATACTCTCACTCATTTTTACTTCTTCAGACTCCTAAAAAAATTCCGAATCCTGAGTTCCTTTTCTAGGTGTACCGGTATTTTTCCTACTGCAATTTTTTTTTTCATTCCAATTGCCTACTGTTTACCAAAGAATTGTAACAATGTGATAGCCTTTTGTCCCAAAGATAAATTTGGGCGAATTCTATTTTCGGTGGGGGAGGGGGGGGGCAAGTCCTCCCCCTGCATGTTTCAACTTAAATTCTTTGCGTTAAAATGTTCAATTTTGAGAAATTTGACCGTAGCATGCCAACAGCAGGGGTAGGAGTTGTCCAAACTTTAAAAAAAAAGTCCTCAAATTTTGAGCTTATTTCTAAATTTCCTAAAAAGAGTAAGTTTTATTCAAAAGGTCATTCGAGAAAAGAGGAAAAAAGGACACTTTGCAATATACATATTTTTATTCAGGGTGGTAACACAACCTGGAAATCAGGGAATTCTCAGGGAAATTTTAATTTCTGGAAAAAATCAAGGAACTATCAGGGTATTTTAAAAATTTCTCAAAACATCAGGGAAAATTATAATTTTCAATTGCCTAAACTCTAAAGTTTTACTCCTTGTAATTTCTTTTCATTTGAACACAAATATTTTTTTTTTCCTTTTTCCATATCGAAACTTGCTAAACATTCTAAAAATGTTTTTAAAAACTGCTACAAACAAACAAAACCTTGAGATCAAATTCGATAAAAAATGATACAAATTTGCAAAAAATACCTCAAACCATATATGTTTCTTCATTTGTTAAAAAAAATTACTCAAAAGTTCTGATAATCATGTTGGTTATTATTAATAATATTTTAATTTCTTTGTTCCATACAGCTGATGATCTCAATATTTTTGCATCTGTTTGGATTTTTTTTTTACACTTCTGATTATTATTATTAAGCTTTGTGTGGCTTGTAAATAAAATTTTTTGAATTTTCATTAAAAAACTTGAATAGAAATTCTGTGA
Organism: Uloborus diversus; assembly: GCF_026930045.1. Classification (NCBI taxonomy): domain Eukaryota; kingdom Metazoa; phylum Arthropoda; class Arachnida; order Araneae; family Uloboridae; genus Uloborus; species Uloborus diversus. Next base: position 137,893,866 of record NC_072734.1, on the reverse strand, counting down.
TCATTTTGAGTGCAAAGTTTCAAATGTCACAAGTTAAAGATTGAACTGAACAAAATTTAATTGAAAAAAGCTTAGTCTTAAAGTGTTTTCAATGTTAATCTTACTGCTTTCTCTTTTGTTTTCTAACGTAAAAACCACTGTTTTTCCTTTTATTTTTCAAACTAAAATCAACTGCCTATGTTTCTTGCAACAATTGCAGGTATGCAATATTAATGTGGTTTTATCTTTTAGACATGCGTGATATCCAAAATTTTAAAATCGGGGAAATTTTTTGGAGCAAAATCGGGGAATTATCAGGAAGCTTTTTTTTTTTCAGGATTTTGTTACCACTATGTATATTTTTTGATGAAACGAACTTGAAAATTGCTTTTGATTTGCCTTTTAGAAAAAAAAGTTACCTAATGTAGCTTTTCTTTTTTAGTTAGTGAAGGGGAGGGGTGTAGTCTGTAATCAAACGAATGTTAAAAATTGCCATTTTGTTTTGATAGTGATATTTAATTTCCTAAAAGTTTATCGAAATCCCCACTTTGACCCTTGCAACATCAACTTTGAAATATAAAATAATTGCTTCTTTGCCAGTTCAGTTTCACTTCCCGTTAACTTCTATTTTTTCTGATATAAAATAATTTTCAATATCCATAAAATAATTTTCAATATCCTTAAACGAAGTCCACTATTCTTTTAACCTTGTACACTTTTGAAAATTTTAAACTAAGAACACACATAGTCACGTTTCTAAGTGTATTTCAAAGCAATAATGTGGAAAGAAAAGAAGGGAGAGGGACAGGAATTAATCACACAACTTATGTTTTAAAGTATTTTGTAATTACTTTATAAATTTTTGTGTTAAATTAAAAAATCTATCACACTATTTTTGATGTCTTACTTTCTTTTGAGATACCTTTGATTTCTAATGAGGGCATCATTTACACAATATTTTCTCACAAACATTCTCATATGTTAGAACATAAATATTTGATAGAAGACAGGGGGGCAACTGAGCTAAAAAAATAACATTTTGCAATATTTATTCACATAAATCAGGGACAGTATTGAAAGACTGCAATGTCACTTCAAAAGATCAGTGTAATTCAACATGAATTTTTTTTTTTTTTTTTGAAAATCATATTTTCTGAAACTAAGTTTAGAGTAAAAGTTTTAGCTTTGTAATCCATGTAATTAACATAATTTAGGATTTGTGAGACATTATAATGTAAAAAAAAACATTGCTCAGCTGTACAAGACACATAACAAGGTATGCACATTTGTTGATTAGGTTCTTTTTTTTACACTTTGCTTATTTATGTTGAGTTACCTCTGTGCTAAAAATATAATATAGCACCTGATGAGATCTTGAAATTTAACAATTCAAACTTAACCTTCTGTTGATCCTGTAATAATTGTAATAGTTTCCAGGTATTTAAATATTTAATCTTTAAAATTAAATAGAGGTTCTTAACAAAGTTGGAAAATTAGCTGGTCCTGGCTATGAGGCAATCTAGTTTCCTCATAAAGTAGCTGTCATTATTTCTCTTTCCTATTCTCAATTTTTATGCTATAATTTCTATTTTCAGAGATGATGAAAATTTCCACTGAGCAACATCACTTGCCTTGCAAATCAATTCTACTGAGTTCATCTATCATACAACAGCAGTTTATATTTTTCAGTCTCTTCCAACAAAATTTAAATTTTTTTTTTCTTGAAATCAGAATTGCACTGCAAAAATTTGGACCATTTGTCGAAGCTTAATTTACGTTTCTGAACATTGTAACATTTATTGTATCAATCAGCTACCAATACATTACCAAAAGGTACATGGTAAATTTTCTGTTGAAATTCAATCCAGATTCTAGTTCTGCATTGAATTTCATGTCTCATTCAATCTTCGAGAGTGAAACTTTTATCAAATTATTTTAAAATTGTATATAATTATGTGCATTGTGTAATTATCATTTTTTTTTAAAGATGTAAATTGATGCTTTTTAGCTAGTATAAATTTACATTTGGTTTTTAAGTAATCTCTTAGTTTTTTTCTCTTTCAGCCACTAAATGGGTGAGGTATATGCAATAAAAGAAAAGATGACAAAAGAAATATAATTTAAAGAGAAAATTTTAATTACTTAAACTTAATGTAATAAAAATATTCAATAAATGGTATTGCTCATTTTTTCCTTATTTTACATTTGTTACACTGAAAAGTAAATTTGGTGTTTTTTACTCAAATTAATCTGAAAAAGAACTATGCTGCAATTTTACATTTCTTACACTAGAAATTGAATTTTGTGTTTTTTGGACAGATTGATCTGTAAAAGAACTATCATTGAAATTAATAAACGTATTATGTTATAGATTTCTTTGCAATGTAGTGAAAACACCACAAAGTTGTTGCAAAAACTTATTATTGACTGCTATCCAAACTTCAGTTATTTGTGTTTGCTTGAAGTAGCATTACTAAAACAAAATTAACACAGCATAATTGCATTTCCATTATTTAAAAAAAAAAAAAAAAAAAACTGAATCAGAAATGTGAATGAAAACAAGAAATATATTGTCTTATGGAATAAATTTACAAAGAATCACTGCCATGTAAATCTTAAAACTGATAAATCTTGTAAACGGTAGGTGCGGGGGACTTTGAGGTGCTATGCCATGCAAATCTTTATAATCTACTAATTGTACCTGCACGACTGTGCTCATACTAGAGGGTTAAAAAAGGCTCTTTAAGTGTATTGTATGTAAATTTCTCTTCCAACTTTGAAATAGCAAAAAAAAAAAGAAAAAAAAAATATCTGTTTTGCTAATTAAAATGTGCACACATAATTCAACCTAAGCTTGAAGCATATTCCATGAAGTAAAAGACCTTTGTTGCATTTCGTTTTCTCTTTCTTTTCCAAAAGGAACTGGATAGGGATTTGAAGGAAAATACTAAACTAAGATCATTAATATACTTTTAAATAACAGAAGAACATTTTTCATGATATTTTTTTCTCTTTTAATCTGGTTGAATTAAAAACACTTGACACTTTAAATTTAAGAAAGAAAAAAAGATTTTGAAAATTCATAAACTTGGCCATGGATGACGAAATACCTTGTTTAGGTTTGTTAGCTTTTTCGAAGAGGGAGCTGCAGAACTTTAATTTCTTTCTTTTTTAACTTGTGGTTCTTTTTCTAAGGTTTAAAATCAGTTTTGTCCCTTTCAATATTTGCCGTCTTTTTTTTACTAATATTTTGTCTTTTAAATACTCATTGCCTCTCACAAATTTATCACCTCCTTGAGGAGTCAAATTGCCATCAGACTGGGAACCACCGGTTTAGAAGCTTTAAAAATAACGATTCTGATCTTGAAGGTAAACACTCTAGTGCACCAAAAAAGTTCGTAGACAAACATTTCAAAGCATGACTTCATAAAGAGTCATGTCAAAAGCTAGTTGAACTTGCAGAATCCTTAGGGGTAGATCACACAACAGTTTTGAAACGTTTGAAAGCATTAGGAATGATTCAAAAGCAAAGTCATTGGATGTTGTACCAGTTGAAGCCGAGAGACGTCAAACAGCTTCTTTCCAGGTGTGAAGAAATGCTTCAGCAAAGCTGAATATCCATGGTTCCAAGCTTCTGTGCTGCATTTAGTGGAATTTGTTAAGCATAGTTTATTATGAACTTCTCAAAACAAATGAAACCATCAAGGGAAATCTTTACAGATTATGATTGTAGCAACTAGGCTGGGCATTGAAAGGAAAATGCCTGCCATAGGAGCAGAGAACCGACGTCACTGCCACATGTTGCACTACCAGTAAAAATCTACTTGGGAATACTTGTGGGAAATCCTACTACACCACTCACCAGACATTGACCCATCCAACTTGCGACTTGTTCCGGCCAATTACACATGGCCTAGCTGAACAGCACTTCCATTCTTATGAAGATTGCAGATCCAAAAATTGGGTCTACTCTTGGATAGCCTCAAAAGATGTTGTCCTGGGAATCAGATGCTGCCAGAAAGATGGCGGAAAGTAGTAGCTAGTGATAGACAATGCTTTCAGAACCATGTGTTAAAATAGTCAAAAAAAAAAAAAAAGCAAGAACTTATTCAACATCTCAATAAATATTTGGATTACAAAAATAATAGAGATAACCAGAGGGTGTAGTGGGGGGGGGGGGGGCTATAAAAGAAATGGTGTAGATTTAGAAGATAGGTAACGAGAGATAAGAAATAAAAATCAAGCACCCTTTGTTTAGGAGTTCCAAGACCATCTAATTATGTTCAAGGACTCTAAAACAACATTATTTCCAGCACTTTTCAGTCTCTGATATTTTTGAACTTGATTGTATAGTTTTACAGTATTGTTCTAACTTTGTAAAAAACAAGTATTTTAAGTTAAAAAGAATAAGTTAAATTCATCATTGCAGCCACTTTTTTCAATTATAAGTAGAGCAGAAAATAAAAAGGAATAGAGGTTGTGTGATATATTTTTCTTTGTGCTAAACAGATTGCCAGTATGCAATAGAAGCAAGATAAAACCAAGCAATAACAAAAGAATTTCTAAAATACTGCATTTGGGAGTTAATTATAAATAGCAAGACATGAAACATGTGAGTCACAAAAATTTATCTCAAGTAGTAATATGTTACAGAAACATAACCAGGGCTGCCGTGCGTCAAGTAGGGCTCCTTGCAAGTTTTGTCTCCAGGTCCCCTTACCCTCATAAAATCTATAAAATACTACCCCTATTCCAAGCTACAGCCCCTCAGTTTTTTCCGACTAGGCTGACATGGCCTCTTGTCGGCCCTGACCGAGAACTATGATTTTTACATTTTTGATGCCGGATGTAGTTTGACATACCTCCCCCTACCCCCAACCAAAAGCGTAGGGTCGTGGGGGGCGGCACGTGCCCCCCCAACTTGCTGAACAGATTTTTTTATTACTAAAATTGGTTGCCTCTGTTGTCCCGAAATTAAAACGAAAATCATCTCAGGAGTTTCTACGCGGCTACTTATTACTTTCATTTTATGCTGACATTCCCCAGTAAGGTAGCAATAATGTATAAATTTCCTATAGCCCCAGCCTTGGAGCTTGGAGGAGTTGTTACAATTACAAAATCTTTCAAATCGGCATATAAGAATCAAGTAAAAATAACTTCGCTCACTGTTCATCGTCTCTGCGCCGCTTGCAGAGGCAGATCAAGAAAAAACCGACTGAAACGATAAGTTTTACAAAAAATTACACTAGAAATGGCACGATATATGACATGATGAAAAAATGCGCCCATTTTAGTCGTGAGGGGTTTTGAATTATGTATTTGTTAAAAACGGACTATTTTGCAATCCCCATGTCTTCACTGGTTATCAAAAAAGAGGCTTATTCCAAGGCAGTGTAAGATTTTTGAAGTCGAAAAAATGTTAAAATAACCATTTTTTAACAACCATTTTATTATGCATATGTGTTTGAAATTATAACAGTAAATAAAGGATTAGTTTTTATTTTAACTATGCAAACGGCATTATTTGAGGAGGGGAGAGGAGGAGGGTACAACTGCTCTTGAATTTCCTTTGCACTTTATTTGACGCTCAAGGTACCGCTGATTTCGTGCATTGCGTGTGATAAATTAATTCACAATGAAACTATATATATGTGTCAGATTTCTTTTTATTCAAAAAAGTTAAGTTAAGCTGACATAATTGGTCTTAGGAATTTCACAAAATTGTTTTGAGGTTTTAACCTGGGCCTGATTAACACACGGAACAGGAACGAGAACCTGGACAACAGAATTTTAGGGAAGCCATACAGTAAGTTTTTTAATTTCAACCCATTTTTGGAAATTACTACTTTGAAAATGTGATAATTTTCTTATGAGAGGGAGACACCAAATTTACAAGGACCTGGGCATCCCTTGACTTGATCCGGTATTGATTGTAACTGTTTTTTTTTTTTTCAAATTATCTATATAGGATAACCATCCCCATCCAAACAGTATTTCATTGGGGGTTAAATATCTTAAAATGTAAATTTAAAATGCATTCTAAATACTATTCTAAAATTTTTGTGAACATAATGCGACTCATTAATAAAAATTTTATTCTTCCGAAGATGAACTATGAAGTTTATTTTCGTAAAGAACTTCAGTATCTTAAGCTCCTTTTACGACACGTGCGGTCGCTAGCCGATGTGAAAAGTTCTGATAAATGACTGCAATAAAAATGTTCATTTACGGATGCCTGGTAACACAAGGATCCCAACAGTATGACAAGCTTCCAAAGCCGCCGCCTACCATTTACCGCCTGTTTTTAGTTATTGTAATCGACACCTGTATCACAATGACAGTGTATCAGGTAAAGTGCCGTTATGGGAACCTGGGAACCATCAAAAGGGAGTTAGTGACTACATCACAGAATAAGAGATCATCAAGTGACAGAACAGCAGGGAATCGTCCCTGTGGGACTACTTAGAGTATCATGATTGACCTCCCAGAAAGAGTTCTCAGAAATGAGTCTTTTTAAAGGATAATAGACGTTTCTCGCGGAAAGAAAAAGCCGGCCGAGTTGGAACATTTTGTGCAGAAAGTTCAACTCGGCCGGCTCTCCGATTCTCTTCCGATTCTTGAAAAGGAAAATATCTCTTCTCTCCAAAGATTTAGCTATCATGCAGTATCGAATAAATTCTGAAATGAATACTTTGTCTTGTTCTTGAGTTTTAAAACTTAAATCTCTTCATCTGCAAGATGTTGAAACAGAAAACTGTTTTATCTTTTTTCAAAAAAGTTTCTGTGACAGAGAGTTCGTCTTCTATTAAAACAAACAATGATGGTGAATTCGTAGCTAGGATCGAAGAAAACTCTAAGCCTTCAACGAACCAATTACTAAGTAATGAAGATAACACTGAGGAATTTGCAGATGTTGCGAAAGCAACAGAATTTAATAATATGTTATGCGATGATGAATTTTGTGATGAAGAATTGATTACCATAGATGAAGAAAAATCAAAGCCTACTGATGATTTTGAAAGCCAACAACGAGATACCGAAATAAACAATGGTGATCCTGCTAATGGCATAAGATATGAAAATATTACCACTGGTCCTTTTCAGCCGAAAGATTTTAATAAAATTCAGAAATGTCAAGGAAAGTCCAGAAGTTTTGAAGACTCTTGGTACTCTCGGAGTTTCCTTGGCTTGAGTATAGCATTATGAAAGATGCAGCTTTCTGCTACTACTGCAGGTTATTTTGTTGTGAAAAATCAGGTCGGGGTGAAGATAATTTCACAAGAAAAGGGGTTTCGAACTGGAAGAAAGCTTTTGAAAAATTCCGAAAGCATGAAAAATCAGAGATGCATTTGAAATCATTGCAGTTTTGGAATGAGAAGAAAATTAGTGGTAACACCATATGTGGCAATTTGTCTTATGCTCATACAAAGCAAGTGCAACAAAATAGAACGTATTTGAGGTTTGTTATCGAAACTATTTTGTTTTTGGGTAAGCAATGCTTAGCTTTGAGGGGTCATGATGAAACAATGTCTTCTCTGAACAAAGGGAACTTCCTTGAGTTGCTACAGCTTCGTGCTAAAGATAAAGGAGTGGACATTATCCAAATGATGAGCTCAAAAATTCATTCATATAAGAGTGGCCAGATTCAGAACGAAATAATAAATATCATAAAAAACAAGATTGTAGTTGATATTGTTAATGAAGTAATTCTGCGTCTGCTTTTTCAATAATTTGCGACGAAACAACTGACCGTAGCACAAAAGAGCAAGTCAGTATTTGCGTGAGGTAGCCACAGAAAACAGCAGATTCCTTTTTAGTTAAAGAAAGGTTTTTGGGATTTGTTGACGTTGAAGAGACGACGGGAGAAAATTTGCATCGTAATATAAAAAATTATTTGCAGAAAACAGGGATAGATTTGAGCAAACTGCGTGGACAGGCATACGATGGCGCTTCAAATATGAGTGGAAAATTTAACGGAGTTGCTGCAAAATTCAAAGATGAAGAACCAAGAGCACTATACACACTGTCACGCTCATCTTCTTGATTTGTCAGTAATGCGATTCTGTGAAGAAATAAAGGAGCTGAGAAATGCTCTTAGCTTTGTCAATTCATTATATAACTTAATAAATGCATCTGCAAAAAGGTTCGCAATATTTGAAAATATTTGCAAGAAAAGTGAAGGTTCAGTTTTTAGAAGATTTTGTAGTTTGTCCAAAACACGTTGGACAGTTCGTCATCATGCTCTATCAGTGGTGATAGAAAATTTGCAAGAGATAATTCAGACACTACTTAAAATTTCCGATGATTCGTCAGATGTAAAAATAGCTAGTCAAGCAGATGGCTTGCTGACATTAGTAACGAACTTTGAATTTATATTCTGTTTAAAATTTTTGTTCCGTGTTTTAAGTGTGACTGATATTCTGTCAAAAGAAATACAAAGCATAACATTGGACATTTCATCTTTTTTTTCAAAAGTCGAAGCACTGCTACACTGTTTATCATCTGAGAGAAATGATGAGTATTTTAAGCGTATTTGGGAGGAGACTGAGGATGTATGCAACAAACTCTCTTCTGACGGTTTCGAAATTAGACAACCACACCTCCACCGGAAAAGAAAAGTGCCAAGAAGACTTGACGATGGAAATTTCCAATCGGCATTTTTTCCTACTTCTACAGAAGAGGCATACAAAGTTAATATTTACTACCAAGGATTAGACACTACCCTCTTCAATTTAAGACAGAGATTTTCTGAAAATGATTATAGTAAAATCAAAGTTATTTCAGACATACTTCTCAATTTAAAAGATCCCTTAAATGAGTCCTCTGCAGATCGCATTAAAGAATTTTACAAAATGAAATTTGAGGTTACCACACAGCTCCGATTTTATCACAACTATGCAAAATTAAACTTCAACAATCTGTCTCCCACTCTATCAGAATTTGTAAATTCATTCCTGAAACACAACTTATCAACTAGTATCCCTTCTATTTTGGAGCTGCTTGAAGTAGCACGGTCATGGCCTATCACTACAGCAAACGCAGAACGATCGTTTTCCACTCTTCGCCGTCTAAAAACATATTTGAGGACTACTATGGGGCAGGACAGATTAAGCGGATTAGCGTTAATGGCTGTTGAACAGGAGGTTACAGCACAATTGATGGAGCCCAACGAGCTTGACAATCTGGTAGAAAAATTTGCATCCTCAACCGATCGAAGGCTCAATTTCTACTGACATTACAAGGTATTGTAAAACATTTATTTTTGTATGAAAAAAAATTAATGAGAAAAAACCAACATAGTGTTTGTAACAAATATTGCTATAAAAGTCGTAGCACAAACGTAACTTGGAAAACAGAGTTAAATTCGCATAGGAGCTCACAGGGGCCGAGCCGCTAAGCTCCAGTATTGCCTTCCAATTTTTGTTAGATTTTATCATTTTAGGCAAACTTTAAGCCATTTATGTATAAAAGTTAAAACTAAGTTGAGGGAAATGTAGGGTTCTTTCGCTTCTTTTAGTAGAATTTCAGCTATGATTACAAAGAACTGCAATGCAATTGTATTCTTTGATAAGCTATTCTTAAAACCCTGACGTACGTGTATGCACCACTTTTTTACAATAAGAGCTGTAACTAAGATGGGTTTGCTTATTAACTGTTACTACGCATTAGCACAGGAAAAGAATTCAGCCCTATTCGATGCAGGTTTAAAATGCTTCAAAAAATATATTGCAAAATAAATCAAAATTAGATCATTCGTAAAAATTCAAAAAAAAAAAAAAGATGCCGAGCTTAAAGTTACAAATACCTGTTACATACGGACTATATCCGCCAGAATCCGTGAAATACAGTACAAATTTATTCTCAAGAATTTAAGATTTTTTACTTATTTAAAAAAAATTTCCGCCTCAATTAAGAAATAGTCCTTTCTTGAGAATCTGCGACGTTTGTCGACTGCGTGCATTCATTCTTTATATGTCTTTTCTAATAGCAGAACAAGATATTTCTGAATCGGGGGTGTACAAGCTAAAAATAGCCAATTTTATTACTTAGAAATATAAATAGAAGCAGTCATAATTTGACATTAATTACACACACAATCATATATGGAATTGATTTAATGCGTATTTTGAACAGAAGGGAATAACTTTGGTTTTCATTCTTGTTTACTTTTGAGTTTCAAGGAAATGGCCCGGAACCGGACTCAACCTTTAAATAAGAAAGACATCAAATGATGCAGCGACAATAAAATTACTTATTTTCATAACCGTACTTTATAAGTAATATTTTTCAAAAGAATGCTAACACGCTATATTTCCTTTCTAGGGAGATTAAAACAAGCTATCAGTAATCAATGAATTCCTGAAATGGCCACGGCCCACCCGGGGCTGTCGTACCACTTAAGAAGAAGCACAGTAATAATAAACATAAATTGTGAAATCATAATGTTGTTCTAACCTTTTTATAAGATTGTTTATTTAAATTGCTAAATTAAAAATTTTGTGTAGTTAATCAAGAAACACGTATTATTTTGATAAATAAATATTATTTTTAAAATCATACTCACTGTAAGAGCGAAAAACAATATTCCTTCGTTTTAATTAGTGCAAGAAAACTTTTTGAAACTCGTGATTTTTAGCATAAAACCCAACAGGTTTGAACAGAATCTTTGTTTCTTCTAAAATTGAGTCAGCTCAACATACTATTTTTTCTTTCGAGGAATTGTTAATGTGTGTGTGTAGTGTACTGCTATAATCTAAGTTGGTGGGGGGGGGGAGATCTGCCCTGGACGTTAGAGGCCTGTGCCCCCCCAAAATGTTTCGTCACGCTACGCCTCTGCCCCCAACCATTTGTTAAAAATTTTTAAGTTCAAGGTTTGTAGCCACACTTTCCCAAACTTTCAAGGTTTTGAAGCGCTTGATAATGAAATTTGTTTTCTCAAGTATTTTTTTTAGAAACTAATCATGCAATTTTTCGGGAGGTAGGGGCCCTAAGCTATAGGTTGTTTAGCTTATAGGTAAATCTGGCCCTGGGTGTAGGTAAACTGAAGTGATAGGGACCATGTAGTGATGTATCGTCAAGTTGGAAACAAATTTACTACAGAAATAAAATGCTAAACTCATTGTTTTTTTTTTATGATACTGCTAAACACTGTTACAACAGACTGCAAGGAACCACAAATTTTGTTTGTTGTAATGGAATTCAAGTAATGTAATGGCAAATGGATATTTCATTGTATATTCACTGTTATGAGATTTTACTGTATTAACTAGATTCTTTTAGAATCCAATGTTTAGCATTGGTCATATTTTAATCGTCTCTCTGTAAAGTTAGCTGCATTAAATGCAACAAACAAACGGATGTGAGAGCAATAACAGCTTATCTATGCATAATTCAAGTAACCAAAATGGTTAAGTAATCAGTTTCTGCTACTTGTTTTCATTTCAAAAAAAAAAAAAAAAAAAACCCTGAAAAATTTTCTCCCAACTGTACACATTTTGATACAATAATTTTTTTGTTTAAATTTTTAGTATCGTTACTATGCTCAATGTTTTGTTTGAGTTTCCACGAACTTAACTATCTGAAAGTTTCACACTTTCAAAATAGTCAAGCTTTTTCTGTACTTAAAATGTTTTTCCTGCTCTAAGGCACATAGTATTTTATTTTTACACTAGCAAAAATACCTGGCATTGCCTGGGTCAGTAATAGTTATGAGAAAAAATCGTTACTTGCTTTTGTTTTCTGTTTTAAGTGAAAGAATTTAAAACATATCTTTTTTGACATGATTAAAAATTGAGTTTCTTCCTTACCCATAAAATTAAAATAGTAATAAATATAAAGAACAAAATAGTATTGATTTAGAAACGAAAGCACTATATTTAAGCATATACAAATTTCCAAAACATGAAATTATTCTTCTCATGTTTTAAAAGATACTTTTTTTTGATACTTTTTTTTTTAACATGGAGTCTAAAACCTTCTTTGTATGGCTATTGAAGTACGAAGTTTAAAAAAAAAATATAGCCACGATCATAATATCCTTATACTTGCTTTACTTATTTTGGGTAATTTCAATCATTGTGCGCTCTTGGTGCGATTTTACTGAATTTGCTTGAATCGTTTTGGGATACCTTCGATGATGCTCCCCCCTTCTTTCCTTTTACTTTGTAAAACGATATGATATTAATTTTTGTTGAGATATTATCGCCAGGTGCTGAGATACTTTTGGTCACCATAAAATGGGGCTAAAGAGTTTCATCCGAAATGTTTCCAAAATAAGTAGTAAAATTTGGCGATTGTTTGACATTGTGCAAAAAAGAAAAAATGTGCTGTTTATGGATTTGCCTAATTTAGTTGCTGGATTATTTAACACAGTAAAAAAAGTTTTTTTTTTAAAGATTCTTTGATTGGCGATATTTTGTTTACATGGTGAAAGCTGAGAAACATTATGACGCAGTCTTGGGCTTCAAAAACAGCGACGTTGAAAAAAACTGCTAAATGCATCAGCTACAGGGTTGGCTTTTTGCTGGCAGAAACTGGTTTTTGCCCTGCCAGTGGCAGAAACTGGTTATAACCGGTAAAAACCGGCAGAAACTGGCAAAAACTAGAAAATGCTTTTAATAGCTCTAGTAATTACTTAATGACAGTCAGTTAAGTAAAATAAAAAATATAACATCATTTCGTTATTGCAAAAACTTAATATAATAGTTATTTAATAATTAATGTAAAAATATGCTAAATAACAAGACTGACATTTCCAAAGCAAAGTAAAATGTATCATAGTTGAAATTGCTATGTATTAGAAATTTTAGCCTTGTAATGTAAGTAACAAATTTTACAGTTTGTTTATAATTATTTTGTTTGCATTCAATATTAAGTGTAATATATCAAATATTTAAATAAATACATATTTTTTTTATTTCATTAAACTCTAAAATTCAGGAACTTGTCATTTTACACTTAATATAACTGAATAAAGCTATTCTCAAAGAGCTCCTGCTGCAGCAACTTACAGCGCTGATTTAGCGAAAAATGCAATAATAGAGCTTGAAACGAAATTTGACTGCAAAGTAATATCTTTAGTAACTAATAATGAACACAAGATGGAGTTAATGAGGAAAATTATTGAAGAAGAAATGCCATGTGTTACAACTTATGGGTGTTCAACTCATTACTTAAATCTTCTTGGACTGGATATCACACCAGATTCTCTCATTAAACATGTGGTTTCAGTCCAGAAATATTTCAGAAACCATCACAGGCAAGGAGCTTGGCTAAAGGAGTACCCAAAAGCTGTGAAACCACATATACCTTGTAATACACGGTAGAATAGCCAGGTGGACTGCTTCGAGTCGTTTATGAAGAATCACCCATATTATTTACAAATACTAGAAGAACATGAAGATGATATTCATGACAAAGGTATTGTTCAGATTATAAATAATCAGATGATTCACACAGAAGTTAAACACTTGCTGCTGCAGATAAAACCTGTTGCTATTGCTCTGGATTCAGTTCAAAAAGAGAACTCCTCAATTGCAGATGCTTGCGATGTTTGGATTCATTTAACAAAAGACGCTCTTATGTGTGCTTTTGAGAAGGAAGTGATGCACAGATTTAATCAAGCAGTTACTGATAATCATTTACTCGCCTATATGCTCCATCCAAAGTATTTGGGAGTAAATTTATCATGTAATCAAGAAGAACGTGCCCGAACTTTACTCGCAAATATTAACCCTGATTATGTACCTTATACCATAGCTTTACAAAACAAATTGGCCCCTTTTCCCGAAACCTATTTTTCCAATCAAGTTGTAACAACTACTCCAGATACCGCATGGTGGTTCAATTTGAAAAAATGTGCTATAGATGAAAGTTTTGTGAATCTTGCTTGTTCTTTGATGATAATGCCAGCTAATTCTGCTGGGATTGAAAGAATCTTCTCAAATTTCTCCTTTGTGCACAACAAATTGAGAAACTGTTTAGGTTTAGAAACAGCGTCAAAACTTGTATTTTGTTACAGGCTGCTGCAGTGTGAAAACAACGTAAAACTTGATTTTGAATGGTAATAGTGTTGTAAATAAATTGTATTTTGGTTAATATTTAATTATTTTTCTTATACATTTTCTATTGTACGTCAGGAATTGCATTTATGTCATTTTTTGAGTTTCTGCCATAAATGTGGCAGAAAGGGGTTTTTGCCATGCCGGTTTTAACCGGTTTCTACCAGTGGTTTTTACCGCCTCGGCAGAAACCTGCCAACCCTGATCAGCTATGGAAATTTTCTGCAAAAATTTCGGCGATCTGCTGGTTTATTGGATAATGAGTAAGTGTTCAATCAGCATAAATAATAATAAAAACCATTAATTACATTAAAGTTCCGTTTAAATGGAAAATCATGTATTATTTGCCAATCTTATGCAAAAATCTTACTTCAAGATTTGAATTCAGAAAAGCCTTGAACAGTCACGAAAAGCAAAGATAGTCAACAATACAACAATTGCCGCAATCGACAGGGAGTTGAGATGATACACTAAATACTGTATTGAGTTGAGGAAAGCCTTCGAACATGGAACTAAAAAGCTCATAACTCGTTTTTCACTCTACTTAGAAATTTCGAATAGGTGCCATCTTTAGCAGAAAAATCAGAGCTTTCGATGGATATATAATGTAAATATGTGCAAGTATTTTTTCATCCCCATATTAGAGAATTCATACGAAAATTCTGTTTTATTGTCCCACTAAGGGGGTTTTGCCCCCCATAACGGGGCGAAAACTACCATATGTGTTATTCTGATGCATAAGCTATATTATTGTAAAGTTTCATCAAAATCCGTTCAGTAGTTTTTGCGTGAAAGAGTAACAAACATCCATACATCCATACAGACAAACTTTCGCATATATAATAGTAGTAAGATTCCATTTTCAGGGTGTTACAAAATGAATTGACAGTTTTCAAAATGGAATTAAAGAAGATTCAGTGAGATATTAAATTTATTCTTGCAGAATATGAAACTAGTATAGTGCATTCAGGGAGAGTTGATAGTGGAAGTAAACAAAAAGGGTTCCTATTTGGTGTCAACATTTTCTACTTTCATGAATTACTCATTCGACTGGCGATTCTGCTCAGGAGCATTTCGCTTATTCAATTGGTGGTTTTTGCCATCCCATCGCCAATCAGACAACAGTACTGCCAAGTGTCTGATACATGTTACTTTGTTTACTTTCACTATAAGTTCTTACTGAATTCACTATAAATCAAATCTGAATTTGTTATAGTTCATTTTTGTTTATAGTACAAAATTCTAATGGTAAGTGCAGGCCCGTCATTTAGGGAAATAATTTGCACCGTGGCTTTGGGAAATTAATGTGTTTACATGCAAGTGGGCAAGATTTTTGCTGTTTTTTTTTTGTATTATTTATAAACGTAATACAATTTTGATATTTTATGTAAAAACTCATAACAAACATTAATTTAAGAAGTATGGCTTAGTACATAGAATTTTTTTTTCATTTCAACTTCAGAAGATATAAGACATTCAAAAGAAAACTATGTGGACATGGATTAAAGTAAATCTCTGGGATCTTTAAGCAGAAAGAAAAAAAGTTTTATTCTTTCCAGCGATGAGCACAGTCACAACATTTATAAAATGTAGTCATTGGTTCATCTGCAGAACGTGTTTGTATTTGTAAGAAGTATGCCTTATTGTGACCGCATTTGGGGCAAGTCTCTTCAGTGGAATCTACATTTTCCCATGCTTTTGCTCCACCTAAAACATCATCCACTTCTTTCAATTTCGGATAAAGGCGGCTGCAGACTCTTCTTTTTACATTATGAATGTAAGGGCACGTACTGCAGACAAAGCGATAGCAACACATTCCTTCCTCTGCAACCAGGATATTACCACATGTAGGACAAAACATCAACATGGTGCAAATTGTTAGGTAAAGTTTCAATTTTTTTTTTTGCATACAAATTCTCCCAAGGATCAGCTATTCAAATAGTATATTGAAAAAGCAAGAATCTGCAAGAAAAATAAATAACATGGTTGAATTTAAAACAAAAGAAATGTTTCCACAATCTTGCTGCAAATGACAAATAATATTAAAATGTTTACAATTGTATAATAAAAAATATACACTGAAAAGAAATACAAAATACAAATAGCAATAAAAAATGCAGACACAAGTTTCTCGGCTGCCAGGAACACTTTTTCCAATGCAAGCAAACTTCTGGATGAAGAGGCATCTGACATAACTTTTTTTTTTTAAATGTATTTTTATCCATAAGTTCATCTCTTCAAAATGAAAAAGTTGTTTTTAAACGAGAGCAAATCAAATATAAACTGGAATTAGAATAACTCATGGGTCATTCTTCAAAAAGTGTAACTTTTCTGTCACACACCTTTTACAATAAAAACTTTAAGGAACAATTCATTTAACAATGGTTTTTAATTTCACGGAAAATATATCTATTTAAACCTGCCAACAATTTTTTAATAATAATTTTTATTTTAGTATATTGTTTGTTCACAACATGTAAATTCTCACCTCTGTGGCATGTCACACACCTTGTGTGACTTTATGTTGCTTAATAACTTGTTTAATTTAAAGTATATAATTATTTATTAATTATTCCTTTCACAAGCATCTCAAATACTAATTGTTTAAGTATGTTTAATTTTTTTTTATACAGTAGAAGACCGTTATAACGCCGACCTGTATAACGTAATTCTCTATAAACCGCACTACTTTTCAGAAGTAAACAATAGGTTTTGAAGTTTAAAAAATTCCTCTGTTTTGCTTTGCAAAAGTAAAAATTGTTAGGCAAATTAAATTTTGAAAGTTTTTCAACTTTCCATCTTATTTCAAAGCTTTTAAATTGAAAATTAGTACTCATAGTAAACAGAAAATACCAGATGGCTCTTGAAAATGCAGCTGTTATGCAAACCATGAAGCTATCAGAAGGCCAGGATTTTGATTGTGAAACATATTTATTTGTGAATAACTAATTGTAATATTGGTGCTTTCATACTCATTGCAGATAAAACTCATTCTGAAGTGCTAATATATAGATAGATTCTGAATATTAGTTTCAAGATTTGTGAAATGATCTATATAACGCAAAACACTGTATAACACAAAAGCTCTTGTCCCAAGGTGTGCGTTATAACGGTCTTCTACTGTATTGTGTTTTAGTAGGACAAGGTGTCATGTCACACAATAAATTCTCACCTCCGCTACCTAAAATCAAAATGCCGTTCCTTATTAACACGTGGCAGTAATGACGTCAAATTTTACTTTCCATGTTACAAAGCAGCCTCCTTGTTTATTTTCAGCTATAGTTGAAGTTGTGAGATTTTTGTCAAAAAACAAGAAGATAGATTTTGCTTTAAAAACTTAGTATGGTTATTCTTACTTCTCACTTCCATGAACTTGAATTTCAGGGACATAAATTAATGTAAAAAAATAAGTAAACATGTTTTCATATGCTTAAAACGTGCAAATTGTAACAACGAAGAAAAAAAAACATTTCCTTGAAAAATGTATCTACTAGGCCTATATTAATGAAAAATTCCTCACCTCTGTGAAAGACTTTTATCTATGTCATTATTTTTGAGGTGAAAATAAATGATGGAGGGAAAATACATCAATAATAGGCATTCTACTAAAATTATAAATTTCCAGTATATCCTCAAATTTACTAAAAACTTTTTTTAAATATACATTTGAAACTAAAAATCAAGTTATACTTTAATTAAGAGAGTTAATATTATATTCTTGCTAATCATTAAAATGACTAATTGCTTGCACAATTAACAAAATTACTACTTTAACATGAAATTGGCCTCAATTTCTAAATATTAAAAGTTTTCTTTTTTTAATTTCCATGAACAAGGCATTTATTTATTTTTTTATTTATGAGTCAAATAATTGGAACTTAGCTGGGCCATTGTTTATGTTTACTTATAGTAGGTAACACTTCCATTTAAGAATGAAAAAAAGAAAAGGTTTTAAATTGAAAAATATGTGTTCAAAAGTTACATTTTCTGGAGAATAACCCTCATATTAAATTTTTTTATCATTGAAAATTACTCATAAAATAGTTCACGCTCATTTAAATTCCATTGAATTCTGTACCTCAGAACACAGCGTAACATTTTTTTTTTTAAAATAAACATTGCATTACAATTAGCAAGTTTTAAAACATTACAGTGCCAGCAAAAAAAAAAAAAAAAAGGTATTTACATTTGGTTGGCAATTAAAAACTACTAAAGAAACATAATAATAAAATTTGAAATTAAAATATTGAAAATTTGATGAAATATGAATGTTTAAAGCAGTTGAACTTTCACTGTGCATTCTAGGGTTGTTTGGATTCAACCACGTTGGTTTAAACCAAATGGTTTTTTTTTTAAATCCATTGGCTTTTTTAAAATTTTTTTTTGTTTGAAAAACTAATCTGTTTTCCCTAAAAAGTTTGCAAACTTTTAAAATGTTATTGGAAAATACAAAATCCAATTAATGCAAATTAACCAGCCCAGCTTTAGAGACAAGTTACAGATCAAAAGATTTGCAAACTTGGGTTTTTTTTTAGTGCAAATCTGCAAAGCTTTTTCTTCTGTTTTTAAATAAATGCAAGATGCCTAACTAATGCAACTTTTCCTATTAGGTACACAAATACAGAGACCAACTAAGTTTTTCTAAACTCAGAAAAAGTGCAAGTAGTTTGTTGTCTTTATTTATGTTTTAATTAATTTATTTATTTTCAGCCCAAAAAGCATATGGATGGCAAACCTTCTTTTTTACTATAATTTGCTTCATTACTTAAGATTTATTGATGTAAGTCATTTATCGATCTGCAATCCGTAGTATACAGTGAAACCCCGATTTTACATCCTCCGAATTTACATTTTTTGCAGGAGGTTCCTTTAGCAGGAGCCTTTTACGTATTTCCGTTATTTTAAGTGTTTTTTTTTTTAACCCAGTCCCTTGAGAAACATAAAATTAGGATTTCATTTTATATATAACTGTGACGAATATTTCAATGAAAAGAAAAGAAGAAAAAAACTGAGTGCAGGCATAAATTGGCTCTGAACACTTTTTGGCATGTGCGTTTTATCTAGGATGAAGTCATAGCAAGAAAAAAAAGATGCATCAAATTTATAAAGCATAAAATATACCTGCTCTTATAATAAAATATAATGCCAAATTAACATTAATTTTTATGCAGTCTTTATTATTGTAAACTATTAAAAGAATCTTTTCATGATTTGAATTTGTACACTGTAGAAAGTAAGGAATTCATTAGGATGGGAAAAGACTTTAACGTTTCCACGAAGCTTTTAATTCTAATTTTTTTTGTTTTTAAATAAAGACATTTTATTCCTAAGCACATTGAAACGGGAAAAATAATGCCTACAGTGAAAAACATAATGATTTTCTTAAAGCTTGTTCCTCCTATTTGTCAAAGTGTGCGAAAACCTTCGAATAAAGTTTGTATTTTTGAAAGAAATGCTTGTATTTCCGTTGATATAAAAGATACTTTCACGAAAATATAAAAATAAATTCTACGTTGTTTGTACCGCCAGAAAAATCTTTACATTTGGTTGGCAAATCATAGGCGGATTTAGGACTGAGTTCCTGGGGGGGCAGGATTTTTTTTTTTTTTGGAGAAACATTTTTAATTGCCCTCCACCTCCCATGTTTTTGGCTGTTTTCTGTGATGCGTAAGGCCATTCTTTACTTTTTTATGTGTCGTTTTCATTACTGTGTGTAATCATGCTGTCATTTTTAAATTGACCTTAAAAGAGAGGGGGCTGGTATGAAAAGAGTAATGCAGTGCTCCCTTTTAAGTGGGATATAGAATATCTCCAGTTTTAGGGGACCCGGGGGTTACTCCCCCGGAGGAAATTATCTAAAATAGATATAAAATTCTGCATTTTGAAGTCTTATAAGGGTTAATTGGAAATAATAGGTAAATAATTTTTTTTTTTAAAGTTTTACGCTTTAAAAGTGCTTTGTAGGGTTGCCATTGGCGACTAAAAAGGCGACTTTTGCGACTATTTCTTACCTTAGGCGACTATGGCAACTTTTTTGGCAAAAAACAGGCCAAAAACGACTATTTTTAAAAAAAACGGCGACTTTTTGCAATAAAAAGCGACTATTTTTTCATATTTTATGAAATTTATTGAAAAAGAATTTGGAAGAACGATTTTGAGCCAACCAGTTGCATTCTAACACACTATGGAGATTGCATCATACAGTTTTCAGCCAATAGCGTTTTGCCGCGGCGAACGCGTCGATCTACTGATAGATCGCCGGTTTTTGTCTTGGTTTTTAAATACTTTTTTCCCAATTTTTCTCGGAAATTTTAAAATTTTCAAATCAATCAAATTTTTAAGTTAAACTATCAATTTTTTTAAAGGATAAAATTACTTTAATATGCCTCCCACCATTCTACCCGAAAAAAAATCGTAAGTTCTGCGAAACCAAAACTAAAAACATAATGCACATTGTGATTTTTTTCCCCCTAAAGCTCAATTTTCGTTTTCTGTAATAAAATTGCATTATTAATAATGATCTCCAGTGCTTTGACTTAAGTTATCCTAATTTGTACGGCAAAAAACTAAAGTCGTTCTTGTTTGTTAACATTCTAGTGTCGAACACGTGCTTCGCCGAAAATTGCATGCCGTGTTCGAAATTTAAATCTTTTAGCATCCGGTTAGTGTTTAAACTATTTTAAAAGGTCTTAGATATTTTAAATTATGCAATCTTAGGGCAATTTATTTTGGTTTTTATTTCAATAATTTCTTAATTTTTTTAAAACTTTGTTCTTAAGTTGTTATTAGTTACGTACATACATTGTATACATTGTTTTGCTGACGATGTAAAAGTTATGGGGATTGTCGAAAATGAAGAACAAGTAAAACAGCTGCAAAAGGATTTAGATCATATTACTAAGTGGGCAGATAAATGGGGTATGGCAGTTAATGTAGGGAAATGTCAAGTGCTACACTTAGGTCATGGAAATAAGTGTATGAGATATCGTTTACAGGGTTCAGTCATAAATCAGGCAGAAAATGTTATGGATCTGGGTGTCTTTATAAATCAGGACTTCAAGTTTAGTCAACAGTGCAGTATTGCTAGTAACAAAGCCAACAAAATGCTTGGGTTCATCAATAGATCTATTTCAAACAAATCTAAGAAAGTTCTTCTGCCTTTATATAGGAGTTTAGTAAGACCTCATTTGGAGTATGCTCTTCAGTTTTGGTCGCCTTATCTGAAGAAAGATATTTTTGTATTGGAAAGGGTTCAAAGAAGGGTAACTAAATTAGTAAAGGGACTCTCAGATTTAGATTATGATACCAGACTTAATAGGCTTAACATGTATAGCCTGGAGCAAAGGAGAGTCAAAGGGGACATGATTCAGTTATTTAAATTTATCAAAATGAAAGATGTAAATGGATTAAATTTTTGCGGGGAAAGCAGGACAAGGGGTCATTGTTTTAAGCTATTTAAATCTCAGGCTAACTTGGAAATCAGGAAAAACTACTACTTTAGCAGGGTCGTGGGCACTTGGAATAGCTTACCGGAAGAGGCGGTAATGAGCAAGGGAGTGGATAGCTTTAAGAGGGCCATTGATCTTCACTGGGGACTAATTAATTGACTAGGACCAGCCTAGCTGGGCCCAGAGCCTGTTGCTGGTCGTCACATTTGTATTTGTATTGTATTTATTTGTATTTTCGTACAAAATCGAAATGTCAAGCTAGCAAACTTGTTTATCTTCAAATTTATTCCCAAAATAAATATTTTCAGAGCTACTCTAATTTAATTTTCTTGTTTTTTCAAGTTCACATAGAAATGAACGTAACTAAAAATTGAACTCTAGGAGAAATTCATATGAAAATGAAAATTTGACTCCTTTTAGCTGGAAACTGCTTCAAGTGATCACTAATAGCATTAAAATGTAAAAAAATGAAATGAAAAGTGATTTAACAATTAACAACTGTCATAAATTTACTTGAATGTTCATGTATTGGTTTGCAATAATTAAGTTTAGCTTATTAGGTAATTTAAAATGTGTTTTCACATGTAGAAGTCTGATAACATTACGTCAGCATCTGCTAAAACAAAAAAACCTGTCACTACAGGAACATAAACTGGGTCCTTGCCCTAAAAGTTAGGCTAAGAAGTAGAACTGGCCCTGCCATTATTTAAGAATTTTTTAAGATGTTTTGCTTGACGTTGTCATGGTGCCATGTTCACATGTGCCCCCCTCCCCTATACTATAGTTTGTTGTTTACTTTGCTTATTTCAAAAGCCATTTTACCTATTACATTAATTACTTTCCCTATATAGCTATTGCTTAATTATTACATTTAAATAGTAGTATGAAAAAACTGTCTCATTTTAGTTCACAGTTCTTATTTTAAAAAAAGACTAGACTTTGAAGTATACAAATCAACGATCAGCATTGAAAAAAAAAATCAACATTTAAATGTATTGACAATTTTAAATTTAAAATGCATGGGAAAATGTCAATACTGTCTGACTGTCTCCCCAACTTAAATACTTTGAAGACTCATGAATATGTTTTACATTTTTTACTTATTAATAATGAAAAAGAGAACAAAATACATCATTTATTATATGCTTTTACTAAGAATTTTAAATAATACTTTTTTTCAAAAATTAAGAATTTTGAAGAAATATTTTTTTTCATAAGAATTCTTAATTTTTTACACTATAAACTTTAATGCGTCACTTTAGTTTTTATATTGCCTCAAGCAGGACTTTTAAAAATATAGTAAGCCTCACAGACCCTAGAAGATGCGTTACTTTATTTAAAGTTTACTTTCATGCAAAGAAGAACATTCTTCGAATACTGAAAGTTATTTTATAGCCAATTTGCACCACCTATAGAACTTGATTGCCCTTTTTTCTACTTGGGGCAATATTCACAAAACACCTGAAGACACATGCAAAATGATATGGATAACAAAAAGTATAAATAATGTGAAAAAGTTAATCTTGAAAAAAAATATTATGTTTGGAAAAATAAGTTTTTATTTTCTTATAGTTACTATAGGTAGTCATCTTTTGATTGTGTGACACAATGTATTTTTTGAATTTGTAAGTATTTAAAAAATATTGGAAACATCAACTTCATTACTATTTTGAGGGTTGCTTTTTTGAAGTAGTAGTTCCAGTAAAAAATGTTGAATGATGTTAAAACACATGTTAGATCTAAGAAATTAAGTTTTGATTTTTTTCTTTTTTTGCATTTACTATAAATAGCTATGTTTTAAGATTTTCTGTTGTGTGATTTTGTTACACTAAGTATTTTTTGAATTTGTAAATAGTTAAAAGATATTGGAAAAAGCAACTAAATGGGTGAAAAAAGCAACTTAATCATGGTGCTGAGGAGACTATTTAGGCGACTTTTTTTTACAATTTAGGCTACTAAAGCAACTATTTTGAAGCAAAATTTGGATGGCAACCCTAGCTTTGTGATGCAAGTTAATACTTTAAAAGAAATGGTGCACAGATTTAGAGAATAGGTATCAAGAGAGTAACATACTACCCATTTGAACAATTCTTAATTTATACACTTGATAAGAAGTAAAATTGAAGCACACTTTGCTTAGGAGTTTCAAAGACTTGTCTAATTATTTTCAAGGTTTGGTTGGTTAGATTGGGTTTTTGGTTCAAGAGCCCTTGTAGGCTATACTGCGCCAATTCTTTTCAGGTATTTTAGAACCTATTAATAATTTGCACTTTCCAGCCTCTGAAATTGAGTAGTAGATTATACACTTGTACAGTATTGTTCAAACTTTGTAAGAAACGGCTATTTTAAGTTTAAAAGAAAAAATAAACTTTAATTTCTTATTCAAAAAAGAAAAAATCATGATTTTTTTTTTGTTATAAGATTTTGGAAGATAAGTTGTTACTATATAAACTCCTCCCAAAACTGACCCCCCATAAATCAGCCCATGTGGCAAATAAAAACTTTACATGCAAAATTTTTTTGTCATGATTTTGCTTGGCAATGTTCCCTATTGATTGGCCGAATACCAAATATTTTAGCTATTTATTTTTAATAGGGTCTGGAAATAAGAGTTTTTCTTTATTTCCAGAAAAGATAAACAAAACTAACTCCAAAAGGAAAAATTTGTGCAAAAATAGAAGACATATCTTCAACTCGCATAACTTAGTAGGGAAAAACACAAGGGTAGAAATTTGAATTCTGCCAAAAAATAAAGAAAATATTAAAGTTTAGAAAACCAACAATTTGTTTTCCACCTCGTAAACTTATTATTTTGTTACCTTACGCCAAATTTATACATTTATTAATTAATATTCTCACTTCTAGCCGCACTCCTTTCATTGTGTTTACAAACATTTCAAAACAAATTTGCTGATTGCCAATGATCGAAGATAAATAAACTGTTACATCTTTATATGCATCTAAAGAAAACTCAGACTAGAAAAAACATCTTTAAAGATAATTTATTGATCTATTGATGCATCGTAGATGCCTAACTTGTTTCTAAAATTTCTAATTCTGAGAAGCTGAAAAATATAATCGAAATCGTGTTATTGCACCCCCCCCCCCCCCCGCGAGCGGCGAATTATCTGCAAGGCTGCAAACAGGAACAAGAACGGTGGACGTATTTGTTTAAAAGAATTATTAAATTGTTATAGCATAAGTGTTAAAATACCTGCTCTTTATTTGCTAATATTATTTGAAGGTATATTGCTATTTTTACATGTAATTTCTCTGAGTAATGTAAGGAACATGTGTTATCAGTTTAAATATTTGTTATGTTTACGTATATTGTAATATTCTCGAAGTAATTTGTCTTGAACATTTTATTTTGCAATTTTCGTTTTGTTCGATAGTATTTTCTGTTGTGATGTCTGATTTTTTCCCCTCTCGTTTTTCCTGGTAACTCATTATTCTCTTGTAAAAGTTTTTCCCATAGCAATTTATTACAACCTATTCCTTTCACTTCTATTAAGCTGAAACATGTCAGAAGAAATTACAGAAGTTGACGATAGTATCTTCAACGCGTCTGTGGACAGCGTTCAGAATGGCGATGATATATCTCTTAATCCAATGGAAGATGGTGATCCGGTAAGATAAAAACTAGTGCCATTTTTATATTTCTATATAATTGCCAAAATAGAATTGAAACATGCATTTTCAGCGCCAAAAAAGAACAAAATGTGTGTGTGTACCGTGTAATTTTCTTACTTTAAAGTCGCAATTGTGCAGTAGAAAAAAGTTTATAAGGTTAAGGCCCTGAAAATTGATACGTTGTCAATGTTAAAAGAGACTCTCTTTCAAAAATCCGCTTTAATACTTCTTTACTCTACCACTTTAATCTTAAAACAGATCATAGGCGTCGGAGCCGGGGGAGCTGGGGGAGCTTGAGCTCCCTCTGGAATATTTCAGACCGGCTCAGCTCCCCCGGAGCAATTTTCGCACAGCAGCTTTCTGTCATATTGTTTACCTCAAACCTGATTTTAAAAATGTGATCTGTCTTTTCTAAGAATTTCCACCCAATAAGCAACAAAAACAGGCGACAGACGGAGTGGTCAGTGCACTTGAGTCCACCTTCACCCTTTTCTCACCGTTTACACACCTCTTGATTCCCAGAAAAAGATCAAAAGAATTTTAGACAAGCTATCCTACCGGCTGCGGAAAAGTGGGCTTTGCCCCGGGGCCTGCAAAAATCAGTACCAGTACCGATAGGGGTTTGCTCCCCACCTTGAGCTCGTGTTTCGAGAGCGGCATCGCAGTTTAGTTCACATTCTTATTAGTTTTGCCTCGCATGCGGTTTTTTTTTTTTTTTTTGTGTCGTGTGATCACAAAAAGGATAGTGAGTCAGTTTTGCATTTAAATATGAATAATATGGAAGGTGATACAGACATAACTATAAAAAAGGTTACTAAGGTAAGCAACATGTTCAAATCAAGTGATTTCAACTTTCCAGAAACTTATCTCATTTTAAAATATCTGACTTCTTAGGCACAATGTAAAGAATTTCCAGCGGAGTCCTTTGAAACTGGTTGATTAAAATAAACTTGCAAAATTTTACATGAAAGTTAAACTAAAAGGCCAAGTGGTATTGTTCTTTATTCATTGCAATTAACTACATTAAAAAATAAATATAAAAAAAGAACTCGGGGGAGGGGGGGAATCCCTATTTTCAAACAAATTTATTTATTTTTTACTCCGTCGTTTATTTCTCCCTTTTATCATTTTTTAATTCCTTCATAAAAAGTTAAGCCCCGAACAAAGAAAATTCTTTAAAGATTTCCCAAAAGTCTAATTATGTAGTTACAAAGCAATAAACAGTCCTAAATTAATTTTCGAGGGATCATGAACGTATATATATTTCGGGTTTAAATTCTATGTTTTGATCAAAAAGTACCATCAGATCGCAAAAAGGTCATTGTTCGATGATCTATCGAAACCGAAAGTAATCCGTTTCCCAGTGTTGCCAGATGGTCAAATCCAGATTTGCCCAATTCCCATCCAACTTTTCCCCAAAAAGCGATGTTTTCTACCAAAATTCCCCAAATGCAAAAATTATTTTTCCACTAATATTTTCATAAAATGAATCGACTTCCTCTAATATTTTTGTCTGTTGAAATTTTTTTTTTCCCCAAATAGCCAAATTTTCTTATCAAATTCCCCAACTTTTTTTTCCCCATTTTCGCTTTTTTTTGTCTTCTCTATCTTTATCTTTCTTTATCTTTACTAATAATAAAGCTGAAAGTCTCTCTGTCTGGATATCTCTCTGTCCGGATCTCTTTCTGTCTGTCAGGATCTCTAACGCGCATATAGTGCCAAGACCGTTTCGGCTGATTTTCATGAAATTTGGCAAAGAATTAGTTTGTATCATGGGGGTGTGCACCTTTAAGAGATTTTTTGAAAATTTGATTTTGTTCTTTTTCTATTCCAATTTTAAAAACATGTTCCCGAGCAAAATTATCATAAGATGGACGAGTAAATTACCAAGTTATAACGTGGAACCGTAACGTGGGCATGCCAATTGGCGAGAAATTCATCATGCATTATTTGTAAATATACAGGGGGACGAAAAGACCTTTTAATATTCTACTACGGGCAAAGCCGTGCGAGTGCCACTAGTCATAAATACAAGCGCCTGACCAAGAGATAAGAAAAAAACCAAATATTTTTTTCTATTCACATTTACTACTCTGCTTTTGTACGTACATTTAAACTATGATTTTTGTATATAATTTATCCAAGAACACTCTTCATCACACTTATTTTTACCTGTTTCATGTATCAACTAGTTACTCACGCAGAACATTAATGCGAATTCCATAGCATAATATTCCACTTAATGCGAAATTCGAATTCCAAAAAAGCTAACCCAACGCTATTTGATACAAACAATGTTCCCACTACTTCTTGACGCGAATTTAAATATGAAAAAAAATCTTTTTTCCCCCCAAGGAAAAATTTTTTCCCCAGGTATTCCCCAAGGAAAATATTATTCCCCAAAGAATTCCCCTCAAAACCCATTTCCCCAAAATTTCCCCAGAGAGCAGCAAATTTCCCCAAAATGGGGAAAATTCCCCCAATCTGGCAACACTGCCGTTTCCAGATAGAGAACCCGTAGCGCCCGAAATAGATATTGTTCAAACAAATTTTTTATTTATTTTTTGATGTTAAATATTATCAAAAGAAACGACATAAATCAGCGCCATACTCAGAAATTAATTTTGGGGGCGCAAATCATTGCTGTGATAAAAAAAAAACGCAATTTTTAGAACTATCCCACGGTAAAAAATTTAAAAGAAAAAATGTGCCCATTACTTTCATTTTAAACCGTCAGGGATAGATTTTTTTCATGAAGTTGTAAAACTGCAAAGATAAATATCTTTCAAAGAATACTAAAGGTACTTACACAACAGGAACAAAAATTCACATAAATCAAAATCGGTGAAATCTTTACTATTATAATATTCTTAAAATCTTTCAATGTTTATAAAAACAGTTGTGTGTAAAAATCTGTTTTAATAGGTGCGAGTTGATTGAAATGAAAAATTTTGAACATAATACTTTACGAAGTTAGAGTTATTCATATTTTTTGCTTTTCCTTTACTATTTTTTTGTCACTTATAGATATATTTCCATGCCAAAATTGTAACTTTTCATTTATTATTTTTCATTTGTTAAAAAAATCTCCTACAATATTTTAGTTTCTCTCAAAGACTTTTACTAAAATTTATCGGAACAATAAAATATATAACGAACACTTCATTTTAACACATTTCTAACGTTCTGTTTCTCCACCCTAATGTTTCATCCTTTTCCCTTTTCCTAGTTCTCAGAAAATAAGAGAGTCTTCTAATGCTACTCTGCCAATGTCCTCCCTTTCCTTCAAAATTATTACAAAGCGCGTCAAATTTTGTTTTCAGGACTTGGTTCCCTGAAAATTTCCGAAAGAGAGTCCCTGAATACCTTGTTCTCCAACAACATGGGAAATTAAATGATATTCCGTTTTTGATAATTTAATTTGAAAAAATTACTCGGCCCTAACCAGGGCTTGATTACCTCACAGGCCAATTAGACCTGAGCCTAATTGGCCTGGCCTAAGGGGCCCCAAATTACTGAAAGAATTACGCATAGCATTACAACTATACAAAAAAAATCCATGTATTTTTAAAAGTAATAATAAAAAAATAATGACTTTTCATTTAGAAAAGAACTTCCTTAAAGGAGAATTTTTATTAATTCTGCCAATAGTGAATTTACCATGCCACAATTTTGAGTGCCCCAAAGGGGATTCCTGAATGCACATGATAAATAATTTACATAGTTCTTTAGCCCACGGAAATGCATTCCGACAGGGCTAATAGAGTCTTCAGGGAGCCCTGAAATTATTGCAGGCCTAGGGCCTCACATTTTGTTATTCGGGACCTGCCCCTAACGCTGACAAATATCATCCGCAGTCACGTTTTTTAGAGATTATAAGGTACAGATGTGATATACCCCCCCATTTGGCGACATTCGATTTTTTTGCACAAAATTAAAATATTTTTCTCGCCAATGAGGCGATAATTTTTTATGCATGGCATCCCTGGCCAAACTAACCTGTGTTTAGCAACCCGAAGGCAATCTTACAGATCTGTTCAAACTTGTTAACTTGGGTTGTTTGGGTTTCACGCAGGAGAGATACGTGGTGTTGTTCGTGCAATATACTTTACAGGAATGCTTATTTTGTGTTAGTTTAAATTCAGTAGTTGTGTTTTGAAGTAAAAACATTAGAAAATGCCAGTTTCTTCAAACTTGAAGGTTAATTAAAAGTTAACTCCAACGTGGTGTGTATCTGTAGTGTGCCATTGTCATATGATGTATTGTTTTAGACTGAGTGTGAATATTTATACCATATAAAAAGGTAAGTTCTTTATTTTAGAATTCAAAAAAAACCTCTCATTTCCAAAATTCTTTGTTTTTACAAATCCTTGAGGGGTTCTTGTAGTTTTTAACTTTATTTTTACTGTATGTAAATTAATTTTACAGAAATAGTACGGTTATTTTGTTCTAAAAGTTAATTCTTATCGATGCCACGAATTATTTAGACATTCTATTAACGTGCCTCCTTTAGGTACTGAATTTTATGTTAACAATTGAAAGTTCTTTCGGTTGTACTCTTAAAAATGCTGAATTTTATTAATAAATCTGCACAATAATGGTGCATATTTCACACTTAAAACTGTGTCATTACTGTACACTGAACGGAAGGAGCCACCCTTGGGTGTCTCCATGAAAATATACATAACTGTGACCATACTCCGACTGTAATGTATATTAACAGTCGGAGGGATAACGGACCGAGCGGAGCGAGGTCCTGGCGAGCCAGAGGTCTCATAGTACTTTCGTAATGAGACCGAGGCAGGGCCGGCGAGCCGAGGTCTCATTACGAAAGTACTATGAGACCGAGGGCTCGTATCCCGGAGAAATGATGAAAAAAAAATTAATGTATTAATTTCGACTTGTAATTAATACAATAATTTATTTCATTGTATTTTAATATGTTTACAAAAAACCCCGGCCCTGTCCATTTTTGAAGCATATATTCGTGATGTTTTTTGTTGTGCTTTTATGTTGTTTTTATATATATTGTGTTCTGAAGTGCTTTGATCATGTTTTTTATCTGATTTTTTCCTGTTGGCGCTAAAAAAGCATCGCTAAGAACGATGTATGACATATGTCGTCATACATCGTTTTCTTGGCGATGCTTTCTTGGCGCCAACAGGAAAAAGTCGCCAAGGGTGCGGTATATCACATCAGTTCCGATTATAATTTCAAAAAAAATAAGGAGAAGGAACCTCTGAACCTTTTCTGATAACATCATTGAAGAACGCTCTCTAGGACAATTTTGAAAAATTACCAGAGTAGAGCCCTAGAACAGCCTTTTCCATTGACATCATTGAAGATTGTCTACAATTGCGACTTTGGATCTTCGAATTCGAAATATTGGGAGGGAGATGTAAATCGATTTGAAAATTCGATCGCGGACAATCCCTCGAGTCATATTAGTTTCACTAGCGTTAACAAATATAGTATATAATCCGTTTGGAAAAATTTTCAGTTTATTCGTACCATTTCTTCCCTTAATATTCCAAAAATCGCTTAAAAACTCGTTTTTAGAACAAGAATTTTGAAATTTTCCTGGGGGAGGGTCCCAAGGAACCCCTCAATTTATACGTGCTCATCTTCGAGTACTGACCGACCCCTTTCAAAACCGGAGTTTTATCACCTCATTATCTCCATATACAATGTATTTATTAAATATGGTTGAAAACTTTGGTGGGAAAGAGAGAGAGATGGAGAGAAAAGTTAATTTCTTATGGGGAAAAAATTTAAGTGCCCCCCCCCAATTATTTTCTGGTTATGGCATAATGTGTCTCAGCTCCCCCTACTTCCACCAAGTTCCTACGCCTCTGAAACAGATCAAACTCATCTTTCCTAAAACTTTTCATTAACATTTTTTTTCTACATCTTTTTTCAAAGGAAACTTGTTTCTTAGCCATTTGAAGCCATTCTGGCATTGTTTGTGTCTTGTTGTATTGTTTTCATTATCAAAGGAAACTTCTTATGGAATGTGGTATGAATGAAATTATGTATAAAACAAAACGAAATGGAAGCATTTTACAGACAAGCCCGCATCTATAAATGTTGGTTTCCCCTGTAAAAACTCAGCAGGGCCCCTAACTGCCTACTGATCTCTATGCCACTAAGGGTTGTAGGCCACTTTTGTGGCTTCCCCTCTCCCCACCCTCTCAATGCGGGATCTACGGGTACGTAGATCCGAGTCTGATTACAGATTTCTTCCTCTAGTCCAATATAGGGTACTGCATCAATTTTTAAGTAATATGCTGTTTAGATTTTTACCCCTAGCTTCATGCTTTTTGTGCCATTTGTTTTATGTTATCAATTGTCTTGACGGATACATAAAATCAACAGGCCCAGATTACCCAATAGACCAACCTAGGCCCTGGCCTAGGGGCGCCAGCCAAAAAGGGCGCATACCACAGATGAAAATACAGCTCCTTGGGGGAAAAAAAAAGAGGAAAGCGACTTGTGCTAATATTTGGAGAATAAAAATCCAGCTAGAACAGATTGTAACCTGCCCACTGAGCAGAAAAATAAAAAAAAAAATAAAAATTAGAGGAGAGGGGGCGTAATGCTTCAGTCAAGGTACCGTTTCTGGTCAAAATAGATAATTTTCCAGGGGCGCCGACTCCGAGGGTGCTGCGATGCTCCGGCACCCCCCTCCCAAAAAATAAATTATTTGTGGGGGTACCGTGCACCCCCCCCCACCAGCAGCAAGCAAAAAAATGAGGCCATGCAAAAAAGAACAAATTTTTTAATATTTAGTTTAGCTTACTAAAAAGAACAAATTATACTGTTGTGTTTTCGCTCTTATACTACAGTGAAACCTCGCTTAATGGACACCCCTTTAAAGCGGACACCTCTCTTTACGGACAGTTTCTTTTTTTCCCGTCCCTTTTCTATGGTTAAGCCATTAAAATGCCCCTCATTAAAGCGGACACTCACTTAACCGGACACGGACACAACATTTCTTGGAAAAAAGCTCTTCTCTCATTAAAGCGACACCGACGGACTATTTCAGCAAATCTGACTCTTTCTCCTTGAAAGAAAAAAGAGAGAGATTTATTGAACATCCTAGATTGGGGTTCACTTCCAATACAGGACTTTTTCAATAATTGACACAAAGAGAACCAGAGATAACAATGAGCAACACCTTTTCTCCTTCCACAATAAAGCATAAAAGTTATTTACCCCATTGCGAAAATGCACAACCGGTTCAGAATCTGCCAGGAAAAAATCTGCTGAGGTGGAAAACGAATGTAGAACCAATTGTTTGGGGGTAGGGAGTACATTTTAGGCTCCTGGGGACAGCTCGGATTCCCAGAAAGGCAAGTGTTGGTTATTGAGTGCGGCTTAAGTGAACAAAACACATGGTACACTCGCCGAACACCTTATCTTTCCCAAGAGTAATTAAACTGTCCGCTATGTGGTCTTCAGAGTTTACATAAGAGAATTTGTGATTCGTTTATATATTTTTAAGTTTTATTACTGCAGCCTTTGCTGTTCTTCATCGGCGCCTTCAACGGGGCCGATGGTTGAGAAGTGATGCGTTCTTAATTCCAGTTATTGAGTTTATTTTAAAGGGAAAAAGAAAGCTGAAAATTTATGGATCGGAATAATGGGGGATCGTTGCCAAAGAAAGGGGAGGTGGAGCAGCTTCCTTGGAAGGATTATTTCATTTTAAGAGTTTTTGGAATAAGTTTTGCGTTTGACCCTGTAGCCGAGTGTGTCCTTATTCGAATCGACGTTGGAAAAAATGTCTCGCAAAGCTTTGACTTTAAAAGAAAAAATTGAGGTGCTCGAATATCACAAAAGTGAAAAATGTGGTGTAAGAAAATTAGCAGAGCATTTTAACGTAGGGAAAACACAAGCGGCAGAAATTGTAAAAAATAGAGAAAAGTTAATGAAAGCTTGGTGCGAGAATGGAAACAGCAAGCAGTACAGAATGTCATCTGAAAAGGGACCTTCATATCAAATTGATAAATGCGTGTTCGAATGGTTTTGCCAAGTGTGAAGCAATCAAATTCCCGTGTCTGGACCAATGCTGCAAACAAAAGCACTAGAAGCTGCGCAGAGGCTTGGAGTAAAGGATTTTAAAGCCTCGAATGGATGGCTTGAAGGATTTCGAAGAGACATTATGTTTCTTTTAATGCAATAAGTGGAGAGTCCGCTACTATAAATCCAGAAACGGTAAATGAATGGGTCGAGAAACTGTCATCCATAATTAAAGACTATGATCCCGAAAATATTTTAAATGCCGATGAAACAGGGTTTTTTTACCGTGCATTACCTGAAAAACCGTGTGCTTTAAAGGTGAAAAATGTCATGGTGGCAAAATGTCAAAAGAGCGCTTAACGGTCTTATTATGCTCTAGTATGGATGGTGTTAAAGAGCAACCCTTAATTATAGGAAAAGCGGCAAAGCCAAGGTGCTTTAAAGGTATGAATCCGCAAAAAACTTGGCTTTCAATGGAAAGCGAACAGAAAAGCCTGTATGAACATGGATTTAATGACTGAATGGCTAATGGAACTAAATAAAA
This sequence comes from Uloborus diversus, assembly GCF_026930045.1. Taxonomy (NCBI): domain Eukaryota; kingdom Metazoa; phylum Arthropoda; class Arachnida; order Araneae; family Uloboridae; genus Uloborus; species Uloborus diversus. The sequence goes on along the minus strand of NC_072734.1, from coordinate 137,860,183 downwards.
AAATGAAATGTCAGAAACGCAAAGTTCTTCTTTTCTGGACAATGCGACTTCTCATCCAAATATGAAACTGAGCAATACAAATATTGTTTTTTTCCCTCCAAATGTTACATCTGTCTGCCAACCTTTGGATCAAGGTGTCATAAAAAACTTCAAAGTGTTTTATCGACAACTAATTTTAAAGCACATCTTTTCAGGTTTAGATGGAGGAAAATGTAGTGCAAGCTCGGTAAAAATCGATGTCTTACAGGCATCTTCATGGATAAATGCAGCGTGGCAAAAAGTCAAGGCGACTACAATTACCAGCTGTTTTCTAAAAGCTGGGTTCAAAAAAGGTCTACCTGTTGCTGAAGAAGGAACAGTAAATGTCGAAGAACCCGTTAATGATTTAACAAAATTAGTATGCCTCAGTGGTGAAAATGTTTTAATTGGCAATGAATTTGCTGAAATTGATGGTGATATTGAACGTGAAATCAATTCCTTAGAAATGGAGGCGATAGTTGAAAGCATAACAGATAACGAAACCGAAAGTGAAGGAGAAAACGACGATCCTCAGATAGTAGTGGAAGTATCTTCTGAAGAAACGAAAATTAGAAGCTTACATGATGCTCAAATATACATTGATCAACTAAGACATTTTTACACTGAAAGAAATGATGATGTAGGGGTAAAATTAACGCAAGAACTTAAAATTTATCATGAAGATATGATGAGCAAAAACTACTCAAAACAAACTTCAATTACATCTTTTTTCACGAAACTGACATAGGTATGTTTTTGTATTTTCTCTGGGCGTGTTTTATAGTTTATTTCTTGAAAACCTTGAATTGAAGCATATGTAACACTTATTACATTTTGTTACTTTTCTGTAATTACAAGCATATAACTTTTGATCTCAGAATAAGTTTTCTTTTAAGAAGTGTTATTATTTTGTAATAAGTAGGTTATTTAAAAACTCGTTTTTTATTTTTTTACGCGTCCCTCGGGAAAGCGGACACCCCTTTAAACCGGACAATATTTATGTCCCCGTAGGTGTCCGTAATAGAGAGGTTTTACTGTACTTGTGTTTTGATTCTCGCTAATAATTTCTCAGCTTTATGTTATTTTATTTTCTCGTGGGATTATTTTGTGGTAAAAGACCGAAGTAAAAGTTGATATTTTCCGCAAAGTGTTAGTGATAAAAATAAAAACTGAAGCACATTTTCTTGAAAGTTACACTCTGTAAATTTGGCCTTGCTTAGGTTCTCTCCCCCCCCCCCCCACACACACTTTCACTAACATCATCAAAGTTTATCTGAGCATGCTTTTTATGAAACGTCATTTTCAGAAAGTTTTCGAGTGACTGCGAGTCTCTTATTTTCCGAACACCATCGAAGACCGAACAATTTTTTTTATGGGCCCCCAACTTCTAAACATTAGTTCAGGAGCGTCCCACCCCTCCCTTTCCTAGCATTTTGAATTTGATCTAAAATTTCGGAAATTTTCCGGAAGAGAGTCCTTAAACCCCATCTCTTCATCCAACAAAATCCAATGCTGCAGATTTAGAATTTTCATTTCAAAAATTGTTCAGGGGAAAGCCTTCATATCATAATAGATCGTCTAAAATTTTGCTTTTAAGCCCTCAAGCCTGAAAATTTTCCAGGGAAGTGACCTTGACTTCAGTATCCCCTCCCCTCTTCCCCAACTCAGTTAAAATTGCCTAAAATTATGACCTGAATTTAAAAAAAAAAAAAATCCGGAGAGCCGCAGACATCAGTCTTTCACCAACATGATTAAAACTGTCCAAAATTTTGTTTTTAGGACTTAAAACTCGGAAAATTTATGGAAGTGAGTTACCAAATTCCATCTTTTCTCCTGTTGTCATTAAAGATAACTCACAGTAAAGTATGTAGGTTTCCAGTTTCAAAAACTTTCTGGGGCAGAATGTCTTATCCCACCCATTTCCCTAACATTATAAAAGACGTCTTTGAATGTTATGGTTTTTTATTTCAATTAAGTTTCTTGCTTAGGCCACAAATCGCCCGCTCATTAAAAATATCCTCTAAAATTCTGTTTTAGGACCTCAATTTCTTCGTTTTATGACTTTTATTTTCAAAAAGGGAGGGGAGAGAGTTCCCTAATTCATCTCTTCCTGTAACATCATCAAAGATGACCACTACTTCGAGTTAAATCGCCTTAAATGATCTAAAATAGCATTTCTAGAGCGTCAATTTAAAAAAATTTCTGGGGAGCACCCGCGAATCCTCTCTCTTCTGAATATCACCAAGGGAAGTGATAAAACCCATCATACAATTTTCAAACGGAGGAAGAGGTGCAAAATTTTCACTTATCCCCAGGACGCTGCTGTGCCTCTGAGAGAGGAGGGGGAGGGCAATATGATTTTAATACAGTTCGGAAGTTCGGATATCTGAAGGGGTGGGGGGTGGGAGCGCGTTATCTCTAAGCTTGGGCTAGGGCGTATATAGATGTTAATCCGGCCCTGAAAACCAAAGATTCCCCCCCCCCCCAAAAAAAAGTGCTCTCTAATCTATTAGTTCACTTATGCATTAGAAAATGGGTACTGTAGGGAGCAGGGTTAGCAAGATTTTGGGTATTACGGTAAAAACTCTGGTTTTTACCGTCCTGTCCGAAAGTATCCAAAACTATATTTTTAGGAAAATTGTGTTTTGTGAAAAAACAGAATAAAATGTATCAAAGTAATGCTTTATATTGAACATTTATTCAATAAGAACATTCAACTTATTTGTGCTGCTGATTTTAATCTAGTTACATGGAAGTTGAATCCTTGATTACAATTTCAATTTGGATGCATAGCTTAATTTTATTTTTTATTTATTTATTTTTTTGAAAATAGTAATCAAATTTCCCTATGTTTATGCATGTGTGCAAATAAAAGCAGTATTGGCAAGGTTTTTACCATCCTGTTCAAAACCCTTGTGTCCGAAAGTTTCCAAAATATTTTTTGAGAAACTATATTTTGTGAGAAAATATCAAAAACAGAACAATGTCAAACTTATTTTTTTGACTATTTAATATATTTATTCAATGTGAACATTTGAGTATAAATATATATATACAGGTGTGTATCCCTCGTATAACACGGTTAATTCGTTCCATGTAATATCGAAACCGTGTTATGAGAGACTTTTTTGTAAATGGTTTTTTCCTCATTTTTTAACCTAAAGGGGTTTTTTTAACCCCCTTTAATCATGTACATATCATGAATCATGTCCATGTGTATCATGTTATATCAAAACAATGTTCTATGTTATATCGAAACCGTGTTATATAAGACCTTGATATAATGTAAATCAAGGAATGTCTACCGTGTTATATTGAAACCAAGTCATAAGATACAAACTTTATAATAGCTGAAATTTCGACTCAATAGAGCATAGAAACAAAAACTGGCAACCAGAACATACAAAGACCCACTGATTTAAAAATAAAGAGTTGTTATAAACAATAAAACTTAATTATTTTACATACTTCAAATAAAAATCTATGCACAACAAGAAAAAACTTAATCTGCTTTTCTTTCTGTACTAAGAACAAAACGCATTCAATAAGGGGGGAAAAATGAGCTTTTCCGTAGCAATAAAGTTCGTCTGAACAACAAAGAAAGAGAGATATACTCTGGAGTGTATGCAATAATTTTAGAAAGATCAACAACACTTACATACATTTAAACTATAGCTAAAATGATAACAGTGTACAGAAAATGTATGTAAATGCTAAAAAAAGAATCGCTCATTATTACAAATGGTTTACACCCATATGTGAGCAAATGGTGCAAACAGATTAATTTTTTTGAAGAAGACTGGTCCCGACACTCGATTACGGGGGTAATTCGTGTAGATCTAAAAATCAGGTTTCAGTGGCATGGAAAGTTTGATGTCATTGGAAAGATAGAAATAGGAATGGATAGAAAAAGTTTTTACTTGTTAAGTTGAAATGTGTGCATTTAACTACATTCAGTTAGATAATCATCAGTATTTTTTTTCAAATGTCTTGAATAAGCCCCCCGCAAATAATCATGTTTTCACTGCATATTAAACTTAAAACTTTACACATACCAGTTGTATTTTTTCATAATCCTGGGCAAACCCGCTCTAATTAAGCTATTGCATAAAACTTCTAAAAATGGAATTACTGCTGATGGCAGGAAGGGGGTGATGAGGTCCGGTGTGGGGGGGGGGCAAAAGAAACTGAACTAATGGCGCACTGCCAATCCTAGATGTATGGAGTGCTCTCCAGCTAGCTGGCTCAAGTAGAGACCTTCACTAAACAGCTGTGCAAGTAGCGTCAGTGTAGTTAATAACGTCCGATTGTAGTGTTGGATTTTTCAAATGTTATTGCTTTCTGCCAGCGAACTCATTATGGCAGACTCATAAGAACAAAGTGTAAGCTTGAAATTTTGCTTCCTGCTTTAAAAGTTGGCAATGGAATAGCTTACTAAATGCTTCAACAAGCTTTCAAGAACGATACTATGAGCCGCACACAAATTTTCGAGTGGTTTGAGTGGTTTAAAGGTGGTGAGATGAGTGTTGAAGATCATGCTTGTTCTGGGCGCCCTTCAATGTCTTGAATTGATGAACACATTGAAAAACTCCCCCAAAAAATCAGTGAGAATTATCGTTTTGCGATTGACTAAATTTTAGAAGAAGCAGGAGTGAGTTGGAGCTTGTGCAGGCGATCGGGTGAATGCTTCCTTGACCATGATAATGCTCCCGCACACTCAGTCTTCACTATTAACCGCTATTTGGCCTATCAGAGGTGGCCAGTTGTTTCTCACCCCCCCCCTCCCCGTATTTGACAGACCTAGCCCCTTGGGATTTTATTCTGGAGCGTTTTGATGATGTAGATGCTGTCAAAACTGCATCGAAAAGGGCACTGTTCGTGATCAAAGTTGAAGAGTTCCAGAGGTGCTTCGTATGTTACATCTAATGGCAAATACTTTCAAGACTAAAGCAATTTTGTAAACTGATAAATAAATATTTTAGAACAAAAAGCCGGTTTTATTTCGGTCCCCCCCCCCCCTCGTACACATGTGAACATAATTTTTTGGATTGAGTTAAAAGGAAACGCTATGAACAACCCTTGACAAATTGATATTTTTTATAAACTTAAGCAGCTCTGCATGAAATAGAGAAGGTTTAAATCAGTGTTAGAAATCAGTAAAAAATCTTAATGGTCCTCCGGACCAGTCAACATGCATATATACTGGTTCGCGGACAACATCAGTGGTCTGATTTAAACTCAACACTAAAACCAACAAATAAGCAATGAGTAAATAATTTTTCTACTGATGAGAATTTTTTAATGTACTTAGTATTTCAAAATGTAAAATCTTTTGCTTGGCAATAAAACGTTTGAATATCGTATTTTAAGCAGTGAAGCTTGCAGTTTGAAAACCCATTTCATAAGCAGCCTTTAAAATAGGCTACCAAAAGTTTGAGAATTTCATTTGACTATTTTTACTTAGTTTCAAGGCGTTATAAAACCCCACTTCTCTCTCCAGTATGAATATATTGAGTAAAATGTCGATGCATGATTTAAAATTATATCAAAAATAGCCTGCCTCGGTTGCTGGTCCCAAGGACCATTAATTCTTTTTTTTTGTGGTAGTCTGAGACAAGTTTCACTGGTCTGAGACCAGTGGACCAGCAGTAATTTTGAATGTTGTAATTAATAATTAGCTGATTTGATTATGTTCTGGTTGTGCTATGTCACACAAATGCCAGACTACACTTTACTGCTTGTTTGAGGGGAAAACATCAAAATTCTTGGCATAAATATGATCCCGAGTAGCATCAACTCATCGGCCGATCATCGGCCGATCATCGAAATCCGATCAAACTTTGATCGGTCGATGATCGGCCGATGATCGGATTCCGATGAGTTTTCATCGGAAATTGCTTCAATATGTCTCATCGGCAATAGTAGAATCCGATCATCGGTATCCGATGAATTTTGCTCCCTATACCGATGAGATTTGGAGCAATATACGAGCAGTGCTTTTCCGAGGCGATGAATTTTGGATGAAAATACGATGAGATTTGGAGCAATATACGAGCAGTACTGTTCCGAGGCGATGAATTTTGGATGAAAATACGATGAGATTTGGAGCAATATACGAGCAGTGCTGTTCCGAGGCGATGAATTTAGGATGAAAATACGATGAGAAGTAATAACAACCGCGATATGGGGACAAGCAGGAGGGAAAAAAATTAACAGTGGGAAGATGGGTCCGCCATCTTGGATGATCACGTGACACTTCCGCCATCTTTAGAACTTTCAGAAGGGGTATTTTCGGATGACGTCATGTGGGACAATTATTTAATATACTTTAATTTCTTTTAATAACTTGATTAGTTAATTTCTTATTTAACAACTTTTGATGAACGTGATTCATGAGCTCAATCTAAGTCGCTTTAGACGGGAAGCGAACCCTAGACCTCTGGAATACGAGATTCATATGCTAACCACTAGACAAGCAATGCTCTCTCCAAGGTGGAAAATAATGTATTAAATGGAAAATCATTTGTGGCGCCATCTATCGGGGGACAAGGCCATGACAGATTTCTGAACGGAAAGTGAGAATTTTATTCAGTGAATATACTTGTGGCGCCAGCTAGTGAAGAGTCGGAGTCGATCATTTTGCCCGCAAATCGAGTTGGAGTCGGTAATTTTGGGAGTCAAATTGAACAGAATGGAATTGTTTTGGAGATAGAGAGAAATCATTCAAGAGTCGGAGTCTCATTTTGTTCGCAATTCCAGTGAGGTGATCGGGGTTGGAATCGTGGAGTTAAAGTTGAATTGATTTTGCAGCAAATCGGAGTAAACCCTTCCAAAATCCAGGAGTCGGATTCGGAGTCAAAGTCTCAGTCATTTTTCCTCCGATTCTCAACCCTGAACGTTGATCCGTATAGCCTTACGTTTGATCAATAGTCGGATATCCGAATAAAAAAACTTATCCTATTTTAACAGTTGGGAGATTTCCAAAAATTTTAGATTGGGAAAACTTTTATCGGAAAATTTAAACGACCTACTTTTTTTAAGATGAAATGTAACTCGGCAAATTTTCATCGGAAAATTTGATCGTTACGATCTCTTTTTCCGATGAAATGTAGCTCGGCAAATTTTCATCGGAAAATTTGATTGTTAAGATCTGTTTTTCCGATAAAATGTAGCTCAGCAAATTTTCATCGGAAAATTTGATCGTTACGATCTCTTTTTCGGATAAAATTTCGCTCGGCAAATTTTCATCTGAAAATTTGATCGTTACGATCTCTTTTTCGGATGAAATTTCGCTCGGCAAATTTTCATCGGAAAATTTGATCGTTACGATCTCTTTTTCCGATGAAATGCAGCACGGCAAATTTTCATCGGAAAATTTGATCGTTACGATCTCTTTTTCGGATGAAATTTCGCTCGGCAAATTTTCATCGGAAAATTTGATCGTTACGATCTCTTTTTCCGATGAAATGCAGCTCGGCAAATTTTCCTCGGAAAATTTGATCGTTACGATCTCTTTTTCCGATGAAATGTAGCTAGGCAAATTTTCATCGGAAAATTTGATCGTTACGATCTCTTTTTCCGATGAAATGCAGCTCGGCAAATTTTCATCGGGAAATTTGATCGTAAGGATATAATTTTCCGATAAAAAACAGCTCATCGAAAACCGTTCTCGGATTCTGATCGCAACGATATCAGCGTGAAATACGCGATGAGTTTAGGAGGAGTCGATGATCGGCCGAGCAAAATCCGATGAGTTGATGCTACCTGGGATGCATATCATAAATATCTAGAATTTTGTTTTTTATTTAAATATCCTGATTTTTCAATGCTGAATATTTTGTACTAACTTGTATGACATGGAGCTTTAAATAAATGTCTTGTGCTTTTGTTTTAAGGATTTAGAAGCCATTCGAGCAAGAGTCAAAGAAATGGAAGATGAAGCTGAAAAAATTAAACGAATGCAAAATGAAGTAGAAAAGATGAATGCACCTACACCTGGTGAGTACAGGTTGAAACGAAATTCAATATATTTGTGCTTGATAAAATTTAAACGTTCCTGTTAAATTTTATAATTTATGTATAATGTAAACCAATTACTTGGTTGCACATATATGCTGTGGTGTAGTCTGGGGAACATACATGCTGTGACATAGTTTAAGGGCAACGCCCGTCCCCATACTTTTTAATTTTACAAACTCATCCCCACTTTTTTATATTTTAATAGAAGTGCCCCCCCCCCTTTTTGATTTTATACGGTTAGTACCAGTGCTCAAAGATAGTGGTTTTTAGTCGTATTTTGCAACTATAAATTTCGTTTTGATGACCGTGATAAATGACCCAGTTCTCATTTTGACTAAAGCTGCAGAATTGAAGTAAATGGCGGACTCCATTCCTGGATTTTGAAACGCAGAAAAATGTTAAATCCAGTTTTCAGAGTAGTTCTGTTTAAATGTTTTAAACTAGCAGTACCCGCACAGCAATGCCTGTGCTAAAAATTTAATGGAAGTCCGTTGAATAAAAAGAATTAACGCCCCCTCCCCCTCTGATGTGAAATTATCGTTTTTCTTTGTATAAAATGCGTACACACCTTTTTAAAAAAAAAAAAACTATTTAAGTTTCTTTGGAGTTTAAAACTTTTAATATTTTAAACTAGCTGTTTAAATATTTTAAACTAGCAGTACCCGCACAGCAATGCCTGTGCTAAAAATTTAATGGAAGTCCGTTGGATAAAAAGAATTAACACCCCCTCCTCCTCTGATGTGAAATTATCGTTTTTCTTTGTATAAAATGCGTACACACCTTTTCAAAAAAAAAAAAAAACTATTTAAGTTCCTTTGGAGTTTCAAACTTTTCGTCAAATCATTATGTCATCATCAATCATTGTTTATCGCCAGACTTGCCCAGCAACCACGCTATCGTAATCCATCCATCTAACAAAAAAAAAAAAAACATTCCGTGGAACATTCAAAAATCATCGTCAGAAAAAAAGAAGAAAATGTCGTACATTTCACTTGGATAAAAACAAATCAAAAGTTTCTTTTCTTTCAAAACAAATCGCCAAAACAATTAATTACATTAACGGTTGCCTTAAAACAATAATCCTAGACTGAACTGCTCAGCGCTTAACATGCCAAGCAACCATGTTACCGGAACCCAGCCCTTTTGCGAGTGAAGCGGATGTTTTTTTTTTTTGGCAATAATAAATGTTTCACCAAGCTAAAAAAAAAGGTATAAAATCACATTAACAGTAGCTTTCAAATCCTTATATATTAGGAGCTGCGTTGCCCGACTTTGCCCGGTCTACCTTGAGAACAAAAATTGTGTCAAGTGACATATATTCAACAATTAATTTAAAGAATAACTTAACAACTTAAAGAATAACTTAAATAAAAATAAGAAAATACCATGCAAAATTATCTTTCCAAACTGACGACAGATGTTAAAGTACTTTTAAGAAATTAAAATGCGAAAGATGGATTTTAAAAGCGTAACCATGGAAACATGAAAATAAAATGATTGACAACATGAATCAAAATGATGTATTTCGAAATTGATTTAAAAACGCTTGTAACTTTTTTTCCTTTGAATGTTTGAGACAAGAACTGCAAAAAACAAACAAGTAGATCCACATGCTCTCTATCAATGATCACGGTCTGTTGAGATGTACTTTTTTCGATGGCGGTTCGGATAATGTTTTAATCTGTTTCTCTCTCATTTTTTTCAATTTCTTCAAGTCTAAATCTGGGGAGCAACTCATTATTAAGGTGTCGTTTACTACACAATTTGGAAAACAGCTTCTTCTGGGGCGCTCTGACGTTGAGAAATTGGATATGTTAATATTGCTCTAGCACACAGTCGTTCTGGTGTATCCAAAGATAGTACAGATGTCGCAGAGCCATTCCAGTTCTGCAATAAAGTTTAACCTGTACACAATTCATTTAAATCACAGAAAAAGTGCACAGCTGAATTGTTCAATATGTTACAAATATGGATTTCTTTTGGGTTCTCCATTAGTTTCATTAGAACCTGTTCATTACACAAGCATTCTCACTAACTTGGCGAAAATTTTTTGATTCGCTAAAACCGTGAAGTTTTTTTCAGTGTACAACATTTCCCTTTTCAGATCTGTTGTAAATATATGGAAGCAGCTAGTGAAAAAATGGAAGCATTGTGGTTAATGTTTCCTTCAGGTGTATCCTTATTTTCCATTCTTTCTGCTTGAATGATTTTTCAATAAGTATATTCATTCGATAAAATTGCACTTAAAGTATACAGGGAGGCCCTTTTCATTTTAGATTTCCCGCTAAAGCTTTACGTTTGACATGATGAACCTGGACAGTTTCATTTTCTTTTGCAAAAAGAATGAGTGAACTTTCATGTTTTCTTTGTTTCTCTGCTCGCCCGACTTAGGATAATTGAGTCTCATTATAAATGCGTCTGATATCAAAAATATTATCTATTCATAATGAAACTTGGTAGGTTAATTTCCAGTAAAAAAACGCAATGCGGCCAAAAATTCAGCAATGTGAAAGGTTTGGTTATGTAGGGGAAGGAACATCTGGGTTACCTGCATAAGGCTGTCAACTATTAGCCAATTTTTTTCTTCCTCATAACAGCTGTGTTTCCGCAACACAGATAACTTATATAAACACACACTAGAGTCGTATTATATCATTCTTCGCCCCCTTTTTTGGAATGGGATCTTCCATATTGTCTTGAGAAGTGTTTTGTCTCTTTCTTCAAAAATCAAATTTTCTGATTAATTGTTTGTTAGGCCATTGTAAAAGAACTATTGAATCTACAGATATCGTTTTTGACTTAAAAGAAAGCCAATTAAATTTACTGCAACAATATATCTAGCTTTTTTCTTGATGAGTAGGAATTTATGTCAATATTTGGCTCGAAATGTGATGAAAGCATAATTTTTTAATTTTTCGTCAAAAGATGGCCAATTTTTGAAGTACGATATCTCCTAAACTATTGGTCATACAGAGCGCCACTTGTGCTTAAATTGTTCAAAATTTAATGTGCTTTAAAACTGGTATTTAGTACCAAAGTTGGATATTTCAGTAGTTAGAAAGGAAAAACTGAAAATTTCGCAGTTTTTTACGAATAACGCAGCGAGCACAGGTTTTTGAAAACTGCAAACTTAGATTTACACTCCCCTAACTGACTCAAACAACATACCAAAAAAAAAATCAGAACTACATTGTGCTTTGCGATTTTAGCCCCTTTTTTGTATAATATGACTGGACCACTGAGGCAAAGAAACATATTGTCGCCTAACAGCAACAGTAAGATAGCTAATCCCAGAAATAACACTAAGATGTCTTACTGTTGCTCTGAGGCAACAATATCAGAATATAATAAAATTTCACATGTTATTAGCCCATTTAGCACCTTTTTACTTTCTTCTATATCTAATATATAGAAGAAAGTATTGGATTCGTGCAAATTTTTGAATTTCGAAGGATTCGAACGTTTTGAGGTGTGCTGAGTCCATTTCGACTATTTTTGGAAAATGTCTGTCTGTCTGTGTGTGACCAGTTTTTTGTGGCCGCTCTACAGCAAAAACTACCGCATGAAATCGAACGAAATTTGGTACACATATGTGCCCCTATGTGAACTTGTGCCCATTGGTTTTTGGCGCGAATTCTTCCAAGGAGGGTGGAGCAATGGGACGTTTTTTGAGTTATGCGTGCTTGCTATTCCTCAGGAAGTAACTGGCGGAATCAAACAAAATTTGGTCCATATGTTGCCATTACAGGAACAGGTGCTGATTCAATTTTGATGTCAATAACTCAAACAGGGGTTGAGCTATAGAACGTTTTTTGTCATCAATTGTGACTTCTGTATCTCAAGAAATAATGAACGGAATCAAAGAAAAATTTATCGACAAGTAGCCCCTAGAGGGTATAAGTGCTGACTCTATTTTGGTGTCAATAGCTGAAAACGGGATGGCGCAATTGAACGTTCTTTTTTTTTTTATTGTGAGTTCCGTATCTCAAGGAGTAATGCTACCTTCTGGATGAAATTTAGAATAAATGTCAATCCATATGTAAACAGGCGTTGGTTCAATTTTGGCGCCAATTGCTCCATGGGGGGCTTTTTTTTATGTGAATAAAAATAACTTTATAAATACAACAATAAGAAAGATAAATTGTAATAGACTGTCGTCTGCATATTTCGCGTGATTTTAACTGTTGAAAAATAACCAGAAAATCGCGATGATTTAAAATTTTTAGCCGTTGCCATCTTGCGTTTGTTAACAAATAAAATATTTGTAATTAATTCAAGCAAGGATTTTAAAATAACTTTCAATTTTCTCTCTTTGCTTTGCTTTTGTAATAATTCAGACATTGGGATTATCGTCAAGTTTTTGCATGTGTAATTTTGTGTTTGTTGGGAATATTGCTTTCAGAAAAAAGAGAAAAATATAGAAGAAAGTTTCGTGATGGCCACAACATACTAGTTAATCCTGTGCCCCATAACATTTCAGAAAATAAATAAATAAATGACCCACCTTAGTGTGCATCTAGTAATTTTACCAATATTTCCTATGTAATTTTGTTCTTGAAAATTGTTTGGTATTTTGTACCAAATAAGTTAAATTATTTAATAGGTAAAACTCTTTCAGCGGGTGTGTTATCTTTAAGCTACGAGGAGAAGATGGAAGTTGATTCTCGGTCTATTTATGTAGGTAATGTAAGTATCATTTTTATAAATGATTAGTTGGAGTAATTTTTCCTAATATGGTTTCTTAGATGATTTCTAAACAGAATGTCTCTCTCTAAAAGAATCAAATTTAGTTACACATTTGGTAATTTATATTATAGTCAGAAGTATTTGATGAGTGGCAGAATATGTATTTTCAGAGATATCGCTAAGGTTGATTCAAGGCATTAAAGTACATTTTGACATTTTTAGAAGAGTGAAGTATTTGGAAACTGAGGACTGGTATTAAATATCAACTCTTTAAAAAAAACAACTTTTTAAGGATAAAATTGTATTTTAGGTAAATCCTTTTTAGCCGACATTTAAAATCCCCTCCCCTAATAAAGTATAACAAAAAGCATGCTTGAAAATTATAAACGGGGAAGGAAATTTGGAGACACACCAAATTTTAACCTTTTGAAAAATCTTTTTAATATAAAGTGAAAAATGCACTTATGATGATATAGATATATATCATTCCTATTTTTTTGAATAGGAAATGAATTATTTCTTGAATAATAGAGAGGAAAAAAGAGCCTCATTTAACCTAGTTTTGGCTTTTAAATGCAGGGCTCCCAAATAGTTCGTTTTCCCCGCCAAAGTCCGTTTTTAAGGTTGAAGTCCACTTTCGACCTCTTTTTAACATTTTGGTCCGTTTAGTTCGCTTTTATATTGTTTTTACTTAAAAATCAGATTTTAAAAGATTTCATTGCATTAAAAGATAGTGTGCTGATGTCTGTTACGCCCAAACACGTGGCCGCGGCCCCTTGTTTCTATTCAATCTCTCTTCCCCGTGTTATTTCTATTTCGCTTCAGATTACGTTATTACTTCTCCTTCAACCACTGCAGCATGGAAATCTAGCAAATGGAGAGGTTTGGGGGGAGGAGTTTTGATGTCTTCGTACGCCCTTGAAAAACCTCGGAAAATTGCTTGTCGTGGTTGAGATTTCAATCTTTTTGCATCTTGTAAATAATTTGATATTTTTGGTAATCAGAAGTTATTTCAACATACACCACCATAGATTAGCTTATTTTTTGTTTAATATTAATAGATAGTAAACTTTCTTATTTTTGGAACACGACAGCATTGCACTTACTCAAACTTCGCAAAAAATTGCTTCTTGTGTTTGAGATTTCAATCTTTTTGCATCTTGTAAATATTTTAATATTTTGAGCAATCGAATGTTATTTTCACATTTGCTATCTTAGACCAGCATATTTTATGTTTAATTTACTAAATAATATATAAATAAATACATTTTTGGAAAACATGCCAACAGTGATTGTACTTCACGAAAATTTGATTCTCGTGTTCGAGATTTTAATCATTTTGCATCTTGGAATTATTTTAATTTTTTTTGGAAACTGGAAGCTATTTTGACAGGTGCTACCTCAGATTATATTATTTAATTTTATTTTTAAAAAAACTAAAAACTAAATTTCTTTTGTATTTCTTTGTATCCTCATTTGTTATTGGAAATACTCCTAATGAGTATTTTCAATTTGAAAATATCGATAGCTCTATGAATCTGAACTTGTACATTAATTGATTACATTAAGTTATTTGGTAAATCAGGCTCAAATTTACGTTCAGTGTATCACTTAAGCAGCATTTGCATATTTTTGGATGTGGCGACTTAAATAAAATATTTTCTTTCTTAGTAATTTTTATCTATACTTGAAGACAGTTACAATACCTTGGTGGAGAACAACTGATACATACATATGAAGAAATGATTTGGATGCTCATCATACTAATAAATGATTTGCAAACCTCTGGCATTTTTGAGCTTAGGCAGTAGTATATGCAAAAATTATCTCCTGGGTTGGGTGTTTGGTCATCAACATCATATGTATATAAACTACCATATTAGGATTGGAAATATGTGTATCAAACAAGAGCTCCGGGGGGGGGTACTCCCTCATGGGGGGGCCTCTAAGCTATATCTTCTTGTTTTGCAGTACCTAATATCACATTGAATTCTATTTAAACTGGTTACGTGAAAATTTTTGTAAATGACTATGTACTAAAATGTTTACTTTAAAAGGTCTTAACTAGGTATGCACTGATTCATCGGTCACTTAACTGATTATTTATAATCAGCCAGTTTTCAGTTGTTCATTAGTAGAAAATTTACTTTTCAGTTAAAATTACTCTGCAAGATTGTTACTTACATGCTTGCTTGTCACTCCCCACCCCCATACAAATGTTTGTAAATAGTATAACTCAATGGATAAAAAGTTCAGGTGTACAGAAGGTGATAAGGAATTGTATCATTAAAAATCATTATTATGGTTAATTAATGAATTTCCTTCACGGATTTAGCAGCAGGTAGCTAATTTGTCATTTGGTGCTTCCTTGGGTTTAACTATGAATGGTCCTCCCAAGGTCCTCTTTTTAATCCTAACTGGCCCTCTTTAGTCCCCTTTTTGATTGAAAGTGGTCCGCTTTTACTCTTTTCTATATCTAAAATGTGTTGGGAGCCCTGTTAAATGTCGCAGAATTGTTCTTACTCAAGTTCTGTGACTGACAGAAAAGTTAATTTCTTTTATTCTTTGACTGATATGAAAGTTATCTTCTGTTCCAAGGCTGAAACTAAAATGAAATTTTTTGTAACTTGAGATTGATGCAAACAGATTATTTATCTGCTCCAAAATCTAATGCAAACAGAAAGTATCCTGTTAAAGTTTAGTTGTTGACTTTCCTATAAAAATGATCCATAAAATCCTGCTGTTAGCGTGGTTATCCTACATTTGTAAGTTTAGTTCTATGAAATAAACATTGAATGATAGTAAAAAAATTCTTTTAATTAAAGTAAGTTTAAAGATGACTGTTTAAATTTATTGTATAGTATAAACCACAATGATGTATAGATGTTATGTTTTTCTAGGTTGATTACGGTGCCACAGCAGAAGAACTGGAGCAGCATTTTCATGGCTGTGGTTCTATTAATAGGGTCACAATACAATGTGATAAATACAGTGGGCATCCGAAAGGGTAAATATATATTTGTGCACACATTTATGTACATTAGCTAGCTGCATAGCATTAGCATAGCTGCTAGCATTAGCTAGCTTAGCTGTATTTTAGCTACAATATATAAATATTGTAGCTAAAATATCTTGCATTGCCAAGGTCAATAATAATTACTGTGCAAAACGATAGAAAATTTCATTTGTTTTCATTCTGAGTTGAAAAAACTGAAAACATATCACACTCACCTGGTTAAAAACAACAGTTCCTTCTACCCACAACATCAAAACAGCAATAAGTAGTGCTGTTTTGATGTAGTAGTATAATGACTTCAAGTAGTATAATGACTAAAAGAGTAGTATTAATTTAGAAACAAAAGCACAACATTTAAGCATGTACAAATCTAAAAATAAAATATAAAATTAAAGCTCATTTGTTTACAAAGCTTTTTTTTTTTGAACGTCGCATCCAACCTTCCCAATGTGTTCATTGAAATACAATCTGGTTAAAAATTAGGTATCTGTTATTCATCCTTACTTGTGTTAAGTTATTTTGGGAAACTTCAATTAGTGTGTGCTCTTGGTAAAATCTAAAATGTGACTAAATTTATGGCAGTCGTTTTGGTCTACCTTAGACAGGGCCGGATTTAGGGGAGGGCAGGCAGGGCTACTGCCCGGGGCCTCCACAACAAAGGGGCCCCCACAATGAAATTTTTACAAAATATCCTAACTTTTACGGGTCGAAAATACCAGATATATATATATATATATATATATATATATATATATATATATATATATATATATATATATCGAAATATTCGGATATATATCAAAGTATCGGATATTTTCGAAAATATGATGATCTTTCCGAGCACTGATTAGGGGCAGGGTTGGCAAAAAACCCGGGTTTTTTTTTAAAAAGCCCATGGACCCAGGGTTTTATTTGGGTTTTTTTAAATAAAACCCAAAAAAAACCCAACTAAAGTTGGGTTTTTTTAAAAGAAATGTGGGTTTTTTTTGTCTTTTTTTAGGGAAAATGTGGGGTACTTGTAGCATATTGTAGCGTAAGTACATGGACAAAGTGCAAAAATTGTCTTCGGGTAAAAAAAGCTGGAAAACTAGTTAAAATTCAGCGTTTTCTGAAGAAAAGTATCAAAGACAAAAAACCCAAGAATGGTGAAGTTTCAGATTTTTTAATTTTCATTATTACCAACAGTTAAGGCAAAGTTATTTCTCGAGTGATAAAATCTATTGTTTGTTTTAATTACTACATTTTTTTTTTTGCATTTTTCTTTATTGTATTTCATTTTGTTATGCCAAACTACAGTAGACCCTCAAGTGGTTTAAATCCCTTTTTACTGAATTCCAGCTTAATCAAGACATTTCTTTGAATTTTATGTTGCCTGTTTTTTCTGTTTCTGTGTACAGAGTAAGAAATATTAAACTTTTTCGTAAGATAATGAAAATACTGTACCTGTTCTGTTTTCTGTCGACCGTTTGAAAAATCTGTTTATTTCTAAAAAATATACCTTGTGTTTATTCGAGATTTGAGACATGTTGGTTTGCAGAAAATAATTCACATGAAAGCCTTTTAACTAGATTAGTTTCATCTGTACAATCTACAAATATTGAGAAAATCAGACATGACAGGACTTGGTCAATATAATTTGAGTTATTTATTAACCAGTTAAAGAAAAAAGTTAAATACATTTATTTAAAATCTTTGAAGTATTTTTTTAATGCCCTTAAGAGTTAAGAAATACTATTAAAGTTCAAAATTCATTTTTTACATTCATTGTCTGTGGTGAAGAACAAATAAAAAAGAAGTTTAAATTGTGAAAGAATTTAAATTAGTTAATTTTTTAAAAAACTTCTCAGAAAATTTTAAAAAACCCAAAAGTGGGTTAAATAATGGGTTTTTTTAAATGGTTTTTTTCAAAAAAACCCATTGGGTCCAACCCAATTGGGTCTAATTCGGCCAACCCTGATTAGGGGCCTCCGCACTTCCAAATCCGGCCCTGACCTTAGATCAGCGGTTCCCAATCTTTTTCCCCTTTGCAATCCCTTCCTAACTCCGCGAACCCCTTGAGTAACTGGGTAATAAGTAACAAGCAAAAAAAAAAAAAAAAAATGCACGTGCATACAAACACACACACACACATAAATGGAAAATAAAATTTGGGAGTTTTTTTTTTTTCGAGTTTGATACTGCTTCATAGTTTATAAAAAGAATGAAAACATAATTGCAAAACATAGAATTATAAATAATTAATGGGATATTTGTGGAACAAAGAGGCTCAAAACTTGGCTGGAATTTTTCTGACAAGGATACATTTATCTCTATCACTAAATCAGAAGTCAATTAAAGAATGATCTTTAAAATACCTTTCAGGGAACTGTCTCAAATTAACTAAATGAACTTTTTTCTTCCAGTAAAATGAGAAAGATCTCTAGGTTTAAGTCTTGAAAAGGACTACGAGCCTAGCTGTTTGAGAAGGATATACTGTGCACATTAATAATTTGATTGCTGAAAAATTTTCTTGTAATTATGCTACAAGTGAGAAGTAAAATGCGTAGATTAAAAAATAATAGAAGTGTCTATTTTTCAATATAAGCATTTACTCTAATTTTTACACCAAAAGGTAATTTTTAGCGAAACAAATATTTTACGCTCACATACTACAAAAGATATTTTCAATAAAAATTTCATAAATTCCTTATTTACGTATAGTGCAGACAGGGGTTCGTACGCTCCTTCAAAACTCTTCCAATACTCCTTCATTAAGGAAATTTTTTCGAAGGGCCCTTCAAACTCCTTCATTTTGGTTTTAACTCCTTCAAAACTCCTTCTTTTTTTGTTCAACACTACATAATCTTCCTCTATGACAGTAACTTAAAATACTTCGATCGACAACTTAACTTTGTCACAAAGGCGAAGGTATAAAAGCGATTTTAGTGTAGTAATTTCGTACATTTATTTTTTTTCATCAAGATGTGATTAACAAATTGGTCATAGAAGTCCTAAAAGTTGAAGGTGAGAATATTATTAGATGGCTAAGGCATTTCGTAAGTGAAGTAAAATATGCTTAAGTGGTGCTTGGTTATTTTTTCAAGTTTTATGATTATTGCTTTTCTCCCCACCACACTCGCAGCAACAAAAGTCAGTTTGTCTAATTATTATTTAAATACTATTTAAAAACACATAAGCAGATGTACTATATTAAGTGATTCTATTAAAAAAACAATTGTTTAGCAAATCACAGTTATGATATTGTAAAATGGGGGGGGGGTTTCGTGAAATTGTGACAAGGCGAAGAGAGTGGGTGACACAAAGTGACATCAGACAGTTACTATAACAAAATATTTATAAAAAAAATTACATGCGACAAGAAGAAGAGAAAGATGAAGTGTGGCATTTTGTGACGAAGGGGGAAGGGGGTCAAAGTCAAACATGCTGAAAAAAAAAGTGCAACATCATTTAAGGACAGCCCTTTAGTACTCCTTCAAAATCTCATTTTACTCCTTCAAAACTCCTTCATTTTATTTCTGAAATTAAGTACGAACCCTGTAAGATTAAGTTGCGTGGTTAAATTCCATTGATTGTTTTTTTTTTTACTGTGGAAACCTCGCACTGCCAAACTTTCACCCACGAAAATTTTCTGAATTAATTAATTTTTCATACTTTAGGTTGCTAGCCATTCTTTCTCTTTTTCGACAATGAAGCTCAAAGTAAATTGTAGTCTGTAGTGTGAAAATTATGGCAAAGCAACAAACAACAGCGTGATCTCACTTCTACGCATTTTTGACTCACAACAATAGAAGAGCGATAGCTCTTCGTCAGACTCAAATGGTAAAGGAACTAAACATCAAAATATTTGAGAAGCTTGCATATGCTCCATGTAATGTTTTCATCAAGCAATGTTTTCAGCTAAGAATAGTATAGAATGTGTGGGAGACAAATGAATAAAGAGGAAGCAAAATTTGCTTGAAACTACTTGAACATGAGACTTCATCAGAAACAGGCATGTTAAAACTCCGCAATTACAATATTTTTTTTTTGGCAAACCTCCGGTTGTGAACCACTGCCTTAGATAATGCTCCCCATCCCAACATTGAGAAAAGGGTAATTCCATGAAAAAGTGAATATGAGGGTTGAAATTTAAAAATTGTTTTATTGCTACAAGTAATACATCAAATTAAAGGTAATAATATGAGGTTTGTGAAATTATGAAGTCAATTTTCATAAAAGTTTTATTTATATTACTTTTTTAAGCCTAAAATTATCGTAATGTACAAAAAAATATCATATAGGAAAATGGGGCTATTTTCATTTGCCCAAGATTTAATCCTGTAATGATAAATACTGTTGGCCCCGCTTAATCAGGTAACGCATAAATGGATACCCTGCGTATACAAATAAAAACTCTGGGAACCGAATATTTCCCCATAGATACAATGTTAAAGATCCTCGCTTAATCAAATAATTTCCCCGGATAATCGAATAATATTGATCAGCTATCGCAAATTGTTTTACTCAGAAAAATTTTGAATACATTAGAAATAAATCAATTGTTGACGTAAAAATATAAAGTAATATTTTTCGCTGACAACAGGCGAAAAAACAACATTATATCCCATCAAAACATTTCCAATATTCTACCAAATTTCTTTCCTCTTTGTCATTAAATACAGACATGTGATTTTTCAGTATTTTTACTGAATTCAGTATTTTTTGAGAGAGCAAAATACTGTATGTAGAAAAAGAAGGGTCATTGGAAGTTAAATTCAAAATGTTCCAGTTAATTTCATGCATCCAATTAAAGTAGTGTGCTATATAGATACTAAAATGCATGGGAGAGCTTTCAGTTGTAATAAAATATACTAACAGTGTTGTGTTAGTTTATGCAGCCAAGCAATTTCAGTATTTTTCCTCCTGTTTGGGTCACATGTCTGTAAATAACGCAGTCAGCAATTAAATTAAATAACACAAAGAAACACATTTTAGACAATAATAAATTGATAAATATTAAATGTAAAACACCATAAACGAGGAGGGGAAAAGGGGAGTGAAAAAAGTGTTCCCAAAACACCTTGAGTGAGCAATCCAGTATTACGGAATTTTTTACAAAAGAATACAGAAAAAAAAGGTACCTAAACAGTTTTCATAGCTCAATTTGTAAGTTACTTTTTGTAATTCTCATATGTACTTGTAATATACATGCTAATTATTAAATTATTTTATTGTTTGTTAAATTTATTTCAAAAAATTTTGCCAGTAACATTTGTTATTTCCTTTTTATGGCTATTGATTTATTATTATGTTTTAAGACAAATATTGTCAATTTAGAAAGGTAAAGAAAATTTCCCCACTTAATCGAATAAAATTTCTTGGAACCAACGATATTCTATTCAGGGTTGGCAAGTTTTTGCCGGGGGCGGAAAAAACCATGAAAAAAACCACGGTTTTTACCGCCCGGCAAAAATAGGCTTTTGCCAGTTTTTGCCAAAGTGGCAAAAATAGATGCTGTGTTAACAACTTACGGACAGTTTTTTCCCCTTTTATATAAAAGTAAAAGCATGTAAAGATTTTGATAAAATTTTAATTTAATTATTTTTATAGTTTAAACTTACTTTTAAAGTTATGGAGCATTTTCATTTCTAAATTTTTAAACATTAACATAAAATTTCAGTTTGTAGCATCTAAGACAAATAATTAACTTATAATGAAAATGTAATTAGCTTGTTTATTATAGCATTTTTTACAGAATACTAAATATCTATATAAAGTATACTTAATCAAGATAAAACTATAAAATAAAAGTAATTAAAAAGCAAAATACACATTTCTTTAGATTGAAATATCACTTAAATCATCATATCATAGTCTATACCATCTTCATCAAAACCTATTTGTTGTTTAAGTATGGCATAGCAATAAACTAGTTTCGCGAGAGAAGCAACTGACAAAGGGTTTCGTATTTTTGATTGTATAAAAGAAAAATTTGAGAAATATCTCTCTATTGCAGCAGAACTTGCAGGACACATTTGAAGAGTTGCGACTAGTGTGCAGAAATCTTTAGGTACTGCATGTAAATGCATTATTTCTTTAGTGAGGGAAAGTTAATATTTTTCTATATTCAAGTAAATATTCTGTTAATAGTTAAACAGCTTAAAAATCTTAGTGGGATAAAGAAAAAAGTGATTAATTAAATGTATATATATATATATAATTAGAATGCAATCTTTTTATTAATTTACTAAGCTTAACCCTTTCAGACATGGCGTCCGGTATACCGGACATGAGCTTTAAACAGCTGCTAATCATTTATTAATTGAATAAGTTACTTGATTTTTTCGTAGTTGACTCTTCACAGTCTGATTATTATTATCTGTACAAGAATGTTTCATTTTGGATTGACAACATAAAGAAATAGGGGTTAAGAGAATGGGATTTGCTTATTTTTCCAACCACGGATTCTTGTCGGAAAAGCGAGTGTTTTTTTATGACTTAAAAAATATATATATAATCTTATATTAATCATTTCAAATGCTTACATTATGTCTTATTATTGTTTAGAGAATATTTTAAAAACATGTTTGTTTGATGTCTCTCATCGTTTTATAATCTGAAATATGTATTTCTATAACATATGTCCAAATTATTGGATGTGTCTTAACTCTTTTAATTCCTCACCTATAAACTTGAAATTTTGTCTATAAGATACTCTTTACCATAGTACACTGTCTACCAAATAAAAACACTTTTGGATAAGTATTTTAAAATTCTGTCTGAAAGGGTTAAGTAAACCATTCTTTGTTTTAGCATTGAAGGAATTGGCTCATTCTGAAAAAATTATTTTAGCAAACATTTAAAATCTTAAGTTTTGCAATCCCAACATTTCTTTTTTATTTATTTTTCACCTTATAAATTAGAAGTAACATGGAGAGACATAATTAAAATATTAAAGTGCATTATTTATATTATATTGTCACTATTTCTTGATTAACAATACAATGCTACTTTATTTGCAATTAGGTTTTTGCCGTTTTTTCCATTTTTGCCGTTTTTTTTCCATTTTTGCCATGGTTTTTTCCACTGTCCCGGCAAAAATACCTTTTTGCCGGTAAAAAACCCAACCCTGATTCTATTAAGCGGGGCCGACAGTAGTAATCATTACTGTTTAAAGCAGCAGCATTTTTACTGTACATGTATACATTACCATTTGTGACATCTGTCTATTTTTTGGAACACTTAGTTTTCCACAACAAAATATTTTATGTAATTTTTAATATAGATAAAAGTGATAAGGTCTTGCTGTCGCAAAAGATGCTTAAGTTACCATAGCAAATGCATTCTTCCTTGGAAAAACATGAAGCTTCTCAAAGTTCTAATCTTTACAGATCTGAATAAGAGTACTATTTTTAAGTTTGATAAAATTTTTATACTGTGGGAAAATTTTGGTGTGGCAGGCATGACAGAATTTTGGGCCGGTTTGATAAAATTGTTGTTGTGGGTGTGGCAACATTTTAAATGGTTTTAAAAACTTTTTGAATGAAATAGGAGATTGAACCATTTTATTTCTTATCAAATTTGCAGTGTAAGTTAAAAAAAAAAACTTAAAATCCTATAATATGACATATTTTAATTATTTCAGTAATTTTCTCAGTTATTAATTGAGTTACTTTTATTGAACAATTTCAAAGGAGTAAAATAGCTTTAAATACAACTACAAATGTGACGACCAGCAACAGGCTCTGGGCCCAGCTAAGGCTGGTCCTAGTCAATTAATTAGTCCCCAATGAATATCAATGGCCCTCTTAAAGCTATCCACTCCCTTGCTCATTACCGCCTCTTCTGGTAAGCTATTCCAAGTGCCCACGACCCTGCTAAAGTAGTAGTTTTTCCTGATTTCCAAGTTAGCCTGAGATTTAAATAGTTTAAAACAATGACCCCTTGTCCTGCTTTCCCCACAAAAAATTAATCCATTTACATCTTTCATATTGATAAATTTAAATAACTGAATCATGTCCCCTCTGACTCTCCTTTGCTCCAGGCTATACATGTTAAGTCTATTAAGTCTGGTATCATAATCTAAATCTGAGAGTCCCCTTACTAATTTAGTTACCCTTCTTGAACCCTTTCCAATACAAAAATATCTTTCTTCAGATAAGGCGACCAAAACTGAACAGCATACTCTAAATGAGGTCTTACTAAACTCCTATATAAAGGCAGAAGAACTTTCTTAGATTTGTTTGAAATAGATCTATTGATAAACCCAAGCATTTTGAAGCAATACCAAAGCATTTTACCGAACCGAAGCGGTATACCGAAGCATTATTTGATAAACCGAAGCATTTTAAAGAAGTAAATAATGAGCTGCATTTCCATAACTACACTGTTTTGTGAAAATGCCCCTGTCAAATTGTTTCCAAGTGATAAAAGTATTATTCTAAACACTTAAGTTATACAACACATCAACTTTGCCCAGAATCACGGCA
The DNA here is from genome assembly GCF_026930045.1 of Uloborus diversus. Lineage (NCBI taxonomy): Eukaryota > Metazoa > Arthropoda > Arachnida > Araneae > Uloboridae > Uloborus > Uloborus diversus. The sequence goes on along the minus strand of NC_072734.1, from coordinate 137,835,976 downwards.
CAGGTTCTCAAGATAAAAGTCTCAATCAATCACTGTATTTACAAGTTGTGCAAGGTTAAAAGATGATGCATTTTGCTCCCTTATGGTAGTAACTACTGCATAACTGATCTGATTTTTTTTTTTTTTTTTTTTTTTCAACTATGAAAAGTGAAAAGATGTTCTGATTGTTCTAGAGCTCAATTTAAAAACATGAAAAAAAAAGAAAAAAAAAATCAAGCTAGTGCTTGTTTCCAATGGCAGGAGACTTTTAACTGACATGTTACTAAAAATTTTTCATTTTGTATAGTAAAGGACGGTAGTCCTATGGGGGGGGGGGGGGCAATGTTGACTAAAATAGGTCAACTAATAGGTTGATCTAAGTCATAACAAACTGCTTTTCATTTATTTAACTGTGCAGTGAAGATGACGAAGATTAAACTGCACATCAAAGAAAATACTGTAGTCCGAGTGAATTAATGAACATATGAAGTCCATGAAAAGGACAAAGGGATATGTTAGTGTAAATGACTCCCCAAATAGTGTCCGTATGAGAGAGGTTTCTAGTACATTAAGCTTTATGTCTTACTATCAAGGAATTATAAACTGTCTGCATAAGACGGATGTCCATTAACAAAAGCTTTACTGTGTGTGTGTTATATATATGACTGGGGGATGTTAAATATGCTCATGGTCAGTAAGTCCTCCAAGTGAAACCATACCTCTAGGGGTGCTGGACCAAGGATTGCTCAGTTTCATTTTCTCACAAGGTCTCACTCAGCTTATCTGGTCTGGATCAAAAAATCAGAGCTGTCTTCCGGGTCCCTTCCAACTGGTTAAACTGGCAGCATGGGTGCAAGACCTTCCGTCTCAGGACGGATTTCCGTCTTGGACAAAATTTCCGAGACGGAGGTCGGGACGGAAAGAAATTCACTGACTTTCTTTAAGTTTTTACTTAAAAAAGAAAAATTGAGTGTTTGAAAAATATGCTTTAATATATTACTGGACCGTTCATAACCACGAATTTACATCGACCTTCTCTCGGTTTTCCGCCATGGGCTTGTTTTGTTTGCAACGTGCTTTTGGAGGAGTGACTTTTCGACTCGCGCCGTTTGTCTTTTTTTAGGTATAGCTGTGTTATTTCAAACTCACTGCATTGCAGACCGAGGAGTTGCTCGCTATTCTTCCTGATTTTTCGAAATAATCGGCTCTAATTGAAAACTTAATGCTATTTTCGATCATCCTTTCGTTTTTTTTTTTCATTTGCGGGTGTTTTTTTTTTTTTTTTTTGCAAACTTTACACGCATTTATGAAAGCTATACGTACGCTCTTAAAATGTCTTAAGAGTTGAATCTGAATCACCGATTGCGAGTGATTGCTGACTAGAGGAAATGTTTTCGCCACAGCAAAGGGGGTCCGCATACCAGGTAAAACGGAAACTCGGGGATTTTTTATACTTTAATGAAATTGGGAATTTTGGAAATAATCGAGGAAAAATTTCAAGCTGGTTGGAAACACCGATGGGCAACCGTTCCTGCATTTTTGACAAAGACTTGAGGAATCACTAAATTCCAATGTCATTGAATCTAATACTCGCTAGAATAGAAATATGGGGAGGGGGAGAGAATGGAAAGGAAAAAAATAATGGTAGCAGGAGTTTGCGAAAAAAACGCTGCTCTTGCAAAGAGGGTAAGTCCGCAAATTGACCCACGATACTGAGGTCTTAAAACGTTTATATTTTGGACAATCTGAGAGGGGGGGGGGGAGTACTCAAGGACTCCAGCATAAAATATCGAAAATGAATTGAAAACCATTTTTGAAGCTAGGAGTGGTTCGATATTTCTCCTCTGCAAAACTCTTAAAAATTTAAAAGTCAAAAAGTTTTAGGCTCTCTTTAATGATGTAAAAGTGGGGAGGGGGAAGTTTAAAAAAAAAAAAAATCAAACTGCAGTCATAAAAACACTAATTTAGGCAATCTTTGGTGAATTTATGATATATGGTTTTGGTGTTCTAACATGAAAATGTTTTGTAGCTGATGTATTAAAACTATTTGAGGCTATACTTAAATGACTTAAGTGAAAGGGCATTCTGGACCCTCTCCCGGAAAGTCTTTGTAATTGAAGTCTTAGAATTTTTAGGCTGTCTTTGGCAATGTCAAGTGGGAGGGAGGGGGGTCTCTTTAGGCGAAATTCCGAAACTGGAGTCTTAAAAGCGCAACTTTAGACCGTCTTTGGGTTCGGGGTTCCCCTTCCCCAAAAAATATTCAAAGCTGAAGAATTCGAAACTCAGCTTTAGGTAATCTTAGGAAGACTGAAGAAGAGGGAATTCGAAGCCTTTATCTCAATAAATTTATAATTTAAATTCTTAAATCTTCGGTGATGATAAGTGGAAACCGCAAATTGAAGTCAAATTTAGTGAACTTAGGGGAAGGAGTTCGGGGGGGGGGGGGGGGTCTCTCTCCCCGGAAATTTCTCCGTGCTGAAGTATTGAAATGTTATTTTGGCTATTTTTGAGTGAGTTAAGAGTTAGGGAATTCAGGGGCCTTTCTCGAAACATTTTCGAAATTGAGATCTTAAAACTTTGGGTTGTCTATGGCGATGTGTGGAGGGGAGTTGCTCTCTCAATAGAAAAATTAATCTTAAACAAAAACTTACACTGCGTTTAGTAAACACAATGGAAGGGGGGGGAGGTATTCCGCACCCCAGCCCGAAATATTTCCATTTCTGAAATTTTAAGAGCTTTGTTTTGGGCTATGTTTGGATGACTTAAGGGGAAGGGTATTGGAAGATTCTTTCAAAAAGTTTCCGAAATCAAAGTATTAAAATTTTTTAGGCGGTCATAAGTCATGTTTATAGGTAAAGGGGGTACTATTCCTACAAAAAAAGGGGGGGGGGGGACTGAAGCCTTAAAAATTGAAATTTAGGACATTTGTAGTGAACTCAGAGCAAAAATATTTTGATGCTGAAATATTTAAAGCGCCACTTTAGGCTATATTTGAGTGCCTTAAGAGGGATGCGATTCGGGACCCTGCCTGGGGTTAGGATTCAGTTCCCCTATTACTTTTTTTTAATTAATGAATATTGGAAAGGGTACCTTGTTCAAAAAATATATCTACTTCACTGAACCTTTTCTTATTGCTAATTTCACCACCTGCTATCTTATAAAAGAATTCTTTTTCAAATGAAGACTGTGGGGGGAATGGTGCCAGTTCATTATCATTAGTCGGCCATACCCTTCCCACACCTTTCCTTCTTTTGTGCTTTTTTGGCGCTACCTTGGGTAGACTTTCCGATCAGAACTGATTTATGTTGCAAAAGTGAAAATCTTATGTCCTAAGCGATTTTATTGCTATAATAAAAAAAAATTTAAGATCGATAAAAAACTAATGGTGGGGAGCTGCGAACGCTTTTACCCCTAACATTATCCAACATCGTCCAAAATTGTGTTTTTTGAACTTCAATTTCGAAATATTGCTGAAGGAGGGTGCCTGAACTCCATCCCTTCAATAGTGCATTCAAAAGAGAGTACAAACGTTATGAAAGATGGAGTACAATTTCGTTTTTAAAGCTTCAATTTCGGGGAGAGCCCAGAGCACCCCCCCCCCCTCTATCTCTAATATTTTTTGAAGGTTGCCCAATATTGTGACTTTCGGACTATCAGTTTGAAATAATTGATATAAGAGTCCCTGAACCATTCCTTTCCCGGAACTTTATCAAAATGGCCTACCATAGTGTTTTTTGGACTCAAATTTGGAAAAATGTTAGGGGGAGAGCCCCCAGACCCCCCCCCCTTATTGCCGGATATTATGTTTTTTGGAATTACGATGCCAAAACGCATAATATTACAATTTAAAGGATTAAATTTTAAATCAAACACAGATTCCAAAACTGGCATTTTTAAAATCTACAACATTTATACACAAATTTTTCCTTAAGCCCGCATGCAGGTGGGGGAGGGGGGACTGAAAATATTTTCCGTCTTGAACACATCACCATACTTGCACCCATGACTGGCAGGTATGGGGTACCCTGGAGTGAAAAGTGTGTGTGTATGTATGATTTGTATTATTCCATTGATTTGTTGCTGTTCAGCTACTGCTTTCGTGGAAAAAAGAACTATTTTCAAATAAAATCCTTAACAACTTAAAATTCCTATATTATTGTTGTTCTTGTACTGAAAAATGTAAGAATTCACCCCGATAAATATATATTAAGGGTGCCCAACCATTTTCAGAGAAAATCCACTCGCATTACAGGCGCCCTAGTGAAGGGCCGCCTGCCCCAATATTTTGCTGATGTTTATTAATGAAAAATTTATATGTCTAATTGAAATATTTAGTTTCTTTTTTACTTCCTTTTACAAAAAAGTAAGCATTGTATTTGCAAAAAAATTTTCACTCAAAAATCAACCTTAATTTCCATTTTGCTCCCCCCCCCCCCCAATAAATGTGGAGGTTTTTTTTTTTCGACTTGACCACATGTGGATAAGTGCCTAAGAACGTATAGACACGCAAAATATCCATTTTGACGATTCCTGAGTGAATTACAACAAGTTTTCTAGTGATGTCTGTATGTACGTATGTATCTGTGTACGTGCATATGTGCGTATGTATGTCGCATAACTCAAGAACGGCATGTCCTAGAAAGTTGAAATTTGGTACATAGTGTGGTCCTAGTGGGGTCTAGGTGTGCAACTCCCTGTTTGGTTGCATTCGGGTGTTTCTGAAGGGGTCTTTTGCCCCTTTTTGGGGGGAAATCATTGTTAATTTCGATGTAAACTCAATTTGTCGGACACTTGGTGATATTTCTCCAGTCTTTTGGTCGCCAACCTGGAGCCAAATTTGGCGTTTTTTTTTTTTGAAAATCTGTTTCAATTTAGCCATTGTTGATGATATTTAGAGAGTAAACTATTGAATCACATTAAAATTGCTAGTAATGGGGAAATGACATTAAATTGGATTAAAAGGAAGTCATATGATGCACACATCCAGCTCATTTAAATGGCTTTGTTAGAAATGAAAAGAAAACTTTACTGAAACCCAAAAGTGCAAAAATATTGCATACACATAATTTTGAGTAAAAAGTCCTTTTTCAATGTAAAAAGACTTTGAACTTCTCATGCTAAAGTCTTTCTTGTGATTGCTGCTTAGCAATTAAAGGCTCATAACTTTACATGCATTAAAAAAGGAGTAGTGTGTGTTAAATAAGTAGGTCAGTCAGAAAGTTAGTTGCACTTCTTTATAAATATGTTCCAACTAAGACAATTTTGATGAAACTCTGTGGCAGCACTTTAGACATGCACCTTTATTGTGTGACTTAATGGCTTCCCCAAGGCAAGTCTCGATAGCTGCAAGTAACGTCCAAATTGGAAATATGAAACCTTTCATTTCCTGACTTTTATGTTTTTGGTCCCTAGAAACAAGAACTTTCAAAGCGACGATGCCATTCAGATGACGCAGTGAAAGTGCTGCAACCAAACAATGGTAATTGGACATTGGACAGGATTTCTTCTCATAAGGCATCGAAAAACTTGTACCAGGCCTTGATAAATGCTTAAATAACAGGGTGGTTACGTTGAGAAGTAGATTTTAAATGGAACTTTAAGATAACAATAAAGTTATTGTAAATTTTTAATCCTTTTTTTGTTTTCTTAAGCAGTGCAACTAACTTTCTGACTGACCCTCGTATTTATGCAATTTTGCGCTTTAATAATGTTAAATTTTATCATTTATATTACTTTCTTCTGTATCTAATGTAGGGAAGAAAGGATTGGTTTTGTGAACATTTTCGAATTTAAAACTTTGACGGATTTGCACCTTTTGTGGTGTGCAGAATCCATTTCGAAAATTTTTAGAAAATGTTTGTCTCTGTGTGTGTTGGTCTGAACGTATGTGTCGAATCTTTGAAGAACGCAACGTTTATTTTAAATGTACACCTGTATTTATATGTCATTGTTTTATGCATAAGTTTTATTTTAAATACAGATTTGCATATATTGAATTTGCGGATAAAGATTCTGTGTCCACATCTACCGCTTTAGACGAGTCTCTATTTCGAGGCAGACAGATAAAGGTAATTATTTTTTAATCTTTGAGAAATTTTTATACCTTTTCATCTGATAAGAATAAATAACTTTAAATGTAATTATTGAATGAGTTCAATTTTTTTTTTGAGTCTTTATATCATTTACTGTGTTGGGACCGCTGTGCCATGCTGTACAAAAGGCTTTTCTGACACCACCTTCTTAGTTTTATTCATTTATTTATTTTTACTTTTTTATCTTCTAGGTTTTACCAAAACGTACAAATCGCCCTGGTATTAGTACTACAAACCGAGCTCCAAGGGGAAGATTTCGTAGATTATCAAGACCATCCTACTATGGAGGTTACAGACCAATGAGAAGATCATTTAGGTTAGCTGTTTTAAATTTTTAATGATAGTTGCAGAGCTTTAATGGTGAAGAAATCAAATTAATTTTAAAGTTTTAACTTGGGGAAATCAACATTCTCTTGTGAGAAAACAAAAATTTGTGTATCTTTGTTTTTGTTTCCTGTAATAAGTGAATTAGGGCAACACATATGGTGTTGAGCTCAATTCTAGAAGTGACGGAAAATTTGTTTGTGAATAACTAGGGATACACCGGAGATTTGGTAACTATCTGGCCCTGTCCAGCTGATTTTTTACTGTCCGGTACCTGATTTGGCCAGCTCATTTCAGATAGGATATCCAATAGCTTTTATCTGGATATCCAGCATTGATGTGGAGGTTTAATAGAAAATTTTCAATTAATAATTTCTTTTTTTTGAAAATTTTTTTTGATGATTGTAATAACTTTTCATGTTTCCTTCGTTACTTTCTGCTTCCAGTAGTGAAGATGTTCATTTGCATCTTTTAAGGCTTTGTATCTGAATTTTTTGGAATTTGTTGATTATTTCAGTAGGAGTTTATTAATTTGTTTAAAAAAAGTAAACGTGTTTAGCATAACTCTCAATAATATATTTAATTTGTTAATTTGCACCTTTTAAGACTATATGGGGGAGAAAGGGCACGGCACATATGAACTTGGTAAGTTTTACCAAGATAACTTCAAGCACAAAATCTTGAAAAATTCTCAAGTTATGGCAGTACCAGTCCTAACTCTTCGCCAAACTTTTAGAGCAATGAGCCATTTTATATTTCTGTTATGGCAACTTCTTTGCTTAGCAGTTATTGTACGTAATTTAATCTGTCTTTTTCTCGTGAAAACATAATTTAAATCAACTGTTAAGCTAAACTTAATTATTGAAAACCATTATCTGGACATTCAACTAAACTTGTATCAATGTTTAACGTTTTAGATTGAATTAAGAATTCTTTTTTTTTTTTTTTTGCAATTTCGTTCTTAGGTTGATAATGTGGCACTTGTGAACATTTCACCTAGGGCAGAAACTCTCAAACTTCAGACCTCCACAAACCCCCTCCAGAAAAGTTACGAACTTCGCGGACCTACCCCCCCCCCCTCCCACCCGGCATGTGCAAAACAATAATTTGACACAGTTTAATCTTTTTTTCTTAAAATATTTTTTACACTTTTTTTTCATTTAACTTTATTTATTCAGTGTTCTGTAAGCTCCTGTCTGGTTTGCATTTCTTACATTATTATTTTGAGTTAAGGAAGTAAAATTTTATTTGAAATTTAACTAGGAATAAAAATGTAACCATCAAATTTCTACAACAAGTTTACTAATAAAAATGAACGTTTGAATTTAGTGAACAAAACTCTGTTGGCCTTGTGTTAATTTTTCATATGAGTTGTATTTTTATGGCGTATTAGGATTCTGTGGTTTGGGCAAGCCTACCCTGGGAGCGTCGTAATACCGTGATTTGTGTCTTTGTAGTCTTCATAATGCTGCCTGCTTCAGTTTGCCTCATTTATAGGTAATCACTGCCCTCTGCTCCCTATCGGTTGCAAGCAGTTTCAGTCATCACAATCAATGCATTATTAATGCTTTTAATGCAATCATAATACTAAAAAAATATGCTTATCGTTAATACAGAAAAAAAAGTCAACTCTAATTCCACTTGCACCACCTTGCTCACCGCGCTTGTTCAGCAGTTCACAACATACTAACTACATCAATAGAGTCCAGCAGTTGCGGGTTCAGTATAGCATGAAGTAAGCTAATAATAGCAATATATTCTGAGCATTAAATGCTTTGACGATTCAGCTGATTACCCAAAGTTTAGTGACTGTATGAAAATCGCAAGCGTCAAACATTTACTTTCACTTCAAATGATTTTGCTAAATAAATGCAAGCATATTATGCAACAAATTTATAAAAAAGTGGTTCTCCATAATTAGTAAAATCAACTGCGATCTATAGCATTTCATCTATATCAGATTTTGCTGGAAGTTTTTGATGTTGACTATTAAATTTAGTCTCGAAAATTTTGGAGTAAAAGATTTATTTAAAGTATACTATCCCATCTGTAAAAATGTTCATCAATGTTTGCATTTTACTAAGTATAGTTTTGTAACAATATGAACTCATGTACACCAAATTAATTAATGTGTAGTGTGTCCATTTCCGAGGGGGGGGGGGAGACTGCTTCATCCTGCATGTACTTAAGAAATTACTTTTTCATTCCTCATAAATGTGCTTTCTTTTTGAATTAAAATACCGTTATTCATCTTTCAATCTCAATTATATTAGCGTTTTAGCTGGATAGCATTGCAACCCCCCCCCCCCCCCCGGGTCCGGGGACCACAGTTTGCGAAACTCAGATCTAGGGGCACATGTGAACAGTTCCCATATCCCCTCCGCAATATTAATAACAATGTAGCATATTAAAAGTGTAAGAAAAGATGTAAATCTTTATAATTATTATTTCTCTGTAATTTGATTACAAATTTATTGTTACTTATCTGTACTAATATTATAAAGAGAGAGAATGAAAATTCTTTCACTACATGAAAGGTGTGTTTTTATTGAGTGACATAGTCTATAAATTACACTTAAATGTATTTATACTAATTTTTTAGCCAATAATTTGTCTGCTCTACCAGTTTATGTTTTGTATTGTTTTATTGTTATACACATAAAACCAACCCTCGATTGTCTCACATTGGCCACAAAAAAGGGGTTGAATGTTCTCTCTGAACTAAATGCGAAGGGATAGAAACACGTGAACGAGAAAAAAAATCAGTGTCAGCGTAAGAACCGCTAAAACCTTTACCTGTGTTTGAGACCGCAGAGGATACGGTGTATAGCATTCTATTAGCCCTTGGATATTGCAACCCATTTACTGTCAAAGAATGTTTATATGAGGGTCAGTCAGAAAGTTAGTTGCACTGCTCAAGAAACCAAAAAAAAAGGGTTGAAATTTTACAATAACTTTATTCTACTTTTTAACGTAACCATCTCCATTATTTAAGCATTCGTTGAGGCGTTGTACAAGTTTTTCGATGCCTTCTGCAAAGAAATCCCATCCAATGTCCGATAACCATTGTTGGGTTGTAGCTTTCACTTCGTCATCCGAATGGTATCATCATTTTAAAGTTCTTGTTTTATGGGACCTAAAGAAGTTAGAAGGTGAAAGGTTAGGGTGGCTTGGGAAGGTGATCCCACACTTCCGACCTAAACTTGGTCTTCCCTCGCGCTCAACGTCGTCATTATTTGTACATCCTTTCTCAAACATGTTGCGCCATTTCACGATAGCTACACGTGACATTGCATTTTCACCATGCACGTCATGCTACTGCCCATAAATTTTTCTCTCTCTCAGTGCAATTGCACCTTTTTGCCCACAAAATTAAATCACTGCATGCATTTCCAATTTGGACGCTACTTGCAGCTGTTGAGACATGTTTGCGACTGATAATCAGAAAAACTGAACTTGTCTTGGGCAATCCGCTACATCACTTGATAAAGGTCTGAAGTATTGCCACAGAATTTCATCAAAATTGTCTTAGACGGAACAGATTTACGAAGAAGTGTAACTAACTTTCTGATTGACCTACGTACTTCTAAATTAATTTTACAAAAAAAATTGAGATTCTTTTCAGTAGTTCAGATAGACAATAATAATCCGTGTTTCTAAAAATTAATTTTGCATGCATTTCGGGCTATTCTTTAAGGTTTTTACTCATACTAAAATCGAAATGAAAAACATGTGCTAATAAATTCAACTTAGATATAATATCAATTTATACAAGTATATTGTTCATATAAAATCTTATTTAAATGATTTCTGAAACAATAAAGCTCCAAAGTGTAAGCTAACAATGATTTGTAAGTTTAAACCAGCGGTTCCCAAATTTTTTAGGCCGCGGAACCCTTAGCGCTCTATCTTTATTTCATGGAACCTTGGTATTGTTCATAATAAGACAAAATGTTACCTGGAAGTCATGATAAAGACAAAAAATTGTAATTATTTGCTGTCTTTTTTACTTTTTATCTATTTAATATAAAAAATAATTTTAAAAGTGTTGGATTCATGTAAATTTTCGAATTTTTATGAATTGATGCGTTTTTAAGTATGTTTCTTTGGTTAACAACTTCTGTTAAAAACCGATCAAAATTTCAACTGAATTGCAAGAAAAAAAAATGTTGCTTGCTCTTAGTATGCCTTACAGTGCGAAAGCAGCACGTCTGGCAAGGTTTTGTTTTATAAATTCAATTACTAAGAAGCTGTTCGGGAAAATGTGTTTGCTCACTGGATGATCTATTGTGCGTAACACATATGAAAACCCTGTTTGGCCGTAGTTTTTAATATAATTCGAATGGTGAATTAATAGTACAAAAAAATTATTTTTGCACCATATTCTAAAACCATATTAATGACCATTGCTGATTTTTTAGAAAGGCAGATTAAGCAGCGGCCAAGAACTTTTAAAAGCCGTAAAAGGAATTCGGATGTTAGGACTATCACAAAGGAATTTTGCAACCTCTGGGTGACATGTGTATCTAAACGACATTAATATCATGTAGTGCCAATTGTTAAAAAAAAGTTCCACTGGTTTTGAGTAATCGTTGTTCATATGAATAAATATTTGATTTTATGTAATATCCAATTCGTGGTGGAACCCCTACCTTCCTTTGGCTTGAGCCAAGGGTTCCGCAGAACACACTTTGGGAAACGCTGATTTCAACTATGTGAAATTACAGAAATATTTTTTGTTTAAAATTTGCCTCTGACAAAAAAAATCTAGAAATAAAACAAAATATTTTAGTGTTTCATTTTATATGCAGCACTATTTAAACACTACATCATACATTAAAATATACAGGTTAAAAAAATGATTTAATATGTTTTTAAGGCAATGATTTGTGAAACAAGTTTGATTTATTATTTTGAAACAGCATTGCTTAAAAATAGTGAACATACAATGTAACTAAAAGCAACTGTAAAGCTGAATTGTCAAATCCGGCAAACAAAGAAGCACAGGATATCCGGTATCCAGAAAATCAATATCCGGTGCATCCCTATGAAGAACATGCATTTGTAAATTGAAAATATTTCTACTAGGTTTTTTAAATTTTTTACAAAACACTAAAACTGAGTTTTATTCCATTGTTAACCTGAAAGCTGAAAATTTTTGGCAAAATTTTATCTACTATTTTGTTCCACTTACTTGTAGGAATAATTTATCAGTCTAGAAAGGAAAGTTTCTGTTGAAAAATGTTTCATGCAGTTTTTGTCTGCAATTAGTAAATGCTGTTACAAAATCCTGATCCCTTCCAAAAGTAGCAGATAATTTTTGATAAAAAAATTAAATTTTAATTGTATTTAGTCATAGTTTATCAATTTTCAATCTCATTTGTTTGATACAAAGGTACTGCATTATCTGTACTCGTTAAAAGATGTACATATCATAAAGCTGTGGCATTACATTCATGAAACTTGCATATATAGTTTAAAACACAAGATGTTGCACCCAAATTCAAAATTTCACCAGGAACCACAAATAACTGGATAGAGAGAGAGAGAGCTTACTCTTTCTATTGCATACTTGTCAACTCTACAGGTTTTTCCAGGAGTTTCCTGTATTTTAGGCATTTTTTCCAATTTCCATTAAAAATATCCTGGGGCTTTTTAGAAAATTTTCTTTTTTAGAATTTTGAAAAAATAAATAAAGGTGTGTGAAATTATTTTTGAGAAGATGGTCTATTATTTTATCTACAATCTTTATTTTCCCCTAACAAAGTTTTAATTCAAAAGTACCCTATCTTTTTCAAAACTAAAATAATAAAATTTTAGATGTAATTTTTTTTTTCTTAAATGTCCAAAAAAGTTCTTAGTACATCATTATTTATGTATTAAGCACTAATTTTACTTTCATCCCTATTTTGAAAAATATTTTCGACATACAGATTAGTCGAGTACACCAGTAAGTCAACATTTATTTTGCTGATGGTTTACTCTAGCTAATTTTAATGTGCAAAAAGTTCTGACTTGATACTCATTTGCAGGACCGCTACTAGTCAACCTCTTCTTTCTATTTTGAGGATTTCTATTTTGAAAATTGTTCAAAACATAGGCCTGTAAAAAAACTTAGTGTGAAAAAAAAGTGTTCTTTTAAATGACTGTAACTTCTCTCCTAATTATAGTAGAATAAAAATTTAAAACCATTGTAAAGCTTAAGAAATGGAGCTTTCTATTGATACAGTCGGACCCCAATTTAATGAATTCATTGAGACCGAAATTTTAATGCTTCGAATTAGGGTTATTCATAATATTGGGGTGCGAAAAGATAAAGTAAAATAAATAAATAATCTGCACTTACCTTATCTAAAAGCCCTAATAAGCCACTATACAAAAATATTTATAATTAGAAACTGTACACTTTTTATTCAGCATTCCGCGACTTATTACACACTAGTTAATTTGAAATTTTAAAGTTGTGAGTTAGACAGTTTCCTTGAAATAGTTCTCTTTCGACTTCATGGAGAGAAGAATGTACTGCATCATTTACAGCCTGCTATATGAGGTATGTTTTAAAAAAGTGGAGATGTGTTGAACTAATGCAAAAAAAAAAAAAAAGGCTGAGAAAATAATTGATTAAATCAGTGTATATTATTCGGTAAATAGAAGCTTTTGCCATTATTTTAGTCGGAGAAAAAGACATTTGCTAAATCGCAAAATTCATTAAATGGGGGGGGGGGGTAGTGTATATTGCAAGACATTCTTACGACATTTAGGTTTCAAGGGCATTCACAATGACTTTTGACCTTGAATATCTCAAAACAGCTCCCTTAGAATTTTTCAAAAAAAAAAAAAAAAAAATCACTCCCCAAACATTTTTTTTACATTGTACCAAAAGTTAGGCTGATACCACAATCAAAAGGCCATGCCAAAAAAAAAAAAAAAATATATTTGCATATTTTCAGTAGATGGGAAATTCCATGTCACATCAAGTCAAAAATGTGAGTTTTTTACCTTTTTTCCGATTTTAATAAATTTTGCATGAAGGACGCCTACGACAAGGTAAGATATCTCGTCAATTTTTGAATTACTATTTTGAAAATTGTTCAAAATATAGGTCTGTAAAAAAACTCAAAATATAGGAAAAGAATGAAAATTGTGTTCTTTCAAATGTAACTTCTTTTCTAACTATAGTAGAATAAAAATTCAAAAGTCATTGTAAAGCCATAATCAAAAATTTAAAAGGTCCATTTTGATTGATTGGAGTTTTGTGAAGGGTCTGTTGTGGTTGATCCGAATTTTATAAAGGGTCTGTTTTGCTTGATCGGAGTTTTGTGAAGGGTCTGTTTTGGCTGATCAGATTTTTGTGACGGGTGTGTTAACCTACCCAAGTTTCTCCTGGCCAGACCCCTGAATTTGCAAATGTTTATCTAAAATGTTCAAGCAATTAAAAAAAAAAAAAAAAAAAAAACTTTTTAAATGTTCCACTTAAAATTTTGGTTAAAGTGGGACCACCTTACTTTTTTTCCTTAGTGTGAACCCTGCATAATTTACTAAGAGTTTGGGTTTCTTGCATATTAATATTTTTTCCAAGTAGTGTTCAAAAGTTGATAATGAGTAGAAAAATTATTTTACCCTGTAATCATTTATGAGTATTGTAGTTAAATTATCTAAATTCTAGATTTAGTCTAAAGAACTCTTGTGGACTTAAATGTCATTGTTCAAATTGGACAAAAAGCACAGGATTGATTCTGATCACCGACGTTTGCCCTAAAATACTGATAAGTCAATGTGTTGAATGGGATAGGAACATTGTAGAGGGTAACAGACTTAATGCAAGTTTTTTGTATCAAAAGATGATTTTAGTTTAATTTTCATAATTCAATTGCTTCCCTTTTTTTGTTTCTATGGGAAATTAAACTTACATCAAATTTCTTTTTAAGCAAAATGAATGGTGAGAGTGTGCTATCTTTTTTTTAAAAAAATTTCTTTAAATTTCAGTTTTTGGCACAGTTGGCAAGTTTTTGACTGTTGGTGGTTTTTGCCATCATGTCCAAAACCTGACTTAACTTTATATTAACAATAAAATTACCCTTACAAATGATTCTTAGTTTTATAAATTTTGATTTCAGGCACTAAAGGGAACTTTTTTGATTGTTAGATTTAAAAAAAAAATACACAATAAAAAAAAATGTAATGTTGATTCAACAAGCTGCTTGCAGGGTTGCCAGACGTAGTATTTTTGATACTACGGTAGTATTTTTTCACGCCAAATTAGGGGCGTAGTATTTTTTGTAGTATTTCGTTAAAAAATGGGTTTATATGTGATTTTTTTTATTTCGAAAAAAAAGAGGGACAAAACAAATTATAAAGTTCAAAATCTGATTTTTTTAAAATTAAACGATGAGAATATATATATTTTTTTAAACTACTACCTTAGGCATACATATTAGAGCCTGCAAAAGTATTGTTATTTTTAGTTATATTTCTTTTCCAGTAGATGGCGCCAAATGTAGTATTTTGTAGTATTTTTTCAGAGGAGATGTAGTATTTTTCTGTTTTAAAATCTGGCAACCCTGGCTGCTTGTCTGTTGACTGAAAGATCAATAAAAGAGCTACTATTAGCTAAGAATAAGAAGTATAATCAAAAGTGGTACATTGAGTTATAACAATAAGAAGTTTATTCCTAAAATAACAAAATACCTTTTATACCCTAAGTCTATAAGTTCCAGTTCAGAATGGATCAACCCAAAACTAGAGATAAACCTTTCAATTGATGTTGCATTGCATAGGCCTATATTGGTTTTTCTAAAACCTTTTCACCATATTCTAGCTGAGAGATTCTGAACTGAGATTTAACTTCCAGGGTATGGTACAGATTCAGCTTAAAAAGGTCCTAGAAACTAATATGAATTTGGTTGTCCTTCAAGAAAATATTAGTTCATTTATTATCAGAGAACTTGTACATTAGTTCATAAATTACAAGAGAAAAAAAAAGTATCTTCCTGAGTATTTCAATAATTCATAATTAACCATTATTTTGTGCTGATCAACTTAGTTTTTACTTTTACTCGAAAGAATACATTACATAAATCCCGGCACAGGAAGAATTTGATGAAATTATTTGAAACTAATTGTTTTAGTAATTAAAACATTTAAACAGAACTGCTTTGAAAATTGGATTTAACAGTTTTAATATTTGTAACTATGTGTATAATAACAAATTAATTTTAAGGAATATTTATGTATTTGTTTTAATTGAACTTATTAATTTAAGTGTAATTAATTTTATTGATTTGATGTCTAAATTATAGTTAAATAATTTCAACAGCATTATTAAGCCTATTATGCTTATAAAAATTATCAATAATAATCGTATTTGACAATAATGTTAGTATTTGTCAGGTTTTTGACATTTTCGACTAGGTTTTGACATGTCTTGTCAAAAACAGGTTTTTTGACGTCATAAACATAACCCTGCTTTTTGGTTAAGGCACACAACACTGAAAACTTAAATCTAGATTTTGTCATTTATTAAATTAAAATTTGTAAAGAGACAGTATTTTAAACTTTGTATTTTTTTTATACAGACGACGAAGTTGGTACTTTCCATACTGATATTCATTCCATTGTCCTTTTTAACTGTCACCTCATGTAAGTTTCTTTTAATATTTATTATTTTTCTTGTTTATGTTTACGAAACAGTAACACTTACACATTAAGAAATAAAAACATTGACCTTTGTGCAAAACGAAATAAATAATTAAGTTGGTGCTATTTAAGCATAAACTAAGAGCATTTTTGGTGCTTCAATCACTTTGACTTTATCATTTCCTCGCATTAATTTTGTATTGTGTTCAAATTGAATTGGTAAAAGTGTTAAATAACACTTAAATACATTATTAACCCTTATTTTTAAAGCATGAAGCAACTAATAATTTATCTAGTTTTTTGAAATCATATCTATAATTTTGTTTACTGTATTTCTTTTAAAATGGGAATAAATAAACTAAAAACAAAAATGCTTAAATTATATCAAAAAATATATTTGAAATCAATAATTTAACTGGTGAAAATTCCAACATTTTTATTAAATTGCTAAGATATGTTTTTTTTCTTTGTAAATGTGAATTGCAACTTTGGCTTTTTTCACTAAGTTTTTCCCTATTAAAATTGTTGAATAATGTTTAAATTTCCATATGCATTTTAAAAATAAACTGAACTTAAAAAACATTTAATTTAGCCATTAGATCTTAATAAAAAAATTATAAGAATTCAAAAATCCTGAGGCTTGCATAATTTAAAGCATAAATATGCCTGCCGAATCTACCATTGCCGCAACCAGGCTTTTGTTTCAGGAAGAGTTTTACCAAGCAAATCTCTCATAAAATCTATGTGATCAATAAATCTAATAATTTTTTGATACAATAGTTAATTTAAATGAGGGAGTGCTGCTTTAAGGAGAAAAAAAATCTGATAAACACTGCGTTACCCCTATTAAATATTAGATGTTGTTCAAATAACTCAAAAGAATAGATCTTTCAGTCATGAATGCACATTCAAATATAAGCATCTCTTAAATTTATATTGGTCACCTTTAAAATATTAAATAAGAGTGGTACTTTCAAATTAAAAAAAAACACTAGAATAGCATCAGGTATTCAGAATCTGAAATGATGTTTGCAACAGGGTTGGTAAAAAAAAAGTTTTTTTTAAAAAACCAAATTAACCTTTTTTTTTTTTGGTTTAAACCAGGTTTTTTTTGGTTTAAACTGGGTTTATTTGTTTTAAATACAATTTGTGAGAAAAACAATCTCATTTTAGGAAAGTCATGAAGATTTTATGAGGTAATTATTAAAGGATGTTTAATATTTATATTTATACATAATTTCTTCATAATTAATTAAATAATTAAGAGTAAAATCTTATATTTCATTTCCACATACGTAGAGCTTTTTATAGGGAATATTGTTTGAAAAACTTCAATTATTAAAAAAATACAATACCTAAGTGGGCCTTGGTAAAAATAATCAAAGAAATGATTTACTGTGATAGTTCCGACATTATGAATTACAAATAACCAAATATAAATTCTTGTGAATTAATTTCTTCATAATTATAGCTTATCTACAATAAATAAATAATTAAAAGTTAAATTAAAATAATGTGTTCTTAAACATGTCTGATGTACATTACAGAACTTTAAAAATCAAGAGATAAACATATATTTTTATTTTAAAAATTAAAAAAAAAGTTACAGGTCATGTAATATTTTACGCAATGTATCAGAGAGAACGCTTAGTAAAAATAAAACAACTAGATTTTTAAAAAATCATTACATTTTCCATTGTAGACATTATTTCTCCTAGTTAATTGAATTTAGGAATACAATTTCTTTATTAACATTTTTTATATTTCAATTAAAAACCTCAGTACAAACACATTTTAATAATGAAGACTATCATAAAAATGAATGAATGACTTGTATATTTAAGTACCTAATAGGAAAATCTGCATTGATTAGAAATGTTGCATTGATTGGAAAAAAAAACTATTTAGAAAACTTGAATTACCTTAAAAACAGTAAGTTTCTCAACTTATTAATCTTTAACTCTTAAGCTTTTTTAGTTATTTTGCATTAATTAGATTTTACTCTTTGCAATAATAGTAAAATTTATGAAAACGTGGGGAAAAACAATGAAGTTTTTCAAAAAAAAAATTTTTTTTTGAAACAAATCACATGGTTAAAAAAAAAACACTTGGTTTAAACCATGGTTTAAACCAACATGGTTTATATACCTGGTTTTCCCTACTGCTACCCTGGTTTTCAATAACTGCAATAAAACTAAATACTGCAGATAAAGCACTGAGCTTGTGCAATTCTTCAACAATAACAATTTCGTTTTTCTGATGATATTGAGAAAAAAGAATAATAAAAAAATGAAAGTAAAAACGAATCTTTCAGCAATACACACAAGTAACTAAAATTAAAAATTAAAATAAAAAAACCCCAACTGGGTCGCAAATGTAGAATCAAGAGAGAAAATTGAAAATCCTTTTAAAAGCCTTGTACTATTAAAAATCAATTGCAAGTATTTTATTTGTTGACAAATAGAAACTGGCAGCAGATAAAAAATTTTCAATCATTGCGTTTAATTTCCTTGTTGGCCAACAGTGAATTCCGTTACCAATTGCATGAATAAAGGCTTAGCCATATTTGAAATCTGCTTGAAAAAAACATTATAATTCAAATTCTATATAACATGGAAATTCTAAACTCATTCTATCAGACACAGAAAAAATTACTTTTTATTTTGGTACTAAACTTTTTGTTTTTACTGCAAAAATCACAAAAAACCTTTAAGAAGTTTTTAATTTATATCTTTGTTAATTAACGTCATCAGCTAAGAACACTCTGGATCACCTTTCCTTTCCAACAAAAAAAAGTTTTTCAAAATTGGTTCATCCTTTTAGGTGCTAGAGTGCCACAGACAGATACACACGTCAAACTTATAATGCGCTTCCGTTGTGTGTCGGGGGGGGGGGGGGGGGGGGGGGGGGGGGGGCATTGAGAAATTTCAGAGGGATTTTGGACTTGAAAAACCTAAAATATTAAATCTTAAATACGGCCTTGGAATCTACTGCTATTAGCTAGAACTTTATGTTTTTTAAGGGTACCTCTCGATTTTCCGCCTAGCATGAATAAGTATGATTTTCTTCTGATGTTTTAAAATAATTTCCAGATAAAGTTATCTGCGACAATGAATGGTAAAATGTAATTTAGAAATGTTAAAGAACGGATCTGCTAAAAAAAAAAAAAGAAATTAAAAAAATGTTTATTGAATGTGAAGAATTTTGAAGAAGAATTTGAAATGTTGAAGAAGAAATTCTTTGAAGCATAATTATTACAAAAAAAAAAAAAAAAAAAACAATGAATATTCAGATTTTTATATACTTTTGCCCAGAATGTGAACAAATAAAAATGGTAGCTATCTGATTTTAAGTTAACATCTCTAAACGTAAGTAGTAGAACTGATTTTTAAAAATCTGATACAGTATGGTTTTTAAGATTTTAATTGAAGAAAAAAACAATTTCTCATATGAGCTGCTAGTTTAGTGTCCCCCCCCCCTTTCTGGTGAATTGTTTTTAACATTTCAGTGGTTGATTCAGAAGCAAGTCGGGTCCGTTTTGCTGCCTCTTTACAAACGTCGATCTCATATCCTCTTCACAAAATTTCATATCTTAAAAATAGACCATGCACAAAACTTTATGTGCAAAAATTTATTTATCACTCCTAAGTTCAATGAATTGGTCTAAAAGAAAAACATCAGTTAAAAGAACCAATCCAGCTTCCAAGTCATTCCTACAGAAATCCTTTAGGCCAGTGTTTCTCAACAGGAATGGTACCACCCCCCACAATTTAAAGATAAACGGAATTTATTTTCAAAATGGGAATTAACTTTTGCATGTTACAATGGTTATGTCTTTTAGTCCCTTTCGTTTTTTCCTAACTTATTTTTTTGTTTTAAACATTTTTAAAAACATACTTATTTTTGCAGTCCAAACTCTCTCTCTCTCTCTTTTTTTATTGAAAAGGATTTAAATTGAAATATTTTAACTGTTGGGAAAAAGTCTTCTGTTTTTATTTGCTTAGTTTTTATGGAATTATGTTCCGTAAATTATTACAATATTGCTACTACAATGTTTTTTCTATAGTGTTTAGTTTTGGAAAAAACTTCGTATTTTGCATTTTAAGCAAAGAAAGGAATCTTCATTTCTCTTTAAAAAAATTTCTAAGGCTTCTGCTGGTAAAAAATTTTGTATCTTTCTTTTGCCTTACTTTTATAATTTTATGTAATAGCAATTAAATTTGTAATTCCTTAATTGTTACAATATTGGTTTAGTACTACTACTTCTGATTTAAAATCTTACCATTTACTTTTCTTTATCTTTACTAATAATAAAGCTGAAAGTCTCTCTGTCTGGATGTCTGGATATCCGGAGGATGTCTGGATCTCTCTGACGTGCATAGCGTCTAGGCCCTTCGGCCGATTGTTATGAAATTCGGCACAAAGTTAGTTTGTAGCATGGGGGCGTACACCTCGAAGCGATTTTTCGAAAATTTGATGTGGTTCTTTTTCTATTCCAATTTTAAGAACAAATTTATCATAAGATGGACGAGTAAATTGCGAAGTTATCATAACATGGAACCGTAACACGGGTACAAGCCAATTGGCGAGAAAATTCACCATACATTATTTGTAAATATACAGGCAAACCAAAAGAATTTTTAATTTTTCTATTACTTGCAAAGCCGTGCGGAATTGTCACTAGTAGACAATAAAAGCATTTTTAATTTAAGGTATTTCCAGGAAGAAATGTTTACTTTTTTAACCGACTTCAAAAAGGAGGCAGTTATCAGTTCATACGTATGTATGTTTTTTTGTTTTGTTTGTCCACTCACAGCGTCTCACCTAGTGAACCGATTTTGATGATTCTTTTTTAATGGATAGGGGATGGCTCAACTTAGGTCTCATTACTTTGTTTGACCATATTTGTCCTTTAGAAAAAAAGTTATGGGCAAAAAACAATAAATTTCATGCGATTTCCCTATTAAAGGATTAAATTTAAAACTCATTGTTATGAAACTTTGGTGCCATATGACAGTAACATTAATAGTAATTGTAATGATAATTTTGAATGAAGGCTTCCCTGAAGCAAGCATCAAGTTTCTTCAGTTGGATATTTCGATAATCGGGAATCTGGCGCTGTCGTCTCATTTTTGGCATAAATAATGTGATTTTGGTAACCCTGCTGATTTATAGTAACCCTATGTGAATTACAGAAATCTTCCCTTCTTCAGTGCTATTGCTGCATAGTGGGGGTAAACCTAACCTGGAAGCGAAGTGATGCAGTCTGCAAGTGATTAGGATCTGCTTAAATACAGGATTGCATAACAAGCAACTTGTATGCTGTGAAATGGAAATTAGTTATGGAAAAAGTAATACTTAAATAGTTATAATTAACTTAACTACACACGAATTCCTGATAGGAACAAAGATAAGTTTTTAGTGCTAATCGGCTCAAGTTTAACACGCGTTTATAGTTTTTTTTTTTTTTTTAGCATAGAGCATTTTTATGAAAAAAATAAGGTAAAGTTTCGTGATGGTAACTTCTTACTATTTCTGAAATACCTACATTTATACTAAAAAAAATGAAATAAAAAAATTTAAAAAAAAAAAAAAGAACCGACTTCAAAATTGCTCTAACAAGTGAAAAATAATTTTATTCTTTAAACACCATTGATAATGCTTTTAAACATAATTTTTGAAGTTTGCGCAAAAACGATAGATAAAATCATTCACAGCTATAACTCAACTACAACTGTAAATTTAACCAGGCCCAGTTTCTTCACTACCACATACATTATGCATTGATGACAGCATATTTGAATAACGATACAAATCTTTCGTTCGTAACTTTGGATGCTTTTTTGAAAAAAATATGAACGAAGCATGGTTACATTGGATTTTACGTTTTGTTTTTGCGCCAACTTCAAAAATTATGTTTAAAAGCATTATCGATGGTGTTTAAAGAATAAAATTATTTTTCACTTTTTAGAGCAATTTTGAAGTCGGTTCTATTTATTTTTTTTTAAATTTTTTTTTTGTTTAGAGTTTACAACGTTTGCGGTTTGGTTTTTTGATTTATTATTAATTGAGTGTAATTACATCAAATGTTACATTTACTTATAACCTAACTGTTCCAACAAATTTCAACTCAATAAATACAACAAACATTTTTAAAGTTTATAAATCATTAAGTCTTGCTACTTTTAGCCCGATAAAGGTACAGTTTCAACTTAAACTGAAAGTAATGAGGCGGCGAAACTTGGGAGACACTGTCATGTTATAAGGACACCGGACAAGGCTAACCTTTTACACCTTTACATCCAACAATCTACTTTCCCAATTTATCAAATCACAGGAAAAAACTTGACAACTACATAAATTAGGCTACAAGAACAATAAACAATTTTTTTTTGTCCTAATGACCTACAGTGAACCATGTAGAAGCAAAAATAACAGCAAAATAAGATCAGGTAGTTTTTACATCACTATTCTGTAATAACTTTTGCCTGGTTATTAAAAACTGCTTGTTGAAAACACTATATCATCAGTTAAGATTTCGAAAGACAATGAAGTCACAATCTAGCGAATTTTTACTATGCTACGTCAAAAAATGGGGGGATGGCTTCATATTTTATTTGGCAAACCCACGTAACATATATATTGATGAAATGGACAATTCGTGGCACCCCTCACCTCTTCCTATGGCACGCTGTGTCAACAAATGAAATGTTCGTGATTAAAATAAGCAAGGCTTAGGAAATGATTTTACATTTTTGCTCTTTGATTCTGCTTTTGTGGGATATTTCGATAATTTAGAAATTGTTTGAGTGTGTTCCAGTCTAATGTTTCCAGTTAAAATTTAAAAAAAATAAATAAATAACAATAAAAAGCAATAGTAAGCTTGATTACAACATGTGATAATGAAATACATATGTTTTAGATTGATATGTGGCAAGGCTGTGCCCAAGGGGAGAGTGTTTGAAGTTAAACCCTCCCATTGGGGAAAAAAAGTAATAGAAAGGAAAATAGAAAAAAAAAAAAAAAAAAAAGAAAAGAAAAAGAAAAAAGCACATTTATCTGAAGTTAACTTAAGTGTTTTTATTTACATCAGTACTTCTATATTTAAACATTTTCTTTTCTGTCATTCATCTATTTTATGTTGTTCAAATGTATTCTACTTTCTGATTTCATGCTATGAAAAAACACTATCAGAAAAATTTCTAAATGTTTTGATAATAATAAGCATCCACAGCCGAAATATTACTTCTTAATTTGCATTTTAGAGTAAATATGGTTATTTCATAAAAAGAAATGAATTATTGTATTGAAGATTCATAGTAATTGTTATTGGTAATATAATTTGTATCTTCGATCAAATTTCTTCCTGTTTAGTTTATTAGGCATTATTTTATAGCATGAAACCTGATATACATAGCATAATATGCCATTAAACAATTTTTGTACAATTACTTTTGCAATATACCACATACTGAATAGGAAAAAAGTTTGATTCAAAAGGAACTAATTTCTAAACCGTTAGAAATAAGCGTATAGTTCCAATTGGAAAAAAATCTTTAAATTCTGTGAGGAATCAAAATTTATGAAATTTTTGTCAAAAAATCAAACATTGAGAACATTACGAAATTTAACTTTTCACACAGTCCCCCAGTCTTAGCAATTATAGTTAGTAAAATAGTCTTGACACATCAACATAATTACGTCAGCGAGATAGCTCATAAGGGGATGTATGCGAATTGACAATGTGTGTTAATAGGTCTAAATTAATTTTGGTTCTTGTTATCAGGGGGCATTATTAGCTGTTGAAAAGACTTAGCAAGTGCTATTTATAAGCTCAAAGTCTATTTATGGTTAACAGATGGGGGGGGGGGGGGGCGGGTATCGAAGTGATTTGTCATTTTGTTTTAAGAACCTCTAACTTCCATCCCTCAAGTATCATTAAGTAAAAGGACATTTAAAAACAAAACATTCAAATATTATTTTTCAAACAATTGTATTCCTTTTTTTTTGTTTAACGTCAAGGGATTTTTTGAGCAATCACGAGTTGCTTGTTTTCATCATTTGACCGAAGTTGAGGTTGCTCTGATTTTTCAGATTGCCATGACGACGGTAGTATTTATTGTTTATTTTGGGAGTAAAATTTTTGTCGTCATAGTTACAAATCATCTGTGGTTTGATTTTATTCATATTTTTTTCCAGGGCTTAACTCAAGCAGACTTTACATTAAAAAAAAAGTTTCTTTGTGTAAAATTATATTTTTTCAGAAAAAACACCTACAGTGGTTCCCAAAAGTGTTAGTACACCTTGAAATTTTGTAAAACCAAAATAACGCAAAAGGGCAATTCCATGATAAGGTCAACCAGACACATAAATTTTCAAAATTAAAATTTGTAAACAAATGAGGTGTCATTTTAAAGGTAAAGTGTTGTATATTTTGAAATGCCTGTCTAAAATTTGATCACTTCAGTTATAAATAAGTTACAGCAGGTTAAACCAAGGTCAACATCTTGAGTATTTTCAAACCATATTTGGAGACTCTCGAAGAAATTTTGTTTTTTCCAAAAAAGACATGCTGATATTATGAATTGAGATGAATAACCATTTAAAGATACAGAGTGTCACTAGTGATTTTGCAAAAATGTGTCAAAATATAATTCATTTTGATTTGTAAAAGAATTTCTCTTAGGTACATTAAGTGTTTTACGTCCGACACCAAAATGGGCAGTTAATTATGCTGAGCCAATAATTTTAAAGCTACATGCATGTATTTTTGGGTACAAAGCAAGATTTTCAATCTCATTGATGTAACCTATTTTCATTTTGTAGCAAGTGAATAGTTTTTACTAAAATCTAGGTGTCTGACGTAAAAATTTTTTTTACGTCCGACACTGTTACATTCCTTTAAATAACATATGTTTTCAACTGTGCTCCTCCTTTTTTTGCCTTTAATTTCAAAGTTAAAGTGAAACATGCATGAAAAACAACTTAGTTAATTTATTGTTTATACATTTAGGGTTGATAGAGGTAAGTAGGACCCCTTTTGAGAGAAGGCGTGTTGAATGAACGTAATACAGTTGATTAAGATCAATTTTAGCAAATTTGCCAAAACTATAAGTGTAAAAAGAAATTAGAAACACTAAATGACTGCATCTATGTAAAGTTGGCTAAGGAAGAACCATTATCAACATTCAACCCATATAAATCTTGATGGTTTTCTTTCATGTAAGTTTCACAAACAACTAATCACCAACTTTTGTAGCTGAACTATCTATTCCTACTAAGTCATCATAGTTGTCTTGTATTTCACTAATACAAATATTTCATGAAAGTTGCTTTTGATTTTCAAATCCTCACTGTTGGGGGGGGGGGGACTACTTACCCCATAGTGTGGGGATGTCTTATAGCAAAATTTTATGGGGTAAGTGGGGCCCCTTCTCTAAAACAGTTTTTAATAATATTTTACTCAAAAATTCTGACTGCAGTATGCACTTTAAGTTAAACTGTACATGAATGTTTAATGATCATAAAAAAATAAATGCTAACCGGGAAACACCTCTTTGAAAAATGCTGCTTTAATTCGCCAAAAAATATTGTTCAGATTTTTTTTTTTTTTTTGACTAAGTTCTCTGACCTCGAAAAAAATTCCACTTAACCCAAATATATGCAAAACTAATCACTATGATGAACCATGACATGATCAATGTAAAAAAGTATAAAAATCATATGGATATTTCAGTTTTTGAGGGGTGACCCACTTACCCCAGTGTCCCACTTCCCCCATTCAACCCTACTTTTGAATTTACTTTGTAAATTTTGTTTCAGTATATGTAACCTATAATTTACATATTTAAAACTGTAATCATTGTTATGTATTTACATTTAAGAGCAATAGTTTACATCCAATATGACAATTGATGTCCGACACCAAGCTAAAAATATTTTTTAAAATAATTTTATTCCTTATAATATCATTTGAAAACTGTGGTATATGCTTCAATCATAAGTGTACTTCAGAATTATGCTGTTTTTAAAATTAAAATGTAAGCCAATTTACAGACTTTTAATAATTTTTAAGTGAACCATCAATTTTACTATTTGTGTGTTTACGTCTGACACCAACTCTTTAAATTTTTTTAATTTATACTTTAGGGATCTATTTTGAAAAACTAACATGATTTTTTATTCAATGGGATGTAGTAAGTATCTTGTAAATAAATTTGATCATTTTGGAGCAGTTTATATTTGGTAAATGGAATTAACACTGAGAAATTTTTCTTCATTTTTTACGTCCGACACCATGGAATTGCCCAAAACTGAATTCGAATAAGAAGTTTAATTTTTTTTTTCACATTCCATTATAAATAAAGCTCAGTAGTTTTATTTTTTTCAAAACATTGCCTGATTGTAAATATAAGAAAAAATGAGGAATTTAATATTAAGAACTTTTAGTTGGATCAGTTAATCAGGACGTTGAAGGTGTTCTTGTCTGAGGGTGCATATCAGCATCAAGACTTGGTATTTTGAAATGTTTTGATGAAAAAATGAATCACGCTGTTCATTTAAATATTAAAAAAAAATTTAAACTATTACCTCGAAATTTAGTTATGGGAAGCAACTTGATTTTTTATCAAGATAACAATAAGAAGCACACGGTTTTCAACGTTTGCATCTGGTGCCTCAAAAATTGTCCTTAAGCTTAGAAATATCTTCTCGGTCACCAGATTTACACTTAATGCAACATATTTTAAGATATCTGGAGGCTAGATTACGAGAATATGGCTTTGAAAAGAAAAGAGAGCTAGAAACAGAGAGTAAGACTCGAAGTGTGGTTGAGCACTTACTCAAATTGCAAAAAAAAAAAAAAAAAGAGTGAGAGAAAGAATTAATTTGAATTCTGAAATTTTGAATTCAAATTATGTTTTTCGCAATCACGAATTGCAACAGGACCCTACTGATTGGAGATATCAGGGCCGGATTTAAGGGAGGGCAGGCGGGGCTACTGTCCCGGGGTCTCTACAACAAAGGGGCCCCCACAATAACATTTTTACAAAATATCCTAACTTTCACGGGTCATCAAATTTTACGTTTTTCCTTCCCTATAAATTATTATAATAATAGTATAAAAAAATAAATAGCAGTAATTTCAGGATGTATTTACTAGTAAAGTGCTGATCAAAAATGTCGGATATAATATACATATATATATATATATATATATATATATATCAAAATTCGGATATATATCAACGTATCGGATATTTTCGAAAATATAATAATCTTTTCGAACCCTGATTAGGGGTCTCCACTCCTTCGTTGCCCTGAGGCCTCCACACTTCCAAATGTGGGCTCTGGGAGATATTGTTTATAGAAACGGCTTCTGTCCGTTATTGTTTCTAGACACGGCTTCTATCCCCCCAGGCCTGCTCCTCCTCCTGGGTGGTTACGTGTGTATAGTTGTGTGTTTGTGTGAGTAGACCTGTGTATATGCACGCAGGTATGCGTATGTGTGTGAAGTCGTGTGTGTGAGCGTGCGTGTGTGTAGGATATGGAAGCCCCCGACCAGCAGAAGCGGATAGCTCAGGATCGAAGCAGCCGCGTAGCCTGCAGAGGCCCCTGGTCCAAGCTGAAAAAGGAACCACAACGCCAAAGACGGTGAAGTGAGAACAATAAGCAATCGTGATTGCTCAAAAAAAAAACATTGAAATCTATTTGCAGACGTTCAAATGTTGTTGTGGATGTTGAATGATATTCTACTAAATAATAACTTAATAAAAAGTTACATTATTCAATAATATATAGACATTTTTTAAAGTGTACAAAGACTTTTGTGAGAAAATTTCCAGCACTTTTTGGTTTTTGATTTTTAAAAAATTAAGTTTTAATGTTATTAAAATTTTTCATGTAATTTTGTTAAAAATAGATCATATAATTAAATACCTATTCCAAAATATTAGTTTTAACCAATGAATAGGGGCCTATTGAACACTTTTGGGAGACACTGTATAAGATTAACTTAAACAGCAAAACTTCATCGTCATAAAAATTTCGAGATTACTAATTCTCATCATACAAGATTGAGCAGAAATAAAAATACATTGCGGTATACGCTGTAAATAATCTTTATGATAAATGTACTGGAGGATATCGGCCATAAAATCTTTATCTTGATTACCGCATCCTAATCACCGCTTCTTTTTTACGGATACAAGTCGTATTTACCTATTCTAGAAAATTAAGTCATAATGTTATGACGGGTGCAGATTTCTTTATTATTTCTGTTCCATTGTATTTGTGGAAACAAGAAACCCAACAAATAGGATTTGGCAGCTCATGATTGCGAAAAATATAATTTAAATTCCTTTTTTTGAACGTCTTAAATTCAAATTATGTTTCTCGCAACCACGAGTTGCGATAGGATCCTACTCGTTGAGTTTCTTGTTTCTACGAATGGAATGGAAATGAGAAAAAAATTCGCACCTATTTATAAACATGGCAAGCAATCAAACCAGTTTTTCTAAAAGAATAATGAAAATAAGACTAGCGAGAATATTTAAGTTTAAAGCACCCAAAGTCTAGCATTGTGTCAGAAAAAGAATTTGTTGTAACGAAAGATTCAAGCCACTGCTTACATCGTCTGCACAACTTTTTTTCTTTCTTCCTTGGCTGGAAACTTTTGTTACAACCATTAAATGAAATGCATAAAACAAAGAAAAAACAATTTTTTTAGCATTTACAAAATTATTGTCTGCCCTCAGAAGTTTTAAAATAATTAAATCTTTTACGGTTTTCCTTTTCTTTTAAATATACTATTTTTTTTCCTTTATCAGTACTCTGTAAATTTGAATACAGTGATAACCTTTTGCATAAATTGAGATACAAAATATGTTTTCCAATCAAATTCACTTATGGAAATTAGATATTCTTGTAACAAATAAGATTTAAAAAAAAAGCTTTTAATCATAAATAGACCTTATAAATAGTACTTGCAGAGTCTTTTCAACCATTAATATTGCCTCCTGATGACAAGAACCCAAAATAAATTTAAACCTATTAACACACTTTGCCAATTCGCATGCATTCCCCTTAGGCGCTCTCTCACTGACGTCATAAAATCTTCAAAAACTGTGATTTTTCAAAACTTTATTCATAACTCGACAATTTTGATCGTAGAAGAGTGATTTTTTAAAAAATTCATTGTTAGTTGTCAAAAATATTTTACTAAATATAATTGCTAGGACTGGGGGACTGTATAAAAAGTTAGATTTTGTAATTTCTTCAAAAATTGATTTTTTGACAATTTCATAAATTTTGATTTTTTAAGGAATTTAAAGATTTTTTCCAATTGGAACTATACGCTTATCTCTTACGGTTTAGAAATTAGCTATTGGTCCACCAAATGGGTGGACACCCTGTATATGTATCAATAAATATGTATGCTACACACATTAAAAATTATGAAAAGTGTCCTGATTATCCTGATATTTTTGTAATATGATGTCCTATTTTTTTTTTTCAAAGCCACCACAAAGTCTTATTATTATTTTATTATTTACTTATTTTTTGGGATTTCCTATTAGTCTTAAGTCTTAGTATATTTCATGTACCAAAATATTTTTTTAAAAAATTCTGATTTATGTTGTAAATTTTAGATTTTAGTCTCATTCTATCAATTAGAAGATTTGCCTATTGCATTTAGTTTAGAAAATTTATCTTAGTTAATGATTTGTTTTGTTTAAACTTTTGATTTATTATTAGTATTATTATTTTTCTTGTTGGTTTTGATAAATTTAAGTCTTATTTGCAACTGAATGGAACAAGAATAGTGTGGCTTATTGCAATACGTCACAAAAGCATGTGAGAAACTAACTGTAGTATTTAAAATTGTTTGTTAAGTACATCCAAACCTGTTTTTATGCGGTGGATAGGGACCTAAAAAAATTGCATTGAAAAAAAATGTTCAATGTTTCACGACTAGCTTTAAGAAGTTGTTTTCGCAACAGTTAAAAAATATCTTTTATTATGCCGTGGATAGGGACCGCGTAAAAAAAGTCAAATAGAAAATAACCCAAAAACTTATAAAATTGTAATCTTTAAACGAAATCAAAATAAACCAAGTGATGACAATTTTTGCTGAGTACTCTAACAAAATTTCTCGAATAAGGAAATTTTTGGAAGGTCACAGTGATTTCCCATCGGGATGAATGTCGTTACTTGAAGATACTACCTCGCACTCATTTTTAAAAATAATTTAGTCAATTGAATCCCAATCTGATTGAAATTTTAATGTACCGCACACACACACACAAAAAAAAAAAAAAAAAAAAAAAAAGAAAGACTGCATAAAAACAAGTTTGAGGGTATTTAAAATTTAAGTTAACTAAGAAACTTTCTTTTCTACAAGCAGATCTCTAATTTTTCTTTTTCTAAATTACAATTTGGCACAACAGATATAACTGTCACAAATCCTTTTATTTTATCTGTACTATTAATTTACATGTGTCATCTTCAGCAAAATTTCGCAGTGTAATTTTTTTACAGTAATTGTTCTCTTATAGTCTTTTTGGGTTAAAGAAAAACCATTCTTATGTTTTGTTTTAGTTAAAATAAACATAGTCTATGTTTTCGATTGTAGATTGTGCTTTATTCTGCTATTTTACATGTTATTACATTAATAATAAATTTGTTTGCAGTATTTGTGCTGGTCACGTTTAAATTGCTTCTCTAAAATTGTTTAATAAATACAGTAGTTTACTTTGAAAAGCAGCATTCCCTTTTCATTTATGCCTGCTGTTTCCAGTTTCATGTATAAATTCTCTATTTTCAGAAACTCTAAAAATGGTGAAACTATTCAACTATCATCACTTTGCCATTCACACCAGTGATCTGGGCTCAACTATTGTTATGTATATCGAATTTTTATTTTAAAACATATTTTCAAGGAAAGTTAAGATAATTTCACACCCTCTTGGAAGTTAAAAATGGATGAAAATATTGTAGTTAACATTTGACATCAAGAAAAAAAAAGTGCATTTATTCTGAACTTTTCCTTTTGCACTTAGAAATAAACAGTTAAAGTTAAGTTGTGTACAGTCCAAAAAAAAAAAAAAATGAAAAATTTAATAATAAATTTAGTAAATAAATTGCAAAAAAAAAAAAAAAAAACTCCCCCCCCCCCTTTTTCCCTGAAAGTTTTCCTACACTACTTGAGAGCTATTATTATCATTACTATTTTAGTATTATATATTGGAAGAGTTTTTATGTGTTAGTACACATGAATTCTTTTAATGACTGTAAATACTCTCATAATGGCATTTGAGGTCATAATAAGTTAAACCGTTTTTTTTTTTTTTCCAAAATTGCTCTGTAAAGAATTTTCAGCTCTGAACGTTTTTTAAGGTATAGTATTTTTATGTGACATGATGTGTTAGCTTTCTTTTTTTTTTTTATAATAACCTTGCAGCTTTTTTCTTTCAGCTAATGACTTGGTAAAATGTGTGCATCAAAGAAAAAAAATAAAAGAAAAAAAAGAGAAAAAAGAAAAAATAATAATAAAAGAAAAAAGAAAAAAATATATAAAACAGCAAAAAAGAGAAAAAAAAGGAAAATATTGTATAAAGAAAAAAAGAATATATATGGCTGTAGAAAAGAAACTGAATAATAAAATGTTCATAAATTAAACTGCCTGTCTATTTTACTTCCAATGTTTTGCATTTTGCATTATCAACAATAATTTCAAACCATGCTTATGTTAATAAATAAATACCTTTGTGCTGAGAAATAACAGGAAATATCTAAGGTTGTTTAGCAGAAATGAACAGATTGTAAACATTAGCACAAATAAACAATTCTGTTTATTTGTGCTAAACAACGTTGGACATTTCCTGTCATGCTTATGTTGTTTCAAAACAATTGCACCTATTAATTGCTGTCTGAAAAGTTGAAAAAGTAAAGCTTAATTGTTTTAAACTTATACAGGGTTTGTTCTAATCTGCCATACGAAAGGGGTGATAGAATGTCAGGTCTGTCCAAATGACATACATGGGACAGATCCGACGTTCTCTTAAATTCTGTATTAAAGAACATAAAAATTATGTCAAGAAACAAGATTTAAAATGTTCCTCTACTGCACAACACTGTTAGTCTTTCAATCATATTTTCAATTTTTCTTTTGCCAAGGTTATTCATGGGTGTGTTCTTCGACTTATGATTTAGATTTTTGGAAATCCTATTACATCTGGAAGAATTTTGCTTCAGTAGTTAATGTTTAACAAGTACACCCCCTTTCCCTGTTGTTTGGAAATCTTATCTTTAAAAACTTTTTTCTGTTTGTGACGTTTTTTTTCTGCAGTATAGGTGTTGTTGCTGTTCTGTGACGCAATGTTTCCGGTTTCCATGTCCATTTATTTTGCTCCCTTCCATTTCTCTGTTCATTTATCGTTTGGTTTACATTGGTGGGCTTTTTGTTATTTTATGCACTGATGAAGGGGCTTGCATTTGACAGCCCCACCCTCCCCCGAAACAGCTGGTTGCCGAGTTTTTAACTCTATTTAAATACTTTATTTGTACTTTATAGATGTTGTGTTGTTTTGATTATTTTACTTAATGAATTATGATTACAATTTTGAGAATTATCAAAATTTTTCTGTTTTTGTGAATAGCATAAATTTGCAGTAGCAATTGCATGTTAGATCCAAGAATTCATCAGATAGAAATAAGAGAAAGTTTTGTGATGACTGCAACATACTCGTTTAACAAAATGACAAAAGGTTTAACACAGATGAGCTGAAAAGTACAGACAATTAAAATAATTATCTTCAAATGTTCACATTTTTCTTTTCTGCTCTAGTTTTCCTTTGTTTTGTAATTTAGTAATTTCCTAGTAAAATTAAAAAATCCTCCAAAAAGTCAAACAAATCCAAACATTTTTTTTTGAAATTTTATTTAATTGTTGCAGTAAATGCCATGATTGCTTGCTGATGATCCAAATTCCCTTTGCAAAGCACGAAGAGGACTATTTGTTGCTAATCGTGGAGATGTGATTTCACCAGGTTCTGGTGTTCTTGGAATTTTTGGACGAGAGCTAAATGCCACAGTGTATTCATTAGCACTGAAATAAATAAAGAATATTAATTTTAAAGCATGTGATTAAGGATTCAATGTCATCTAAGTGAGTTTTGATTCAACTAGTTCAAAAAATCAATATTGCAAGCATGGAGGACTTTGGGACACTTTTTTGGTTTTCTATTCAGTCTTTTAGGCAATCCGGATAAAAATGTTTCAATCTGATATTTTTAATACTATATGTAGCTTCTCTTTACGATTATGTAATAACATTTAAGTGCAAGCTAAATATTAAAATATGACCGCATTATAAATAACTAGAAAATGGCCCGTCATGGTATGACAGGTGAAAATTGTTTCTACATTTGAACAAAGCATTTCTTGTTTGGTGATATTTTGAAGCAACTACAGTTGAAATTTTAACCCTAACTCCAGTGGATTAACCCTAAACTCCAGTAGATAGCGTTCATTGTTGAGCACTTTCCGAAAATGACCGTCTTACCAGTGAAACAGTAGAGTTACCGGATTCAGTTCAGCCTTGTCAAAATAAAGCATTTCTCTGCATGACAAACATTACCAAAAAATATTATCACATTATCATGCTGTGGCAGGAGTTTCATTGTTGGTGACGTCAGGAGCATTACTCGATCAGTGAAATATATGAGAATAGCAATGGTCAGAAATTGTATAGATAGATTGTTCAGAATGTCACTCTGTATGACTTTTTTTTCCTATTTAAACTTGGAGGAAAGAACACAACCCCGTAAAACTTAAACGTTTAGAGCGATTAAAAAAATTATACATGAAAGTACAATCTTTTAAGCTTCACTTACATTTCTGATTTAAAAAACTATAAAAATATAATATTTTAAATGCCAGGCTTTGATAAAAATGATACCAATTTTGTCATGCTTTGCAGCTTGATAACTTAAGAAATAACGCAACCTTACTAATCAGTACCAGTCACCTTTAAAAAAAACTTATGTATCATAAAATATGGCATCTGGCTTTGATGGCCTTTTCCATCATTCTGTTACAGAAACAAGAACTACGAGCCTGTCCCTTATCGATCTCTTGGAACAAATTACGTTCATACTTGACAACAATATAATTTTCCTCTGAAAAATCTGTTTTTACACTTTTCAGCTGCAATTTTTTATTAATTTACAATGTTTGCTTCTTTTCTTCAGTAGTCCATTTGCATCTGCCACGTATCATCCCAAGAACTCTGGAAATTTTGGTTAATGTCTGTATAATGGCAAAACAAAGTAGAAGTTCTTTAGACATTACAGGATTGCAAATAAACATGATTATTAATACAGTGACCAGTACGAACTCCAGCAAATAAATTGAATGGTGTGAATACAAAGCTTGCAAGTTTACTCTTTGGGTAAAAATGATTCGACTAAAATGCTGGAGCAATCATAGCAGTTTGCCTAGAGGTACAAAGTGATGACCAATACATAACAGCACAAAGGGGATACCCTTCACAATCTTTGCAGGCACTGTTGCAAGCACAAAAATGGTACAGTATTGAAACTAGGTTCTTGTGTCACAATGTCACCCTTATAACCACAAAGTACTTATAGTGGGTATGTTTGCAGTAAATAAATAAAACTCAAACATAATTGATAATTAGAACAAAAGAAAAAGTACCATGCATTTAAATTGCATTGAAACAGACTTATGAATGTTGAATGAGAAGCAAAGGAATGCAAGTGGACTTTTTAAAGTTTTGAGTAAAACTCGTTTCAAGTTCAGATCCTTGGTAGGCTTTCATTAAAATTTTCTTACAAATAATTCTACAGGATGTTCCGTTTTAACCTGAAAGATCTTTATTTTCGCAACTGTTGGTCCTAGATGATACTTCCAGTTGCAAAGATGTTCAAAATCAGATGCTGAGTTAAGATATTGAAAGGTTGAAGCAAAAATAAAAATGAGTCAAAAAATACAAAATTTAACTTTTTATATAGACCCCAGGTCCCCTAACTTATATTGAGGCAAATATTTTTCCATTCAAAAATAATTCCAACAAAAAAAGTTTGTTATTAGTATGACCAATATTTCATCGAGATCTGAAACGCAGCATTTTGTGACTAACACCAGTTTTCGCTCGCCATCAAAAACACTTTTTGGGGGGGGGGGGGCGGGGGGGGGGGGGGAATATAGCGGTAAACAAGTGTTTAAAATGATATGTGCATAGAGTGTTTTTTCAAATTGTTCGAGGTTTTGTAGTGTGTTTTTGCGCATCACGGCATAATATTTGCATTTATTTTTGAATAGCAATGAAAAATATGAATACTTTGACAGGTCGTCAAAGTAAGAAAAACATTCTTTTGAAAAGGCGATAAGTTCCAATTTCATCTTCTGTATGGTCCCTTAAAACTTTGAACTGGAATATCTCATTGAGTTTTGGTCGCACAGATGTCAAGTTTTTTGTGTCAGTAATAGTTTTTAATGGAGATTATTTCTCTAAATATTAGTTAGGGGACCTAGGGCCTGCATAAAAAGTTAAATTTTGTATTTTTTGACTCATTTTTATTTTTGCTTCAAATGTTCAGTATCTTAACTCAGCATCTGATTTTGAACGTTTTTGCATACATCTAGGAGTAACGGTTGCGAAAATAAAGGTCTTGCAGGTTAAAATGGAACATCCCTTATTTAGAAACACCCACCAGAGCTACGAGTACCATCTCTTGCCCTAAAATAGGGAAGAGGTTCTACCATTTGTACAGGTCATTTCTAAATTTTTGATTTTGGCACTTACATCGCTTTGCTTCTCACTGCCTCATTTGTGCTTGAAAAGTAAATTAAGAAATAATAATGTTAAATAGGACGAGGTTGTAGATTACTGCAAAACACATGTTTTGTCATTACAAAGAATACCTTTTTCAATGCAAAAAAAAAAAATGAATTTATGGATAAAAAGCTTTTGTCAGATGAGCTTTTGTTGCAGACTGTGCCATTAATTTTTTTTTTTTTTTTTGGGGGGGGGGGGGGGTATTTTTCTTTTTTGGGGTGAGGGGTCTTTGTGGTATTTAGAGGGAGGTGTGCCCTTGCTCATGGGGATGGGGGGATGGGCACCTCTGATTGCATTAATAGAATATGAATGAGATGAGTGAGCTTGTTTTTGAGCGCCAATTTTCCTAAACCATGTTAGAAAAGATTTCTGTTCTTAGTGGAGACACTCAAACCTGAATGTCAGGTTGATCATGTTCGCTTATTATTTACCGACACCGGTAACTTTTTTTTTTTGTTTCAAGAAGTTTCCTAACAGCTGCACTGCATGCACCCTTTACATTACTTCTATACTTCCTTAGTAAGGCACCAAGTTAAGTAAATATATGGTGTACAATGTGCATTCTTTTAAGCAGAATAATTAGTTATGAGTTACTTAAGGGTGCTCTTCACTGAGAGTCTGAAAGCTTCGGATCCAATGCTAACCTACGGGGAAAGTTGAATGTTATTTTACAAAATTCCTTTGAAGTTTTCGGGTCAATTTTTTTTCTGAGTATTTTTCAAGCCTATGTCTGTGTATTTTAGTTTTTACTTTTTTGATACGTTCATTCTTCGATTTTTTAAAATTCGAGAAAAAATGAATTTCTTTGAAAACGAGGTACTGTTGGACCTTTCGCTCTGTTAAAAAGCTGCAAATCGTGCTATCGAAATTTTAAGAACGCCCCAACACGCAAAATATTTGCAGCTCTCTTTTGAGACTAAGTTTGAAATGATGCGACCATTTCTAAAAAAATATTGGAGTTCCAACCATCTGAAATATTTTCGAAAAAGCTCAATTTCTCTACTAAGCCACGCCTTCCACCGGTCCGTCCTTTCTTGGGGGGAAAAATCGGGTGAGGTGTATAAGATTTACAATCATTAGCGCAAACGACCGTTTCCATTTACTACTCCCCTCTTTTCCGGAGGCATTTTTCAATGAAGGAATGAATGAGTGCTTTTGAAAGTGAATCCACATGCTTGGAAACATCTTCAGGATTTGATTTGTGTTTAGAAAGGATATAGTTTTTAAAGAGTGCTTCTGAGATAATTCTTGTGAATTCTTGTGCTAAATGACCTCCCGAATCCAAATATGACCACCTTTTTCCATTCACACGTCCTGCTTTTTTGGAAATGTCGCCCGCATTTTTTTTCAGTTTTGACAGTTTCATAGCCATTATTTTTATTTGGAGGGGAAGGGATCGTTATATTATACATTAATACTTTTCTAAGGGGCTAGAGAGGTGCTAAGTTTGTACGCAAGAACATATGGAGGAAATTGGTTAACTCATGGGGGGTATTACCACTTATTATATTTTTAAAATCATCAAAACCCATTCTTTTTTCTAGGGGTTTGTTTTACAATATTTTCCCTTATTTTTTGGCATGAAACCAGAGTATAGGACTCACACCTATAACCCTATATCCGAAAAAAAAATTTTTCACGTTGTAAATTTAAAAAAAAAAACGAAGTATCGCATTTTGCGTAAAGTTGCATCGCAGACCTTCAGTGAAGAACCTTTCCGTGTTATTCAAATTAATTCACGAATATAATCAAGACTAAAATGATCTTAAGTATGCTTATAATATAGCATTAATGAATATTTCTATTTCTGGGGATGCACTACCCCCAGTACTTTTCACTACATCAAGAAGGCATAAACAATGGAGCTGGTGCATCCAAAGAAAGATAAATATGTATATTAATGCTACTTTATAAG
Organism: Uloborus diversus; assembly: GCF_026930045.1. Taxonomy (NCBI): domain Eukaryota; kingdom Metazoa; phylum Arthropoda; class Arachnida; order Araneae; family Uloboridae; genus Uloborus; species Uloborus diversus. The sequence continues at coordinate 137,798,169 of NC_072734.1, read as the reverse complement.
CAAATTTAAGGATGCTTTTCACTGAGAGTCTGAAAGCCTACGGATCCAATGTTAAACTGCGGGGAAAGTTGGATGAAGGTTTTACAAATTCCTTTGAAGTTTTCATGTAAATTTTTTTCCTAGTATTTTTCAAGCCTCTATCTGTGTCATGTACTTTTTGCTTTTTTGAAATATCCATTCTTTGATTGTTTAAAATTCGAGAAAAAATGAATTTCGTTGAAAAAGGTGGTAGGTACTGTTTGACATTTTGCTCCATAAAAAATCTGGCAAAATATTTCCAGCACTCTTTTGAGACTTTGTTCGAAATAATACGACCATTTCTAAAAAAAAAAAAAAAAAAAAAAACCGGGGTCCAAAACCGTATTCCAGATACTTACTAGATATTTGGAATCTATTTTTGTCTATATTATACTATGTTACTACAAATGTAAAAGCATAAAATGCTTTCCACAGTTCAACAAACATTTTCGAAAATAATTTCTCGAGCCAAACTCGTAAAAAATTCTTTACAAGGTATGTACACATTGATCATGTAATTCATATACAGTGAAATCCAGTAACAATGAACTTCAAAATCGGGACTGAAAACTTATTTGGTTGAAACGGGTATTTCGTTATACTGATATACGTTGTAACAGGATTTCACTGAATTTTTCTTTTGAAAACTTTCTAAGGAGAAAAGTGATACATACCTGCATTTCTTTAAAGCATGAATGAGTATGAAAAAATTGTTTTAAAGCAGGGGTGGGTTCCCAGGATCGTGACTCCAAATGGGGTCGTGTAGCGTTTCTTATTCGGTCGAAACATTATTCCTACCACAGTATAGTTGGGGGTGGATCGAATCTAACATAGCAGTTTTGTAATGTCGGATCTAACGTAGCTTTCACAATGTTGCCAGGTTAGGTCCACACCTAGCGATACTTTACTGACATGTAGGCTACGGGATCACAGGTCCTTTACTTGGTCAAAAAAGGGTCGCAACGTGCAAAAGATTGCGAACCACTGGTTTAAATTTACAGAAAATTAGAGAACTGATGGGGAAGGGGGAGAACACTGACCATTTTGTTTTTAATTGGATGAATACACAATGTTCTAAGAATCTTCCGATAGTCGTGTTACACTGAAATTTTCATAAGCTCAGACAAATAATTTGTCTGACGTGTAAAACATTTCCTTGAAACCTAAGGTTTTTCAATTTTAGCCGGTCTTTATCAATATATATTTGTGTGTATGCACTGTGCAGTCGCGCCTGTTCATAGTGAAGTCTAAGGAACCGAATAACAATTTCGTTTATAGCCTCAATTTCGCTATAAAAAGGTAAACAACAAGAAGGGAACTGAACCATAAATACAGTGCCGGATTAAGTCAGCGCGGGGCCCGTAGCAAATGTTTTCAAGGGGCCCTTGTTTTTACATGAGTAGGGGAGAGGAGGGAGGATTGGGACACTTTTCACATAAATGATTCTTATTCATAATCCTTTACTTATTCATTAATGCAAAAGCTCACACAATAAACTTGCATATTATAACTACATTTTAAGAATATACACAATGTTTAAACATTTTATTATTTTCACACTTGACTAATTACAAATTTCAAGAATTTTGTCCCATTCCTCCCTCCTAGGTGGGAGGAGTGGGACATGAGTATGGGAGGAGTGGGACACATTTGAAAATTACAGAAAAATTAGCGAATGTCATAATTAGAAAGGTCCACATTAAAAGAAAAACAAGACTGCTCTACTGGTCCCACCAACCAATTGTGGTGGCGGTAATTTCATGATAATATCTGTTTTATCTATAATGCTACAGTCATCCTGTTGAGGAAAATTAAAATTTCATTTCCTTTCTCATAACCACCCACCCAACTCCACCCTTGCAACATAGTTAGGGGGGGGGGATAGCAATTTGCTTATTTTTGCTGACAACGGGAGGGGGGAATGTTTGAGTGATGCTTACGTAAGACAATTTCAAAAATCTTAAATTGTGAAAAAAAAAACAAAAACTAGAAAAAAATTTCAAATGGCTAAGCTCTTTTAAAATTGTGATCTAAGAATTTTTCTTAAATAAGGAAATTAAACAAGCATTTTTTTTTAAAATTAAGTCTCAATTTTTTAAAATTGAATTTTTACTGTTAAGAAAAGAGGGGGGGGGGGGTTGCTTGCTAGAGTTATTTGAGTTACCCTAATTTTGCTAACATTTTAAAATTTCCCCGGGAAGTCGAGAAGAGATCAAAAAAAGAAAAATTAGAGCAATAAATGTTAGTACACTCAACAATTTATAAATTCTGCTTCATGAATACTTTTATACAAAAAGAGGAAAATTAAATTGAAATATTTTTTAAATTTAAAGGATAGTATACTAATGTGTGTGATTTGCAAATGTCGGATTATATTTTCAATTCCGATATTTTTTTCTGAATATAAATTACGTATGTAAGACATTGTTCACGTTCTTACGAGCAAACAATTGACGTAAGTAAGGCAGAAAGCAATGCATAACTAATGTAACCAAAAATTGAAAACCATTAGAAAAAAAAGACCTGAGAAGAAAAAAAAATAAATAAAAGTTTTAAAAAGTTATTCTATTCCTCCTAACATTTTGCATTTGAATAAGTCGAAGTACATTGTTCCAAGTGTACTGCAAGTAAACTGCAGCTTGTATTTTTAATTTAAGTACATTTTTGCAAGTAATTCTCTGTTGCTCGTGTAATTCCACCCACGAAATGTATTTTCAAATGTTCTCAAACATCATATAACTGCGTGCTTCGAAAATACACTTCAATAAAAGACTTACCAACTAATTATTATAGCCTGTTGCACTTTTCGTCTGATGCGTAAAATATTATTATTATTAATATTCTTATTATTATTATAATTATTTTTGAAAAAGAATTTCAATTTTAAGAAGTATATTAATCATTTAATCTTGTGTATGCTGCTCTAGTCACCATGCTGATTATCTATGCTTTTGCGGGATGATTTGTTTACTGATAGTAAACAAATGCAGCCCTGCGCATGATGAATCACCGGAAAAATATAAATAAATATCTAAAATATTAATTGATTAATTTAAAAAAATGTCAGTTCAGCGTTGCATATCCTCCATCGAACTGCAGAAGTATTCCTTTTTCGACCATATATATATACAGGGGCGGCAAATAGGGGGGTCAAGAGGGGGCGGTTGCACCCCCAAATTTTTTGAGCAGAATGATAGAAAATGAGTGAATTCAATTTATGTAAGTCGGAAATCAATGTTCATTAAAGGAAATCTCGCTGGTTCTAAACAACTATTTCATGAAACTCTACACATTCTCAGACTAGAAAAAGTGTTTTTCGTTATTTGGATGATGACTTAGAAATTCATGAAGTATTTTCGGCTTTTTTCAAACATAGAAAACTGATAGAGAACCATGGTTAATTTTAACTAAAGAAGACATTGCCTCATATAGGCTAAATATTTCACACTTGTGTGCCCAGTGTAGCGATGGTATGTCCAATATGAGAGGCTCGTGAAAAGTGGTGCGGCTGCATGGTTTTCACAAGAAAATTCCTTGATATTTTACATTCACTTTTACGCTCATTTTCTAAGTGTATATTTATTTAATGAGTGTTCATCGCTTTCTTCTGCTAGAAACACGTTTCAGCTGCTCAATACATTATAATGCTTTCATAGAAACTTCTTAAAAATGCATGTGATTATTGAACAAAAAAAAGACAATAGATATTTTATAGATGTATATTTCAATTAACCGTGAAATTAAAAAAAAAAATTCTTCCTCCCAGCCAATTTTAAAGAGACGGGAAAAAAAAAAAAAAAACTGACAAAAACCCACATGATGATGTGAAGTCAAACATTGATTTTTGAATATTTTGTATGAAGTAATAGATTCAGTTTCGAATGAAATTAACACAAGATTTGATGATAATTATTTTTCTGTATGGTTGGCTGAGATTATGGTTATTTGGATTGGATTTTGAAAACAAAAAATAAAATGTTTCAACTGTGAATAAAATTTTTAGCTTGAGACAAGAAAAATTACAAGCAATATACCGACAGAATGGTTTTTACATCCAGAGACTGCAGTTTTGTCTTTGTAATGGACTCATCAGTCTGGAATAGTGAATAACAGAGCTGGAAGCAGATGATATCTCACTGAAGCTGAGAGCGCCGACATGACTAGATTATTCAATGATGAAAAGTTTAAGCCCCTCGCAGTTTTTGAAGTAGTCTGGGTGATTTTGAAGAGCAAGATATAAAAAGTGTTTTCATGCATAACTTTGTGTTACTTCAATTATTTTTTAACTATTACAATCAGCTCAGCTAGAAGAGAAAGATTTTTTTTTATGTCTCAGGAGGTTAGAGAAATATTTTCGAAGCACAAAGCGGAAAAAAAAACCTTTTCCATTCAGCTAAACTGGCAAAACAGCATGACATTGAGCACTGATAGATTAGTAACACGATTCCCTGCTCTTCCGAATTCTCAAAATCATGCATAATAACTTTTCCAAAAGGTATAAAAACTTAAGTAGCGAGATGTTTTGTATGATAACTTTTTAGTCAATGAATCAAAATTTTAATTGTTTCTAAGCACTAATTTTATTTATACTAAACCGATTTTATGACAACTTCTTGGTAGCTAATGTGTGTTTGGGTATTACATATTTAAGAAACTCGACCCCCCAAATGAAATGGTGAAATGCCGCCCCTGTATATATATATATATATATATATATATATACTACAAAAAGCGGGATCCGCCCCCTCTTTGAAATGTAACCATATCCTAATCAGAAATTGTTTTCTGATTACGCCATTTCTGCCGTCCTCCCAATAATAAAAAATAAAATCAGCATTATTCCACCTCTTGACTGTAAATATCCGATAACCGATATGTAATCATCCCTCCTCACCCCTCACCCTTTTTTCCGGGAATACACCACAGTTTTACACTAAGCTTATACCTCTTATGTTTCCCCCTTTTTTATATATATATATATAATCATATCCTAACGCAAAAAATTGCATTCTTTAATTAAACTTCAGACAAGAAACGAATTAGCTTTATAAACGAAATAAGATTCGGACGTTGTAATTGAGAACATCGTTTAAAAAAAAAATAAGACAATCGTTTTTCTTGTTCAATTTATGATAAATTTTCATTTCATTCATCAATTTTTCATAAATATAAAATCTGGGAACGCATACCCAAAAAAAAAAAAAAAACTTTGTTTCAAAAATTACCGCAGACCCTTTGGTACTGACTTTATTTTCTGTTCTGTTCAACCTTCGCATCGGTACTGTTCAAGTGGGGTTTTGGCCGTCAGCTAATTTCCTTGATTGCTCTTCACGACGGGGGTCATTTAGGGGTTCCTTTCCCTCCAGAACAATGACAGCTGTGACAGGTCACGTGTTCCTGGTGTTCCTGCCTTACATCGATTACCGTCCACTCCATTGGCCGTTGAAGTGTCAATCACTTGATTCAGGTTCACTCCCGTCGTTCAAGGAAGAAAGTCATTTACACCCTAACTTCAATGTTTTCCCTCACTGAAGAGCAGCCTTAATGTAAAATGTCTAGAAAGCTTTGTAAAGTTATTGAACTTCTCATCTTTCTTTCCTATGGGTTAATATACTTAAACAAAGGTATGAGACTGTCTTGGGGTCACCCACCACCTATTTTTTTTAAAAAATCAGCTACATGGAACAATTGATATCCTTACTTTTTAGTGGTCCTTCCAAACTCAACTTAGAATCCTTTGGGGCTTTGCCATATCACTGAAAATAGCTTATTGGAAAGGCTATAAAACACGGGTGTTTCTTATATTTAAAAAGGATAACAGCATGTTGAATTGCACTTTTTTTTTATATTTCTTCAAAAATATCACTTGATATGCTCATTCACTAAACTCTTCAATAGACTCATGATTCACAACACAATTACCTTGGTATACTTTTAAACCTGTAGAATATATTTCCGCTAATAGTGTTTATAACTTACATCCACCATGATAACTAAATAACAATTTCCGTCTGTTGAGATCAGAAGACACTTATTTAAAAGCAAATCTTTTATTGAGTATGTTATAATGTACAACAACATGAATTTCATGGCTACGAGCTTTGTAGCTCTGACAAAATTAACTGCATAACCTTCCAAGAAAAAAATACACCTAGTTTCCTTACCTTATAAGTACAGAACATTTGCATAATTTGGAATTTTACAGTTCACGGATTACAGTGATACCTTTCACTTTAAATATATAAGAAAGAATATGCAAATTTTTACTTTCAAATGTAAATGTACATACGAATAAACAATTAAATAAATTAAATAATTCTAACAAAACCAATAATAATTACGAGCTAAACTTGCTTTGAAGCTCATTTAATGGTTAAGGATTGAAAAAAAAAAAAAAAAAAAATCTACACCATTTCAATTTTATAAGCATATTTAAAAATTAATAAGAATCTGAAATTTTACTTTAGTCCTTTTATGGTCACAGCAGCTGGATCAGGAACAACAGCTGCTTCTACCAGTGTAGTTGAGGGCATCCCTACAATTTTTCGTACCAATTGTGTGGCTTCCACATCTAATTCTAAAGAACCAAAACATTTAATGAATATAATTTTAATTAACATTTAAACTATATTAAATATTTAAAACTACAAACCCAAACAGAAAAAAAAAATCCTTATTACTTGGTGTTAAGGGCTGATCTTTATTTGATGCTGAACCCAACTGTGAATTTTGTTGTGTGGATATCTCACTAGCTGCACTTCTTACATCACTCTGTGTCCTATTTTTAGAGGGGAAAAATTCATTACACATTGATAAATCTCTTAATATTTCAGAAATTCCAGTAAAATATTTGTAAATATTTATTAGAAAGAAAATAATTTTATTTTCACTTTCCAACATTTTTGGTTCAAATGAAATCAGCCGAAGGAAGTTAATACAAGAGTAAATAAAAATTCATTGCTTTGGCACACAGTATCATCTTCTTATCATAATCAGACCAAGAAGTTGTGGATGCTACCTGTATTCAACAGATGCATCTCAGCCTCCCCCCCCCCCTATTTTTAATAAGTCACTAATATATCTTTTATCAGCATTATGTTATTCTCAGTCCTTCTAACACCTACTAGAATGGCTAATCCACCTATTTCATTCAGTAGATACTTTAACCTGGTAAATATTTTGCTGTGAAACTAAGAAATGGATGAAAGATTTAAATTTAGTCCTACACACAGAAAAAGGGCAACATAACTTGTTATTGTATATTTACTACATGTGAGCTAATTAACATTGTTTTACTACGATTAAAATTTTTGAAAGTTACTTATTATATTTTCCCTCAATAATTTTTCGGCGGAAAAGATTTTAATATAACAATTTACCATTCGAAAGACATAGTGTAACTTGTTATTTTATTCACTTAAAATATTTACTGATTTAAAGTATCTATATTTAAAGAACTCCTAAATTATAATTCTATGTTCTTATTCATGGCGAATGACTTTTAAATTAGTAAAATAAACTGGGGGGGGGGGGGAGCATGAGGCGTACATATGATTAGGTGTAATATTTCATCTTCAGTAAATATTTAGAAAAGGCTTTAGTCAAACGACTGCAAAACTTTACATAATGACATAAAAGCGTACACACATCATTTACTGTATTATAATTAGATAAATAATTGATTTTTCAATTTGTTGTTAAAGTTTTTTCATCAACTATTTTTTGTACCTTCTACTGAACATTGTTTTAGTGTTTAGGATATAAAATATCTTTATTGTTATGAATTAAATTTTTAAACAGCTTGATTCTAAAAAGGAGAAAAAACTGAATGCAAAAAATATAAGAACACAAAATGAATCTAACTTACACAGTACATTTTGAATTTGCAAGTTCCTTGGTTTCTTCATTGTTAATTTGTTTTTCTATATTCTCCTGTAAACAATTTATTTCAGGATATTTATTCACAAACGTAAAAGATCAACTAATAAGGTTTTTGCCCCATTGTTAGTCAATTAGTATAAGTTTCCACGATTTTACTAATGGTAACAAATGAAAGAAACCCACCTCTTTTGGTAAAGTATAGAGGGATAAGAGCTTTTCACCCTGAAGTTCATTCTTTTCAGGCGTAGTACAATCATTTAGATCGATTTCAGGATCCAAACTGTCATCTTCCTGAAGATAACATGAAATTCTTAATTTCAAATAAAATGTTAGAACAAAACAATTAGAAAAAAATAATATAAAAAAATAGAAAAATTACTTTAATCAACTTGCATAATGCATTGCTTCAAGCATATCAATTTGTTGTGTTGATAATTTATTAAGAGCTTAAGGTTGTTTGTTAATTAGCATTATCTTTGCAGAAAAAGTCAAGTGAATTTACAGGCTTGGGGGGCCCTTCATTATTGGTAGATACTTCTGGTATTGGAAAGTTTTTTTTATAACTTTTGTGTGCAATGGAAGGAGTTTCTTGGACAGAGTTTATGCTAGGAAAATATTCAACGGGGGGTTTTTTACTTGACCAAAGTGTTGAGTAGAATTTCTGTGTGAATTGCCTGCAAAAAGATTTTTTTTTTGAGCTTGATGTCGGAAAATATTGTGAAAATGCCGCAATCTTGAATTCTAGTATCCTTTTGCATACATTTAGCCTGATGATATTTCATACAGAATATAACTGAGAAGGAAGGGCCTGCAAGAAGACATTGTCCTGCGGGCTATAGATTAGAGGGGTTTCTGTATATTATTTATTTCTCTCAAAAATATACTACATGTATAATAATCATGTAAAGTTGTCATGGAAATTTCAAGTATTTCTTTAGAGGAGATGAGAGCTTTAGGGATAATTTGTATAGTGTTAAAATATGTTGAACAGTACATATCATTAAAACGTAAACATAATTTATAATACTTATGCAATTTCTAATGCTTACTTGATCATCATCTTCTTCATCTGAGCTTCCATCCTCTATCTGAACATCTGATCAAAAAAAGAAAGGAAAAAAAAAATCTGAGTCTTTTACAAAGCATATATGTAGAAAGTACAATCAATTTGCAATAACTCGAATATAGTGGGACTAACCAAGTTGAAGAGAAGAGCAATTGATACTGAATACTCAAATGACGCCCCCCCCCCCCCCAACCATTTTGAGCTGGAATTGCGCCTGTGCACCAAGCTCTTTATTTGTAGAAGACGACGCACTTTTATACATTTAGGTATTTTTTTAAAAAATAATGAAGAAAACCTGAAGTTGTAAAACTTTATAATCAGAACTTTACCATAAAGTAGCTTTTTCTTGGTCTATTTTTTCTAACACACAATTTATATAATGTCAATTTTAAAATCACTTGCTAACTCTTTTTAGTGATAGATTAGTCCTGTGTGAGACTATCAAACACATGGCTCAGATCTTATCAGTGTGGGAGACTAGGGCAGTTGCTTTGTTTACTAACATTAATGTTGGCTCTCCTAAAATTGAAACTCCAGTCCAGCTATTTTTCAAGAAAATATATTCGTTTTTAAATTTGATAGGAAAGAAGCTTTTATTTCTTTGATAACTAATCTGAAGCTAAGCTGTTGTAAAGAAAATGTTTTAAAGAAAAAATAAAACTAAACAGGTTTAAATATTAGAAACTTTTTTTTTTCAATTTTTAAAACTGTAGTATTATTACTAAGAAGCATGTATGATAGCAGGAAATAATAATCCTTCATTTTCATTTACGAATGCTTCATAACATAATTACAGTGAGCCTCGGTTATCCAGATAAATTTTTTTAGCCTTTTTTAAAAAGTTATATGTTCACATCCTCATATATATAATAGCCGATGATCGAGGAACGTGGGTGTTACAGCAATAAAACTCGTGCCACGGCATGATAATTTGATAATATGTTTTGGTTAGAGCCACTATATAGGGGTCTTAGTTTTGGTAATGTTTAACATGCAGGGAAAGGCTTCATTGTGACAAGGCTGAACTATATCTGGCAACTTAACAGTTTTACTTGTAAGACTGCATCATTTCAGGGGAATGAAGAAACGAAAAATGGTCAATAATGAACGCTACGTATTAGAGTTTAGGGTTAATTCACTGGAGTTAGAGTTACAATTTCAACCATCAAAATATCACCAATTCACCCGTCATACCTTGATGGGCGATTTTCTAGTAGATAATAATTATGATAGCAAGCAAGAATGTAACTATAAGTACACAAAACATTTTCTTTTTTTAAAAAATCTATTTCTGATAAATCATTTCGTGACTAGGCTTAATTTTAACGCAACACAATTTTGAAGCATGTGAATGAATCCTTGTTACAAAATGATGGGAAAAATTATTTTCATCTTGTTGAATGTCTTGTAAGCAGTTTTATGTAATTTTGCTGCAAATCATGGCTTTTATTGCCGTGAATGGTTAGTCTGCTTATTTAAAGATTTGATTTGCTTATTACCGTGATTATCCAATTTTTAACTGTCCATACTGTATTTGGTGCCATTCAGACTAGATGAAAAAAAGCTCAATATTGTAATAACAATTTTAAGCCAATTTTTATAAAAGTATTCATGAACACTATAAAAAATACATTATCTGTGTAGTAATACCTGTCACGAAAAGTTCCAAAATGGTTTCTAATTGCTTCTTAGGTTCTCCCTCAGTTTTCTGCATTAATTTTCTTAAGGCACTTGGCAAAGCCTGATAAAAATAAATAACTTGAATATTTGATAGAAAATTGAAAAAAATAACTGTGCATACATCAAGAGTACTGACAAGTAATGGAATTTAATCCATGCAACACTAAAACTAAATTAGAAGGCAAATTTTAATATTTTTAAAAGGAAAAAAAAAAAAAAACTGAGTACATTGCTATTACCCCTATAGGAAACCCATTTTCTAGTTCTTAAAAACACAGTATCGGTTTCAGTAATATTTTAGATTCAATTTAGTTCAAATATTTTTGAAAAATTATGATTAACTCTGTACTTTACTTTCCAGTTATTACACATCAGATAATGTGATAGCATAGTTATATAATGCATTATGAAATCTCATGCTTGAAATAAACTAAACACACTTAGGCTCAAGTATGTTTGACAGCAGATTGAACAGTTTTACAGTTTTATAAGACAAAATTTCAGACGAAAAATGTACTTTAGATGAAAAGTATGATTTATGCAAGTGAAAGAAAAGCCAATATTTATTTTACTGAACGTCTATAATATTTTAATGCAATTAATTCAAACAATAAACATTAGTGTTACTTTTGTATTTCTTGTTTTATTACCCATTTTAGTTATGTAAGAAATATAGAAACATAACTTAGGCAATGATTTTGTTTATTTTATGGGTGGCACATTTTTAAATCTGTCTCTGGGTCACATAAAAAGTATTTTATCTCTGGTTATATTTACAATATACCGACAAGACAGTTGAATAGTTTTATTCTGGATTTATTAAAACTAGTATTCGCCCAGTGGTCGAAATTCAACCATATTCATAAATGAATATTTGAGAAACCTTGTATGAATTTAACTATTCCCAACATTTTTATTTCTACTTTTACTCGTTTACTTCATATCTGGAAACATACAATTTTTATACGAACACACAATAACAAAAGGTAATAATTTATTCCAATTTTGCTTTTTGTCTTTTAATCTCAAAATATATGGATGAAAAGGGACATTTCGGTAATGGGGTCGTTTCCGAAATTTTTAAAGTGGTTTTTTCTGAAAGAGCAAGCTTAGAAACTTGGGTTTTAACCATTTTTTAAAATACTTTTTAAAAATGCAATATTTTTTAACAATTATTTTAATTGGTGCGCAGATTGAAATTCAGTTTTTACGCTTCTGCACATGGCATCAAAAGCGATGAAATGCCATTCACTGATGCCATTAGCGCACAGCGCAAATTATCGTAACATGGAAAGGCGGTTGACAGCAAAGCGTAAATATTTATCGCGGCAATGGAGTAGCGCGCCAAAGTACACCATTTGTAACGTCATAAAGATCACGCTTTAATTCCAAAATCGAACGTTTGAAATTTTAATAAAAAATATCTGTCGAGAAAACAAAAGTTTTTTCTGACTCCACGTTATTTATTTTGCTTATTCTATTAATTTCTAAAAGTAGTACTTTTGACTGAAAAAAACAGCCCCATTGAGAAATTGGTGTGGTCGTCAAATTCTTGGCTTGATTAATTTTATTTTGGATACCATGTTGCTTTGTGATAACCCTATGCAAATAGATACTTCCTTATTCTTGGTTACGTATGCAAAGGAAAAACATTTTTTGCGCTGGCATTGGAAACAAAAAATTTGACACCAATAGATGAAAATCGTCAATAATACAATTTTTGAAATGTTCCCACATGAAATGAAGCATCAAAACTCAGTTTATACGAAAAACTTATGTGTGAACAATATTACTTATAAAACGTCTACTATTACTGAGTAAGTAGCTTCTTCGTCATTAGAAATATAAATTTCTAAGTATCAAATGAACGAACTCTACTCGTGGCAACATATAATTGTCCATTTGAAAACACTGGACGTCGCAATAATAGTACAATTTTAAAAAAAGGCCATCTTTGAGATTTGTTTAAAGTTGAGGGCGGTGCATACTTGATGTCACACTTTTCAACCCTCTCCCTTCTTTGTCAAAGTTTCGCAGTTCACCATACCCCTCTTCCTTTTGTCACATGTCACGCTGTTTTTCATAAACGTTCCTACTAAAAAAAAGGATTGTTGTCACATTCTCCCCATTGTATGTCCCTCTCGTTATTTCTTTCCTCTCCCTAGTCACAAACTTTTACTATTTCGTGAACCCCACCTTAAAGCGGGACTTCATTCGTGGACAGCCTCTGTTTTGTGGTAACCGTATGGAAATATATATTTCCCTACTCTTTGTTTACGTATGCAAAGAAAAAACATTTCCCGTGCTGCAATTGGTGCCAAAAATTTGATGCCAATAAATGAAGAGCGCCAATTTTCCCAATTATCAAAATCTTCCCGAATGAAATGATGCTGCAAAACTCAGATTATACGTAAAACTTCTTCATGAACAATATTTCTTCTAAAATGTTTAATATTTTTGAGTAAGCTGCCTTGACCTCTTCGTCTTCTATTAGAAATATAAAATTTCAAACAGACAAATGAACAAATGGTACTTGCTACATTAAAAATTGTCCATTCAAAAACACTGGACATCGTAATAATAATGCAATTTTGTTTAAAAAAATCGTTTTTACGATATGATTACGGTTTAGGAAATAACTGACTAATGCACTTTTCAAAATGTTTGACCCTTCTCCCCTTTGTCACAAAGTTTCACACTTCACCATGCTCCCTGTTCCCTTTGCCCCATGTCATATTGTTTTTAATAAACTTTCTTATCAAAAAAAAGGCTTGATGTCACATTTTCTCCATTGTATGTCCCTCTTGTCATTTATTTCCTCCCCCTTGTCACGAACGGTTACAATTTAATGAACTCCACCTTAAAGAGGGACTCTATTCGTAGTCAGCTCTTTGCAAATAGACATTTTTCTACTCTTTTATTTAAGAATGAAAGAGAAAAATATTTCTCGCACTGGAATTTTGGCGGCAAAAATTTTACAGCAATGGATAAAGTTTGCCAATTTTACAATTATGGAAGTCTTCCTGAATGAAATGATACCGTAAAACTCCTTTAATACGTAAAACTTCTGTATAAACAATATTCTTTGTAAAAGTAGGCATGACTGTTGCCGTTAGTAATGTAAAATTTTCAACAGTCAAATGAACGAATTCTACTCGCGGCAACATAATTGTCCATGCGAAAGCACTGGACGTCGTAATGATATGCCAATTTTATCAAAAGTTTCACCTTGAGATTTGTTGCTGGCGGTAACAAATGCAGGTATTATTGTGAGAAGGAGGTAATTTTATCGGAACCGGAAGTCCTCCCTCCCTCACCCCGTAAAATGATTTATTTAAATATTAAAATCGCGGAAACATAATCAAAATGAAAGTATTTTTAATGTCCATAGTTACCCAACAAGCCTCAATGGTAAAAAAATGCAAGTATTTCATTTCTTTATGCTCAAGCGAGGAATGGCAACACCCCAATATTATCCAGCAACTTCTTCACGCTAGCTATGTCGCGTGAAAAAGCAAATAAAAATGAATTTTCGCTAACTTATAATTGCTTCTAGTTCATTTTCTAGTCATCTTAGCGGGTTTTTGTTTTTTTGCCGTAAACGGGGGGTAAACGTTTTTAGAAGTAGTTTTCACGAGCTTTCCAACCATACCAAGCTCAAAGCACTAAAATGCATTTTTCGTGTAGAAAAAGCGGCTTAAAAAATGAATTAAAACTTAACTTTTCACGCTTCCAACAATGAATTTCAACAATGGAAAAGAGATAAAATTAAAATTTTTGAGTTTCGCTAACTAAAAAAAGCTTATAACTTTTTTCTAGTGGATTTAGGTTATTGGATCTTGGGCGCCCTGACAATTTTTTCGTTAGAAGTGTTTTTTAAAGACCTTTCCAACCATATCAAATTCGAAAAAATTGGACCATCCGTTCACGTAGAAAGAGCCATTTAAGACGAAAATGCATTTTGTACTAATATCTCCGTTAATTAGCGTTCAATTTCAAAAAATTTTATTGATGACACTAAAACTCGGCAATAGCTACTGAACAAAAAAAGAATGAAGGAAATCGGTTCACAAACAGAGAAGGAATCGGTACTGAAAGAAAACAGCTTGCCTATTAATATGTAAAGATAAAGAAAGTAACTTCATATATTTTTTCAAAATTTTTTATATAGTCTTATTAAAAGATTTGCTAAAGTAGATAAATATTATAAGCAAAACAGTCAAAAAAGAAAACAAATGTTCTTTAATAACATTATTTGTTCAGATAACTCGTATAATGACACAAATAACTTGGACAGTTTTTTTTTTATATTAAATTACCTGTTCTTTAGCATATTCTCGAACACTAGGTATTGACAGAATTCTATACAAAGTGCCATTTATGTATGGGGAGATCTAAAATTAAGGAAACTATTATCAGTTATTATCATCTGGAGTATAAATGACTTTTTTTAAAGAATAGAATATATTTTGACATTACAGTTTGGAGATTCAACATTTTACATAACTTAATTTCTTTAAATTGTGCTCATGTCCCTATAACTCACTTGGAAACATTCTTTTCAAATATCTTACATTTACTTATTATGTTACTTCAAACAACCTATAACTCACTTGGGAACATTCTTTTCAAATATCTTATATTTACTCTTATGTTACTTCAAACAAACTTAAAAACATTTTTTGACCAAAAACCGATTACCTTTTATGAATAAAGCAATACAATATGTACTATATAGGTAAAAACTGAAATATTTTGTATATTTTACTTTTTCAAAATCAACAAATTTTAGAGGAAAAAATTAAAAAAAAAAAAAAACTTATTCTTATCTCTCAGCAATAATTTTAATAGAACCAGAAAAGTAGTGCATTTCCGGGAAAGTATATGGTTTAAAGGCAGTATCAGTCTTAACAATTTTGAAAAACATGCATTATATATTTACAGTACCTTTGTATCTTGAAGTTGAAGAAGGTAACCTAATCCAGAAATTAATTCTATTTTTAGAGGTTCACACTGTTTCTTTCCTATAAAAGCACAAAATACTCTTTCAAATATTAATCTAGAAATGTAAATTGAAATATTCATTGCAATTGATATTTTTATGAAATACTTAAAGCAAAGGAAATTCTTAAGTATACCCATTGGACAAAGACTTAAGTTGAAGAGAAGAGCAATTGATACTGAACGAGCATAATTTGAAATGGAAATTCTGGAATAGAAGATTCTTGCGAGCCATTCAATCACGCCAGTTTCGACCATGAATGCTTGAGATGTTCTTCTACAGAGGTTGAAAAAAAATTGTTTTAATTTGCTGATTAAAATATTAGTATTTTAAGAACTTTTTTCCATGTAGAAAGATAATCCTCTCCCATACAAAAACTATTTGAGTTCAGCAACCAATGTATACATCCAGGCCCAGATCTATAAATTTTGCCCCCCCCCCCTGCAACAAAATCTGTAGGGTCCCTATACAAACTGGAAGTGTATACATTTACAATGTTAATAAGTCTTAATGTTTTTTTCTTTTAATTTCGTGAGTCTTTGAGTCCCTTAAGGACGTGGGTCCTCCCGCACTGCGGGATTTACGGATGAACAGATCTGGGCCTGTATACATCAATACATTGGACAAACTTAATGAAAGTCACTTGAAAGATCATGAGAAATATCATTGCTGCTGTATATGAAACCATTCATTTGGTTGCAACTCGGACAAAGAAATATTCTTGTCATTAACATTTCTTTTAGGAAAGAACCATATTTTTAAATAATTAAGTATTTAATAATGGAATCACTTTCCATTAATTTTCTTTTTTACTTTTTGCACTTGTGTTTTCACAATTCTTCATGAACCAGTACACATGTGAACAAAACACTTCCTACATTTCTTCATTTTTTTAGGCGAAGTTATTATTATTTTTTAACCAGAGCTTTCAATCAGTAGTTATATACTTCATTTTCAAAAACTATCTTTGTCAAAAGAAGAGAATGCTATCTAAAATTTTGAAAGTGGGACGAATTCTTATTTTGTACTTCAAACGTTTAAATTTTTAATTAATGAAACATACATGAGACAATAAAAAAATCTATTGTATAGAAGTAATGCACTAAAGTGCATGAAAAATGTGGAAATTGAAGGAACATTTAGTTTTTTTCCCTTCATGTCAATTGCAGGTTACTAGACATGATATTGGTGCACTTTCCACCTTTTTATCTTTTCTAGATCTTGTTCTGATAAAAACAAGATGAAATGTGGTTAAATTTCTTTTTTTACATTAAGTATTAATTTTAAGTGAGATAATGCAACAAAAGGTAGTATTTTAACAAATAGATTACATGATCAGTTCATGAAGTAAAATATTTTAATAGCCTACAAGTGTCTTTAAAAATGGCAACTAAGTTTAATAATTTGATGAACAAAGTTTAGTATATGCATAAATGATTTAGTTTTAAAGCTCGCATTATTTTTTCCTAAGTACAGATATAAGGAAGATAAACAAATGGTTCTGAATTGATTTTTTTTTAAAAAAATGCTAATTGTTGAATATAATTTTTAAAAATATATGTAATACATGGCATGAGTAAATTAATCAATTAATTTAAACATGCCATGTATTATATATATTTAATAATATTTTACCTAATGCTGAGTTTCTTTAGTGTCCCTAAAACCATATCAAGGGAAACACTATTTTCACTGCCATCTGTCTTAAGAAGGTACTTCACAAGCTCCACCAGAAGCTTGTTGTTTGAAGTCAGATATTGACGACCTGCAATATTGTGAAATATTCAAGTTTGTTTGAATTGTTTGTTCAGATAAAACAAAAAGTGGAAAATTCGACCATTTAATCCTTAATTTTTATGATGCATCAAAAAAACATTATAACTATGTGTGCATTAAAAGCAAAAGGTGCTCTACAGAATTGTTTCTCATACCTAAAACAAAAGAAGATAATGCATTCAAAAATCGAGCAAAACTTTCAAAAACTTTAGGACTGCTTGTACAAACAGATTTCAAAACTTTTGCCTGTTCAAAATAAATGAATTATTAAAACATAAATACAGTGGAGCATAACTATAAGTAGCAATTGGTCTGAAGAGAAAAATAACTTTACCGGTTCATTTATTGGAGAATTTAGATCAAATAAGTCATTGTCCATCATTTCAAGGATATGGCCTTCTCTTCTGTTCCAGCTCCCAGGTTTGGTTAATCTCTAAAATTTTTAAGCACAAAAATTTATTTCTAATTTAAATACTTGAAACATTTTCAAACAGAGAAAGTTAATGTTACTAAACAGACCCATCTGAGTGCTTGCAAAAGGAGAAGTTTTGTCCTTTCATCAGAAACACATAAATCCTGTTTTAGCTTTGCATAGTCCAATTTCTCTTTTTCAGAATTTTTCAAAATCCCTCTACAAATGAAAAGAAAAAAATATATATGTAGTTGCCACTAAATGTGATCACTTTGGGACACCGATATCACTAACCGACTGATAACAATAACCGAAAAAAGAATCCAGGAGACACAAAATAACAATTTTTTTTCCAGTTAAGAAGCCTTTTTTTTTGCAATCTCGAATTGAAATTACAATGACTCAACCAAACAGTTTTAAATCATAAACTACTAAATTAGCAGAATGGAAATAGATGAGTCATAAAAGGGAAAGTTAAAATATGCAATTTTCAAACACATAGTAATAGATAAAATAAAATATGACCATTTACTCCTGCATCTTTTTTTCTGACATTCATAAACCTCAGTTTCAAAGCAGATTCAACTTCACCATCTTTTCCAGTACAGTTTCGTTAGTTGTTTAAATTTTCATTCCATTAAACCATTGTGCTTTTCCTCCATAGAAAAATGTTTGACCATGAAGAGTGAAGTTTTTAAGGTAATTGGACAAGTAGAAAAATTCTTCTGCTTTAATAAAAAGAAGGGAACTTATTTCCTTGGAAACTAATTAATTCTCTCAAAGTGGGAGAAGATCACCTTCTGCAACCACAGAGGTCCTACATCCATGCCTGCAATGTGTCCAGCGACTAAATTTTTGCATTTGCAAACAAAAGGCATCTTAGAGAAGACTGTGGTTACTGAGAACGAACTTCCTGTTGTTTTCTTCTGAGAAAAAGTTTGCATTGCTATTGAATATCACTAAATGCCACACAGAAAGTTTATCATCTCAGGGTTTGCCTTAGTGTTTCTGTTGAATGAGAAACAAAAACAGGGAAAAAATTGAAAGTTTATGAGGCTCACCAGGAAATTAGGAAAAATTACTACTTTAGTAGGGTGGTTGCGGGCACTTGGAACAGCTTATCGGAAGAGGTGGTAATGAGCAAGGGGGTGGATAGCTTTAAGAGTGCCATTGATCTTCATTGGGGAATAATAAACTGACTAGGACCAGCCTAGCTGGGCCTAGAGCCTGTAGCTGGCAGTCACATTTGTATTGTATTTGTATAATGCCGGACTACTTGGTCTTTAGCTTCCAAATGGCCAATTTCATGCATGTGGTGTCTCAGCAAGAGTTTTCATTTCATGTGCACTAGTTTTCTTAGTCACTTAGCTGCTTGTAACTCAAACCAAAGTATCAGGCTAATAACATTCAATGTAAGGTAAAATATGAAGTACCTACAAAATCACTCACAAGAAAATCCTTCATTTCCTGCTGGCTGTTCAATGGAAACATTTGTTTTAGAATATTGCAAAAAATCAAAACTGAATAAGGCCCTGCTTTCGTGAGCATCTCACCTGCATTATTTTGCTTTTCATTTTTGCTGTGCCAATCAAGCTACTCTCAAACCGAGTTCTGGCATTAAAATATATATATATATATATATATATTTGCTTGACTCTTCAGTGTCAGTATCACTGAGATGCTACATAGTTTCAGTGTAGGATCGAAGGAATATTTCTTAGTCAGAGTCAAAGTCATCATTTTCAGATTTACCCATGGTAGATTGTCTACTGATTAAACTTTTATTTATTGACT
This sequence comes from Uloborus diversus, assembly GCF_026930045.1. Taxonomy (NCBI): domain Eukaryota; kingdom Metazoa; phylum Arthropoda; class Arachnida; order Araneae; family Uloboridae; genus Uloborus; species Uloborus diversus. The sequence goes on along the minus strand of NC_072734.1, from coordinate 137,778,540 downwards.
TTTTTTTTCAAAAAAAAAAAAAAAAACTCTCCAGTTCAGAAATAGTCTGCTAACTTCCTCAAGAATCTACGTTGGGTGCAGCAGTGTCCTGCTGTTTCTGCTACTGAGGAGACATGCTAAGGTCATGTTTTAAATATATTTCCAAACATGGACATGTTTTTTCAACAACTTCAAAAAAATATAAAGATTAATTGCTAAATACTGTTTACTGACAAACTTACTCTGCTGAAAATTTTGAAATTTTTTCTACACTACTCGATACATCAGGGGATTCACTTCTAATTTTCTCCAAGTCCGGCAGGTGTGTAGCACAGGCAGACAGAACACAGTCCATGTCTACCTGTTGAATAGGAAAGCTTTATGTATTTTAAGCAATAATTATTGCTTTTTATTAATTTTTAAACAACTAACTAACAAAAGAGTAGTATCTTTGACAATGCTTTTTTAAAATGAAACTAGAATCTTTCTTAGTTAATCAGTCATGAGTAATAGCTAAAATAAATAAATAACATAAAAGTAAAAAATAAATGAAATAAAAGTGAAAATGGCTTTTTTGTAAAAAAATAAGGAAAACTCTTGTCAGAAGACACTCATGTGACAAAAAACTGTGTGTAATGGTAGGACCTCATTACTGTTCTAAAAGTGACAGATGGTATGTACAGTAGACCCTCATTTTATGTGGGGGTTATGTTCCACGGAAATGCTATGTAAATTAAGGCTTAATATTAGTGTTAAATTCGGAGTTAAGTTCCTTAGATGAAAAAAAAAGAACTTCGTTCTAGTGATAGATAAATATATATATATAGTCGACTCCCACTATAACGCTATCTGACTTACGCAAAATGGCTATAACGTGATTTTTTTCACCAGTAAAGAATTTTAGACCTAACATGAACTACTGGCGCAACACAAAACTTTTTGGAAAGGAATCATGGTTTGTAAGTATCAGCTTTGTTATTTGCTACTAAATTTTTCTTTTCGTGAATGGACCTTCATCCCTTTAGCATCACTGAGAGCAGAATTTCTTACACCATCGCTTATACAAATAACTATTCCTCATTTTCCATTTATTTTTTTCATTCTAAATGTAGAATTTGATGAAATATAATGACCTAAGAGCGCTGTTTCCTCTAAAGTTTGTGAAGATAGAAAGAAAAAGAGAAAGTTTCTGACAATTGAAGAAGAGCCAAAGATTATATGTTTGAACGACCATAAAATGCGTCCAAGACAGTAGGAAAATTAAGTATGAGTGAATCTTCCATTTGTACAATTGAAAGTCAAAAACAGGAAATCCATAAAAGTTTACTGAGTAGTATCTAAGAAAAATGCAAAAATTATGAAAATGGAAGCTGCTTTCGTATTGTGAATTTAAGAAATCATTAAGAGGGGTTTTGTCGTAGATGAAAACGTTATAAAAGAACTAGTGAAGCAATTGTATTGTGTATTTAACAATATATAAGAATAACGGTTTGATCACACAGCATACATCTTAATTTTCTTAAGTTACAATTATCATTACTGGATCTACTGTACATTACAACTATAGTGCATCTGTTTTTCTTACTACATACTGTATGTACCATAGTGGCTTATTTTATGTCTTTCTTTCCCATTAATCATTGATTTTGTGCACCATAGCAGTATTTTCTGTGGAATAAAATGTTTTTTTTTTAAATACAAATAAAAACTCAGTTTTTTATGTAAGAAACAGTAATGTATAGTTAAGAAATGGTTTTTAACAGTTTGAGGTGATGTTTACAAATGTCTAAAATAATTAAATATGTTTATAAAAGTTTTTACACATACCCTTTTCCACAACGCGAAATTTCAACTTACGCAAGAGGTCTTGGAACGCATCCCTCGTGTAAGCCGGGACTCGACTGTAATTAGTTTAATGCGTACTTATTCCAATACAGATACACAACGCTCATAAAGAAAACATGAAATAACTTAATGTTTATAAAAAGAGATGCTTAAATTATTTTTTTGGCATTCAATACAATTTTTTCCCTCTGTAGGTTTTTGTGGGGCATTAACGCTTCCATAATCACTCACTTAATTTTCATGACAGGATCTTCCTTCACTAATAAACCAGAAAAATCATTTGTCATTGTCAAGGAATGGCTCAAAATTTTCAGTGTGAAAGCTTTTGGTTGTGTGTCATCGATGTCGATACCATTGTCGGTTTCATTCTCCTTTGTCACTTCTAAAAGCTCTTTTTTCAGTGAGCTCTGAATCGGGCGAGTTGAATATCCTTACTTCAGGAAAGAGCTCTGGAACCAATCGCAAAAATGTCTCCAGTGGCCTAAGCTCACTTATTAGCATTCCAAAATGCAGTTCATTGCATGTGATCTGCAATCTCAAGAGTTTGGATTTCAAAAGAGGGGATAATTTTATCTATATGCGATGCCGCATCCACATAAAATAAAATAAAAGTGTCAAATCTTAAACCGCATATAATCGAATCCGCATAAAATAAACCTGTGTAAAACAAGTGTCTACTGTACTTAAATGAGACTTTTTTACCCAAAATCAAATAAATAAAAAAACAAAATAAATTTTAAAATCACAAATTCAACTATTCTTCATATATATAAAACTGGACTCAGTTTACGGTATATATCTGCAAATAAAATACATTTTGTTGAGGTGCAAAAAACTGCACTAAAGGATTTTGTCCCTAGTGAAACTTCTGGAGCAGAGTAGAATGGACAAACCAAATAATGACTTCCTTTAAAAATTTAATAACAGATTTTAGAAATAATGTTTTACAGAAATGTTAATTGAAACAATATAGCAATAATATTTTAAAAAAAAAATTAAAAAATTCAAGATTTCAACAAAATTGCCAGTTGTGCAGTCTTTTACGTCCTTATTTGATTTGTTGAATTGCTGAGTACAAAATCAAATGGGGAAATTTCTCAGCCCCTACAGATGTGAGAAAGTGAAAATAAACCATGGAGGGAAATAAATGAGATAAGGAAGAAACATTGTACTGACTAAGGAAAGTAGAATTTGTGAGATTCAGATTTCCAGGGTAGTAAAAAAAAGGATTTGGATCACTGATTTTTTTATTAAATAAAATGAATTAAATCATGATTAAAATCACCGATTTAAATTGGTTTTCTTAAATCATTGACACTTTGGTCCCATAGTTGTAAAAAACTTTGTATTTATATCATTATAAAAATGAAATTTTAACTCCTTGACGCATAGTTGATTGTTGAAGTATAAAAATATTTTTGACAATTTGTTAAGGTATGAAATTACATTATACACTGTGAAGTATTGTTTAAACTTAGTTAACATCAACTATTAAACCTTAAAGCTTTCTTTTTATTTATTAAAATGGTTACATAAAAGTGTTCAACCCTCCCAAGAGGGATGGCTCACACCCTCAAATGCTACAAAATGCCTCCCTAGATTGAGAGAATCCAAAACTAAAGAAAAATTCTCTTTAAAACAAGCACCCCTAAAAATTTCAATGGTGCAGTCAGTACCATTGATCCCATCTTGTAGGCACCCCTGGGTTAGAACTGTTAAGTGAAAACCAGTACTGCTTACATGTAAAACCAGCACTGAGAATCTTCAAATTAAATTATAAAGGAAATTGATCACATGAAAACAAACACAAGGTACATGCAAAATATAAAATTTGTTTCATTGCAATTTGTACCAAATTTCCTTTGACAGCATTTTCCAGAGCTGTGACCAACAGTGATGCAACAGCCATTAATTGTCTGCATTCTTCCTGAAAAAGTTGCATAAAATGAGGGGAAATCTTTAGGCAAAATGAACTTCAAAATATAAGTGTGTCATCATACTATTTTATGAGTTTCAAGTTTATAACCCAAAAGTGTTGAATAAAGAAAACGATTTGGCATCAATATATGCAGTAGCACAGTCAGGAATTACCTTCTGGGCAGGATTTTTTTGTCATAACAACTCATATATGTATATAAACTACTGCATTAATATTAGCAATATGTGTTAAAATCTGTTTTAGGAAGAAGTTTTAATGCCCCCCCCCCCCCCACCCGGCTGCACCACTCAATATCTGGATATAGGTTAGCATGAAGCTTTTTTTATACATACGTATAAACACATACATGAAGTGAGAAGTTCAGAATATGTAATGCAATTTCAAATGTTTCATTAATATCTGCTAAAAAATTTATAGCAAAGTCTATGCTTTAAATGATCATAGTTTTGTTAATTTTTCATGACTTTATGTGATGATTATTTATTTTTAGTTATTACCTTTTGATTTGTTTTGCAAAACTGCTTTATTTTTGTTATGTTGCCGCCTCTACAGGGCAGTATTTAGGGTTTTCAATCCTGCAACCCTGATCTCTACTCCCACATGATATTTAGCAAGATAAATTGAGGAGAGAGAGAAAAATCTTACGAAATCTTCAATCCTGCAAAGATTTTCTATGCAATCATTTTACAGCTTTTGTTGTTCATAAAACAAATATTTTCACAGTCATCATTTGAAATTTGAATTACTCTCATTCTATATCTGCAAGAGGAGCAGGAAAAACTTGGTGTCTTACATGATTATGGTGGATTTATCATTTAAGAACATGATAAAAATAGAGTTTTTATGAGAATTTATGGTATTCTTATTCTTAGTTTCAGTTTTCAAATGCTTCAGAATAGAGAAAAAGCGTAAAAATTACAAACATTTTTGAAAAACATCAGTAAAATTTGAAACCCAGAAAATTGTGCTTTAGAAAAAATTATGAAATTGTATTATAGATTGCAAAACACATCATACACGGCGACACAATGATCAACATTAATAAAGCTAAACCAGTTTAATTGGATTTAGCAATACACAAATCAAATAGACATCGTTTTTGTATGAAACTTGCACTCCTTGAGCAAAAACCAAGCATAAACCTCATAAGAAAAGAAAAAGTTCTTTTAGAAGACAATGAAGTTTATGGGGATTTTTTACTAAATGTTCACAATTATTTAATCTCAGTAAAACATACTGCAGTGGAGCCAGAGCAGGCATTTATTGACCCCAGGTAAGAAGGAGAATCTACTTTCAACCTCTCATTGATGGATGATAGAAATTCCTCCTCCAATTCAAGCAGGTTTCATCCTGAGTCTTAGATAAATAGAGCCTAAAGTACCAGGGCCTGATTACTGAATAGGCCAAGTAGGTCCAGGCCTAGGGCGCCCGATATTTAGGGGCCTCTAAATTGATGAAATTAACTTTAGTCAATGGTTAAAATTGTTTCAGCCAAGGGATAAAGTTATAAAGTTTGAATACAGGGGGCCACAAAAAAATTATTTGGACTATGGCCCCTTGATATCTTAATCGGGCCCTGTGAAGTACCCATTACAAAGCAATATACTCAACATAAAATGAGCAAAATTTTATCAAGGTTAAAACCAACATGAGCAGAAAAAGAGTTGTATACTTGTTACGATTAAAGAGTCAAGTATTTTTAATGACAACTTTTCACTGAGAATTTTAATCTTATATAAAATAAACTAATAACAGCAATAATTAATTACTTGCAACTTTTCACATTTTTTGGCATTAAGAACAGAACGTTTTTCTGACTCTTCTATGTGCCTTTCCAAATATTGCAGTTCTTTTCGAGCATCTGAAAGAAAACAATTTTAAGAAACAAGCCAAAAAAAAAGAAAAGCAGAATTATGCAAAATGAACTAATTGAAATCATTTCTGCAGAGAATTTGACAAATAAATAACCAGTGGCAGCATCAGGCATGTGCTAACTATTAACTATGCAACCAAACAGAGCACCGAAGCATTTTCTAAAAGTGCAGGGCTGTGGGAATTGCTGTATTCAAAGACCTCACAAACTCCTGTTGCACAGGGCTTTGCAAGGGCTAGCACCCACACTATAAACAACAATTCTGTGAAACTCCTCTAAAGCGAACACTTTTTTTTTTATGGAGGTTGGTCACTCTTAGAGGTCTTTTTTGAACTTTCAAGAAATAATAATATAGCATGAATAGAAATCGCTTATATTCTGCTTGCAGTATATTAATTAAGAACTTCATTGTAAGAACATATTTAAGCATACAAATTAATATTTTTCTTTTAAATTTTTAATACAAAATGTACTGTTTACACTATTTTTCCACTCAGAAACTAATTTGCTTTAAAATATGAAAAGAGATTTGCAGGCCTTTAGATTCTTAATCTTTTCTGAACAACTTTTATTTCTAGTTTAGCTTTCAGCTGCAAAAAATAATAATCAATGTCCTAACAATTATTGCGATTTGAGTGCAATTTTTAAACCATTTCTCGATTGTTCAAATGAGCTAAGAAAAGTCTCTGACCACTCAAATGACTTACAGTTGGGGTAAATCTAACCTAGCAGTGTCATAATGCTGTGATAAGGAATCATTTAGCCTTCAAAATGTTGCCAGATTAAGTTTGCTCCAGTTCCATTCATAAGCAACCAATAAATTTCTAGACGCAACCTTTGGGAAAACTACTGTCCTTATCCCACAATGATGGATGCATTTGTGACTTACCTCAAGTTTGAAATACTGAAACAATAGACAAATTAAAAGTGCAGATCTATAATAACTATATTTTTTATTTGCATTTCCTATAAATTAATTTTAACAATCATTTCAATGCAGCAATAATTAACAATTATAATGAAGGCTAAACTATGATAAAATATTACCTTGTAAATCCAGATCTCGATTATGCTAACACAGTTAAGTAGAACATCAATAATTTTTAACTTCATATTTTTCAACAATTTTTTTTGCTCAAAGAAAGAATATTTATATAACAGAATCAATATTAAGTAGCGCGCGCACACACACACACATATATATAAATGTATATATACATTTATATATATATATATAAAGTGAAATTATGAAATAAAATTTTATTTTGTGTCATTTCAGGAGTGAATTACTAGTAGTTTGTCATCATAAAATTTTAAACAAAATAAAATCATGGCACTTTGAAACTAAAATGACGTTGGAATAGCTGAAAAAGTCTATAAATATGAAGCAACATACTTCCTGTGAAAACAAAGCAAGAATTTTTCCTATTTACTAAATTTTTATTAAATATATAATTTCCATTAATGACATAATATTAAACTAGTATGTTGTGGCCATCACGAAACTTTCTTCTATATCTTTCTTATAATTCTGATCCCTCCCCATGCTTGATGAGGAAGCAATATTCCCAGCAAAAACAAAATTACACACGCCAAAAATTGACGACCACCCCCATTCCCGATTTATCTTGAAAGCAAAGCAAAGAATGAAAATTGAAAATTATTTTAAAAGCTTTGCTTAAAATAATTACAAACATTACTTTGCTAACAAACACAAGATGGCAACAGTTAAAAAGTTTAAATCATCACGTTTTTCTGGTTATTTTCCAACAATTAAAATTACGGGAAATACGCAGACGACAGCCTATTACGATTTATCTATCTTATTAATGCATTTATAAAACTATTTTTATTCATAAAAAAAAATCCCCCTCCCCATTAAGCGATTGGTGCCAAAATTGAACCAACGCCTGTTTACATATGAATTCACATTTATTCCAAATTTCATCCAGAACGTAGCACTACTTCTTGAGATATGGCGCTCACAATGGAAAAAAAGAACATTCGATTGCGCCACCCTGTTTTCAACTATTAACGCCAAAATAGAGTTAGCTCTTATACCTTCTAAGGGCTACTTGTCGACAAATTTTTATTTGATTCCGTTCATTATTTCTTGAGATACAGCAGTCACAATTGACAACAATAATGTTCTAAAGCTCAACTCCCGTTTGAGCTTTTGACAACAAAATTGATTCAGCACCTGTACCGGTTGGGGCAACATATGGACCAAATTTTGTTTGATTCCACAAGTTACTTCCTGGGGAAAAGCAGGCACTCATAACTCAAGGAACATCCCATTGCTCTCCCCCCCCCTTGGATGAATTGGCATTAAAAACCAATGGGTACAAGTTCATATAGGGGCACATATGTGTACCAATTTTGTTCGATTTCATGTGGTAGTTTTTGCTGTTGAGCGGTCACAAAAAACTGGTCAAAATGGACTCAGCATACCTCAAAACATTCAATCCGTCAAAATTCGAAAATTTGCACGAATCCAATATTTTCTTCTATATTTTAGTAATAGAAAAAAGTAAAAATAGGTTTTTATATATCATCGCCTCAGAACAACAGTAGGATATCTTACTGTTGTTTCTCGGAAAAGATGTCTTACGGTTGCTCATGGGTGCCCATATGCAAAATTGTAAGGGGGCTCAGCTATTTTAATCATGGTATAGCAGGATATTTTCCCCATGGAAACTGATTTTAGAACAGATTAGAGTCATTAAAATTTAACATTTTTAATACCCCTCTTGCCCCCTATATGGGCGCCCTTGCGGGTTGCTCTGAGGCGACAATATCATTATAGCCAAGCAAAAAACAACACACCAGACATTCGTAATTCCCAAAGAAAAGGATACATATAGTTCAATAAGCCTAGGCTCAGGCTCTTCTTCATCATTCTTCAATGCTTCAAACAAAAACGTCTCCAATTTTTTCCTTAGGTTGATTATCCAAGATTCCTAGGTGACGTTAAAAAGTGTTTACAGCCTATTCTATTCAAAATTTAACAATGAATGATACTAATAAACAAAAGTATGTGAAACACTCAAATATGTTATAATTGTATTAGGGAGTACTTTCAAATTTTTTCTTCAGCTTTTCTCTCAATTAACAGCCTTTTTTTAGTAAAACTCTGACTGATAAACTAAAATAAAACTAATATGAAAACATAAGAACACTTTAACACAGTACAGGACTAAGTTTTATTGCATCTCAAACTCTAATGTTATTATTATATTATTCTAATTTGAAGCAATGCATAAAAACAGACTAAGGAAGAGCTAAGGAAACGAAATTTCCTCAAAAATTTTACAAAGGTTCTAATCCTTCCCTAATGCTTGATCAAGGAAAAAAGTTCACTAACATTTTTTCCAAAAACTGGTAGTTTTTCCAGACATATGCAGGGAGCAGATCTTACATATATTGTAATGCTACAACAGAAAGCGCTTTTAAAGAGCATATAAACTTTTTTAATATAGTTTTTGTTTGTTCCAATATTTAAATGTTTTGCTAAATGAAATGTAAAACACAATACTGATTGGCATAAGTAGTGGAAGATCACTTTAATAATAAGTGAGACACTATAATAGTGAAAATGAAGAAATTATTCATGTGACAGATTTAAAGTTAGTCAAATTTTACATGCAATCAAAAACAGCAAATGAAGGCAAAATATTAAAATGCATGAAATGGATTTTTTTCTGGGTTGGAACCATTGTCAGCCCCAAGTAATTCTTCTTCTCCAAGCGTCCTGCTCTGTGAGTTCGCCTCCCACCAAAAAGAACAAAATTAAAAACAGAAATACTGTACTGTATGTGATAGTGCATTGATGAAATGGTTGATAAAAGCTGGAAAGAAGTTAATGATTTAAATAATATAGACAAATAATTATTCTATATTTCTTTGAAAAGCTTATATTTTATTTTGTTGTAAAGACATCTACATTTTAGAAATATTTGAGTTATACTGACATGACTGACTTAAAGCTAAGAATAAATAAGCATTAAAAAATTCAATAAAATTTCAAACATTTAAATATTGTGCAGACACACTGACACATTTTAGTGCATAACTTCATTCAGTACCTCAAAGATTTTTTGAAATGAAGGATGGGTGTTTGGACGAGGAACATAGGGCAAAGCATAATAAGGGAGTAGCTCTGGACAATCACTCAGAAGAGCACCTTTGCTCTCCAAATAATAATGAAAATGAAGAACTGCTTCTTCTACTTCTTCTTTACACTTAAAAAAAGCAAAATCATTAATATAAATAAGAATACATTTTACAAAAGTACTACAATAAGCATAAAAACAGCATATTAGCTAATGTTTAAAATTCAAATCAAGTTCTTGGATTTGATTTTAAATACATATAATCTTTTATTTTAGTATAAGTCTACACATTTTTATTTGAGATCCATCTCTTTCTGAACTTGTATTTTCACATAAACATTGATAAGTATATTTTTCAAGCAACTTAATAATGCGTAACTTATTAGCATACCTTAGCATTAATAAAATAAAAATATAAAGTATCTGCACACACAACTCAAAACTATCTGCAGGTATGAAAAACAATATGCAGTAGGTAGATGAAATTTTTAGTATGATAATCTCTTTTGCTTTCAATCATGTATGTATGAAAGTAGAGGAACCTTTTCATTAATCTTCCATAGATTTTGAAGATAATCAAAGTTTAATATTCATATTAAGTAACAATTATCAGGCAATGCACATATCCACAGCAAATGTATTTGCATAGCAGCAAATGCATCTGTGCATGGCGTGCCCGTCTGCGTCTATATCATCTAGCTATGGTGTTCAGTGTTCGGTATGTTTCTACTTGGTGGAATGTGGTTCCAGAAACCTATTTCATGCAATACTTTATTTAATTTTAAAATCTTAATATCATTCCAAAACAAACTGTTTTCACTTATGCTCAAATATGAAACTTGCCTAAAATTAATGTCTCTTAAAGACATTTAAACTAGCAAGGTTTTGTTAATGCTTTACCAAGCCACTCTTTGGAATTATTTTAATTACAAAATGATTTGCAACTGGTTATGTTCATTTTTTGGAGGAAATTGTAGACAGGTAAGCCAACACTTTCCAAGATTTCAAGTAGTAAAATCACCTATTAGGTCAATGCTCACTGATGTATATCTTCACTATCTTTTAAGGAACTCAAGGACTGCCATGTAAGTGAACAGTCAAAAGCTTGCTTCAAGACTGCAGCCACAGGCATCACATTATTTTCAATGTTGGACAAAATTTTCAAATTTTAACAATTCAAAATATAGAAAGGATGGGAGGGGTAATAAATAAAATCTACTTCCACTCCAAAAAAAAAAAAAAAACACACACACACACACACACATATTTAGTATTGATAGTTGTAGAAATCACAAATGGCAATCATTCAAAAGAGAAAATGAATGGAATAAGCACAAGGCCGAATTTGGAACTGTGGAGGCGCTGGGGCAACGAAGGAGTGGAGGCCCCAAATCAAGGTTCGGAAAGATCATCATATTTTCGAAAATATCCGATACTTTGATTATATGTATATATCCGATATTTTCAACCCGTGAAAGTTAGGATATTTTGTAAAAATTTCATTTTGGGGGCCCCTTTGTTGTGGAGGCAACGGGGCAACAGCCCCACCTGCCTTTCCCTAAATCCGGCCCTGAATAAGCATAAGAAACCAAAAAAAAAAAAATCTGCTGCTTTGCTACAAAAAAGAAAATATGAAATGCTTATCACAGAATATCTTTGTACTTACAGTCAAACCTCGTTAAACTGCCACCCTCTTACTTTGCCAAGAAAGGTGGTGAAAAAATCGTTAAGTGTAAGAATGCAATACAAATTCTCTCCTTAAACTGCTGTCTTTCGCCAGCTTTCAGCCCATCATTAAGGGTGGCAGTTTAACGAGTTTCTACTCTATATTTGTATTATTAATATTTTTAAAAACATTTTGTTCCTCATTATTTAAAGGGGAAAAGGATAAAAAAGAAAATTTTCTACCCAATGATCAATTTTGCGCATTGGCAGAACAGCAAAATGTATTTGTAAATTGAATTCCAGCTTCTGGCAAAAAAGATTATTTTCTCTCATTTCTGGGGTGATATGAGTTTCCCACTCCGAAAGAAATTCTGTACGTTTTCCATTATCGAAATGCTCCAACATCTCATTCTAAAAACAAAGAAAAATAAATATATATATATGATATTTGTGGCTCCAACTTCAAGCAATTTTTGTAATCATTCTTTTTTTTTCTATCACTAAGTTTTTGCTTGAACTTATAAAAATGAATATTTCCCCATGAAATTTCCAAAATATGCTGTTTTAAAAGCAGCACAAAAATTTTAACATTATATCGAAACAATGAAAATAAAGTGCAATAAAGAAATTCACCATCGGAAATTCATAATTTTATTACTTGTGGAAGTAATTTTAATACTCAAGACAAAAATTGTTTCGATGGAGCTAAAAGGAAAATTAATCTTGAAATTTGTGTGATGCATTTTTCGTGAAGACAATACTTCCTCTTCTTTGTACACAAGAAGGTAAAAAGTGCTCCTCGTCATGTCATCCAAATAGTGTAAATTTGTTTATCTGGAAGAATTTTCTGGATAATCCGAGTTTTCACTAATCTGAGGTGATGTGAACCACAATTACCTCAGATTTTTTGGGACTCTATTGTACTGTTAAAATTTTTTCCTTCCAAATTCTTGAAACAATGAATTTGGTATTACTTATGTTTATGGTTCATGCTGTCCCCTTTATTTTAAAACTTTGTCACAGGTGTAAGATCAAACTGTAAAAAATATGTTACAATATAATGTATTTAGGGATCTCAAGGAGCACTTTCTTCAAAATGTTACTGACATAATTTGTTTCTGAACAGAGGAAAGGTCTGCTTCTTGAATGGGGATGCTTCAGAAAAAGAAGTTTTGATAATATTTCATATAAATACTAAACTGTTCTTAAATTCATATAATCAAATTCACATGATTAAAATTTATAAATAGCTTTATGAAAAGTAAAAGTAGCAAAGCCATAGTTGATACAATGTTTAAATATAGATTGAGATGATCACAGACCCCCCCCCTTTCCAAAAAAAAAAAAAAAAAAACACGTGTGTTTTCAAACCCTGCTAGAATACTGAAACAGCATACTATTGCTACTAATATAAGCGATATTAGTAAAGGCAACAAAGGTTAATTGTTGCCTTTACTTATATCGCTTGTATTAGTAAAGGCAACAATATATTAAGGAAATTAAAAATGAAACAAAAAATACAAACTGTTTTCAAAAAATATTTTAATACTGAATATTCTAGAAATAATGAACTTACACAAATAATATTTAAAAAATTCCATTACCTTGATTTTACAAATCCTTTCATCTCTTCTATTTTTACCAGCATTAACTTGTATAGGTTTCCCAAACCTTTGACATTCTTCTTCAAAGGTAGCCAAAGTAGAACTCAACTTGGAATATTCTAAAAACTAAGACATAAAATAATGAAAAAGATGTAGTTCGGTAACTATTTGATACCTATATAGGATATAAACATTTTGTGTAATATTATAAAACAAGATTTATTTAAAGTTTAGGAGACGTGTTTACTCAATGTATAGTAGACTTACAATTAAAAGGAATGGTTGGGTAATGCCACAACCCATATAAGCAAATCTCAAATAATCCAATGTATGGAAATTTTGAAGAATTTCTTCTGAAAAATTATATAAAATGCCAAATTATACAACAGGACATTAATTATTCCGAAGAAAGTGTTCAACAACAGAATCATTGAAAAATGAGAAAATTTTTAATATTTATCCAAATTTACATCTAGGCAATAGTAATTTAATTTACCTTTTTATTTATGATAAATGAAATTGATGATGTGATTAAAAACAGTTTTTAATTTTTGCAGTCACAAAATTAAAAACAGATGTTTTTAATTTTTTGTTTGCTCTAGGATTAATTATGCTTTGGAAGTTCTTTAATGTTATTTTTTCTGCAGGTGTGTTACCTTCATCTTGTTGAAAAAGTTTCATAGAATGTTTTAAAATTTCTCGGATAAACTGAAATCAGGATAATCCGATCTAACGCCTCCTAAATACTAAATGTCTATCACATTTGCTTCAAAAAGTGATTCTCTGCCGGTACACTTTCAACACTACCTGGTGGCAATACAAGGATAGCGTTGCTATGGCGATGGATCCAGGCAATTCAAACCTGACTGTTTATTGGTTAATTCCAAAATTTAAATTTAGAAGCTAACCAATTGCTTAACTTTGCTATTAATTTTTAATACCTTCGATAGATGGCTGTGGCAAGAGTACCAAAATGTGATTATTGGGATCATTTTGCTCTATGTTAAAAGTGAGAAAGCGACAGGCATTTAGTATTTAGGAGGCATTGTCCAATCCTGGTTAATGAGATCGAGTACCAGGGCCAGATTTGGAAGTGTGGAGGCCCTGGGGCAATGAAGGAGTGGAGGCCCCTAACCAGGGTTCGAAAAGATCATCATATTTTCAAAAATATCCGATACCTTGATATATATCCGAATATTTTAATATATATGTATATATCCGATATTTTTGACCCGTGAAAGTTAGGATATTTTGTAAAAATTTTATTGTGGGGGCCCCTTTGTTGTGGAGGCCCCGGGGCAGTAGCCCCGCGTGCCCTCTCCTAAATCCAGCCCTGTGGAGTTCATTGGACTGCGGGGCATGTTGAACCAGTCTCAATTATTTTAATACTATTAATAATTTTTATTTTATTTTATGACCAAGAAATAGTAGTTCATAATAATTGGCAATTTTTTCTTTTTTTGTCAAAAAGAATAAGGTTGGTTCACTATTTATGGGGCACGTTGGACCAGACCAACCTAACCTACACAATTTAAAAACTTTTTTTCTTCTCTTAAATCTCAATAACTATAACAATATTCTAAGTGTTTGTATATTATACATTCATTTCATTTCATGTTACAAAATAATAATAATAAAAACTTAGGGAAAAAAAACAAAGATATATTTCATAATTAATTAACAAAAATTGTACTAAATTAATTTTATCAAAAGATTTATTTCATATCTGTGCTTTTTTAGTATTTACATTTTCAACTAAATTTTTGCACACAATTGTTTTCTAAGAGTAAAATAGGTAATACACGCTATAATAAAGTTTCTGTACTAAACAATTTTTTTTTTGCTAAATAAGCATTCTACATAGAAACAAAATAAATTGGGGAATAAATTAAATGAATACAAAAAAAAAAAAAAAAAAAACTTTTACATAAGATTATCTCATTTTGATTTTAGAACACAAAGATATCCTAACTTAAAGTTTTCAATTTTATTGTACTTTTTCTTTGAAATATATGGGATTAGTATAACAGGGTTCTTTTCTTTTTGAAATTTTTTATGCAATGCAATGAAGAAAAAAAGAGCCTTTTCCCTTTAGCAAATATTGATGTAACTTTACATAAAAGTAACATATGACTTATCCTTCCAAAACTCAGTCCAATAAAAGTGCTACATTTAACGCATCTTTAGTTAACTTTATTCTGCATTAATTGTCTCATGAATATTCAATAATTGATTTTTCTTTTGATTTAAAAAAAATAATTGTATGCACTAATGGTGAATTCGTATTGGCTGTTTTTAAAGTAAGATGATTTATCAATTAAAATCAATTTAATATGTTATATTTATCTTTAAACTTTATATTTTTCACTCTACACACTACAGAGAATAAGGTAGTTACAAAGTTTGATAGTATTTATCACTAAAATTATATCAAATGTTGTTTCAGTTATGCGGTCAACCTGCCCCACCAGCCGAACCAACGTACCCCATATGCAAGGCCATATCCAGAAATTTTTTTCGGGAGGGGCCCGGATTAGCACATTGCCCTCCCCTAACACACACACACATATAGTATATATAGACACACCAAACGCATAAAAATGTTAACATAGAAGACTTTTTGTCTCGATTTTTAATGATTCCACAGTTTGAACTGTTGTTATTTTAATTTCTTATTATTTTTCTTATTCACCTTGTAGTGGTAAAGATAAAAGGAGAGTGTCCCTTTGAGTCGGATGTAGAACATCCATAATTTCATGGGGTCGGGGGTTTTCCCCCCGAGAAATTTTCGGAAAAAAAAGCTGTATTTTGAGGCCTTATATTAGGTAATTGTGACTACAAAAATATGAAAAAAAAATAGGCAAACAAAGTTTTTTAAAAGTTATACATTCTTTTGCAAATCAAGATCAAACAAAATAAAAACTGCTTGCTCGACAAATCATGGAACTTAATGGACAGAGGGGAAAAACGAGAGAGGAGAAAAGAGAAGCACTTCGTCATCTGCTCATATCGGCTTTTAGTGAAGTTTGTTTTTGATCACTCCCCCTACCCCCCTTTTTTTTCATTAAATGCCCTACAGCATGAAAATTGTTCAAAATAGTTTAAAAGAAATGGTGTAGACATTCAGAAAATAAGAACGGAAGAGTAATATTCTGGTCATTTAGACAATTCATACTTTATTTTCTTGATAAGATACAAAATTGAAGAACTTTTCAAGGAATTTCAAAAACTTAAATAATTTTCAGACTCTCGAACAGTTGAAATTATTTGAAGCTCTTTATTTACACTTTTCAGAAGTTGATTGCAGTCTTACAAAATGATTATAACTTTGTAAGACACACCCGTTTTAAGTTAAAAATAAGTGCAACGAAATATTTCTCGAAACAAACTTTTTTTTTCAATCACAAGTAGTGCAGAAAAAGAAAGAGAGTAGAGTAAGTGTTATTTTTTTTTCTCATACTAAAGATATTAACAGTATGCAGTAGAAGTAAGAAAAAAAACAAGCAATAACAAAAGAACTTCCATGATACTGAATTCGGCATTAAATAAATGCAAGACAAGAAACATATCAGTCACAAAAATGATCTTGAAAGTTTTGCTACAAAAACGCGAGAATCGTGATTTTTGCATTTTTTACTCAGGATGTATCAAGGAGCTGAATTTGTCACATCTTGGTAACAAGATACTCGCCTAATCGGAAACTAGGGGCCCAGCCTTTGGGGAGTCCCCGGCTCGAAATCAGTACAGTGTAAGTTTTATAAGAGTTTTAGGGAGAGGTGGGCAGGGTCGTGCACAGAGGGGAGAAGGGACACCTGTTGGCCCGGGCTCGAGCTTAAATGTGGCCCAATATTTTTAAACCTAGGGTTGAAAATATAGGTAAGCAATATGGAGGGGGCCCAAAAGAAGCATTTGTGACAGTCCCAAAATTTCTGTGCACGCCCCTGGAGGAGGAAGTGCATAGAAGTCAGTTTGATAGACTTGAAAAATCTACCGAAATGACAAAGGGCCTACCTTAACATTGGACTGCCCTGAATTAAATTGTGAAAGAGAGCAGGAAGTCCTAATTAAAGGTCTAAATTTCAAGTGTGCCTTGCAGCTAATGAGAACTAGAACTGCTTTTTCTGTATTTCTTCAAAATATTATAAATTTTGAATAGTAGCAAAATTAAGAATTTAAAAAAAACATTTTTACTTTCCTTTTCTGACATTAGGAATTAAAAAAAAAAACCTGTTTTACGGTGCAAAACATTTCAGGTTTCGGGGGGGGGGGGGGGGCCGTCAGGCCCCCCTTTGGATACGGCCTTGCCCATATGTGGGGCAGTTGGCCCACTTCAGGAGGCTCCCTTAAAAAATAGCATAAAAAAAAGTTTATCAACTCAACACTTCCAAAAAATCTGTGGTGTTGAGAAGTGTTTAGTGAAACTTACTGTAGAAAATCGAACTGCTCATTAAATTTTTTGATGAGGTAAAAAATGATAAGTAATAAAGTGGACAAATGTGCCCCATCTCCCCTTGCTACAGTATTAATTTATGGTTTTTCAAACTTTTTTTTTGGGGGGGGGGACACTAAAGTTGAAAATGAAGACAATGTTGATTAGTTTAAAAAAATGGGCAACTTCCTATGAATGGTAAAACACAAAAAGCAAGTAAAGTTTTTTACTCAACTATAAATAAGTTATATTTCTGCTTTAGCAAAGCAGTGAACTGGTTTCACGCTTCTCTGAAGTACACCGCAATTAATTGAACCTAAGAATACCACACGTATTAAACATTTTTCGCCATTAAAAGTTTAGAGGCATCGTATTATAAATAAGATAACAATAATTTTAATAAATGAAATAATAATAGTGTTATTACAAACTTCTTTAATTATTGCATTCAACTCTCCTTCCACAGACGATATTGAACCAGACATCTTCTCACAAAACAATTTGCAAAATCATGACGTTGCAATATTTTTGCCACCATAAATAAGATTATAATAGCAATCCTTTCTTTCTGAAATTTTTTAGCATTTTAAAGAGCAACCCTTGCTTTCCAATGGTAATAACAATAATGCTAAAAAGATGTCAGAACCATAAAGTAAACGATAATATGAATTTGATTCTTTTGTTTACCTTTGATAGCTGTACCCATGGCAACAATCGGGTCAAAGACCAGCAATTCGTTGCCATCTGGAAAATAACATTTCAACTTTTTTTTTTCATTAGTCAAATTAATAATAAAGCTATCAAAAGTAATCTCATTTACAAAAGTCTTTGAAAAATATTGCAAAAATGCGAAATTCATTACTAGTATCTCTTTTTTTCCCCTTTGAGTATGAAAAATTAAGTTACGGTTTTAGTTAAGAGTGTCATTTTGTTCTGTTTGGATTTGTATTTGTTTACATCTTCAGCACGGGGGCACAGGGAGATCTGGTTGTAAATTCTAATTTTAGTTGCTGATATCCGTTTGAACAGTTCCTCTATTATTTCTTCAGGCAAGTAATTTTACGAAGAAGTATTTCCAAACTTATAATTTTGTGGTGCATTATTAGTTATTAAACTAATATGTTCCACAGCTATTGGTGATTCTTTCTTTTAATATTTTGCAATGTTTCGACAATTATAAGTATTTCGGAACTGTTTGCTTCTTATTTCAAAATTAATTCTTTTTTTTTCTGTTTTAGCGATCAAATATTTCAGATACACCGGATCGCGATGGTCCCAGGCATTCTGTAATTTTCTGGATAATTGGTTCTCTACTGTACCATGCAGACCAAGCCAAATTTGGCATTCTCTTATGCTACAAAATATATTAGTGGACTTTCTCTAATTTGAACACTCATGGGACCGAGCAAAAGTGTTCAGATAATGGGGATGTTTATTATAGAGGGAGACTTGATAATGCATGTATAGGTATTTTATTGTGTTAAAGGACTATGTTCAGCACTTTACGTAGTGAACTATACCAGTAATTGAGATAGTGCTTCTGAATTTTATATTGGTGGTTAGTGTTATGTCTAATTCAACTCAGTACGATCTAAACTCTCACATTTACTTTTAACTTAAAAAGTGTTACATAACATTCAACAATAAAATATTACAATATAGCTTTCGATACAGTACCTGAAAAAAAAATGAATTTTTTGCATTGTGGTATTCCAAACAAAGTACGTCTGTCATCCAATTTTTTAATTAAAAATGTTTCCGGTTGATTCTCAGCCGAATATTGCTTGAAGGTAATCGTGCTTTTATGGCCTTGAATGCTACTGGATATAAAGGTCATATTCTTTAAATATAGTTCAGTTCCAAAAAATTTAGCACCATATTGCTCAGATGAATGATTTTTTTCGATGCAGTAATATGCATAAAATGGATTTATCTTCTTTATCTTAATGCCCATTGATCACCGATAAAATTGGGAATGTATTTCAGTCTTTCCAATTTGATCGGTAGGAATTTCTGAGTACGATTTTGAACATATTCAGTATATAGAGAGGTAATATTTGAATGGGGATTAAAAATAGCGTTCATAATACTGGGGTGTTCATATTATAGTGTGCTCAGAGTACAGAAAGGTCAGCCTGTGTTAAGTCTATGGAGTTTCGCCGGGACCATCAAAATGTGTTCAGAATATTAGAGTGTTCAGACAGAGAGAGTCCACTGTATTGTCAGGGTTCCAAGTTTGTCAAATCGCAAATTTAAAATCGTTTTCCTAAAATCTGCAAATTTTTCAAAATGCTGCGATTAGTACGAAAATTGTTTACATTTGAGATCTTTTAGCAATTTATATTTCTCTGAAGTTTCTAAGTATTAATATGTGTACAAAACACTTAGAAGAATATATCTATAGCAAAATAATGAGAAAATTAGCTAGATACTAGCCTATTCATGACAAGAAAAATGGTGTGCTTGATTTGACAATCACCACAGGCAGGGACAAACTAACTGAAAGTGAGTCACTAGGCCGACAATAATGTAGAAGCCCACAGTCAACTCTATAGGGGAATGCAGTGGTTGATTTACAGGTTTTTGGGCCCGCCAGAATGCATTTTTTTGGGATCATAGAATTAGGTAAATCATTTATCATCAAAGGCGCCCCTATGGGGGGGGGGGCGAGTGGGGGCTCAAGCCACCCCCCTTAGTATTTAGAACTTTCTTGCTTTTAATACTTTTTCTTTGCAAAAATATAAAAACGTTTCTTCTTCAGCCGTAAATGAATAAGTTATTAAAAATGTCAAATTTTAATAATTAAGCTGCACTGAAATCAGTTTCCATGGGGAAAATATCCTGCTAAACCATGGTGAAAATATCTGAGCCCCCTCTAACAATTTTGCATATGGGCACTCTTGTTTATCATGTGAATTTATGAATCCCCTTTGTGACCCCTCATAATTGACATGGTAAATTCCTTTGTGAAAGAATGAATAAAAGTTCTCTTTTCTAACTAACTAGCCATTTTCATTTAAAAAACAGGGGTGTCCACCTGGGTGAGGGGAGGTGATGGCGCAGACTACGGCATTGAAATTTTTAGAGAAGGATGTTTTAAGGGGCATTTTTCTCTTTTTTGGAGGGATGGGCTCCCTACTGACGGGTCTCTTTGTAGTATTGGGGGGGGGGGGGGGGTACTTAGGGGAGAGCACCCCTGTACTTAGGGGAGAGCACCCCTGTAAAAAACATGTATTTTTCATATTTGAAATACTATGCATAATTCTTTAAGTAATTTGCAACCCTAGGCCCAGGCCTAATCGGCCTGTGCGGTAATCAGGTCCTGTATACAGAGGCAACTCTAGCACCGGACAAACCGGACCCCTGTCCAAGGCGGCAAGTTTTAGGGGCGGCATTTTGGTTCAAATGTCTAAAACACATTTTTCATTAGGGACAAGCTTGTGCAAAACTATTTTGTAAACAACATAATTCCTTTTTTGTAGCTTGGGAGTCTGAAATGAAAAGCATTTGAAGGTTGTTGGTCATTTTGTTCTCCAACGTTTTTTGTACCGTAATTGCTGTTTCCCAACATCAGATGGTCATGTATCTGGCTGCGAAGTCAGAAAGAATGGGTGGGGTCTCATTACCATCAGAATTCTCCGCCTGATTCTGAGCCCTAGGCCATGTGCTTTACAGTCCTATTATCCATGCCTAGGGTCTGCTCTCTTCTTGTCAATTGTTTCAACAAGGGGAGTGAAAGCTTTTATGTGAAATCTTTTGGCGTTGTTTTGAAGGGTTGTATTTTTTTTCCTACTAGTAAAAAAGAAAAAAAGAAACATGCACCACTGACAACACCATCCCTTCTATAAAAGTTGATTGTGTTCCCCAACAAATTTACCACATGCAAAAGCAGGGAATTTTCAAGCAATTAAGTGATTTTTGAAAGTCCGCTTTGAATCTTTGTAGTTGAAAAACTGAATATCATTGGTTACTTTGCAATTTAGCTCAAATATCGTTGCCATCAGCGCCATTAAGCAAAGTAAAAATTAAAGAATATATATATTTGATATTTCACAGGAAAAGAACCTTTCTGAAGTGAGTTTAATGTTTTTCAATAATTATTCATTTCTTATTTCTTGTGTTGCATTCATAAGGTTGAATAATATTATAATTTGAAATGAAAAAAAAAAAACAAAAAACAATCTTACTTTCATGTTAAACTTGTATTTATGATACAAAGTCGATGCTAATGTAGTATAGATTTAAATTTGTTAATGGTGTTATCGCAGGCATATTCTTTATTCTCAGATAAAAGTAATTTACGAGTGAAATTCTCAGATTAAAAACACTGATCTTAAAAATGTAGTATTACTTTCCTTTCCACATAAATAAACCCTTGATTATATGCTGGGGCGTCCCTGTAGGAGGTCACGGAGGTCACTGTGACCTCCAAAAAATCCTTATTCAGCAAATTTTGTCTGATGATTCGACAAATTTGGAAACTGAATTGCGAAAAATTTTTTTTAGGTACCCGAGTCATTTTCCATTGGATGCAGTTTTGTGTACATACCCACATTTTCTCATTGGGAAAAAATTTGGAGTTTCATTCCGCATTATTGAAAATTTCTGCCCTCTCAAAAAGTTTCAGTCGGGGTGCCTCGGATTACAAAATTAGCGTTAATGCTAGAATTAATTAGTTCAGTTAACGTTTATTTAAACTGATAATTTTTATGTTTTAATATCAACTCAAAAGCGAACTATGTGTTGTTTAGCTACCTTTTTTTTGGATTTACGAGAAAAGTCGACTAGAAAGGAAAGTGGCACCCCGATATTGTACAGCTAGGACATGAGGTTAAGTTTTCTGAACATTCTGAACATAAGGTCCGGATTTTGAAATTTAACCTTTGTCTCCAACTAATTTTGTTAAATATTAAATTGATTTCAAATTGATTTAGTGATGACAGTCAATTTTCCCCAAACTGTGTGCTTCTCCCGATAGCCGTAATTCATCTACAAGAGCGTTGTGGGATATTGCAATTGCGTAGCAAGTAATTATTATTTGCGATGTTTTAAATAATGATGCATTTTTGGCGTTCCAGTTTTTGAACTTCTGCATGTCGTCGGAATTGGATCACCCACAGGGCTTCCCCTCCTCCCCCCAAGACTGAGTATAATATTTTTTTTTCAAAAATATTCCATATTACTGAAGAGAAGAAATGAATGCTCTTCAGGAAAAAAGAATTAATTTTAATTGAAAAAAAATATCGGTTGTTGTGACAAAATCTTAATTTATTTTAAAAAGAACCTTAAAATTAAATTTTTCAATAGTTACAGATTATTGCTCAGTTAATCACATCCCACACCTCATATTTCTTTCATCCCCAACTCTCCTTTTTTTCTTTTTTCTAGGCAATCCAAAAATAAGAAAATCCTTAAAATGCTACGCTTCGGAACCTTCCTCCCTCAGCTAAAATCGTTAAAGTGCATCTCAAGTATTGTTTCAAGGGGTTCAATTTTGAAACATTTCTAGAAGAAGAACTATCAAACACCTCGCCTTCAAAACAACATCAAAAATTGTTTAAGGCTTCTTTTTTTGGAGCTACAATTTTGAAAATTGCAGAGCCCCTGATGTTACCAAATATGGTGTTCAGTTGCGTTTTTAAGACTTCCATTTCTGAAAACTTCTTGACAAAGGCCTCGCGCTTCAAATCCTACCTTCTAAAATCATTCAAATCATCTAAAAATGGATTTTTCAAAACAACAATTTGTTGAGGTGCTTAGTGCACAGTCCTCTTTAAATACAGTGAGATGATGCTCCCATATGTGTGAAATCTGAAAATGAAAAAACTATTAATTTCGAAAAAATTAAGATGAGATCTATAAACCCTCACCCTAGTCCTTGAATATGACTTAAAATCTTCACTTTTTTGGACTTCTATTTCGAAATGTTTTATGGGGAGAACCAAAGAGCCCCCTTCCTGTAAGCATCAAAGTTTGTCGGTAACTGCCTTTTGGAACTTCAATGTCGAAAAATAGGGGTGATAGGTTTGCAGTACCTTAAATCTATTTTTTAAAAAAATCATCAAAGACAGCACCCAAGTCCAATCCCTTACTCTAAAGTAAAAAATGCGATTATAGGCGAAATGTGTTAAAACTTCAGTTTCTTAAAATTCCCTCAGAAAGCCCCCTGAAACTTTCCGCAGTCTAAACCACCAGAGTCTGTTTACAACTGCTTTCTTAGGACTACAATGTCAAAATTTCCGGACCCCACTAGCAGATACGGGAAATTTTACGCGTGCCCCCCCCCCCCCTATAAATATTTTCTGGTGCCACATTTCAAGTGTAGGAAGTCTTGCTCGTATTTAGGAGCGATGAATTGATGAATAGGTGAAGACAATACGAAATAACTGCTCTCAATCATCACCATTTTAGAATGTGTGGGGGGGGGGGGGGGCTTTATTTTTGGAAGAATGTTTTATACTAAAAATAAAAAGAATTACCAAAAAGAAGGGAAATAAACTATATTTGTAATGCAAAAATGAAAAATTGTAATGTTTGAACTTTTTTTTACCTTGGAGAAGGGCGGCACTTTGGAAATTTGTCCATGGTGGCAAAACTGCTAGAGCCCGCCCTGACAGGGGGAGGGGGGTCAAACTTTATCTGTCAGTGATGATTGTCATTTAGGGGAGTCAACTGCCCTTCCCCCCTAGCTTTGGGAATTTGATGTAGTTACAAGTAAGTGGTATGGTTTTTGCTATTTTTCAATATAATTTATATTGGGTTTTTGCCTTTTGCTTTCCTTTTTGACATAAATTAGAATTTGTTGCATGACTCTTTCATAGTTTCAAAAGGGTTTTTACTGGATGCATTTTGAATGAAAAATCATTAATTTTTCAGTCACTATTTTCATTTGTAGATTCCACATCCTCTTAATCGTCCGAAAGTATCAACTGTTCAATTCTGCTTATAGAATGGTTTTGAAAAAAGGAATTGTTGCATGTTTACCAAAAATTATGTAACCAGAGCTATTTCCATATACAATGAAACAAAGCGTCTAGAAAACTATCCTGCCGCGTGAAGGTAAAGGGCAGCATCTGCAAAATTGAGTCTTCAGGGTATTTGAAAAAACGCGTTTTGGATTCCATGTTAAAGAATCATGTTGGAATGTGAGGTTATTTTCATACATTACTTTCAGTAGAAACCAAATAAGAAAACTTGTACGATAAAGCTAAAGTACAATAGATAAAAAATTAGCAGATACTGCCCTTTATTTTCCCAGTGTTGTCATGCAGTTTTATTTTTATATCACAAGGTTTTTCCTCTTCGTTTTTCATTGTATTTAAACAAGTTCTTTATGTCTTCTTTTTCTCCCTTTCAGGATGACTATTTATAACCTGTATATATTCAACTCTGCTGGATCATGTATTTACTATGCAGAATGGAATAGAAGGAACCAGGCAGGGATGTCCAGAGATGAAGTGAGTTTGATGTGATATTAATTTATTTAAGATATATGACAAATTGGATGAAACTGGAATTTAATGTCATTTCTATAGTTACATTTCTAAACAATTGAACTATTTCAATGACTACAGTATGGGACCCAAATCCTGAATTCTCAGGACTTTCCGGATTTTTTTATTTCTGACTTTATAACTCTGAAAATTGTCATGTTTTTCCTAGTTTCACTAATGTTGTGCTAAATTTCTTTTATTTTTTGTCGGAGACTATTTGCAGAGGCATATAATCCGCAGGTATTGCTTTTTAGTATTATGCAATGTGCCAATCAATACAACAAATAAATAAATTTTTTTTTCTAAAAATGATTTTGTACTTTTGTTCAATGCGCTTTGTATTGCACTCTTATGAGAAGAAAAAGAGAAGTATCGTTAACCAAAAGTGGATGTTAAAAGATAGCTACACGATTACAGCATATTTATGTATAACACATGACAGCGAAAAAATGTTTTAAAACAGGCTGAACTGAAAGTGTTGTGCTTTCAACAAGTAATTGCTGAACATTAGCAATTTTAGACTTTTAAATCTGAAAAAAAAAAGTGTGAAAAAAAGATTTTTTTTGATTAAAAAAAATTTTTTTTTTATAAACATGTTTTAAACCATATTTAAGGAAAAAAGTTACGGTTTTCAGGTCTTCCAGATTTTAGGATTTTGAATTTGGGGTCTCATACTGTACTGTATAATTTTGTTTGAATTTCATTTTAAAAATTGGATACAATTTCTGTGACAGGATCCTTATTTATCCATTATAAATTGAATAAGAAAGGATTAAGTAACTTAAAGGGAAACATAGTCATACTTGTTCTAACTTATGCAGCATGTAAAAGCCTTTTTAAAACCTGCACCATATGAATTTTGCCCGAAGTTCGAGGGATAATAAGAACCTCCCCTAATTTGCGTACACTCTTTTATTTATACCTATAGAGATACATACTGCTCTTGGGCGGGTAAAAGGCAGCAACTACACAATTTTCTTTTATTTTTTTGCATTTTTATCATGAAAACTCATTTTTGCTGATTACCATTTAACTGCCCACAGCAGTATAGGCTATGTAATTTAACTATCACCTTAATTTTTAAAAATCTGTGTTTCTTGAGTTGTGGAAAAAAAGTCAAAAGAACCTTTGCAGAGGGAAATTCACTTTCTTCTTATTTTTTCTTTCCCTTTTTTTGCCATCCTTTTTTTATCAGTCAGTAGTAATATTGTTATATTGTATTGTTGCGTAGTGTTTTTGTGTAATTGCTTTGTTGTACTGTCTTAGTGTAAGCTCTTCTCTGCACCTTTTAAGGAATACCGACATAAAACTTAGTAATATATTTATTTATTACTGATATACTCCTTTCAAACAAGTCACATACATTCGGTAGTTAGTTGTTTTCTTCTCTTATTGAATTTCACATTTTTTATTTATAGGAAATGAAACTTATGTATGGATTGATATTTTCTTTGAAGTCCTTTGTTTTGAAGCTTTCACCAGTTGATTGGTAAGTTATCATTTTTATTCAAAAAGCAAATAAAGTTTGTTGCTAGTGTTTGTTTAGCATTTCATTATTGATATTGAAAGGCATTTCTTCTGTGTTTATATTTATTAATTAACTAGAAAGTCGCCCATCATGGTGCGATGGGTGAAAATTTGCTTCTACATGAATGCAGCCATTGACTCCAGTAGGTAGCTATCATTATTTGACCATTTTTAGGTTTCTTCATTCTCCTGAAATGATAGTCTTACCAGTAAAACAGTTAAGTCACCCAATCAAGTTCAGCCTTGTTACAATAAAGCCTTTCTCTGCATGTTAAACATTGCCGAAACACATTATCAAATTATCATGCCATGGAGCGAGTTTCATTGTTGAAACACGCGGGTTACTTTATCATCGGCTATTATTTATATGAGGATTTTTAGTTTAAAAGATCAGCAGTCAGCATACATTGTTAAATGAGCCTTTTTTCTCACTGAGTTTATGAACAACCATTTACTAGAATCACAAATTTGAAAAGAAGTAGGACGTGTATAGTTCAAAGTTTGATGGAGCATGTTTACTTTCTTATACAGATTAAAATAAGTATTGTATTTACCCAAATTTTCACTCACAAAGTTTGATGTTAATGTTAATTAATATTATGCATGAAACAGTCTTGATTGGTTTTTACATGTGTTTGTGCATACTTCAGTTCATAGGGCAACCGCAAAATCCATTTTGATCATCCCTCAGTCCCATTTAAGTTTTGTTATGACATCTATGCCCGACTACCACTGTATCTAACATAACTCAAAAACTATTTCTCAAAGAAGGTCAAAATTTGGTATGTGCAACCTATATAAAATCTAGCCATGTGCATGTCTTTCTTCAGTTTTAATCCGCTATTTATATATCAGCTGCATATGTTTATGCAATGCATTATTTTTAAAAATAAAATTGGATATATATATATATATATATATACACTCTTTGGGGGGGGTGTACCCAATTAGCCGTATCTTTCCCCTTTATGTATTTCTGTACTAACTTCGCTTAACTTAAAAATTGTCATTATGGAGAAGTGGTTGAAGAGCATTAATGTCAACAGATGGAGGACAGTGGTGGCGATAGGTTATGATGGTGGAAACTGACTGAGGCAGATTTGGTGGGAAGTTGGCCGTAGTGTTTAAGAAGAAGAACTTAATAATGCTTAGACATAGAAAGTTGAATTGTCATATTTTAGGACTTGTGTAATTGTGCACCTACTATTTTGAATTGAAGACTCCAGAAAAGCAAATTATTCTTTTTACTTTTTTTTTATATATCTTGCTAGACATATCAAGTCAATTTTCATGTCCAGTTTTGTTTTGTTCAAAGCATGACTCAATTTAGTTGTAGTAGGCATGTGAATATTTTGCAAACCTTCAAATACCTTTTTATTACTTTATTGTATGTAGTTAAAGAAGAAACCTCAAAAGATTTAGGTTTAAAAATTTTAACTGAAAACATTTAGTTATTGAAAAAGTATGTATTATTTAATGCGTATAAAAGATAATAATGTAGCATCAGATTTTTTAATTCACAAAATTATTTCTGTTTTTACTGTTTTTAACCCAGCTTTAAAAAAAATCTTTATTGCACCATTTTTGTATTTCATTTTTGCTTCACAATTTTGCATTGAACTCTCTCTTTTCACGAATCTTTACATTTATCTCATAGTTTTTCAAGAGATTCTTTCATAAATGAATTTTGTTCAATGTTTCTAACTATTTATTTAAAAGATATGATATTGGAAAATGTGTTCTTGAATATTTTTTCTCCACACATAAATAACCCATTTTTACTAGAAATGACTGCTGAATTGAAAACTTAAATGCTAGCTTCTTTATTATATAATTACTGCACAAATGAAACATTTATCATAATTCATTTACATATTTATTGTACATTATAACTCACTCGTGACATAGCAAGGTAATGATCTTTTTTGCGTAATCCAATGTCTTTTTGCTGAATTTTGAAGTGAATATATTTCCCAGTATATGTAATACTAGCAAATATATTCACTTATATATTCACAAATAGGGTAGGGCGGGGCTAGTTGAGCAATTTTTTCTTCAAGTGATTATAGCTCCTCCACAATAAGTCTCAACAGCTTGTGTGGCATACCGATGGATTCCTTATTTATTCTTCTACAAAAAAGCCCATAGTAATTTATTTCTGACTGATCAAGTTCAAAAGTTACAGCTGTATAAACGAAGAAAGTCAAGTAGGCTCAACTTACCCCATAGGTGAGGTAAGTTGAGCAAGGGTATGGGGCAAATTAAGCAGTTAGAGATTCTAGTCTAACTAAGGTTTCTAGACATGAAATAAAAATTGTATTTGATAATCAACCGTTACTTTATTAATTCTAAGTTAAAAAATAAAACAAAACATAATATTCTTCTAGATATTAAACATAAAAATAGAATCAACAAAAACGTAACATATTTAAAGTTTATTTTTTTAGAATAAATTCAGCCTTTCCACTTAAAATCAGATTTTTTCAATTTCAATAAAGATTAAATTAAGAAAAAATATCCATAATGACTAAAACTAATCATCATCGTCATCGGAATTGCAATTGATGCAAATGAAATGAAGGCCAGTAACTTGGACACATTTTTATGTACCCACTCTTTACAATCTTTGCATTGGATCCACTTCTCTCCTGGTTTGCTGTCAGACCAGAATTCGCTACAAACCAGGCAGATACATTCATCTTTGTCACTTTCATCACTAGACTGAAGTATTTTTTTACTAACACTCTTCTTTTTTTTTTGTTTTCAATTTTCGTCTTTTGCTTCTTAACTTTTTTACTAGATTTACTCTGTTCTTCTTGCAACGCGTTCTTCTCGGGTGTATCTGTGAGAATTGCAGCTTTTCTCGAGAGAAAAATAAAAGTCACTATCATTTTAAATCACGGTGTAAGTTGAGCAACAGTTGCTCAACATACCCCGACCCGAGTATTTGAATTTAAAATGAGGTTATGAAAAAACTGTATTAGTTTAAACAAAATCCATAATAGATATAGAAAATACATAAAATTAATGAAACTTTAACACTTACTTGATTGAAAATGAATAACATTTAACCTGTACAGAAGAAATGTAGACAGAGAAGATTTTTTTACTTTTCTTTCGCAAAATAAACAAAGCGCACGCGTGCCTTACTCGATCGTAAATTCGCCACTAGCGGTCACGTAATGTGTTCCCCTCCCGCGCCCTCGCCTTTCCTTCATTTGACATGTTAGCGTCCGGTGTATAGTTTCGGAGATATTTCGATTGCCCAACTTACCCCTATGCTCAACTAGCCCCGCCCTACCCTATATAACCTCAGGGTGATGGCTGTGCTAAGAATTTAAAGAAAGTTAGTTGAATAAAGAAATCCACGCCCCCCCCCCCCAACCTTCTGATGTGAAATGATCATTTTTCTCCAACTAAAATGCATTCACACCTTTTCAAAAAACCGATTAAAGTATCTTTGGAATTTAAAATTATTTGCCAAAACACATAAAAAGATTAACAGTAGCTTTAAAACTGAAAATAATCCTTCAACTGTATAGTTCATCGCTTAATGCGTCAACCACGTTAAGGCAACCATGCTACCGTTACTGTGGCCTATAGCGAGTGAAGCGGGTTTTTCTTCTGCAATTTAAAACGTTTTGCTAAATAAACAATTCTATAATAAAAACATTATAAAGAACAATCACAATTGAATAACACCACAAATCAAATTATTTACTTAGATAAGTAACTATCTTCAACTATTAGAACAAAAACAAACGCTGAAAAAATAAGGAAAACAAAACCCAATAAAAAAATCTTACAAGATCAAATTATGTACCTGAATATAAAAAAAAAAACGCATTAAAAAATCAGTTTGCTGCCCACAACTGTTCCACAGTAGCATAGCCGACCACACATCTGAGCCATGCAGCATGGTTCCTCGCAGCTATCGACACTGTCAGCCAGCGCCCTCTCGATGAATAAACTTACCCCACCATCTATTAAGAATTCATAAAAGTAAACAATTAATTAAACATTTAATTTGCAATTACAAATATTTTGTTCAATCTGATTTTTAAACAAAAGGACTATTCAGCACAAAAAAGAATTCTTCAACTGAAACCAGTAATTCCTGAGATTAGCAGGTTCAAACAAACAAACAATCAAACTCTGCAGTTTTATATTATTAGTATAGATCTCAGAATTGGGATTTTGTAAATTATCTGGGAAGATTACCAAGTTAAAAATAAATAAATAAATAGATACTGAATAAATTCTCATTAAGGATTTTAAAAAATGTATGCCATAACAGATATTCCAAGTTTTAGCTAGACTTTCAAACAAAAACAGGTGTTTCTCTTACATTTCTATGTGAACTAATTTCCTTATTCATAAATTAATGTGCAAATGGAAATAAGTTAGAAAAATATGATGTGGACTCCATATGTCTCCTTTATTTGTCTCTTAAATATGCTATATTTTTCAATAACAGAAACAGAAAGGGTGCATGTTCTCATTTATATGTACTAAAAGTTATACTTTGTGATTGCATATTTTTTAAAATGCATTTTGAGTTTTATGAAATGATTGAGTTAGGTAAAATATTAAAAGGTTCTTTTTGATTCAGAAACACGTGAAGCACTTTCTTTTAGTTTTTCTCCACTTATGACTTCTTGATTTGAATAATGTATTTCTTTTTAAATTAATTTCATTTTAATTTCTTCTTAAAATTATTGACTAAAAATGATTTTTTTTTGCAGCAAAGAAGGCTTTTTAAATTACCGAACAAGCAAATACAAGCTCAATTTTTATGAAGCAGGATCTGGATTAAAATTTATAATGAATACTGATGTGAATGCTGCAAATGTGAGGGAGCTTTTGCAAAAAATATACAAAGAGGTATTGTGTTATTGAGTTGATATTTTTATTATTCTTTCTTTCTTTTTTGAATAAAAAATCTGTCGATGTTTCATGTTGAGACGTTTCTTGATGAAAAATGAATTGAATAATTCAGTCATGTTACATTAACTGAAAGAGACAAATGTATGAAATACTTTTGAGACAATAATTTAAGGATTACAGTATCTATCCATTCTTAATTAGATCAGTGTCTTGTAAAATCAGCAGCTTAATTTGATCAAACCACTTGAGTCAGAGTAAAATTGATTTTAAAATTTTATGCTGCTAAATAAATGTAGCTTTTCTGCTAAGTTGAATAAAAAAAAAAAAAAAATTAGATGTAATCTTACAGGCATTTAATCATTGCAAAAGAGATAACTACAGTAAACTCCCGATTATTTGAGGTCGGATTGTCAGCAGTTCTTTTCAAAAAAATGTTTTTAAATAAATTTTTTAGCAGTGATTAAAAATGTTTTTTAAACTTATGATTGTGTTAGTGTTTATTTTTGGCTTTGACATATGTATAATTTTTTACATTCATTGTTAGCAGATGCGATGTAGAAATGTTTGTAGGAAAAATTTAAATGTATGGGTGAGTGTAATTCATATTCTTTAGCTATTGTATACAGTAATATGTTTTTTTCCTACTATTGGTATTATTCATGGTTTTTGCTTATCCGTGCTTACCGTGTCACCCAATTCTGCCGATAATTAGAAGTTTACTGTACTGAAAGTTTACACGAAGTGTTGTCTTTTGATGTTCAACAAGCAAGAATTGCAAGAAAGTTTGCTAATTGTGAGTTTTCCTATAGACTACAGCATCAGTTTGATTTTTTTGGTTTTGGACATTAGGTTTTGAACATTAATAGCGCATCTCAATAAACTATGAAACCTAAAACTATAGTTGGGGCAAGGCTAACCTGGCAGCTTACATAATGTTGTGATAAGACTCTCTGCTGCATTTACAATGCTGTTAAGTTGGTATTGCCGCAGCTGTAGTGTTTCACCAGTGTTATTCTTTCTCTTCATTAGGCATTTAAATGTCAATGCAGAAACTATGTTATTAAATCTATGATAAAATCTGAGGTTCTTCTGCATCAACATTCAAAAAGCGCTTTAGCAAAATTCATGATTCTCTCAGATGAAATACAGTCAAACCTGTTTTTCTCGAACCTGTCTACCTTGAAAACCTCTCTATGTCGAAGTTTTTTATTTTCCCTGCACATAAAGTATTAATTTAATGTTTTCCCCCATGTTTGTCTCGAATGAAATTTTCTGAAAACCTGTATATCTCGAATTTCGAATAAAGTGTCTTTCTTGAATTCGGTCCCCAACGATCTTTATTAACTGGAATTTGGAGACAAAAAGCATTTTTCTTAATATTAGCAATCACATAATCATCCAGAATTAAAACTTTATGTACAAAAAGCAAGTTTTCTAACAATTATATCCTTTCGG
The DNA here is from genome assembly GCF_026930045.1 of Uloborus diversus. NCBI lineage: Eukaryota > Metazoa > Arthropoda > Arachnida > Araneae > Uloboridae > Uloborus > Uloborus diversus. The sequence goes on along the minus strand of NC_072734.1, from coordinate 137,745,732 downwards.
AAACTGAGAGGAAGGGGACATTGTTGATTAGTAAAGTAGCTTCCAAAGTTTTACTTTCGAGTCATTGCTCCAATTACCTTTTTTTTAAAAACTTTTTTCAAAACCTCTATCTCGAAACCTCCAAATCTCAAATTTTTCTTTTCTTCCATAAAATTCGAGATAGACAGGTTCGACTGTATCTAACAAGATTTGCTAGTCTACAGAAATTTGGATGTAATAAGTTTCTATAAGTTAGCTATTCATTCAGAAAGTTTTTCAGTGACTAATTACTTAATTAGTCGGGAGGAATCGAAATGGTTTGATCGAGGGAATTTGATTCTTCAACTAGTGGGTATTTGTTTTTCACAGTGTCTATCCAAAAAAAAAAAAAAACTGGTTTTTTAGCTCTTTCTTTTTGAATTTCAGATCATGATTGATTAGTTTTCTTAGTTCAAAAATTATTTTATTACATTGCTCGATTTGAATTTGAAATATGTAGTTTGCTTCAATATGAAAAATGTATCTCTAAGTTATCAAGCTCTTTTACTTTTAAAGAACTCCAGCAGTGTATCTGAAATTACCTACCTAAACCATGGCTCCCATAAAGGTAGGGCTGGATGAATTCCCAACCCCAGGGCCTTGATCTAGGGAGAGGGGGTTATGGTACATTATTTTTATTAAAAAATATTAGCCCTATGAATAAGTTTTAAACTAGAATTAGATATTTAAAATATTTTTTTGAATTAAGCTAGACCTAATGTATTTTTCTCCGCCAACAGAGTGGTGTAGTGGTAAGACGCTGGTCTCTTACACCTAAAGGTGCAGGTTCGTTCCTGGCTCCAGTTGGCGGATTTTCGCGATGCAGAAAATCAACAGCGTTCATTTCCTATGATTATGTGGCATGTAAAAGATCCCTCAAGTACTCATTTGGCATGGAACATCTCTTGGCAAAATTAAATTCCTAGTGCTGTTTTGCAGTGAATAGAGCACAGGTGCCTGCATCTAGTGGGGAAACTAGGTGCCATAATTCTTGTGGCGATGGCATCCTACCAATATTGGTGAAAATTGAAAGAGCGATTGCTATGCTACGGCATCACACTAGATCTGCAAAAGGCAGTGCCTCTACTGCAGCCCCATTAGAAAGGGAAAAAAAATCTATTTTTCTACAGCTTAAATTATATTGCAGATTTTTACAAAGAATGGCTAGTAAAAATATTGTTACTGGTTTTTGCCATTGTAAGAAAATTGTAAACTGAAAGTTAAAACACAACTGACCTTGTCTCTAAATATCCCTCAACTTTTCGGACTCAGACAGCAAAGATAAAGTAATTGTACAGATGAAGAGGCATACAGAGCAGTATTCTAATTAAAAAAAAACAAAAAAACAATGAAACTTCTTAATTTTATTTACGAGAAAAATCTTCAATCTGTGTTTCTATGTACTGCAACTAGACTTTTTTGTACCATTCTGGTAACTGTGTCTACAGCTGAAAGTTCATTCATTGGATTATTGAACTCGTTAAAAACATGGCAGAGAAGCACAACAGGCCAAAGTCGTCTAAACCATTTAGCACTTCTGTCCAGGGGTGGATACAGACTACCATTTAGAGAGACGGTCATGCTTCAGAGCTGCTCCCTCCCCCCGCCCTTTAGATGAACTTACAGTTTTCGATACGAAGAATTTCTGAACGTGCTTGAGTGTCAATAAAAAGCATCAAATCAGCCAGGAATAAGGCACCTACTCGGGAATAAATGTTAGAAATTAATATCAAAAGCAATGAAAAGAAGTAGTATTTCAAGCGTTTACTTTAAAAGATAATACTTAAATTGTTTACATTTTCTACTCATAAGTGTTTGAACACAATGTAGTCAAATACTGCTATGGACAGCTTAGGGGAAGTCATGACTCTCATGACCCTCCTCTTGTATCCGTCCCTGCTTCTGTCGATATAGAATGAAATGGCAAAGAGACGATTGACTTATCTTAGGTGATTGATAATACCAAACAGTACTTATCTTGTTTCTTTCCTTTTACTGGTTTTTAAAATTATATTTATTTACTATTTTTTTGCATAATATAAGAAAAACTCTTTTAATTTCATTTTCTCTTTTTTTTCAGATATATGTGGAGTATGTTGTAAAAAATCCAGAATGTACCTTAGGCAAAGAAATAGATAGTGAAGTTTTTCAAATGAAGTTAGATAAATTCATTCGAAGTGCACCAATATTTGGCTCACGTGTTATGTAAATGAACTCCTTTTGAATATGTATTGAAAACTTGTAAAAAGTGTGTTCGATGTATATTTTGTTGACGTTATATATGTTTATTAAAATATTTTTATGCATTCCAATTAATTTAAGTATTTTTACTCTCCCCCGATAAAATCAATCAATTTTCAAGGAATCTAATGTTAAATCATGATGCCAATGAATCAGTTATTTTTTGTTTTACTGACTCACATTTTGAAAGCATAAAAGGCATCTCATTTTGCCACTTAATTCTTAATTTCTTCTTTTAGAGAAGTAACTGAAATTTATTATACTTATAAGAAAATGCTTGTATGTGTGAAAAACAGGCAGGATATCTACTGTAGTTTGTCCAAAAAAGCTGATGTGCATATTCAAATTGTTTTTGGAGAGTTTCTTCCCAAAAATTATTGATGATAATAATAAATAATCAAATTTTAACATTTTTCTTTTTGTTTAAACCTGCATCAGATATTTAAATTTGAATGCATTTTTTTTTCTTTTTAAAATACTAATGACTGAGAGCTGTACTGCCGTGCTAAGGGCAAAAGTCGTATCTGCATCTGAGCTCAAAATGAGAAATTGCCGTTTAAAGTTGTGTGCATCCATGTATTTGATATGGGTGCAACCTTTTCAGAATGAAAAAAAAAAAGTATTTCACATTCACAAATGACCATAAAACATTGTATTTAGATAAAATATGCGACAAAGAATCACTTGGTGACTGTAACTCAATTTTGATAAGAAGTGCAGGTATGACTTTTGTGCTTAGTATGGCAGTGTACTAGTATTTTTTCAAAAGACTCATGCTGGGTGAGAAATTTGGCAAAACAAAGACAAAACATAATATTTATTTTTTAAAACCATTTTTTTAAAAAGAATTTCATGAATCATACATGTCTGTGAAAAGCAAAGAGATAAAATTGTACTTTTTAAAGTTTCTAGTAAAACACGCTCAAAGTTCAGATCCGAGGTAGGCTTTCTTTGAAATTTTTTCCTTTATGATGCTGTATAGCAGCACCTACCAGGGCTATTAGTACGATCTCTTTCCCTGGAACAAAGGAGAGGTGCTTCTATTTGTACAGCTAATCTCCAAATTTTTAATTTTTGCACTTACATCCCATTGCTTTTCACTGCCTCAGTGCATAGGCAGATTTAAGCCGAAATATTTGGGGATGCAACAATAACAGGGATCTGGGGAGGCGGGGGGGGGGCTATTCCCGGAATAACAAGGCAGTGGTGAAATCAGAAAATAATTTTAGGGCGGAACACATTTTTAAGTCTAAAAACCGCGATGTAAACCATATTAGTAAGATTAGAGGATGGGCAATTCTTAACATTTCAAACTGCAGAAAAAGTCTTAAATGAAAGTCGATATTAGTAGCAATGGGTGAATCCAGCTACTGGTTTGGAATGGTATTCACGCCCCAGAAAAATTTGAAATAGTAGTTTTGAAAACGCAGTTTTTACAGTTCTTGGTGACAGTTTAGGGGCAAGAAAGGTACATGTGACTCCAAGGTTATTTTTAGAAATTTTAGTCTTATAAATGTGATTATAGTCCATATTTATAGTTTGGGTTAGGAATGAGACTCATAGACTGTCTCCAATCGATTTTTTGAAAAGCAGATAGAAATACGCACCCCCTCCCCTCCCCCACGCTACCTCATTAACTTTTCATAATTGAAGTTCCAAAAATACTACGGAGGACAATTTTTGATGCTGTTACCGACGGGGTGTTCTGGAGCTCGCCCCTGGAAAATTTTCGAAATTGAAGTCCTAAAAATGAAGTTCTTCTGCAATACTCCATGGTATTAAAAAAAAGGGATTCTCCCACTTAAATATTTCGAAATAGTAGTTTTCAAAACCAAAATATTAACTCTTTGATGATATTAGTGAAAGGGGGTCGGAGGCTTTTGTTCGAATATTTTCCAAAATTAAAGTCTTACACACATGAGTGTAAGACCATACTTGGTAACGTTAGGGACACTGCAGTTTTTCAAAATTGAAGTTCCAAAAACGCAATTTTAAACGATTTTCGATGTATTTAGGTGATTAGAAGAAATTCCTTGGAAATTTTGCGAAAGTGAAGCCCAAGAAACAAAATTTGAGGTACTCTGTAATAACTTTGGCTGGAGAAAGGGCTTTGGAGAAGAAAAATTTTGAGGACTAATAGAAAAAAATGAAAACGAAATAGAAAAAATGAAAAAAAAAAAAAAAAAAAATAGGGAGGGGAGAGATACTGTATCAAAGAAAGAGGATTGTGCGAGGAAGGGTGAGGAGGCACACAATCCACCGCCAATAATCTGAAGATGTTGAAAAATTTAAATGTCAATATTTCTTTTTAAAAGAAATTAAGATTTCCTCCCAACATTCTTTTTACTTCCTTTTACAAAAAAGGAAGTATTGTATTCGCGAAAAAAATTTCACCCCAAAATCGCCCTTAATTTCCATTTTGCTCACCCCCAAATGAATGTTGAGTTTTTTTTTCAACCCGACCACACGTGGATATGTGCCCAGGAACATACAGACACCTGAAATATCCCTTTTGACGATCCCCGAGTTATTTACAACGAGTTTTCTCGTGACGTCTGTATGTATGTATGTATGTGCGTATGTTTGTCGCATAACTCAATAACGGAATGTCCTAGAAAGTTGGAATTTGGTATGTAGACTCCTAGTGGGGTCTAGTTGTGCACCTTCTTTTTTAGTTGCTTTCGTATGCTCCAAAGGGGGTCTTTTGCCCCTTTTTGGGGGAAATCATTGTTAATTTTGATGTAAACTCAAGTGGTGTTATAATTTGGTGGACACTTGGCAATATATCCCCAGTCTTTCGGTCGCCAAGTTTTGTCGTCAACTTGGTGACACAAATTTGGCAATTAAAAAAATTTTTTTTTTAAAAATCTGGTTTCAATTTGGCCATGTTGGTGATATTCAAAGAGTAAACTATTGAATCATATTAAAACTGCTAATAATGAAAAAATGACCAGCTTGTTTTTTTCGTAAAATAACTGCGTGTTCCCAAAATGAGATCTTTTCTTCTCTTTAATAATAAAGAATATTTTTTTTAAACATCTACTCAGCATTTTGTGGGGAGGGTCACCAGTCTTGTGCCCCCTCCCCCCTGGATGCATTACTGCAGCAAAATGTCCGGCAGTCCTCCTTCAAAAAATTTTGAAAATTTACCTTTAAAAAGTTGGTTTTCGGTTGATTTCGGTGTAAATTTTATTGATAAAGTTTCTTGCAATATCATGTTTTTTTTTTGGACTTTATTAGCCATTGTTGTTTCAAAATAGAAGAATTGGTATTGATATTCTAATTGATACCCAATTACAGAACATGCAATTATTCTATACGATAACACAACACTGAACAATTAATTGTTTGAGCAGCTTCTTTATTTGCATGAAGTTATTTATTAGGGTTTTTTTTTCCCAAATGAACAAAAGTACTTTAAATCTTAATATGAGTCATGTTTTCAGTTATGTTTTTCTTGCACTAGCGACGTGTGGTGATACATTGGATTCAAGTAAATTTACTAGTATAACAGCTATGAATTTTTTCCCCCAACTGCGTTTCTGAGTGAAATGTACTAAACTAATTTTTTTCAAAACCCAACCAAAAATTTTGGGGGTGCGGCGCACCTCCTGGCGCCCCCGTAAATCCGCCTATGCCTCAGTGCCTTATATAGTTTTGAAATACAGAAGGACAGGAATACCACAATAATGTTATTTTTAGTTTCATGATATACATATAATGGATTTTTACATAAGGTTTTGAAGGTCATAGAATGATAGACATAGCACCATTTTATGCTCAAGTTAAAAATTTTTAGTTACTGCTGAAACTACAAATAATTTAATATGAAACAACAATACAGAATACATTTCTCTCTAAATAGGCACAAAAATTATTTTTTGTGCCTTTTTTAAATTGGTATTTGAATTGTCATTGTGGCCCATGGACAAAAATTTTTATGTATTTAGTCAATCAAAACTCAGTGTATTTAATTCTTGGCTCAAACAAATAAACTAAGTTTCTAAATTAAAAAACAATTAACCATTAGTTAGGCATATACTATTTTAATTTGATTATAAAATTAAAGATTTGATTAAAGTATAACAACAAGAACTAATATTAAATTTAAGATTAAAATAACCCAAACCTAACTGCCTTACCTCATATTAAAATTACAGTTAACCCTCGTTTATTGTGGTTAATTCGTTCCAGACTTCACCGCGATAACTGTATTTCCGCGAAGTAGGATTCTGTATTCATAAACCGAATATTTTCCTAGTTAGAGGGCATAAAACTTACTGACGACAACTTAAATAGATTTTTAACATAGTTAGAGCCCCCTAGACATGAAACAGCACCCTTATCTAACATTCCATTTGTATTACTTAATATATTGCACAAAATATGAGAAAACGAGATATATTAGACGGAATCGATATCACATTGATTATTAGGAAATTAAGTACACACACATATGCAGTTCTTACACACTACTACTAACCTATGAAAATAGCTCAACTTCAACTTGTTCAATGATGAATTAATTTCCAGTTAGTGACCGTATGTGCCCCCTTTCTTCCTCTATCCTCATCAAAGGTATTAGGCATACAGCTTAAAAAGCTAGTAGTACGTTGTTGAACACCATTAGAGATGTACTTATCCCCTAGTAATAATACAGTGATTTATACTTTGCAGTTAGCGTTTAAGGTTCAATTGAGATAAACTTTCTTCAGCGATTTTAAACCTCCACTCCCTCAACTAGTATAACTACAGTCCCTAAGAACAGCTTACCTTACTTAAAAGACATAATTTGTAATTCTCTGGTAAGAAAAAGTTTACACGAGAACATAAAAAAGACTCATTGCTATAATTGAAAAAAAAAAAAAAAAAAAAACGCGATGTAGTGAAACCGCGAAAGTTGAAGCGCGAAGTAGCGAGGGACGACTGTAATCTTGCAGACCAGAACACATATACATTTTAAATATTTTTTGACAATTTCTAGATAACATGGGAAAACACTGAAAAGATTAAATAATCAGGACTATTATGTAAAATCAGAATCAAGAGCGAGTATTGAAAACCCTTACAAAAGAATTACCTACTAAAATCAGTTACAAATATTTTATTTGTTAACCAAGAGAAAATCACAAACAGATCAAAATTTTAAACCATTCAGCTTTTTCTCCTTGTCAATGAAATCATTACCAATCATGTGAATAAAGGCTTAGAATTGTATTTAAAATTAACTAAAACGAGCTGATATGTGCATCACATGACTTCCTTTTACTCCAATTTTAATGTCATTTTCCCATTATTGGCAATTTTAATGTGATTCAATAGTTTACTCTCTAAATATCACCCAAATTGAAACCAGATTAAAAAAAACGCCAAATTTGTCGCCAACTTGGCGACCAAAAGACTGGCCTATACATCGCCAAGTGTCCACCACTATAACACCACTTGAGTATACATCGAAATTAACAATGATTTCCCCCCAAAAAGGGGCAAAAGACCCCTTTAGAAATACTGGAATGCAACCAAAAGGGGAGGTGCACAACTAGACTCCACCAGGAGTCTATGTACCAAATTTCAACTTTCTAGGACATACCATTCTTGAGTTATGCGGCATACATAAGCACATACACACATATGTACATACAGACGTTGTGAGAAAAGTCGTCGTAATTAACTCGGGGAATCTTAAAATGGATACTTTGGGTTTTTATACGTTCTTAGGCACTTATCTGCGTGTGGTCGGGTTGAAAAAAAAAAACTCAACATTAATTCGGGCGTGAGCAAAATGGAAATTAAGGCCGAATTTTGAGTGAAATTTTTTTCGCAAATACAATACTTCCCATTTTGTAAAAGGAAGTAAAAAGGGCATTCGCCATTCAAATAAACTATAGGATGCACTGCAGTAACTGATTAATGGTGGCTGAAAGAGGTAAAACCAAACTTGCATAGGATATGATCTGTCCAGTGAGACGTCTGTCATGTCCGAGCAAAATTGAAATATTTTACTTCTGTGTCTAATTTCTTTAATCACTAAGGTTAGGGGTGTTCCCATACGCTGCTGTATACTCCCAAATTTCTTTTAGACATATTGTGTATACCCTCAAGCTTCAAAATTTTCATTTATAATTCAAAGTCTATCATCGCGTTTTTATTTTTTTCTAAAGCAATGAAATGATTAAGCTACCGGTCGCAATTTTTACCAAGGGACCATTATAGCTGCACATAGAGTAGTCATTAATCCTTACAGTGGTTGTTTATTTAAGTTTATTTTTGAAAGATAAGAGAAATATGAAACTTGAATTTTACCCTTTTTTACTTCCTTTTACAAAAAAGGAAGTATTGTATTCGAGAAAAAATTTTCACTCAAAAATCGGCCTTAATTTTCATTTTCTCACCCCCGAATGAATGTTGAATTTTTTTTTCAACCCGACCACATGTGGATATATGCCTCGGAACGTACAGACACCCGAAATATCCATTTTGATGATCCCCGAGTTAATTACAACGAGTTTTCTCGTGACGTCTGTATGTACGTATGTATGTGCCTAGATTCCTAGTTGGGTCTAGTTGTGCACCTTCCTTTTTGGTTGCATTTGGATGCTCCAAAGGGGGTCTTTTGCCCCTTTTTGGGGGGAAATCATTGTTAATTTCGACGTAAACTCAAGTGGTGTTATAATTTGGCGCACACTTGGCGATATATCGCCAGTATTTTGGTCGGCAAGTTTTTTCGCCAACTTGGTGAAAAATTTGGCGATTTTTTTTTTAAAAATCTGGTTTCAATTTGGCCACCATTGGTGATATTTAGAGAGTAAACTATTGAATCACATTAAAACTGCCAATAATGAGAAAATGACATTAAATTGGTGTAAAAAGAAGTCATGTGATGCACACATCAGCTCGTTTTTCCTTCAAACTGGAAAACCCAGAACTCTATCACTTTTGGGTGAAACCATCAAGAATTCCTGTACGTATTATGTATATGATCGTGTACACCAGTGTTTCTTAAATTGTGTTCCACTGAACCCCACAGTTCCATGGAGATTACTCAAGGATTCCACGAAACTTGCTTTTTTTTTACAAAACGGTCAAATTAATCACTTAAAAATTAGGTTTGAGGAAAGTATCTAACAAGTATTTTCCACTGAGAAAATATCAATCGTGGCTTAAAATGTAATTTCATTGTCAATGTATGACCTTCAATTATGTCGGCTTTATAAAACGACTATTTTATTGAAATTGCAAATGATCCTTCCTTGCACCAGAAATTTAAAATAATACCATCCAGTGAAATTCTGATGCAATTTTAAAGATGAATGTCCTCAATTGTTACGAAATTTCTTTTTTGGCATTTTTACTTCTTGCAACTAAATTTATGTTTTCAGCTTATCTGTCAACAAAACCTAAATATCACCACATACCATACACCGTAGTGCAACTGAGAATGCAACTTTTTTCCAGAAAGTCTGACATTAAGGGTGTATCTGTAATAGTAAAAATAGGAACTACTCGATCATTTAAATAAAAACTTTAAAATTTTCTTTAAAATCAGTTGTAGAAAAGTGTTCAGAGAAATTCAAGTTATTTTTTTAATTAGTGTTTTAAGTCGAAAAATATTTTTTGAACAACAACAACAACAACAAAAAAAATCGCTTTTTTAAAAACTAAACCATTTCTAAAATGTTGCACGTAAACTATACTATTGAGGATAACACAGGGGTTCCACGAAGAAAGTGGACATTCAAAAGGGTTCCACCTATCAAAAAAACTAAGAAACGCTGGTGTACACATATTGTGCATAATCGACTACTGCGAGTATACCCTCAGAAAAATTGATGGGAACATCACTGACTAAGGTGCATGTGTAAAGCCAAATTACCTCATGTTTTCACCATCTGCAAAACTTTAGGTATAAATGCAGACCTTTTCATGTTTTAAACTAGAGGAAAATATTTTTTTAATGATTCACAGGTCTGAACAACAGTTTACTCTAATAAAATTTACAAATTCAACTGTTGCAAAGAGAGAAGAATTTCTCACGACCTCAAGGGTTTTGGATGAACGTGGTTTGTTGAAACACATATTTTGTGGAATGAAGTTGAATAAATGCTTTTGTACTTGAAAAGTAAAATAATGCTGTAATCTGAAATTTTGTGCAATTAAACGTTGTTATTTCTTATTTTACATATTCTGTTGTTCCTATTCTTTCCCTAGGTTACTGCAATCATTTATTCGACCATGCAGCAATATTTGCGCGTTATATTGTGGGATTCGATGGGTTCTGATCTTGACACTGTCACTCAACGAACGATTCGCATTAACACTCATAATGAAATTTTAATTAATACTAGAACCTATGTACAACAGCTATTTACATTTATGAAATCAAATATCAATTCTACATCTACAAATACGGCATTTTCACAGCGAACTATTCGGGCGGCCTTTTAGCGCGTCCGTCCATTCTCGTTTCCTTGGCTCTTTTTCCCACTCGTCGCGCAGACTCGTGGGATATGTTATGTCGTGGATACTCGGTGGCGCCGGCTCTTCCAACCATCTCAAGGTAGTCTGGGCGCCCCGGTCTGGGCTCCTACAATATTTGAAGATAAATATGACTTTGTTTTTAAGTCATATGGCCAATCTTTGTGTGTGTTAGGCTCACCAGATTTCTTTAATGTTCAACCGGAATATCCCACCTCCCCAGCATTGTGAGTATCAATTGGGTACACACTCTGACTGAGTTTTAGATGGTAGTTCATTATCAATGCTATGAATAAATGGTTACAAATTATGGACCAAAATCAGGGGTAATAATAAATGACACAAGCATATAAACTTAAATTTTTATTTCCTACTTGTTAATATTTATAACTTATACTTTAGTAAGAAGAAATAAAACACATTGAATGAGGAATAAAAATTTAAACTATATTTACATGTACTTTTCATTGGCTAGGATTTTTTTAGGTTTTAATCTTGTTACAAAAATCCTCACAAGCTAATTCGATATTAATTTTACAAGTCAATGCTATAAACGACGAAGTACTTATCCTAAATAATCCTTTAGTTAATTATTTTTAGACTTTTTTAATCGTCTGTAATCAAATTTATATTTTTAGCTGGACGTGAAGTTAACTGATCGGATCACTGGGATTTTGTCTGAAAACTAGGACTGTCCTTGTCAAACCAGGACGTCTAGCAAGCCTAAATAGGGGTACTGGTTATACTACCTCCCTACAGAAGACATATGCTGGCTGCACTAATGTATGTATGTGCAGTTTTATTTTTATGCAACAAAACTATTTTTTCTTGATAAGGATCACTTTTTCCACTTTTCTGTAAAAGAAAACTTGTCTATAATATATTGAACACAACGCTGTAGATGGGGAGGAGTCCCCCGAAATATTCTGTCTTCCAAATGTGCGAAATGGTTTCGAAATACCATTTCTTTTGGTAAATAACTTGAATCCCCAAGGTAAGTTTCCTCAAATATAAATATATATATATATATTTTTATAACAACAGCACTGATTGAGTAGAAAGGCTTACGTAATTGTTTGCAATATAGGTATAACGTACTTCTATAAAAGTTCAGTTTAGCATTAGAAAGCGGTTGTGGGGAAAGTAGGTCAATTTTTTTGTCTGTAAATCAATCGAGGTAACTTTGAAAAGCACTTTAAAGCTCATTCGGTCGGCAAAACCCCTGTTATAGGTTTTTCAAGCACATAAAAACGTAGAAAGAGAGTTTCTTAGTAGGAAAAGTTTCATTCTGCGATCTTTAATGATCAACCAAGGGGAATCGTTAGTTAATTTAAGCAAAAGAAAAGTGACTGAAGTACGTGAAATTGATCATTGGAAATCAATAAAGAAAAGAGAGGTAAAAATTTAAGGAACTGCACTTTTTTGTTCAACCTATTGTCTTTTTCCTTTTTTTTCTGTTAGAACAACTTTTTGCAGGATGTTTTGTTCTTTTCAAACTGTATAATAAAATTTAATGAAGGTGTAGACTGAATTTCATAATCGACATTTAAATTTCTAGGAAAGGCTGAAATAGACTTGATAAAAATACGCTTAACAAAATTATTTAAAAATAAATAAATAAAATAAATCGAAGAGCAGCTTTCACTCAGAGTCTAAATTAACTTAAACCAAATTTCACAGTAGAGGCAATGTTCCTCAAGTATTTGTAGCAGTGTAGCGACGCGAAGTTGTTTTCTCTGTACAGTCATGCTATTAGAAGAGAAGTCCGTTTTACAGAATTCATTTATGGTTCTTGAGAATTTAATATAGCTGTAAACTATGGGAAAATAAGATTTTTTTTTAAAATAAGGGTCGTCATCGAAATGATGTCTTGTATGTCGTGTGTTGTAATCCTATTTGTTATACGCTGTGCGTATGTTCGCTGTAAAAAAAAAAAAAAAAGTAACCTTCCTTGCTTCCTTGCTAATAATAAAGCTGAAAGTCTCTCTGTCTGACCCGTTCGGCCGTGTGTCAGCAAGGAAGGAAGGAAGGTTACTTTTTTTTTTTTTTACAGCGAACATACGCACAGCGTATAACAAATAGGATTACAACACACGACATAGAAGACATCATTTCGATGACGACCCTTATTTTAAAGCCGCCCCAATCGGCCGCCTAGTCCGTTCGGCCGATTTTCATGAAATTTGGCACAAAGTTAGTTTGTAGCATAGGGGTGTGAACCTCGAAGCGATTTTTCGAAAATTCGATGTGGTTCTTTTTCTATTCCAATTTTAAGAACAAAATTATCATAACATGGACGAGTAAATTACGAAATTATCATAACGTGGAACCGTAACATGGGTACAAGCCAATTTGCGAGATAATTCACCATACATTATATTTGTAAACATACAGGCGAACCAAAAGACCTTTTAATTTTTTCTATTACGGGCAAAGCCGTGCGGGTACCACTAGTTCTCCATTAAATTGGTGGCAGCATAGCTGTACCAAATTTTCAGCCATATAGATGCAGAATGGCTCCCGAGCATAGCAATACAGTTAATTTCTACGCTTGAAACGTCGCGTCGTTTTCAAATTCGTAGTCTCCAGTAACATTTTGATATTTAGCTCCGGGCTTAATTTGAGTTTTGCCTATGACTTTCTCTAAAATGGAAATCCTTATATCTCCTGTCCTAGCTAATTAAGAAAATTAGAACAAGCTTCATCCTCTGCAGAAAAAGAATGACATAGAATATTAAGGGGTGCGGGAAATCTTTCATACCTGTAATCGGAAATTTATGAAATTTTAGCTTAAAAAATAAATTACGCGGAAAGAAAAAAGTGCCGAGATGCAAACCCACGGGGCCCGAACTAATTTTGAACGAAATTTCGAGATCGTAGATTTCTCTGGGAGTCTCCTGTACGTGGGACAGCTACAAATACAATTTCAGTTTTTTTCATAATTACTATTTTTTTCTTTTTCTTTTTTTTTAATGTACAGAGATTATTTCTTCAAAAAAGCTTAAAATGGGCAAGCTACAAAACTTATGAATAACTTATTTTAGGCTTTGACATATATTCATTCGTTCAATATGGATGATCTTACATATCGCCTTAACTGATATGTAACAAGAGGAGTATGAGTGTATTTCAAGAACAACATTATTGGAATGAAACTTTAATATCGTTCTAGCTCGAACTGTCAGCTACAAAAGTTACTACTCATGAAAAATGGATGTTATCGTCCAAAAGTTAATTACGTACTGAATTACCTTTCTGACATGGATAGTTAAGGTTATAAATAATATCAATCGTTCTGTAGTGAGAAGTTATTACTCCATAAAAGTAGATTCTCTTCTTTACAAAATCTTCTCGCAACTTAGGGAATGAATTTTAATCGTATTGCATTAAAATGTTTTCTTAATGTCAGGGCCCGGCTAAGACTTTTGAGAGAACTGGGCTGAACTTTATTTGATGCCCCCCCCCCGCCCTTCCTCCTCAACATATAGTAATAATAATTAATGAAGTATTTTGAGATTTAAGTATTTACTGCATACTCGCAAAATGTGGTAATGTTTTACATTGCATTATAAATTTCGTAAATATTATAATATGAGATATTGTCGAACTTTTGCCTCTTAGCAAGACTACGTAAACATTAAAAATACCTCTTATATAACATTTAAAATGCCATAAAATATAATATAAAACCTGGAGTGATTTGGGATTTGTGAAACAGGTTATAATTTGAAAAAGGATTTTTTCTTCTGTACTTAATACTATTTGCTTTTGCTATAGTGCGATTTGAATTTGCTCATTTTAAAAAACTTTAGCTACAGATGTGGTGCCCTGGGCTCGTTCCCCATGTACTCATGCCGTAATCTGTTCCTGCTTAATTTTAAAAACATTCTGAATGGTTGAAAAAGAAATTATTAAAGAAAATGTTTTGCAATTTTGTTTTGAGAATGATTCAATCTAAAATACTCAAAGAGAAAAAAAACCTGAGCAGATATCAAAATTTATAAGGCTTGGTAAAATTAATGGATGTCTAAAAAATTAAGGAATTGTTTGTATAAAACAATTAGGAATTAAAATCTGTTTAAGGAATGTTTTCGCATTAGGGAAAATTTTGTTTAATTTTTTATTTTAAGATTTTATCTTAGAGAAATAAGAAATATATAGTTTTCAGAACCTTTAGACCATGATATGTGACACGTTATTTGTAAAAAAATGTATTGGAAAAAGTTTATTTCTCTTGTTTCTGAACTTAAATCAGTGCGTATGGAGGCAACATAATTATTGTAGCGTAGAGATGCGAAGTTGTTTTCTCTGTATCGTCACGCTGTTAGAAGAGAAGTCCTTTTTACAGAATTCATTTATATTTTTTGAGAATTTCCTAATAAAGCTATGAATTTTGGGGAAATACGTTTTTTTTCTTTTTTTTCTTCAGTGATTGTCATCTCGAAATGATGCCTTTAATCTCGTGTGCTGCAATCGTCTTTCTCTTCTGCTGTGAGTATGTTTGATATTATAAGGTGGTTAGAATTTCCCCTGTATGCAGTAGGGTGAGCCGAGAAATGGATATTTTCCAGAAGCAACTTCTGACAGCAAAAAAGAAGTGTATTAGTACCCTAAATATATGGGAAAAATAATTAAAAGATTTCAAAAATTTGACTTTACAGCGTTTTTTTCAGCCCATTACAGTATTTCCTCTTTTACAGTTCAGTTTTACATTTTTCACAATAAATATGAATTGTACAGGTCTTTACTAGTAATGCAGATAATATTTTGTTCCATTTACCACTCGAAACCATTCACAAGGAGGTGGCTGCTTTTTGTGTTCCATCCTACCCTTCCCATCTACCAAAAAGTCATTTACAACTGTTACATATTTGCAATACATTTACGTCGTCCTCCGAAAATAAATATTTGGTTCTTTATCACAAAAATAATGTAAATGTAATGCAAATTGGTTTCAAACCACTTTTATTTTTCGTGATTCCCTCTAAACCCCAAAGAGAATTCCCCCAAATATTGTCTTCCAATTACAGCACTTCCTGCAGGCACTTCTTTAAAATTTTTCAATTGCTCATAAATTCTTTTGAAACAAACAAATCAAAATAGTTTTTTTGTGAACATATTCTACGTCATAAGCTTTTCAAATCAAGTGTGCCTGAAGCATGTCAGTTACTTCGTTCAGGTTTTAAGTACCTTTAATTTAATACTATTGTCTTCCCACGGTTGCTATAGAATTGGCAAATGTCCAGCTAAGACGAGTTTATCTGACTGAAGGGAAAAGTAAAAATTTGATGCCCGTGTTTCGTTTGTTCGAATGTGATTCCTGCTTAATTTAGAAGCCAACACACATCTGCAAAAGCTGGCAACCCTGAAAACTGTGGTCAGACAGTAGGTGCTAATTTTAAGTTTTAAAAATCTTGGAAAATAAATAAAATGGAATAAAGAAAAAAGAACTAATTCTTATTTATATAATTGCCGATTCACTGATCGAGTAACGCTGACATCCCCAACAATGAAATTCGCTCATGCGTGACGGCATTATGTCACTGAATAAGTACCATAAATTCAGAAAATTATTTATAATTTGATAATATTTTTTGGCAATGTTTGACATGCAGGGAAATGCTTTATTTTGACATGACTGAACTGGATCCAGTAACTTAACTGTTTTTCTGATAAGGCTCATTTTAGGAGAATGAAGAAACGAAAAAGGGGCCACAGTGAAAGCTACCTACTGGAGTTTAGGGCCTATCCACTGGAGTTAGGGTTAAAATTTCAACTCTCAAACAGGCAATTGCTTCCTTCAAATGTAGAAGCAATATTCACCCGTCATATCTTGACAATCAATTTTCTACGCAAAAAAAAAAAAAAAAAAAAAAAAAAAAAAAAAAAAAAAACTGCAAAGCAAGCTGTTTTTAAAGATGAAACTTAAAACGCCACTTTCAATTCAACGGAAAATAAGATTTTCTCCTTAAAGCATAAAAAGAAGAAAAACTACCTCTTTGCACCATTAAAAAACCAATCTCCCCGATTCACATTTAAAATCAAAGCTTAAGTTTAGATTCTCGAATAAATCAAACACTTCTTTCCAAAAGGTCCCGGCCGCACTGCAACATGACGATCAGCAATTACGGCAGAAATGTCTCTTTTATGCCCCTATCAGGATTTTGATGGATGGTGCCTCGACACAAGTGTTTTTTGAAGCCTACTTAAACACGCGTATTTACGATCGATATAATGTGAGTGAGAGTAGTAACTTTTCCTTTTTTTTTGATCGAGAATACCCTTAAGATGAGGTTGGTTAGAGGCTATTTTTAGCATTGCATTTTTAAAAGTTTTTACAAGCATTACTAATACAAATTGGACATTGGGAATTTGAACTTCTTAGCTTTTTGGTTTGTGAACTTATTTTTATTGATACACTAGAAATTTGCCTGTCGTGGTATGATGGGTGAAAATTGTTTCTACGTATGAACGAAGCGATTGCCTGTTTGGTGATGTTCGACAGTTGAAATTTTAACCCTAACTCAAGTGGATTAACCCTAAACTCTAGTAGATAGCCTTCATTGTTGATCACTTTTTCGTTTCTTCATTCTTCTAAAACGAGTCTTACCAGTAAAACAGTTAAGATACCGGACTCAGTTCAACCCTGCACGTCCAACATTACCAAAAAAATTATCAAATTATCATGCCGCGGAGCGAGTTTCATTGTTGATGCCATCAGGAGCGTTACTTGATCATTCGCTATTATATGTATGAGTATTCAGAGGCGCTATGAGCTTAAATGTTTGGGAGGGCAGAAATTCTCAATTTGCCAAATAGAACTGCAAATTTTGCCGAATGGAGCTCCAAACTTTGCCAAATGAGGACAATTTTGCCGAATTGTCACACAAAATTGGCCGAATATGGACATTTTTGGAGGGTCACAATAACCTCCCATGACCAGACATTCGTCGCGGGGTTAATGCAAGAGAAACTCACTTAGTTGCAAAACTTGTTATTTAGTTGCGTGCTTCGCCTGTAAAAAATACAGTAAAACTTGTGAAGTTGACCACCTGTCTAAGTTGACCGCTTTTTTCAGGCATGGAGTTAGTCCTTATCATATAAATCAACCTCTGTAAGTTGACCACCTGTTTAAGTTGACCACCAAAGTAGTGCACCGCGAGTGGTCAACTTACACAGTTTTCACTGTACTTGGCTCGAGTACTTAACGAGATTAACAATTTTTGAAAGAAATCAAGATATGACTTAGTGGGGAACATCTCAGGTTTCGGGCATATAAGTCCTAAAATTGAAAGAAAAATATAAAATGCCTTGATTTTATCCCAGCAATCAGCATGTGCTATAAAAGTTATCAAATAATTATATGTGCAAAGGCACATAAAGTCAAAGAAAAACATAAAAAAAAAACGCATTAATATGCATTTCTTTAAAATAATTGCTGTTCTCGTGCATTTATATTCATGCTCCGGGCTCTATTCAAAAGCATGCCAACT
Organism: Uloborus diversus; assembly: GCF_026930045.1. NCBI lineage: Eukaryota > Metazoa > Arthropoda > Arachnida > Araneae > Uloboridae > Uloborus > Uloborus diversus. The sequence goes on along the minus strand of NC_072734.1, from coordinate 137,727,505 downwards.
GCATTGAATTATACTAGACATCTTGTCTTGTCATTTTTAACACGCTTCTATTAGCTTCACTTGTATGTTTGTGAGTAACTCTCCTTTGGACTAAGAGCTAGTGGCTCATTACTGTTAGTACATTTTCCGCCACTTTATGAGCTTCGTGGCCGAGCGGTCTAAGGCGCGGGTCTTCGCTGACGTTCCCCTCCGGGAATCATTGAGCGTATGTTCTAATCCCGTCTACACCGAAATTAAATTTATAATCCTGCAACTCAATTTTCGCCCACTTTTTGTGATCGGATTCTTTTAAAATTTGGAATGCAACCTCAGATCCAATGACAATGCAATATTCTATAATCAAATTAATTTATTAACGATAAGTTATTAGTTTATTCTAATTAACACGCTTTTATTAGCTTAACTTGTATGTTTGTGGGTCCAACTTTCCTTTGGACAAATAGCCAGTGGCTTATTAGAATTACTTACAACGCACAAATCAGAGCTACGGAGTGTAACAATGTTTGCACATGAATTTACCAGAAAGCATTCAAAATGTCTGATGCAAATAATGTAATAGAATACTAAGATACATTCCATTATAAAAATAATAGTTAAAAAAACTAAAAAAACACGCTTTAGTAGCAAAATGAACTAAAAAGTTAAAAATAATCTTTGGATGACAAGTATATAAAGTAATTGACCAAACACTTAATTTTACTGTAATAGAAAAAAAAGGCGTGGGGGCTGCTTATCAGTTGTCTTAAATTTTTTCCACTTGTTATCCATGCCAAATGTAAATAGGCAACCCCCCGCGCTTTTTTTATTACAGTAAAATTAACGTGTTTGGTCAATTACTTTACATACTTGTCATCCAGATATTATTTTTAAATTTTCAGTTCATTTTGCTACTGAAGCGTGTTTTTTTTTTAGTTTTTTAAACTATTATTTTATCCTTGTTGATTTTCACGAATCAATTCCAATGTGCAACACATGCAAAGTCAGACAGGGTTGCATATTCTACCGGATTGTCCAAATTTTAATCATAATCATTTCAGATGTTTCAATCAGTTCCATCCATCTTTGAAGGAACTACTAGGAAACTACCTCCCCCTAAATTGTGAACCAGGAGATTGGATTTTTTTTCTCTAATTTAGTGTTAGTCCTTCCGTCTTTGTTTTCGTCTCGACTTTGTTCTGTCATAAATGTTATGTTGCTCTAAATTATTTTTTTGTTTTTACTCTTTTGCCTTCTGATTCAAAATTTAAAACTTCGTTTATGTGCTTATTTCGACAAAATTTTACCAAATTCTAGAAGTTTTACGTCCTTTACTCCTTAAACACCTTCTTCTTTAGCACCTTCTTCGAATTTAAACAATCGTTTGGTGCAGAATAGCCTACTAAGGCTCTTGCACCAAAAAACTTTTTTCTTCTTTTTCTGACTTTTACTGGGAAAGTAGGCTAAAAAGGGTAGGGAGAGGAATTGAGCTTGTAGATGTTATTATCAATAGATATGCATTATTTTCGGCCGACTATTAGGGAGATTCAACAAGTGAGGAAAATTTGACAAAGAAATCACAATATAAATTTGTTCAACATTACAAGCCTTTTCATAGCTTGAATTTTTTAGATTCTTTGCTTTGATGGTCGTATTTCAGAACTATATTAAATCATTTAGAATAGTGACATTAGAGACTGATCGATGTATGTGTTGACAACAACAGTGTCCGATTTTAAATTACTTTGACTTTAATCTGTTGCGCTCTAGTTAAAAAAAAAAAAAAGAAAAGAAAAACATATTTTAAAGCTGATAAAATTAGAAAGGCGATTAAAAAAATCGATATTGATTTTTTACTCTCATTTGGTTTGTTGCATCAGAAAGCAATGGAATGAAAGAAAAAGTGAAAATATTTCTTCTAGTTTATGCTCAACATACATTTCTCGGAACAGTGGCACACACAAGGGAGGGGTCCAGGGGGTCCGAACCCCTCCCATAGCTATTGCATTTTTTTTCCCGATTGATTACGATTCTATGTATTTAGTACGTAGATTAATTTCAAACAAAGGTAATAATGATTTCAGTTCTAATGAGTGAAAAAGTAAAATCCTCATGTTAAAAGATTTTTAAAAGAGTTGTGCACTTTTCCTATAAGAAGCAGGATTATAAATGAATACATTGTAATAATCATGTTTTTGGTTTTGTAATTACAGATTAAAATGAGATTTTCTGAACTTGAATCCATTTTTTAATTATGAGAAAAGTAAAACCGTAAATTATTTTGCTTTCTGGTTTTTTATTTGAGTATATTACATTAAATAATGCTAATTTTTTTAATCAATAGTTTATTTTCTACTGTTTTTCGTTCTCGAGAATCGATATAATCAAGTCAGTATGTTTGAAATTGACGGCGTATTGGGGTATAATATGAGAATGAGGCTTTCGACCTTGGACCCTCCCCTTGAAAAATTCCTGTGTGCGCCACTGCTCGGAACTATACCATATTTTGCTACTTATACGTGGTTCCTTCTGTGCAGCAAATATACTTAAACAACGTAACAGACATTTGAACAACATAAATAAAGGTAGACAGGAGCGGAGACCAATTCCAACATTGCTGGAGAAACGGTTTTCTTGAAAAGGAATTTCGACAGAAAGGTTTTGTCAATACTGTAATTAAGTTGTCGGAAATTCGTTTTTGTTACAACTTAAAGCTTTTTAAATTTAATTATACTCTTTGTCAAAGAGAATATCACTTTGGGAAAATAAATGCTTCTGCGGATAAGACCGATTCAAATCCAATAAACTAGAAACAGTCGTAATTTTCGAGGAGAAGATATCTTAAAGAGCAACATTTTCTGCCAAACAAATTGCAAAACATAAGTATGAATAAAGATAAATATGAGATAAGCATTCTTATTAATTTTTGAACTCCTTGATAAAAAAAAAGGATATCATAGTTGTAAATGCATGAAGAAAAATTGAGTTGAAGTTAAACTAACCATTACATTTGCATTATTTTTACAATAAAAACCCAGATCTTCGGGGGCCCCAACTACCCCCCCCCCGAACTGATTTATAACTGAACCCTTTTGGATCGAAAATACAAGTAAGCAAATCTTACGTTGTTAAGCACAAATTTGCTATGAAAATAGCTAACACTTGTCCCGGAACTATAAATAACTCTTTCTTCAATAGTAAAAAAAATTTCTTTCTTTCTTTTTTTAAGATTTCTACTATTAGTTCACATTCTCCCTATACATATTTATGTATCTTGTTCAAATTTTCAATCTTCAATAAATTACTTTTTATACATCCACTCAAGTTCAAATACATTTTTTTTACAACTTGTAGTGGATGACACTTGACGTTTTCCCAAAACGTTTAATTCATTAATTAAGTTTAATTAACTAATTTTTGTTTTGCATTGGAGAAAAATCCTTTATAGAAGATAATTAGCCGGGTATAAACTCACTGGAAAGATTTCCTTGCAATAATGAAGCATTACAAGAGATGTATAGAATGAGAATTTGTAGAACACTGTCAGCATCATAAATTAGAAAGTGGAAAAATAAATAAATAAATAAATGAATAAATAAATGAATAAAGAATGAAAATGAAATAAATATAGAAAGTGGATAAATAGCAATAAATAAAAATAACAGCCCAAAACCGTGTGTTAGTAAGAAAAATGGAATATTGCTATAGGAAATTCTTTTTTGTTTTTTTTTGTTTTGCCACTTAATAGTTGATTCTGTCATATGTATGTATACATATCTATATTAATTATGATTATTTAATAAAGAAGTAACTAAAATAAAATTTTCTTTGTTGACCGAAGTAGGAATTGACTTAATTATTTTCTTTTTATAAAAAACTTGCATAGCTTGGATATACGAACGTCGGGGAGAAAAACATTCTACAGTCATTGCTTTTAAGAAAAAAAAAATCTGAGGTAAATTCCAATTACTTCCTTGTACGCAATTTAAAGACTTGGTGTTGTTTAATAATTAAAAAGGAGGTGTGTGTACTCGTACAGAGCGACAGAACTAATACTTCTTAAATACATAATTTTTATGCATTCATACAACCAAAAAGTACGGTAATCATAGAGAATAACACTTTCAAATGCGATGATGTAATTTCTTTTGTTAGTGTCTGAGACCTGAAATAGCATCGAGAAAGCTATGTGGAACTTGTAAAAGGAACAAAAATGAATCTTTAAACTAGATTTTTACAATGCTTCACGTATCCTAATTTGATATCAAGAATCCTCTTTGCTTGATCGCATACATAAATAGGTTTCTTGCATAGCTAAAACTTGTCCCCAGTATTTTGCGTCATTACCGTCCTACAGTTTGATAGGCCTTTATTACCATTAATTGCAAATAGCTGTTCAAATAACTTCTGGATTTAGTATCTGTCATCATAACTTTGTTAGTCAGATAAGAACTTTGCTTGTAGAAATTTTTAAGCTTTCTGATTAGTTGTATTTAATACTAGTAATACCCTCACGGCTTTGCCCGTAGTAGAAAATTAAAAGGTCATTTGGTTCACCTGTATGTTTCCAAATAATGGATGATGAATTTCTCGTCAATTTGCTATGTTACTTTGCTCGCCCATGCTCGTATATGGTAGTTTGCTCGTCTACGTTATGGTAATTTGCTAGTCCACGTTATGATAATTTGTTCGGTAAAATGTTCTTAAAATTGGAATAGAAAAAGAGGAAAATTGAATTTTCGAATAAATCGCTAAGAGGTGCTTCCATGCTGCGAACTAATTTTGTGCCAAATTTCATGAAAATCGGCCGAACGTTCTAGGTGCTATTCGCGTAACAGACACAGATCCAGATATCCAGATATACAGACTTTCAGCTTTGTTATTAGTAAAGATTTAAGTACATGTAAAAAAAAATGCATTAGTTGTTATCATCCTAACTCATAGTGAGTTACTTTTTACACTATTGTGCAGTTTTGCTCTTTTCATGCTTACAATTTTTGATTGTGTAAAATTTTAACGAAGCTACCCATTTTTGCTCTTGTCAGGTGAAATACGTTACAATGTCTTTACCATACAGTGTAAAAGTTATAAACATGTGGAGGTAAGGATAGATTGAGGACAAGATGATGCTAAGTGCATTGTCTTTAATATTTTAGATTTTTTTGAAGTTAATTTTTTCAAACTACGGATTTTTTTTCCATGTGTTTAATCAAAATTCATTTGGAAAATTAGTTGATGAGTATTTTTAAAATTTTTCAATACTTAGTATTGGTAGCGTATTTGTTTTGATTTTGATTATAAATTTGATGAAGTATCAATTAGTCAATTGATTCATGAACCAAAATCAACCGAAACTACGAAAAAAATTGTATTCATAGGATTTGTCAAATTTACAAATTTTATTCTTAATATCTATAAAATAATGGAAGATGTTTTGTGAAATTTTGTAACTTAGTAAAAGCACATATTTTGCTTTCCTAAAAAATGCCAAACTGCGCGCCCTAGTGAAAAGTTGAAAAATTGAAAAGTTTGGAGAGCAAAACAGGTTTCTAGATAATTGCCCAGAAATATATAAAAATATATACGAAGAGACTAAAACAAATACTATAATAAATGAGCGAATGAACATAATTTTCAATTATCGACAGAGAAACTATTTTATTAAGCCTTTTCTGCAATGAGAAACGTCTATCTAAATAGCATTCTAAATTCTGAAAAAGACAAACACGATAAAAAGTTTCGTACTATTTACCTTGTTTATTTATTTATTTTGCTATTGGGATACTAAAAAATATCTTTTTCTCTTTTCCTTTGCGACAGGATTGAATAGCTCTCAGATCTGTGCTAACAGGAAATGTGAAGAATGGATTTTATAAATTATTTGAAGAAAACTCTTAATGCACTTTGAGTTATACCTTCCAGTCATCCTTACTTCCATTACATTTTTGTTATTATTATTTTTTTGAAGAGTTAAGCTAATTGAAAAATGTTTTACGGAAGCATAAAAATTTATGCTTTTGATATCGGATTTCCACATTTATCCTTTTCTAAAAATTTAACACATAAATATTAAATACAGAATTAAAATTTTGTAACTTTTATTTTTAAAGTTCAATTTAGTGTTTAAGTCGTTTTTTATACTTAGGTATATTTTTTCATTATTATATTTTAGAATATTAATTAGTGACCAGGCGGTTACTCATTTATGCTTTACGTATCTAGAAACTCAGAAGCTTTCGGTTAATCTTTCAAAAACTACTCGCTCTGCGATAAAGCATGGACGTTTTTTATATGGTAAGTGTTCTAAATAAGGCCACCCTAAGGTTCATGGTTTAGTATCTTGCTCATTTATGGTTCAATTAGCTTCAAACTTTGATCATGACTCATAAAAAATAACTTTATGCGCAAATTTAAGTTTCAATTACTCCTTTTCAGCAATTTTTGCAATGAAAGGCGGTTTGGGCTCAACACGGGTGCCATAATTTAAACCCTTAAAGAACTCCAAACAGTACGATCAGAAAAAAAGAAAGAAAATTCTTTACTGTCAATATAAAAACATATTAAACTACGTTTGATAAACTCAAAAATACTATCGAAAATTCCATATTTACTTCCATAGAAAGGAGAAAGATTATCCTCCCATTCGGGCACTGCTAAGTCGTTATTTTCTGTTTTTTTTTTTTTTTGGTCACTCCTGCGGCTCCTGAACAAAAGTGAAAGCATGAAAGCATGAGAATGCAGATATGTTACATTTTCGATGTTTTTAAAATGAAATTACAGTAAATATTCTGAACAATACATCATCATTTTTTTTGTCAACACAAAAAAGCTTAATAAAAAATTAAAATTATTTGTATTCGTTAATTTATAAAGTTAATATTTAGCTTAGGGGACACTTGTGTCTCAAGGTTATTAAAGGATTAAGACTTAATGCTCTTGAGATCAGCTTTAAAGTGCTGCAACTTTCATTCAAGTATGTTAAATTTGATGTCGATCAGCAATTCCATCTCAAAGCCTGATTAACGTACCACCATCAAAATTTTTATTTTGATTACTCTTAGTAATAATGTTTTTTAGTACTTTCTTCAAATACGGGAAAAGAAAGTAGATACCTTTGTTTTATGGCATTTTTTTAACAATGGGTTTTATATTTAATCGTTTGTGAGGGAATTTACATGAAATTTATTGTTTTTTACCCATAACCTTTCTCTAAAGGACAAATAGGGTCAATTAAAGAATTGGAACCTAAGTTAGACCACCCCCTATCCACTAAACAAAAAAAATTATAAAAACTGATTCACTAAGTGAGACGATAGACAAAGTTAACAAAGTACAAATCGCTTTAAATGTGAGAATGATATTTGAAGAGTGCACTCGATTTCATCAAACCCGGTACCATTAGACCGCCGGGGAAGTCTATCCGTTTCAAACAAAAAAAGAATCAGGAATCGGTACAGGTGTCTCGTGTCTTCGGGTATTTATGGAACATTGTACAAAGAAAAAAACAAATCCGACGAGTTCAAAACCTCCTCCTTTTTTTGAAACCTGCTAATTAGCATAAACCTAATTTCAAATTAAACTGACTGCATCTTGAAATAGTAAATCTAGAATACTGGTCAAACCTCAGAAATCAGACACCAGTTACAATATAATATTAAAGAATGTAAATTAAATCATCGGGGGAGGGGTGATCTGTATTCAATTCCCCTTGAATTGAACACTAAATATATTTAAAAACTGAAATATTTTCAAACAAATTACATTTTAGTCACTAAATAAAGTTATTCATTAGTAAAAAATATTAAGGTAATTGATTCAACTATTAAAGCAGCAAAATATATTTAATTTACTGTTTTGCTACGTAGTAATAAATACATCAGTAAAACCTATAATTAAAAATTAACAGGTGCGAAAATTAATCATCCATTTGCCGTCGTCATTAAAGTAGGTGTTCGAAATTACTACCCCGGACCGTGATGCATGCCTCACATCTCCGGCGCATTAAAGATCGAACGTCAAAGCGAGCGCGGCAACAAAAACCGCGTGTGAGCAGGCAGCGTCATCTGATTCTGATGCTTCGGTTTACGTAACGACATTTATCGTGTACACCAAACAAAAACTTAGCAGCATTTTTGCTATATTAAAAATAATAAACATGTTTTCTCCTCTTATTTGTCCTGTCTTTCTTGTGCTTTGTGCCGTCACTATCGCGTCAGGAAAGCATTTCCGACCATGCATTGCAGTGTGATTTCCCATCGTCTAGGACTGCCCTGAAAGTCTGTAAACGCTGTACTGATACACCCTGTATAAGTTTTAGTAGTTGACTGTTAAAAGAGATAGTTTACCAACACATTCAAAGTAAATTAGTATGCAATATTTCTGTACATTGAAGTAGATTGATTGGCTTTAAGAGTTCTTTAAATACATTTTAAAGGAACCTAATGCCGCCCACCCCCTCTAGCGGTCAGAGGAGTCTGACTGCGATGGGGAGGTCCCGGGTTCGTATCCCGGTTCGGGCATCGATGTTACTTTCTCTCTCCTGTCCCTGCCCTTCCTTTGTGTGAATGTGTTGTTATGCTGTGAATGTTTGCCTACCCTACAAACGGATCCTTATGGCATGTATGCAACGTGGAAGTCGACTTCACACCAAATTACGGTACGGTTGGAAATGTGAAGCAATGCTAGCCTAGGTGGCACAAGACAACAAAGGAACCTAATAAGACACTTTTAAGAAATTGAATGTGGAGGGGGCGCTTTTTACTTTTCGGTACCCCTCCCCAAAACTATTTCTGTATCCGCCCTGACCAAGTTGTCAAAAAATAAAAATATGCATCACTAGTCGACCCGTGCGGAACTCCGCACTGTGCTTCAAATCTTTTCATAAGGCATTTCGCTCTTTATGAATTTCAAAGGAAGAACACTATGACGAAGAACCGAAAAAAAAGTAAGCGCAGAAGAGAAGGCATGTAATTTAAAGACATCAGTAACAAAACCTCGTTAAATACAACGTTGTGATAATTTGATCATAGCTCCCCTTTTAATCGTACATATTTTCAATGCAAACATAAATGTCATTAAAAGTGTGACTGAGTGGTGACTCGTGAAAAAGCAATAATTGTGCATGTGAAAAAACAGGTTGTGGCAAATACAGTCCTGCACATGTCAGCATCTGACGGGAAAAAAAGAAACATTAAAGAGATATTTATTGGCACGTATTCGAATTGGCGCCATTCTAACTAACAGCCCGACACCCCAACAAACCTAGCAATTGCGCCTTCCTTTTCGAAAGCTATTCATTGAAGGAATGCGTAGTAAAAAACAGCAAAAAAGCTTTTTGACAAAATAATAATAATAAGATCATGCCTCTGTGTTTTGTCATTAACCAGCATGATACGATTTAAAATTATTCGCAAAGCATGGAATTTGATTAAAGAATGACGAAGATCTCACGTAGCGATTGAAACAAACATTTTAGAGAAGTAATAAATTTTATTGAAAATAAGTGTTTTTATCTTTGAATATTGAACTATTTCACATAGAAGGTTGCTTTAACCGTTACGGCTTAAATGCCCTCACATTTTTCTCTTTTAATCGAACACTTAAAATTCAAAACCAAAACCAGTTGAACTGAGTCCGTTCTTAAGTGTAATTTTTCGAACGTAGACAAAATGTTTTTTTTTTCAGCAGAAAGCAGAGGAGTAGAAAATAATTTCTTGCTAATGAAGTTGATAATACTTTTAATGCTTTATATCGTATTCGCGCGAATAAAAAATTAAAGGTTTACTGAGTGAAACTCGTAGTTTTAATCGGGCGTAGTATTTTTTCATTTGTACAAAAGGTCGAACACTGCTATTAGAAACATCTACATTTTAGCATACAATAAAAATGTTTTTCTGCACAAAAAGGATTTCTTTAGGTAAATCTAATACTTTTTTATGCTTACATTATGCTGAGTGGTCTGGATGTAGTCAAAGAACACAGTTCGATTAACAATCAACTTATCCGAATGATAACTGTAGCCTGCATAAAGGAGTCGAAACACCAAGTAGCATTCCCATTGCATTTATTTTATTAGGTGTGTATGTTATGAGCACATGTAATGCGTAATACTAATATAAATTTGATATTATGTCGGACAGCCCAAGCTTGCCCGAAGTTCAGATAGTTTATAGCCGAACGCTCTACCGAAAAAAACTTATCAGTTAAACCAAACAACTAAGTCCAGTGCTGTTAAGCTTTATTAAAATATAAACACACACACAGGCTATTTTTTTTTTTTTTTTTTGCCGAAAGCGACGTAAAAAATGGAAAACAGCATTAGAATTTTGCTTTAAAAAATGCATAAGAACTACAGGCAGCATCAAGGTTTTGAAACAGCAAGAGGCGATTTCGAAAACTTGAATTTTCGACTCGTAAGTCTTTTTTTCGTCATTGGCCAGCCTGATAAGTTTTAAAATGAGAGGGGATTAATATATAAGATAAGATATTGAAGAAAAATGTTTTTATTTTTGAAAATTTTTACAATTTGTAATCGCAGGCTGCTTAAACCGTTATAACTTAGATGGCAGCACGTGTTCATCATTTAACAGCACGGTTAAAATACAAAATAAATTGAACTATGCTTTCGAATGTAGTAAAAATGTGATAAGCTATTTGTTTTTTAGCAAAAAGAAGAAAAAATATTTATTTTACCCTTCAAATTGAGGTAGTATTTTATTTATTTGTACAAAGAGTCAAAAACTCATTAGAAGAATATATATTTCAATATACGATTTATTATTTTTTTTCTGAACAAAAAACAATTCTATTGTAGTCTGAAATCTTAAACCTGTTACTTATATTTTCGCTTACATTATGCTTTAATTTTCTTTCCAGAGCCAAAGCTTCAAAAAAAAACACGTGCAATTTCGAAGTAATTTAGCACAAAATCACCGAATGTTTTCATATCAGCAAGGAGCATTTCCTTCTCATTTATTCTATTCCCTCATAGTTGTTATCCATTTAATTCAGTGTTCATGTAATGCGCGATATTTCTCTAATTTTTTTGTTGCAGATTGTTCGGACGTGGGCCCGAACACGTAATCTCCTGGTTACGAAGAGAACGCTCTGCCGATCAAGCTACTCAGCTCTGTCGGTCATAGCGCGAATTAAAGTAATAAGTTTGACCGAAAACCTTATTCTGGTTCTTTAAAACAGGTTTTTCGGCTAAAAGAAACAATTTTCAGACCTTGGGTCTATTTTTCGTCAGTAGCCAGCACCATAAGCTATAAAATAAGCCGTAAATCAAAGAAATCGATCAAGAATTGAGGGAAATTTGGCGTAGAAACCAAAAACAGGCTACAGAAATAATATATAAGGATTTTCCAATGCTAATTTCTACTTGACGCAAGAACATCTTTCAAATAAGTAGGTAATAAAAGAATGAAAATGACTTTAAACACTGATTACTTCTGTACCGATATTTACAAACGTGTCTTATCCCTTTTTACTAAAAATGACATTGCTGATTTTCTTCGAAAGTTATTTTTTTCAGGCGTTCTCTACCATTTCTCAAATACCTTTCTCAAAAGGAAATAAAACTCGAAGGTACGCTTTTGAATCCTGCTGTTTCTTCGCGGTTTGTTACATTTCATGAATTCTCGCATCACTGTTAAAAAAAAGCATCTCGTTTTGAAAGATGTTTTTCATTATTCATGTCAGCGACGGCGAGGAGTTTTCCTTTCTCGCTATCTGGAGTTTCAACATCACTTATAACTGTCATGAAAGTGGGAAAGAGCCGAAAAGTGAAAAAAAGGTGTCATCCTCAGCATTTGCTTTTCCTTCAGTGTTTAATGGGGTAAAGCTCTGTAACCATATTTCACATTGCTATCATAAGGCCATCCATGCCTTGTAAATCAACGCAGTTGACATTCAGACACCTTGCTATATTAACAGACACCTTGATAATTTAGGAGATGAATTTACACTTGAATGCAATGTTTGCTTTCCTTTCTTCAAATCTTTTCTTGCAGCTGGGATAAGATTTACCAATTGTGGCATAATGTAAACAGCTGAGATTATATTTTATGTGTATTAAACCTGTCCATAATATGAATCGATGCTGCTTTTGCTGTAAAACCCTTTGTGAAAAAGGTTAAACTGATTAGTTTTCTTCAAAAGAAACATAGGTAATGTGCACATTTTTTTGAGTGCTTTAAGCTCATTTTCAACTAATGGCGTGCTAATATCGTTAGGTATCCACCCATTTCTTAACTTTTAAGCACGAAGCTTTTATTTTAATGGCTCATGCCAGGGGATCTAGCTCAGTTGTAAAGACAGCGGCCTTAACCAGTAGGTTACATGGGACTCATTAAAAGTTCTGGAGGAAAAGGCATATACTTCATTTATATGGAATATCACGCATTTTAATATTTTTTCGTATTTTTTCCAGAAACAAGGAGGTAGTAAAATTCGTCAAACTGAACAGAATGAGATTGTGTGGGTTATTGTTGTCACGTTGGTCCCGTGTATCGATTAGATCAGAGATAGCAAAGTAAATGTATTTATTTATAACATTTATCACATATTATAAATAATTAGCTTCGATAAAATAGTACAATTTGATGACAGTTCGATAGAGCTTCCTTGCAACATGACACGGAATCGATGGTTGGTTAACTGAGAGATTAATTGACTGATAATATAGTCTCTCGTGCCCAGTTCGAAGTGTTGTCGCTCACTTGGTTGCGTTGTCTTTACTAATAATAAAGCTGAAAGTCTCTCTGTCCGGATCTCTCTCTGTCTGTCAAGATCTCTGTCTGTCTGTCAGGATCTCTGTGGCGCACATAGCGCCTAGACCGTTGGGCCGATTTTCATGATATTTGGCAAAAAGTTAGTTTGTAGAATGGGGGTGTGCACTTCGAAGCGATTTTTCGAAAATTCGATGTGGTTATTTTCCTAATCCAATTTTAAGAACATTTTCCCGAGCAAAAGTATCATAAGATGGACAAGTAAATTACAAAACTATCATTACGTGCAAAGCCGTGCGGATACCACTAGTTAAAAATAGAATAGTTCTCTTTTGGAAGTGCATCTGAAGTTGAAGCAAATCTAACCTGGCAGCGTTGTGAAGGCTACGCAGATCTTAATCACAGCACTACGACGCTGCCAGGTTAGGTTTGCCTAATTATAAAGAGAAAATACCGCCACCGGTGGCGAGGTAGAGACTGCCGCCGAAGACGACTAATCTAGCTGCTTTAATATCTCTTGTAATTCCATTTTGAAAAAAGGCCAGTCTTTATTTTTATGTGCAATGTGCGATCGTTTAGTTCCGTTGATTCAAATAAAAGTTATAAGTTCCAAAGTTTCAACCAAAAAGGGGATCCTATGTTCTTTAAGCTATGTAAGTGTGTAGCTGTCGGTTCCATCGTTAGCATATTTTAAGAATAAACGAACTACACACCAGCAATTAAAATATGTTTAAAAAAAAAATCTTGGGCTTTGATGATTAGCTGCAAACAAAGATGAACATGACACATACAATCGCATAAGGGTATTAAACTTGATGGAAAGTACTCTAAAGCGTTCGATTGAAATTGCACCGAATATGAGAGGCTAATAGCCGACATACAGTTGAATATGTTTACTTTGTAGTTCTGTATCAAAGAGCTCTATCGATTGCAATTTTAGAAGGAATTCTTTATTAGAAGCTGAAAGCCATTCATTTGCCACAAATGAAGTTTCATTTCGCTGCTTCTGTTGCAACGATTATTATTATTTCACTGAAGAGATATCAAGGTTGCTTTACGTACGCCCAGTAACAACGCTGTTTCATGAAAAGAAAATTTTCTGCATCGAATATCATAGCCTTTTGTGAGTAGAGATAAATTAGAATCATGTATTTTTTATGCACTGTCAAAAAAGTTCCTGACATTTTACTGTAAAAGTTACTGGCATTCATGTTACCAGTAACTATTACCGTAAAATCCTATTTTACTGTAAAATTTTACGATGGAATAAACGAGAGTTAAAAAACTCAAAATTCGAACTGCAGGTTCGATCTCGGGACCTTCAAAATGACAGGCGGCTTTGCTGCCCACCATACGAGTTGGGACGCATCGAGTAAGGGAAATACGGCGTTATTTGCTTTGTACTGTTAGTCACGTGGTGTATCAATTGGCGCTGCAATCGTTTATTTACTTCGGTACAATTTGCTGTAAATTTTTCCTGTACTGTAAACACTACATTTTACAGTAATATTTACCATAAAAGTTTCCCGAATTTTTAACAGTGTGGAAGTGTTTGAATATACGATTACTAACATGAACGTACTTAAAATAATCAGTTATCCAACGTTTTGAAGCACAAAAAATGCAAATTACTGCAGACACGTGTTTTGGTGTTACAAGGAACATCTTTTTCAATGCAAAGAAGTATGAGCTTCTGGATGAAAAGTCATCTGAGAAAAGCAACACGGTGGAACAGGAGATAGTATAAATACCAAAAATAGAAATGTCAATTTTGAATGCTGTAACTGAAGTTTCACTGTGAAAACGATTCAGAGAATAGAGAATTCCTAGAAAATAATGGGCAGATGATATGCCCAATTTCTGCCAGTAACATATCGTGAAAAAGTCAGGAATTTTTCCGCTAAAATTCAGTAACCTTCCTAAAATGATCCTGGAAGCCTTCTGAAAAATTTAGAAACCTTCCCGTTTAAAGCCAGTTGTGTCTCTAGATCTTTAGAGTAAACTGAGATAGGTTTAATATTATATCTTTGCACCTTCCTGATTTATCAAGAAGGTTCCAAAATCAGTATTGGAAACATGACCAAAGCTAAGACAGAATTTCAAGAAAGTATCGAGAATTTTACTCTCCTGCAGTTCTTGCAAGGCTATGCAGTTCATGGGTTTATTCGTTTCCTTTGGGCGCTTAATCAGCCTGGACGGGCCGTAATCGAACTGTGCAAGTTCACATACGGGCACATATGTGTACCAAATTTCGTTCGAGTTTATGCGGGAGATTTTGCCGTAGAGCGGCCACAAAAAACTGGTCACACACATACGGACACGCACACACACACGGTACATATACGCGCACACACGGACACAGACTGACGAACATTTTCCAAAAATTGTCGAAATGGACTCAGCACACCTCAAAACGTTCGAATCAGTCAAAAATTGAAATTCGAAATTTCGCACGAATCCAATACTTTCTTCTATATACTAGATATAGAAGAAAGTAAAAAAGGCTACTAACAAAAAGGAATGAAATCTCATCAAAAACATAAAATGTACAAAAATACCAAGTCTCGCTTCCACCGTAAAAGGTAGTGAGATATCAAATGCAACCAAGTCAGGTGATTTAGTAAGTATTTTGTTAAGCACATTTTTCACAACTTCGTCCAAAATTGTTTCCTTACAAGTTACCATAACCATTTATAATATAGCCAAGTTTGATCGAAATGAGGTTCGAGGTAGACGGTGTCACCGACAAAAGAGTTCAGATCTGAGCGGGTACCAACTTTCACAGCAGTTCCTCATAGATGTTGGATTTTCCCATGTTCACCAATTCGTTTAGAAAACAATTTCTTACTTTCTTTGATATTGGATTTTAAAATTGAGGCAAGTTTTAGTCATTAATAAACTGTTTTAAAAACATTTGACTACTCCAGTTATAAAATAACTTGCCAAGTTTTAAATCCAATATCAAAGAAAGTAAAAAATAGTATTGAGATTGGTTTGCCTATGTTCATGGTTAGTTCAAAGTTTAAAGCAGCAAAATAAAATGCACTTAATAACAATCCTAAAATTTGTTACGGATAGTTTTCTTCTGTTTTACGTTGCTTATTTACAATTTGAAGTAACTAAAATGAATTAAAACTTCTCACTCTGTAAAAATGTTTTTAATCAGTAAAATTAAGTAAGAAATTTTAATTTCTAATTTTTAAACAATAATCCAATTAAATTTATTTTTCAACCGTAGTGAGGGCTACATTATCTTTCCCAAATTTTTACTTTTTACAATATTTTTATAATGCATATTTGTTAACCTTCAAAATAGTTTCCACAACGTTGTGATTTATTTAGTACTTCTCATTCGTTTGGAAAATTTCTCCTAATTAAATTCTATTCAGGGTTTGTAATCGTTAATTAGCCGGAAACAAAAAGAGTATTTTTCCAACACTTAAAATTGTTTATTCCATTAAACTTCAGAAAAAATGAAATGAACTGAAGAGAACTCTTTCCATGTAATTAGTGAGCAATATTTTTCCTCGAATAAATTTTCTTTCTCTAACTCAAACAGTATCAAAGAATCAAAGAGAAATCTTTGGCAAAAGTTCTCTTTTCGATCAAAAGGCGATAGAATCACCGTACTAAACAATCAACTTTCGGAAAGAGAAACCCTCTCACTCAGAATTTGCATAAAAGAAGAACATCTCAAAACTGCACACAGAAAGAAGGAACTGAGACGAAAAGGTAAAAAGATCTTATTTTATTTGCTCTTATGCTTTTTTTTTCTTGGTTTAGTTTTGTGATTTCATTTTTAAAAGCAGAAGAAATCTATTGCTTTAATAGGAAAGTGTTCTTGTTTTGGAGTTGCATTAATTGTTTCAAAGGGGTTGTTTCCTTCAGTCAAAAGTACTACTTTTAGTCATTGAAATTGATAGAATTCAAAAAAAAAAGAAAAAAGAAAAAAACATGGAGCGGAAAAAAACTTTCATTTTCCCAACGCTTAATGTTAAATAAATATTTTAAAATGTCCAATTTTGAAAATAATGCGTGGTCTTTATGATGTCACAAATGATGTACTTTGGCGCATCTGTTTACTGCGTTTCCACGTTCTGATAATCAAGAAGCGAATTAAATATTACGCTCTACGCTTGCTATCAACCATATCGTTGACAACACATGTGAGTAAAGAAGCAAATTAAATATTCTGCTCTGCGAATGGCATTAGTGAATGGTATTTCATAATTTGTGATGTCATCGGCAGATTCGTAAACAATAAAAGAGCACCGATTAAAATATTTTTTTAAAGATATTAAACTTAGTCAAATTATTTAAAAAATGGTCAGATCCTATGTTTTTGAGCATGCTCTTTCAAGAAAAAATACTTTTAAAATTTCGGAGACTACCCCGTTAAGACTTTTTTCAATGATAGCATATAATAGGCAGAACTAGAAATTATACTTTTAACTTTGTTAAATGTAATATTCTCAAAAAGCACTTACTTTGCCAGGCTTAAATTTTCGCGATTTTCACGAACGCGTAATAATTGCAAAAATTTAAGCCTCTTGAAATATGTTTTCGTAGCAGATTTTTCAAGTTTGTTCAGCCATCACCGCACTATAGTCAATGCCTGTGAACTGAAAAATGACGTCATCATGCATCGGCCGATCGTCAGCCATACTACTGTGTTACGGAAATCCTGTTACATGTTAAATTTTTCATATCATCGCTTCTTTTAATCTCCAAGTATTTGATATTTCAAAACAGAAAATCAAAGTTGGATTCAAAATCCGTAGTAAGCAATATTTTCCCAAAATTACAACAACAAATTTTTTTTTGTAAACTATTGAACATTTTAGAGTGATTTTCTTTGGCGCAATTTTTAACTTGGCGAGAATTTTTGATGTTATTCTTTACATCAATTTTTAGCCTAAATTACATAGAAAGTACTTTGGCGAATCTATATGTACTTTTTTTTTCCTTTTAAGTTTCAACAAAACAATCAATAAAATGAGACTAAATTCTCCATTACAATGAAAAAATATCCACCAAGCAATTAAATACCCTTTTAAAATCCACCAAATAAAAACTAATTCATTAAATAACAGAAAAAGTTGATTAAAATAATCCTGAAAACAAACAAAGCAACATTAAAAAATCCATCAATAATAATCCGCCAAAAAGACTTTTTTATTATATGTGCGTCACTTTACTTGGCAACTTGTTTATTTTCTACCTTGACGAAACAAGAAAATATCGTTTATGTTTGCTCCTCTTTTTTGAGTTTTACATTTCTATGGAACTTTTAATATTAATTAATGATGCAACTTATATGGCGGTATGTTTTTGTTATAGTGTGTCATTTGAAACAGTATTGCTTTTCACGTCTTCACCTTCAACATAGAATAAAATATTTGGCCCTGAAAATGACGGGAAAAAGGAAGGTATTATGAACACTTAACTTTTCAAGAAAGTTAAAAAGATTGACTTCTTTAAAATAAAAAGTTTGAATGAACAAGCAATTAAATCAAAAGCAAACATTTCTTATTTTTATTAAGAGGAAAACGAAAAATCTTCAAATTTCAAAATTATAAGTTACTACATATATATTTATACAGAAAAAATATATAATAAAGGTATTGCAGGTATTAGTGTAGCAGAAGTACAGTTTCAAAAAGCATATTTTTCATCTTGGTGATTATTAACACGCTTTTATTAGCTTCACCTGTATGTATGTATGTATGTATGTATGTATCTTGTAACGGAATCTTGCAGCTCAAATTTCGCCCACTTCCTGCGATCAGACCCTATGACAATGCAATACTCAATAATTAAATTAATTAATTAACTCTTTTAATTGTTAGTTTCCTGCAATTTTAATCATTTTTTTGGCATAAATCCAACAATGTGAAAAAAGAAAAATTAAAAAAAAAAAAAAAACATTAAAAATGCTCGTAAAAATTATTTAAAAATATCTACAAAAACCTTTAATTTTTCTGCATCAGACAAAATTTGTTCCAATGTTCCAAGGTAATTAGAACATGAAATATAATTGTTTTTAACTAATTTCATGCCAAAATTTAGGTGAGCCTTCAATTGGAAATTCATTGCTGATCAGACCATTGTTGAACAAAACTTTTATTTAAATGCATCTCAAATTTTCAAATATAAATATGATTTCCGCAAACATACATCGATGACTCACAGTAGCTTCCCATCGGGGTGCCCTTATCTTAACTTTAAGATATTACCTCGCACTCGTTTTATAAATAGTTTCCTCGCCTGATAATTTTCCAACATAAGACTAAACTAGTATGTTGTGGCCATCACGAAACTTTCTTCTATATTTTTCTTTTTTTTTCTGATCCCTCCCCATGCTTGACGAGGAAGCAATATTCCCAACAAAAATGAAATTACACATGCAAAAACTTGACGACCATCCCAATGTCTGAATTATTGCAAAAGCAAAGCAAAGAGCGAAAATTGAAAGTTATTTTAAAAGCCTTGCTTGAATTAATTACAAATATTTTATTTGTTAACAAATATAAGATGGCAACAGTTAAAAATTTTAAATCATTGAGATAATATTTCTGATCATTTCCATACAATTACTAGTATGTTGTGGCCATCACGAAACTTTCTTCTATATTTTTCTTTTCTTTTTCTGATCCCTCCCCATGCTTGATGAGGAAGCAATATTCCCAACAAAAACAAAATTACACATGCAAAAACTTGAACAATGTCTGAATTATTGCAAAAGCAAAGCAAAGAGCGAAAATTGAAAGTTATTTTAAAAGCCTTTCTTGAATTAATTACAAACATTTATTTGTTAACAAACACAGAATGGCAACAATTAAAAATTTTAAATCATTGAGATAATTTTTCCGATCATTTCCATACAATTAAAATCACGAGAAATACGCAGACGACAGTCTATTACGATTTATCTTTCTTATTGTTGCAATTATAAAGCTATTTTTATTCATAAAAAAAAAAGTCAACACCTCTTGGAGCGATTGGCGTCAAAATTGAACCAAAGCCGGTTTACATATGGATTCACATATATTCCAAATTTCAACCAGAGCGTAGCGTTACTTTTTGAGATAGGGCACTCACAATGGAAAAAAAGAACGGGTGATTGCGCTACTCCCTTTTTAGCTGTTGACACCTAAATAAAATCAGCTCCTATACCCACTAAGGGCTACTTGCCGATAAATTTTTCTTTCATTCCGTTCATTATTTCTTGAGATACAGCAGTCACAATTGACGACAAAAAACGTTCTATAGCTCAACCCCCGTTTGAGTTATTGACACCAAAATTGAATCAGCTCCTGTTCCTGTTAATGGCAACATATGGACCAAATTTTGTTTGATTCCGCCTGTTACTTCCTGAGGAATAGCAATCACGCGTAACTCAAAAAACGTCCCATTGCTCCACCCCCCTTGGAGGAATTCGCGCCAAAAACCAATGGGCCCAAGTTCACATAGGGGCACATATGTGTACCAAGTTTCGTTCGATTTCATGCGGTAGTTTTTGCTGTAGAGCGGCCACAAAAAACTGGTCACACACAGACGTGACACACATACACACACACACACACAGACAGACAAACATTTTCCAAAAATAGTCGAAATGGACTCAGCACACCTCAAAACGTTCGAATCCGTCAAAATTCGAAATTCGAAAATTTGCACGAATCCAATACTTTCTTCTATATATTAGATATAGAAGAAAGTAAAAAGAGAAAAATAAAATAATAGTTCAAAAAACTAAAAAAAACACGCTTTCGTAGCAAAATGAACTAAACTAGTATGTTGTGGCCATCACGAAACTTTCTTCTATATCTTTCTTATAATTCTGATCCCTCCCCATGCTTAACGAGGAACAATATTCCCAACAAAAACAAAATTACACATGCAAAAACTTGACGACCATCCCAATGTCTGAATTATTGCAAAAGCAAAGCAAAGAGCGAAAATTGAAAGTTATTTTAAAAGCCTTGCTTGAATTAATTACAAATATTTTATTTGTTAACAAACATAAGATGGCAACAGTTAAAAATTTTAAATCATTGAGATAATATTTCCGGTCATTTCCATACAATTAAAATCACGAGAAATACGCAGACGACAATCTATTATGATTTATCTTTCTTATTGTTGCATTAATAAAGCTATTTTTATTCGCAAAAAAAAAAAAAAAAAAAAAAAAAAAAAATCACTACCTCTTGAAGCGATTGGCGTCAAAATTGAACCAAAGTCTGTTTACATATGGATTCACATATATTCCAAATTTCAACCAGAACGTAGCATTACTTCTTGAGATAGGGCACTCACAATGGAAAAAAAGAACGGACTATTGCGTTCCCCCCTTTTTAGCTGTTGACACCAAAATAAAATCAGCTCTTATACCCACTAAGGGCTACTTGCCGATAAATTTTTCTTTCATTCCGTTCATTATTTCTTGAGATACAACAGTCACAATTGACGACAAAAAATGTTCTATAGCTCAACCCCCGTTTGAGTTATTGACACCAAAATTGAATCAGCACCTGTTCCTATTAATGGAAACATATGGACCAAATTTTGTTTGATTCCGCCAGTTACTTCCTGAGGAATAGCAAGCCCGCGTAACTCAAAAAATGTCCCAATGCTCTACCCCCCTTGGAGGAATTCGCGCCAAAAACCAATGGGCACAAGTTCACATAAGGGCACATATGTGTACCAAATTTCGTTCGATTTCCTGCGGTAGTTGTTGTTGTAGAGCGGCCACAAAAAACTGGTCACACACAGACGTGACACACACACACACATACACACACACATACATACACACACACAGACAGACAGACATTTTCCAAAAATAGTCGAAATGGACTCAGTACACCTCAAAACGTTCGAATCCGTCAAAATTCGAAATTCGAAAATTTGCACGAATCCAATACTTTCTTCTATATATTAGATATAGAAGAAAGTAAAAATGAAAAATAATCTTTGAATGATAGTAGTTGACCAATCACTTAATTTTAATGTAATACAAAAAAGCGTGGGGGGCTTCTTATCAGTTGTTTTGAATTTTTTCCATTTGTTGTCCAAGCAAAAATGTAAATAGACAGCACCCCACCCTTTTTTGTGTTACATTAAAATTAAGTGATTGGTCAACTACTATCATCCAAAGATTATTTTTCATTTTTTAGTTCATTTTGCTACGAAAGCGTGTTTTTTTAGTTTTTAAACTATTGTTTTATTTTTCATTTTATTTACTGTTGCCAAGTTTGATTAAACTTACAATGAAATTACTTTTTTTTTTGGCGTTACCATGCATTATTTTGTTTATTAATGGACTTGAGATAAAACGAACCATTAAATAAGACTAAATGTTGCGTTAAAATAAAAAGTAGTTCGCCTTATGATTGAATTAAGCTATTAAAAAGAAAATTGTTCGTCAAACAAAAACAAGCTAAATGAAAACCGTGAATGGTTCTTCTGAAATAAATCGCCGAATTCAACAAATCTTGAGACTCTTTCTTCAGTGTCAGAAGCTTTCGTTTCTAAGACTTATTAGACGTAGCAACAGCAACAACTTTTCAAAATACAACTATAGGTTTCGTTAGCTAAAACTTTCTTTTATTTACTATACTATAGAATTAAATTAGTTCAAAGACTGTTGGCTAGGGGAAAAAAATCAAAATTATACTCATTGAGTGATAACATTGTCGATCGGCAAGTTTTTACTCCTATATGAACACTTTGAAAATACTTACCCAAGTGGATAAGGTAGCAACTTTTGAATACCTACTGCTGTAACTATACAAAACTACTACATTTCTTACATGCGGGATAAAGGTAAATTAGCCCTCTCTGCCAGGATTTTTTTTTATCAAATGATGCGAGGAATTCAAAGATAATTTTCTATCGACGGTCAGTTTTTCTTGAGCCGACATCACACTTGAAACTTTAATGTAGAAAATGCAATGTCCAGTTAACTATAATATAACAGGTAAACACATAATCACATTTTTTTTGGTCATCATTATGTACTTGTACTTGAGGTAAAACATCAATAAGATGAGACAGATTACTTATGTGCATCTCACTCGGCAATTCATCATTAAACTAATCATTCACAATGCTA
This sequence comes from Uloborus diversus, assembly GCF_026930045.1. Classification (NCBI taxonomy): domain Eukaryota; kingdom Metazoa; phylum Arthropoda; class Arachnida; order Araneae; family Uloboridae; genus Uloborus; species Uloborus diversus. The sequence continues at coordinate 137,704,681 of NC_072734.1, read as the reverse complement.
CAAAACTCATATGGAGCCATAAGACTCATTTAGTCTGCTGCATCCATATTTATGAATCGGATTCAAAGTTGTCTTATGTTATATTATAATCCAGCTGATTAGCAATATTTCCGAAATCTAGCATCCAATGGATCACTTCGTATAGATCCAGGGCAAAAATGACTTTTTTTGCTCTCCTTTGGAAACGAAAAAGTAATTTCTTTTGCTAAGTTAGACAACAAATTTATGGACGAAAAAGATTTTCATTGGACTAAAGAGAATTTTTAAAGGTAAACTGGCCGATCTGCGCTTACGTCATCAAATGTATTGTTGCCAGTTAACAGGCATTGACTCTAGTATGGTGATGGTTCAGCTCGCAGAATCACCGATATTATCCTTTTCGCGAAAGTTACGGCTCGCGAAATTAAGTGCTTTTACAGTAATACGTAGGGCCAGGATACACTACAAAGTCATTAAAATATGCACAAAACGATCCTAAAATGAACAAAAATTTGCACAAATAATTATTTTTTTTGGTTTTACTTGCGCTGAGAAAAATGGCGCACCGAAAATGGCATGCCCATTATTTACTTTTGTTTTAAAATAAATACATAAATAAAATGAATAAATAATTTAAATAAAAATAAGTATAAAGAAAGAAAGAATAAATCATTCGCCAACCTTCACTAGAAATCCCCCCCCCCCATTAGTTACTGGAGGGAGCAGTATTTGTTTTCATGAAATGGTTTGCCATGGATCGGTCGATTTTCAAGTTTTTGTGAAGATCAAACCATTGGTTTTATACCGTTTTAAAAGTAAAATTTAAGAGCAATTGAAAAACACAGTAATGTGCATCTGAAATGTCGTTTTAGTGCATTTATATGCACTAACGATTAAGAGAATAAAAAATATGAAATGGCATATACGCAATTACATTTGCATATAATTCGTGCTCTTATAAAAAAAAAATAAGCTAAAAGTGAGATCGAAATGCGATGTTCTTGTTTTATTACTCTAACTAAGGAAAACATCCTGAAATGCCTTTCAAATTTAAGTAAATTTTACTGAGCAAATTATCATAACGTGGACGAGCAAACTATTATAAACATGAGCGAGCAAATGAACAGAGCAAATTATCGAGAAATTCTTCATTCATTATTTGTAAATGTACAGGCGAACCAAATGACCTTTTAATTTTATTCTACGGGCAAAGCCGTGCGGGTGCCGCTAGTTGTGGAAAAAAAAAGTTTTTCGTAGCAATTTTATGCTATTTTCTGCTTGTATGAAGTCAAATATACATCTGTTATTCTGACTTTTGAAACAAGTGTCTGAAACAGTAATCAGAAGTACGAGAAAAGTAATCTTCATGTTTTTGCTTTTAATTTAAATTACTAGGGACAGTACTAATACTTCAAGTATAACATTATTTGCTGTGTAATTTATGTAATGGTATAAATATTTCGCTCTCAATTTTGAGTAGTTTTTCTACAAAATATAAGGAAAATATGGTTACACATCATTTTATCTATCGCTTTTGCTCCGACTTCAAAGCTTATGTTTAAAAGTACCTGCAGCATCGATACTATTTAAAAAATATAATTATTTTTTACCTTTTTAGAGACATTTCCGGATACAGTTTTGAAGTCGGTTCTATTTTTTCTTCAATTTTAAAAATTTATTTTAACATATAAGTTCTGAAGAGATAAGCCATCAGTTTCATTTTAAGTGCTTTTTTTTAAATTTCTTGTTTAATTTAAGCTCACCGTGTACTTTTGTTATTCGCGTTTTCTTGAATTACATTTACTTCAAGAAAGCGCGAAGATAAATCAGCGGCTCTAGCAACATGCATAACAAATAGGTTTTTTTCTTCCTAATTCTAATTTCTATACTCAATATTCTTTTTATAATTGTCACGACCGTTGCTAAAAATTAATGACCTTTACATTGTTTCGAGTTATTATTTACTCTTTTTCCACCCGTAAACTCAAAATTAAGAAAAAGAACTATTTATTTCGAGAGACCGTTTTTATGTCTTAGTTGAGCGGTCTATTTATTTCGAGTGCTTTTCAAAAACTATTTCATCCAAACTCCTTAATTTCTTTGAACAATTAATTCCTTCCTCACACAATCTAACAATAAGCTGAAAATGACAAAAATTTCATGAACTTGAGCGCTCGCGAGAAACAAATTATAAACATTCAAACAATGTTTTACTCTCGTACTTTTATTCTGAAAGAAACAATAAGGTCCAATTAGATTTTCTAATTGAATTTGTTTCATGCAGTTTATATCAAACGTCGAAGCTGTCTTAATAAAAGCGCTTTAAAAGAAATTTTAATTGAAAAAAAAGTAATTTTTTGAGTAATTTTTACCAAGGAGACTTAATACAAGGTATAATTATCTTTATTCCTGTTAAGAACTAACTAAAAATTGTTGAATGGGGTTGTTTCCTTCAGTCAAAAGTAGTACTTTCTGTCACTGAAATTGATGGAATAAGCAATATATATATATATATATATATATATATATATATATATATATATATATATATATATATATATATATATTAGGGTGGTCCAAAAAAGGCCCTTTTAAAAAAATTCCTGATTTTTATTGGTCCTACCCCCTCATTTTGTTCCATCTGAGTAAAAAATAATTATTGCGAAGTTTGAGTTCATAATTTTAACATTTACAGGTAGCTCAACAGCCTCAAAGTTCCGCGTTTTACGATTTTATGCCATAAATGCAGATAGAAATAAAATTGACGCTAGGAAAAGTATATAATTTATTTAATTAAAATTGCCAGCATTTTGTAAGTTAAAAATAGTTACATAATAATAATATTTCAACAGTTATGTATATGACTTTCCTTAGTACACATTACAAACTCTGCTTTTTACATCCGGGATAAGCTCGTCAATGTTCTACGACAACTTGCAACAAGAATTGGAATTGTTCTTCATTGCGTGTCATTTTTCCATCAAACTCTTTTATAAGGGCTATACCCTTTCATCATTATCATTAACTACTGAAATTCCTTGAATAATCCTTTTTGCTTTCTTAAAATCCTCCTGAAGCTCCCAGATTTCTGGATCTATGTGAATGAAGGTATCAGGTAAACCCATGCTTTGAAAAGATGAAATTGATCCCTTTGTCACAAGTTCTTCAAATTTCATATCCATAAAATGTTTTGGCAAAATCTTAGGGCGCTTCACCACATTATTTTCCCCGTTTATTTTATTCATCGCCTTCACCATCTGTCTTTTAATGCAGTATGACACTTTATTGGCAAAAAGGGCTAATGCCACAAGCTCTTCTGACAAATATCACAGTTGATTGGCAAATTTCTGCATTGCAGTTGTGCTTATGTCTTCATCAATCTTTTTATACTTCAATAACGATTTCATTAAAACCGTTATACGGTGCATTTTGAGGCATAGAAGCAGTCATCCAAGCCTTTAAATACACATGTACAATAAATATGCATATTTTTTGCAATTCCTTTTCTTCTATTGTCGTGATGGTAAATTGACAGCTAAACATCCATATTTTGAAACAATACAAAAGTTTGGACATCCATCTAGCATGACTCATAGCCCCAGGTGCTACAAATTTGATACCATGTTGGAGGAGCTTTACCGAGAAATATTAAGCATAGTTCAAGACATTCTCGATAATCATCTCTCGCTTGCATGCCATGTAGAAATCTTTCAGCAAATACTATTGTATCATCCTTTACATCCTTCACTTGTGCTAAAACGTCCTTATTGTTGATGCCTATGATGTATTTGTCTTTGCCTATAATTCCCAGTAGGCCTGGAATCGTTTAAAAAGAGGTACGTCTGTTGCGGAAGAAAAACCCAAACATTTATTAAACACCACACCAATAATTACTTCCATAATGTGATGCTGACATAGAATATATAGTAACCTTTTCTTTAGTTTTTGCTCTAGTAAAACACGGGTACGCTTGCTTTCCCCGGTATTGACACTCGTTGTGTCAAAGCACATTGCAGAAACTTTGTCAGTTAGGCCCCAGTCCTGCTAAGCTCACTTTCTTTATTTTTTTGTGTCATTGTACTTCTGTTTTTTTTTTTTTCAATAACTTCCATTGTTAATAAAGTTTTTCTAACTTGGGCTGACAGTTTTGGAGTCTTTGTACGGGTATTCTGGCTTTCTGCCAAAATTTTATTTCTTCTATTGTATTTCTAGAAGATTCTCTTACGGTTTTCTTTAATTCAGTATGGTTATGAAGAAACGTACCCAATGCCATACGAATTGAAGGTAGTTTACTACCTGTCAGCTCACTAATGGTTGAACTAAGAAGATAAACCTCTGATTTTGATCTTATTGATGTATTTGCCATGCTCAGTTATTTTAAAGTAAAGAGACATATGCGTTTCAAAAATAAATGCAAACTGCCATTCCAACAGTGGCGAAATCAAAACCAAAACAATTAAAAATACATACATAAGCAACAAGAAGTTGAAAATTTATTCTATCATGACTGTTAAAGGAATAGATTTTATGTATTTACTTGTATTTACATAATGGCTATTGTTAAGTCTCTATATAAAATAGCAATTTTACAAAGCAATTGTTTTCTTGTTAATAAAAATAGCAATTGTATTTTACCTTAGTGAGGTCAATGGTCGTGTGTCGTACGCATTCTATTCAATGATGAAAACTTTATCTGCTTTGAGCTACCTCTAAATATTATTGAAATGTTTTCAAATTTTGTCTGATTTATTTTTTAATACATTGGAACAAAATGGGAGGGTAGGACTCAAAAAATTTTCACCTTCGAAATTTTGGACCACCCTTATATATATATATATATATATATATATATATATATATATATATATATATATATATATATATATATATATATATATAGATCCGGAAAATACTTTCATTTTCCTAACATTTATTTTTTAATTAATTTTTTAAAATGTCCGATTTTTCAAACAAGGCGTGGTCTTGATGACGTCACAAATGATGCTCTTTGGCGCATTTTTCTATTATGCTTCCGCGCTATGATAATCAAGAAGCGAATTAAAATTGCGCTCTATGCTTGCTATCAACCATATCGTTGCCAATACACGTGAGTAAAGAAGCGAATTAAATATTTTGCGCTGTGAATGGCAACACAGAATGGCATTTCATCATTTGTGATGTTATCGGACAGAAGCATAAACAATGAAAGCACGCCGACTTAAGTAATTTTTAAAAAATATTAAAAAAAATATTTAAAAAATGTTCAGATCCTATGTTTTTAAGCATGCTCTTTCAGAAAAAAAAATACTTTTAAAATTTTGGAAACGACTCCATTGTGCATTCATTCATTTATTTAATTGGTTGAATATTTATTTTTTTTCTTTTACATGTAACTTATATGCTTTTATTTAAGGAATGTAACCAGAATTTTCAAGTTTAACATAACGGAACTTTTGAATTGATTTTAAGTACCGGGTGATCCAAAAGTCAGGACCAACTTTAAAAGTGAATAATTCGAAAACGAATTTTAAAAAAAATGCGGTTTATACTAAGCGGATAGAAAAGAAGCCTGGTTTTGTCTGACAACGAAACAAAAATGGCGACCAACAGATGGCGCTGTCGGATTTCTGATGTAGGATAAATATAAATACAAATGCAAAAGTGACGACCAGCAACAGGCTCGGGGTCTGGCTAGGATGGTCCTAGTCAATTTACAATCCCCAGTGAAGATCAATGGCCCCCTGAAAACTATCTACTGCCTTGTTCATTACCACCTCTTCCGGTAAGCTATTCCAAGGTTCCATTACCCTGCTAAAATAATAATTTTTCCCAATATCCATGTTAGCCTTGAGATTTAAATAGCTTGAAACATTGACCCCTTGTCCTGTTTTCAGTGCTAAACGTTAGCCCCGTAACATCTTTCATTTTAATAAATTTAAACAACTGAATCACATCCCCTCGGTTTCTTCTTTGCTCAAGACTGTTCATATTTAGCATTCTAAGCCTGGAATCATAGTCTAAATGAGAAAGTCCATTTATTAACCTTGTAGCCCTCCTTTGAACCCTTTGCAATACATTAATATCTTTCTTAAGATAAGGAGACCAAAACTGAACAGCATACTCCAAATGAGGTCTTACCAAACTTCTATATAAGGGCAGAAGAACTTCTTTAGATTTGTTTGAAATAGATCTACTTATAAACCCAAGCATCTTATTGGATTTGTTACTAGCTATGCTGCACTGTTGACTAAACTTTAAATCCTGACTTATTAAGACGCCCAGATCAGTAACTTTTCCTGCCTGACTAATGACTGAACCTTTGCAAATAATAACTTGTACACTTATTTCTAGACCCTAAATGTAGCACTTGACATTTCCCAACATTAACAGCCATAGCCTATTTATCAGCCCACTCCGTAATGTGATCTAGATCCTCTTGCAGCTGATTTGCTTGTTCTTCATTTTCAACAGTCCCCATATTATCGAAAGTTTTTTGAAAATCAATGTAAACAACATTTACAGGCTTCTTATTGTCTAAAGTCATGGTAACTTTGTCATGGAAATGTAATAAATTAGCTGCACAAGATTTACCTTTCCTGAAACCGTAATGAAAACTAGTCAATAGATTATTAGTCTCTAAAAAATTTACTATTTTAATTTTTATCAATGTTTCAAAAATTTTGCAAACCACCGATGTTAGACTGACAGGTCTATAATTTCCCGCACCCCCTTTAGACCCTTTCTTGAAGATCGGTGTAATGTTAGCCAGCTTCCAATCATCTGGCACTGTCCCCGAGTTATAAGAAGCATTGAAAATATTTACAATTACACCTGCTAATTCCTCTGCACATTCAACTAAAATTTTTGGATAAATATTATCTGGTCCCGGAGCCTTAGTCTCTTTAATTTTTTTTCAAATAAAGTTAAACGTCATTCCTGGAAAATTATAGCTTGTGTCTTGCTGGTGTCAACTGTTGAGATACAGTTGTCGTTAAAAACACTCGAAAAAAAGTTATTAAGAACATTAGCAATATCACTATCATCCTGAATTAAAATTCCGTGCTCAGCAACCAGTGGCCGAATATGACTATTTCGAACTTTCCCCGAATTAGCGTACGCAAGAAACCTCTTAGGATTCCTATCTATATTATCTGCCAGTCTTTGCTCCAACTCTCTTTTCTGAATCCGTACTATATACTTAAATTTACTCCTTGCCTTACAATACACTGGTGTGCAAAAATTAAGGACGAAGTCGAAAAATTAGCATATCAGTTGAACGAAGAGGCAGAGCGGACAGAAAGACCAATCAGGAGATTAAGTAAGGTGATGTACGGTAGCACATGAGCAGATATGCAGGCAGACGTAATGGGGGAGTGTCTGAGTAGTATAAAGCATGTTGTCGGTGTAAGATGAGTATTTCTGGCAAAGAGATTGCACGCCGTATAGCAGTTAAAATCACACCGAGTTGCTGCCTCAGCGAGAAATGGCGAATAATCGATCTGTTAGACGACATCTGGATGCTTTTACCCGAGGTCGAATCATTGAGAAGTTGGAGGAAGGCCGCAGTGTGACAAGTGTGGCTTCAGAGTTCGGAATTGCTCACAGCATCGTTTCACGACTTTGGAGACAATTTCAAACTACAGGAACAGCTATCCGGGGGTTCAGCAGTGGTCGTCCACGAGGAACCACACCCGCAGATGACCGGTATATTGTCTTACAGGCCAGAAGAAACAGGCGGCAGACAGCGGGAGAAATCGCTAGACACACGACACAGGCGACTGGACGACCGATATCGCGTTTTACCGTGGCCAGAAGACTGCACGATGGTGGTCTGTTTGCATGACGCCCTATACCTATACGGTGTGTACCTCTAACGCCTGCCCATCGGAGAAGGCGTTCTCTGCTGTGCCGGGAACACCGGAATTGGAGAGACAACGAATGGGGACGAGTACTCTTTACAGATGAGAGCAGATTCAGTCTGAGTAGCGATTCTCATCGCATACTCATCTGGAGAGAGCAAGGAAGCCGCAATCATCCCTCGAACATCATTGAAAGGGACAGGTATGGAGGTCGCGGTGTTCTCGTTTGGGGAGGCATCATGCTTGGTAGTCGTACAGACCTTCACATCTTCGACGCAGGTTCAGTCAACGGGACCCGTTATTGTAACGAGATTCTTCTTCCATATGTGCGTCTTTTTAGAGGCGCTTGTAGTCCGCAGTTCCTTTTCATGGACGACAATGCACCATGTCATCGCACAGTAGCTGCCGAACAGCTCTTAGAGAGTGAGGATATTGAACGTATGGATTGGCCGGCACGATCTCCGGATCTCAATCCCATCGGGCATGTATGGGATTTTCTAGGCAGACGCTTGGCAGCTCGTACATTACCACCAGTAACGATTCGGAAGCTTCGACTGGCGCTGCAAGACGAATGGGCAGCAATGCCTCAACAACTCATTGACACCCTCATTCTCAGCATGGGCAGACGCTGTGAAACCTGCCTTGCAGTCGGGGGAGATCATATCCCCTACTAAAGACCGGATGTTTCTTGCTGGACACCCATCACAGGGATGTTTTGGCCTTCAGTCGCATTGCGCTCCATGCTACTTTTTCAATAAAGCTTCTTTTTATCCCTCTGATTTCTCTTTTAGTAAGTCTTGCTTACATTACACATGTCCTTACGTATTGGGGATCTTACGGTTATAAATGTGTTGATTTGGAAAGCTTTTGTACAAAGTTATATTGAAAAAACCGTCTCGTCCTTAATTTTTGCACACCAGTGTATTGGAGCCTATCTGCACAGTGACCAGTTTCTTTAAACCTATGAAAAGCGGCTTGCTTGTAATTAAGAGCGTCATTAGTTTCCCTGGAGAACCATATTGGCCAATTTTTTTTGTTGACACCTTTTCGCCCAAAGGGAACATGATCCCCAACCGTTTTCTCTAGTTTTCCCTTAAACTCTGCCCACTAAAGATTCACATCTCTATTGTGCAATCCGGAAGAAAAAACTGCATTCAAACTCTGCCTAAGTGCCACAAAATCGGTATTTTTGAAATTGGGCACAAACCTAAAATTCTCTATTTTGTGCACATCAAATTCAATCTCTAACCTAATACTGTTGTGGTCACTATCTCCAATGAGTTCCCCTACACATAACCCTTGAACAGAACCTTCCATGTCACAGAAAACTAGATCCAAAATCACGTCCTGTCGAGTACCCTGAGTTACAATTTGATCTAAGAAACAGTCACCAATTACTTTCGAAAATTCTTCTTCTCTGCTATTACTGTGGTAAAAATTATTCCAATCAATTCCTGGAAAATTAAAATCTCCCATTATGATGACCGACCCCTTGTTTGAAATTTCACTAATAATATCAAACATCTGTTCATCTTGACCCTGGCTTGAGTTGGGTTTTTTAAATCAAGTTCGGAAAATGTCATTTTGATCAGGTTGTCAACCATTTTATTTTCGTGTTTCCACGGTTACGCTTTTTGAATCCATTGTTTCTTTCCTTATTTTGCATTTGATTTCTTAAAGTTATTTTATTTCGTGTTTCCATGGTTACGCTTTTAAAATCTATCTTTCGCATTTTAATTTCTTAAAAGTATTTTAATATCTGTCGTCATTATTTGGAAGGGTAATTTTGCATGATGTTTTTTTTTCTTTTATTTAAGCCTGATTGTTGAATGTATTTCATTTGACGCAATTGTTATTCTCAAGGTAGACCGGGCAAAGCTGGGCTACACAGCTCTTAATATATAATGATTTGAAATCTACTGATAATGTGATTTTATACTTTTTTGTTTGTTTGGCGAAACATTTATTATTGCCAAAGAAAAAACATCCGCTTCACTCGCAAAAGGGTTGAGTTCCGGTAGTGTGGTCGCTTGGCGCTGAGCATTTCAGTCTAGGATTATTGTTTTAAAGCAACCGTAAATGTAATTCATTGTTTTGGCGATTTGTTTTGAAAGAAAATAAACTTTTGATTTATTTTCATCCGAGTTAAATGTACGATATTTTCTTCTTTTTTTCTGACGATGATTTTTGAAATGTTCCGCTGGATGTTTTTTTTCGTTAGACGGATGGATTATAATAGCGTGGTTGCTGGGAGAGTTTGGCGATAAACAATAGAGTTGCGGAACTATTTTTACATTTGAAAGATATTATTTGATGTCTTTTTTTGTTTATTTGGCGAAATATTTTAAATTGCAGTAAAAACCGCTTCACTCGCCAAATAGAGTTTTAAAGTAACTGTAAATCTAATTTAATGATTTGACGAAAAGTTTTAAATTTTAAAGAAATTTTAAAAGTTTTTTTTGAAAAGGTGTGTACGCATTTTATACAAAGAAAAATGATCATTCACATCAGAGGGGGAGGGGGCGTCATTTTTTTTTATTCAACGGACTTCCGTTAAATTTTTAGCACGGGCATCGCTGTGCGGGTAATGCTAGTGATAATATAAAGTAGGAAGAAATTATACCGCGGTTAGAAAGAAACCAATATGACAAAATTATAATTAAATTGCATTGTATTTGCGAACTAGGGAGCTGCCGCTCCCTACTTACTCTCGCTTGCCCACCCCTGGGAACTGCAAGCAGTTGCTTTCGGAGCTCTTCGCAATCCAAACTCGCCGCTTTCGTTCACCACACATTGCCTACGCTATTCTAGTCTATCAGGTGCGGGTTCAATAGTAAGCTCATAATAACTTCTGCAAACAACATTTTTCCATCCTTTCCGATCATACCAGAATGAAACAGCAACCCATAATGGGGTCGTTTCCAAAATTTTATAAAAGTATTTTTTTCTGAAAGAGCATGATTAGAAACATAGGATCTGACCATTTTTAAAATAATTTGTTTAAGTTTAATATTTTAAAAAAATTACTTAAATCGGTGCGCTTTCATTGTTTAAGCTTCTGCCGATGACATCACAAATGATGAAATGCCATTTCGTGTTGCTATTCACAGAGCAAAATATTTAATTCCTATCTTTATTCACGTGTATTGGCAACGATATGGTTGATAGTAAGCGTAGAGCACAGTTTTAACTCGCTTCTTGATTATCATAACGTGGAAATGCGGTGGAAAGATGCGCCAAAGAGCATCATTTGTGACGTCATCAAGACCACGGCTTGTTTGAAAAATCGGACATTTCAAAAAATTAATTAAAAAATGACTGTTGGGAAAATAAAAGTGTTTTCTGTGTCCATGTTATGTTTTTCCCGTATTCTATCAATTTCACCGACTAAAAGTATTAGTTTTGACTGAAGGAAACTGTTTTCAACTAAAAATTTTGAATTTCCAAGAAAAGGTTTTCCGATACACCCTATTGCACACGCCTAGAGCCCAAAATAGTTTTGAATCGAAGTTCAGGAGTGTAAGTGTCATAGCGTGACTCTTATTCGTTGACGTTTGATATTGATAATACTTACTTTTTTTTGGGAAAATTCAGCAAAAAAGAGAAATGTAACTGTCGTAGATTTCAGTTAGAGTATCTTCGCAAAACTACTGCGAAAGTTCCTCAACCCAATTCAGCGCCAATCACTCATTCCTATTTCCACTAAAAGAAGTAGACATTGTCAAGGTCAAGCTTCAACGTACCAGAGCCACACCATATAGTTCAGCAGGGACAACACAAACACACACACACATAATTGGTTCTGTGTCGTTGTAAAGAAGCAATGAGCAATCCTTAATTGCTCACTCAGACAAATATACCACCCATAACGATGACGTCGCAACACATCTCGTCGCAACACCGTCTGTTGCGTCGGTAACACTCTGTTGGGACGATTATACCACCAATTCCTACATAGTTATATAGGAGGTGGTGCCATAACACCCAGGTAATAAAATGGAATTAGTTACTTGGTTTGCAAATGACACAAGAAAAAATTGAATGTATTAAAGCACGTGACCAATTAACAAAAACAGTAATGAATAAAAGACCAACAACTAATCTTTTTTTTACTATATCCATGGCAACCTTGTGAAGAACTATTCGTTTTAAAAAATATTTTTAGATGACTAAAGGTTTATACAACGCTCTTTTTTGTTTCCGTTGGATTTTTTTAAACAGTCCTTTTGAAGTTATACCGAAACTCGTCAATCTTTTAAAATTGACTCTGGAAGTTCTTTATAATGTATCAAAGATCTTTGATGAAGCCACAAAATATGTCAAACATTCCACCACTTAGATTTCCCCAGAAGCTGTATAAAATAGCAAATGAATGCCAGAGCGGTGCTGTGAGCTGGAGTCCGGATGGGAAATCTGTATTACTTCGCTATTCATTATTTAAGGATGAATTCATGAGCATTAAAAGTGATTTTTTTAAAACAGATAACATTTCAAGCTTTGTGAGGCAACTGAATTTGTACGGCTTTAGAAAAGTCTATGATCATGCCCATAAACATGCGTACAGGGCTAATCCGGATTTGCATGAGTTTTCAAACTCATACTTTCAACGTGATAGACCAGATTTGTTAGATAAAGTGGTAAGAAAGTCCGGAATTCTGAAGGACCGAAATGATTACCTTTTAGATGGCCCAAGGTCACCGGTAAATATTACTTCTTAACTTTTAGCATTAAGTTTCTCATTGCTAAAGAATTCAGTATTTGGTATGAAAAAACAGTTGAAGTAAATATATTTTGTACTTTTTGAGAGTGCTTCTGGAAATAACATCCAAATATCGCTCTAATGTCTTTAATACCTAAATATCTTTATCATCTAAATATCTTCAACCTTCGTAATCTCAATGCAGAAGTGATTTATCTCACTAAAAAGAAAACACTGAAAACAAAGGAAAGGCAAAGAATTCAGAATGTGGTATGCTTTGTTGAGTTCTCTGTGCACTAATTGCACAAATAGGTACATGAGTCTTTCAAAATAATAACATGCATATAATACAAGTAATTACTTGTACTATAATCCAAAATGTTGTTCATTCTTCAAAGAATGAAAACTACATTTTTAAAATATGGTTAAAATTTTCAGATGCTTCTTGTGATCAAATGATTGGTTTCGAGAAAATGCCTCGTTGGATTTGGAGTGTGATATGCAGAGCTACGGTAACGTCATTGTGAGGAATTTTCAAAAATCTATCGCCATACCCGATCAAAAGTTCCATGCTAAAATGTAAACATTCCACCAAATAAATAAACTAGGCTGCAAAAGCCGTTGATAGTTTCATTAAAATTTAACATTTTCAAGCAATGAAATAAAATAACTATTAAATAGCATTAAAATAAATTTTAATTCCACTAAATGTGCTGTGATGCTAATAAAAAAATGGAATATGAAGGTATTAACTTTAATTCCATTAAAGTGTAAAATAATCCACCGTATCCAATATTTGTTGCCAATGTCGCCAAGCGACCCGATATAAATTACTTGTCTAACAATCAAATAAACAACTTTATAAAATTTTTGAATAGATCAAGTTTTTCGTTCTTTTTGTAGCAAGTTTTGGGGGAATTATCATAACGTGTACACTTGACGCGTGTTCAAATTTTTTCGCCAAACTAGTCGCTAAAAACTTATTTTGCGCACTTATCTTCCTATCAAATGTAGTCCAAAACAATGCTGCTGAAATTTAAAGTTAGAAGTTTTACTTTTTGCACAAAAGAAGCGATTAAACAAGACTAAAAATTACAATAAAACGAGAAATTTACAAAATAAATTGTTAAAAAGTAAAATAATCCGACAAATAAAAAAACAGCCAACTAACATGATAATTACATTGAAATGCAAATTAAAATCACGAGAAACAAAAATGGAGCAACAGTTCCATCGATATGTTTTCCTCCGGGAAATCGGCGCACACATATCCATCTTCTGATGAATTTCCTCCAATTTTTCAAAAATCTTGGTGTTATAAACCGTTCCAAAAGTTCCATCAAAAAGCAAAAATTCCGCCAAATAAATAAATTAAACACTCAAAAATCATAAAAAGCTCCATTCAAGTTCAAAATAATTTTCCTAGTAAACTCTCAAATTTCATCAAGCAACCACGTTATCGTAACTCAACGGAGAATTACCACAACGTAGGACACTTGGGAGAGGTTTCAGAATTTTAATTAAATTAGTCTTGACAAAGCGCTTATATCTGTGTCAAACGTTGCCAAAAATATTGTAGCTGAAATTTGAAACTACAGTGGCTCCCAAAAGTGTTCGTACACCTACGACTTTCAGCGAAATTGGCCCCTATCCATTGATTAGAATTAATGTTTCGGAATAGGTATTTAATCATAAGATCTATGATCTATTTTTAACAAAACTACACGAAAATTTTTAGTAAAACATTAAAACTTAATTTTTTAAAAATGAAAAACCAAAAAGTGCCGGAAATTGTATCTCACAAAAGTCTTTGTACACTTTGAAAAAAATGTCAAAAAATTAGTAAATAATCTAACTTTTTACAAAATTATTATTTAGTAGAATATCATGCAGTATCAACAACAGCTTTTAAACGTCTGGGAATAGATTTCATTGTTTTTTCTTTCTTTTTTTATGCAATTTCTTAATAAAAGTTCAGCCGCACTTCGAGTCTTACTGTTTCTAGTTCGCTTTTCGTTTCAATGGTGTATTTTCGTAATCTAGCCACAAGATATCTCCAAATATGTTTCATTAAGTTAGTCTTACTGTTTCTAGTTCACTTTTCGTTTCAATGGTGTATTTTCGTAATCTAGCCATAAGATATCTCCAAATATGTTTCATTAAGTTAGTCTCACTGTTTCTAGTTCGCTTTTCGTTTCAATGGTGTATTTTCGTAATCTAGCCACAAGATATCTCCAAATATGTTTCATTAAGTTAGTCTTACTGTTTCTAGTTCGCTTTTTGTTTCAATGGTGTATTTTCGTAATCTAGCCACAAGATATCTCCAAATATGTTTCATTAAGTTTAAATCTGGCGATTGAGGAGATATTTTTTAGTTTAAGAACAATTTTTGAGGCATCAAACGCAAACGAGTGTTTTTTATCGTTATCTTGATAAAAAACAAAGTTGGTTCCGATTACCAAATTTTGGGCTAATAGTTTAAAATTGTTTTTTTAAATATTTAAATGAACAGCATGATTCAATATTTCATCAAAAAATTTCAAATTTCTAAGTCCTGATGCTGTTATGCACCCTCACACTAGTACACCTTCACCGTCCTGATAAACTGATCCAAGTTCTTAAGATTAGATTCCTCATTTTTTCTTCTATTGACAATTATACAACAATTTAACCCAAAATATTGAATTTATTTTCATCTATAAGTAAGGCGTTGTTCCAAAACGTTTTGAGCTTATTGATCATTGATTTTACGACGGAAAGCGTAAGCTTTCTGTTTTTCGCACGAACAAGAAAATTTCTGCGGGAAGAGGTCCCATCTAATCCAGCTAATCAGAGACCTTGGCAAACAATTTTAGGCGAAAATTAAACGTAAAATGTTTCATTCAATTCTGCAGAAACTTTTTCAGCACTCAAATGTGTATTTTTCACAATTTTTTTAGCTGTAAACCTCCGATCACGCTTTGTTAACTTAGCCAGTTGACCTTTTGTTACCTTGTTTTCGATCCGATTCTTGTCTTTAAAGCCTTTTATCAAGCACTTCACTATAGAATGGTATAAAGTAACTAATTTAGAGACATTTCAAACCAATTTATGGCTACTGTGGGGGGAAAAAAATCAAATTTCGAATCGTGTTTGTTTTTTTCTACGCATACCTACCATTTTAAAATAATACGCAGAATATTGGGGAAAAAATAAACAAAAAATTAAAGGCAAATGACTTTACAGTGTCATTAGAATGCAAAAATACTAAAAAAAACTACATATGATAATTTTAATCATGATTTTATTCGAAAATATTTCAGTGTACGATGACTTTTGTGATGTATTTTTTCTCTGTCTGTTCATTTTTTGATCAACTTTCAAAAATAAAATCTTGCAATATTAAAAAAAAAAAAATTACTGGGTTTTATTCAGAATGGCATAGGAATGGTGTGAAAAAAAATAGGAATTCATATTCGAATTCAGTTTTGCGTTATTTTGGTTTTACTACAAAATTTCAAGGTGTACGAACACTTTTGAGAGCCACTGTAGATGTTTAACAAACAAGTCGTTAAACACTAATCTACCAAATAATTAAATTACGTTATATAAAGCCCGTCATTCGCCTAATAAATATAGTATCCAATAAAAATAATAAAAGCTCGATCAACATGTAAATTAAAGCCTAAGGAGCACATTTTGCAAATGCAATTTCACCAATATGAAATTTTTTTTCGACAGCTTGGCGAATTAATCTTCTCGCTATAGATATGTACATAGAGAGATAAAGAGAGAGAGGGAGAAGCAATTAGAGTAGTCAATTACTGTAGAGTTTCGAAAACTCGGTCCTCAATAATCCGGCTGAATCCCAAAAACTCGGCTGTATTTGCGCAGGACAAAACAAATCTAGCGCGAAAAACTTCTTACGTGCTCATTCCCGACAACCTGGCACTTTCAAACTCTGTCCCTTTTCTGTTCACATTAGGCTGAGTTTTCGGGACTCTATGGTAATACATTTGATTGTGTTGTCACTTTTTTAGATACAAAATTTCAAATATTCTACATTCTTGGAGTGTTAAAAATTAGAATTCTAGGATCTCTGCTTTTCTTGTCACCTTGCCTTTTATTTTCACAGAACTAGATTTTTATACGTAATCGGTCACATATCTTCCCTGCTCTCGCGTATTTCACTACTCTAAAAAATGACAAGGAGTATTTTTCTTACTTGTAAAAAAAAAAAAGAAAACACAACTAGTTATATCTGTCTACACCTGTGCATGCAAATTCGAAGTAATCCTTACCTTCATTCTTGTTTAGTTTTGTTTAATAGCTTTGTTATGTAGAGGAGAAATGAAAAATTTTATTGAAACGAGCTGATGTGTGCATCACATGACTTCCTTTTACGCCAATTTAATGATAATAGTGCCTTGGAGTAAGCAAAGATATTTTAAATATTTTACCCTAAGTTTGTTGCAAACTTAAGCAAAAAAACGTTTTATATAAATTAATTTTCCCAATATTGGACATTTTAAAGTGATTCAATGGTTAACTCTCTAAAAATCGCCATTAATGGCCAAAATAAAACCAGACTTTAAAAAAAAATCGTCAAATTTGTCGCCAAGTTGGCGAAAAAATTTGGCGACCAAAATCTTGGCGATACACTGCCAAGTGTTTGCCAAATTATAACACCACTTGAATTTGCATTGAAATTAACAATGATTTCCACCCACAAACGTGTAAAAGACTCTTTTTGGGACATTCGAATGCAACCAAAAAGGGAGGTACACAACTAGACCCCACCAGGAGTCTACATACCGAATTTCAACTTTCTAGGACACACCGTTTTTGACTAATGCAAGATACATACGCACATAAATACGTACATAAAGACGTCACGAGAAAACTCGCTGTAATTAATTCAGGGATCGTCAAAATGGATATTTCGGGTGTTTATACGTTTTTAGGCATATTTTTTTTTCTTGTGGTCGGGTTGAAAAAAAAAAAATCAATATTCATTCGGGGCCGAACAAAATGGAAATTAAGGCCGATTTTTGTGTGAAATTTTTTTCGCGAATACAATACTTCCTTTACTTCGTAAAAGGAAAAACAGCTTATCGGAACCAAAAACTCCAAATTTGAACAACACCAGAATACATTGAACTGCCAATTGAGCTTCAATATTGTTCTGAATACAGAAGTGATAAACGTTATGAATTTTCGATTACTTGCTCATTCCTACTTCGTGTTAAAAAATAAATATATTGAATCTAAACTGCAAAATTAATCCGATTTAATTTTGTATGTTTTGTACTGCGATCAGTTCCATCCATTGATTGCAACACATAACATAATAAATCGCCAGTTAAGACGAAGTGCTTTTTTTTCGACTATTATTTTAGCTCCGAGGTTTCCATACCAATTTGTAAATCGAAAATACTCTTTTGTGTTCGGAGCAAATGACTTTCATTTTGCTATTGGACACATATCTTCAGCATATCCACCACGCGTTGTCAAACTCTAGAAAGCTGCTCTTGTTATCAACAGATAGACCGATTTCAGTTCAGGTAAGCAATGAAAAATTCTTAAAAATAAGGAAAGTACCCTGTTGTATTTATTCTTCAAGTAGAACTGTATTATATGTTTGTCAAAGACTGTATGACAATTATTTGAAGTATTTGTATCTAAGAAATTTTTTTTAATTATTTTTAGTTAATAGATCCTACTAACGTCTGCTTTGTAATCGTTGTTTCAATCAAATTGTAAGCAAGGTAAAAAAAAAAAGTTTGTATACAAAATTTTTTTTAAAGGTTTGTTCTAAATAATAATAATAATAATAATAATACAATGACTTTTAGTTTAGGGTAAGTTTTCGTGTTATGGAATAACATTTTTCATTAAAAAAATTTTTTTTTGACATCTTGATTTCAAGTTATGTTTTCCGCAATCACGAGTAGCGATATAACGCTACTCGTTGGGTTTCTTGTTTCTGCAAATGACTCCTATCCCCCGGAATCGATTTCATTTATACCCAGCTCTGTCGTATTTACACAATCTTCTTTGGACAAAAACAGCATCCATCACGCAAAAAACCTCTCGAACATATTCCTCCTTCTGGGCGGCTGTGTCCGTGTCCTCTGATCCTGGGGACTCGGATCATGTTCCTCCTCTTGGATTACGGAGCGTGTGTGTATATATGCGAATGTTTGGGTAGGCGTGTGTGTATATGTAGGGATATGTGTGTGCGTGTAAGTGTGTAAAGCGCGTGTGTGTTGTAGGATGGTTCGAAAAAAATCGTTTTTTTTCAAAAAATAATAAAATTATTATTTTTTTTAATAGTTTTATATCGCAACAACCATAAATTGTTAGTATATAGCGCAGTTTGAACCTTAAAAGAATATTTTATAGCTTTGACATAAGATCTTTCGTTTGCTCATACGCCTTAAATTGGGCTAATATCTTTTGCCCAATCTAAGGCGTATCCGCAAACTAAAGATCTTATGCAAAAGCTATAAAATAATTTTTAGGTTTAAACTACGCTATTTACTGACAATTTATGGCTGCTGCATTATGAAACGAGCTGATGTGTGCCTCACATGACTTCCTTTTACTCCAATTTAATGTCATTTTCCCATCATTGGTAATTTTAATGTGATTCAATAATTTACTCTCTAAATATCACCAACAGTGGCCAAATTGAAACCAGATTTAAAAAAAACCGCCAAATTTGTCACCAACTTGGCGACAAAACTTGGCGACCAATAGACTGGCGATATATTGCCAAGTGTCCACCAAATTGTAACACCACTTGAGTTTACATCGAAATTAACAATGATTTTCCCCAAAAAAGGTAAAAAAGACCCCCTTACAAACACCCGAATGCAACCAAAAGGAGAGGTGCACTACTAGACCCCACTAGGAGGCTACGTACCAAATTTCAACTTTCTAGGACATACCGTCCTTGAGTTATGCGACATACATACGCACATACGCAAATACGGATATCCGCACATACGCACATACATACGTACATACAGACGTCACGAGAAAACTCGTTGTAGCTAACTCGGGAATCGTCAAAATGGATATTTCGCGTGTCTATACGTTATTAGGCATTTATCCACGTGTGGTTGAGTCGAAAAAAGAATTCAACATTCATTTGGGGGTGAGCAAAATGGAAATTAAGGTCGATTCTTAAGTGAAAATGTTTTCGCGAATACAATACTTCCTTTTTTGTAAAAAAAAAAAGTAAAAATACCAAAAAAAAAACTAATTTCATTATTTTCTGAAATTTTCAACCTTATGCGCGAACTGAAGGTGTCGACTTAGACTTTTTTAAATTATTTTCCCCCAATAGAGGATACCAAACTACAACTTTTGAGCGGTAACGCGATTTCAAAATGAAGAAATTGATTTTTTCGAACCACCCTAGTGTATAGGACATGGACGACCATACAGGAGGAGCGGAGGCCGGTGGACAGTGCTGCTGGAGGAGGCTCAGGATCAGGGAAGTGATCCCGTACCTTCAGGAGCCGAAGGACAGTGGTGCTAGCAGAGGCCCGGTCCAAAAATCAAAGGAACATCAACTGCGGTCGAATGAGCGTAATAAACAATTCGTTGATTGCTTAAAAATCATTTTTAGTTTTTGAAAACTTCACACTCCAAGGTCCCCCGGATCTACTACCACTATTTGTGATTTAACCGGTTGGATGGGGCCCTGTAGACAGCTCTGTTCTTTGTTCCAGACCAGAAGCGAAGCAGCCCCTGGTCAAGAGGTATTGATTCACTTGAAGGATATTGTGACCACAACATTTTTAATGTACCCCAATCACCATTCACGAACACGGTATTTTTTGAGAACGGAGTTTATGTATCAACGGAGTAATATTTAGAGTAATTAAATTAAATTTCAAAAAAAAAAAAAGTATTTCATCAACTGCATTTTTAACACGCTTTTATTAGCTTCACCTGTATGTAAGTATCCTGTAACGGAATCTTGCAGCTCAAATTTCGCCTACTTCCTGCAATCGGAATCTTTTGAAATTTGGCACGCGACCTCAAACCCGATGACAATGCAATATTCTATAATCAAATTAATTAATTAACTCTTTTAATTGTTAGTTTCCTCCAATTTTAATCAATATTTTGGCATAAATTCAACAATGTGAAAAGGGAAAAATTAAAAAAAATACATTAAAAAATGCTCGCAAAAATTATTTAAAAATTATTACGAAATACCTACGATATTACTTACGATATATTATTACGAAAACCTTTAATTTTTCTGCATCAGACAAATTAAAGGTAATTAGAACATGAAATATAATTGTTTTTAACTAATTTCATGCCAAAATTTAGGTGAGCCTTCAATTGGAAATTCATTGCTGATCAGGCCATTGTTGAACAAAATTTTTATTCAAATGCATCTCAAATTTTCAAAGTAATATAAATATGATTTCCGCAAACATACATCGATGACTCACAGTAGCTTCCCCATCGGGGTGCCATTGTCTTAACTTTAAGATATTACCTCGCACTCGTTTTATAAATAATTTCGTCAATTCTGGATAAATACTTCAACTGTAAATAAACATGCATATGAAGTAATTGCAATTTTGCCTGATAATTCTCCAACATTAGACTAAAAAACAGAAAAATAAAATAATAGTTTAGAAAACTGAAAAAAAAAAAAAAAAAAAAAAAAAAAAAAAACGCTTTCGTAGCAAAATGAACTAAAATGTGAAAAATAATCTTTGGATGATAGTAGTTGACCAATCACTTAATTTTAATGTAATATAAAAAAGCGTGGGGAGCTTCTTATCAGCTGTCTTGAATTTCTTCCATTTGTTGTGCAAGCAAAAATGTAAATAAACAGCACCCCACGCTTTTTTGTATTACATTAAAATTAAGTGATTGGTCAACTACTATCATCCAAAGACTATTTTTCACATTTTAGTTCATTTTGCTACGAAAGCGTGTTTTTTTTAGTTTTTTAAACTATTATTTTTTTTAGAACAACGGCTTTTAAGCTTGCACTTTAAAGCTGCTCCTCATAAAATGCGGACCAAAAATTGCTCATTTCCTACTCATTTATTTTTAAAGTAGGGTAGACCGGGGCACGTTTACGAGGATCTTTTCAATGAATTTTCTAATGTTTAGGTTTGAACCTAGGAAATTTTAAACATTGTGGTTTTATAAGTCAAACTGCCTTTAAATTCACTTTCTAAGAAAAAAAAAACAATGAATTTTTATAACTTCTCCGTTCCTAGGAGCAATGTCGGAAATAGTTGCTTTATCTGAGGTAGGTACAAAGTGTTCATATCAAGATATGGATAGGAATCTTTAAAGATGCACGTTTTGAGTTTTGAATGTTCACTCAAAAAAAAAAAAAACCATGTGTAGTGACGAGTGTGTAGCGAAAGTGTAGTGAAAATACACGAACTTCTAACAAAGGCACCGACTTCAACCATTGTGTAGTGAAATTACACGAACTTCTAACAAAGGCACCGACTTCAAAAGGTGATTAAAAATAAGAAGTAGTATATTATTAGTTAGGCTTTAAAAATAGGTTACCGTATCGTAATTGAAATGGTGTTTATTTTATAATTGGGCGTTTAGTTAAGTTGGTTTTTGTTCTGGAATTGAAGGGCTCGGGGAAGAAATGTGACAAGACACAAGGACAATTGACTTTTCAATCAAAATTTTTGTTTCTCATAACTAAATTTGAAATAAACATTACAATGATTTGTGCCATTTGTAGAAAAACATATCTGATTTTAATAGAATATAGAATGCTTAACACATTGACTGCTACGACTGCTGGGACGAAATAACTCGTCCTCCACAATTATGCTGTATGCGCTAGGGACGAGATAACTCGTCCTCCAGCCAACACGTTACTATGCTTTTTCAGCGGGTTCCCTTGTCTTTCCTGGCTGTTCTGCCGTGCATAGACGAACATTTAGACAAGGTTCAAAAAGCGAACACAAGATTTCGCCACTACTGCGTTTGCCGTGAAAACATTTTCTGATGCAAGCAGGCGTGCGCGCGATCAAACGAGATAGCGCGCAAGTTTGTTGTGCTGTAATCTGTGAGTAAATAAATACGTAAAATGAGCAAACGTAAGAATATGTCGCTCGAAGATGCAGTGAAACATGTTACTTTATCCGATGATGAACTAGTTGACGATGATGACAGGGACAGTTGCAACTTGAGTGACAGGGAGATTGAGCGCAGGGAGTCTATATATAGGCTGTCGACGACGCAGTCAATGTGTTAATAACGTTGAAAAATTCTACAAATATTTTTTGTAAGTTGGAAATTGGCCTACTGAAAAATTCACATTATGTGGCATATCACATTCTTGGAGGAAATGGTTTGGGTAGGAAATCGTTTGTGATTCTTCTTAATATTTCCTTAAAGAATTACTACAACTTATGAGCTGTATCCAAATGACATCCAGCCAGATTTTTAACTCGCTTACATTAGTTTCCCTTAAATTTATCATGAATGTGGAATAGTAGCTCTTATTGCTCGCTGGGAACCTATCTACCTCTTTGTGTATGTAATGGAATCTCTTTGTGGATTCAGTTTTCACCCACTTCCTGTGCTCAGATTCTTTTAAAAGCTAGTACGCCAATTTAATATTCTTTAAGCTGATTAATTATTTAAAGTAATTAGTTTTTTCCAATATTTAGCAAAGTTAACTGCCTAAATATTCTGATATATGGATGAAAAATTACTCATTAAAACTATGTATTTATAAAACGACCTCACTTTTTTTTTGAGATGAAATTTGTTTGAATGTTTTAAAATAAGTAAAACGGGAATAATGATCGTTTAAAACTAATTTAGAGATAAATATGGAAGTGACCCTTCAGTTAGAAACAGTGGTCATTATTAAGTGCGGTGATTGTTGAACAATACCTTTACTCTACATCATGGCGTCTCATAGATTTGATTCGCTGCTGTGACGCCCTCATTTGATTTTCGTAACAGTACATGCGCATAATGTAATCATGCTTTTTCTTTCAGGGATACATCCCCAGTTTCTTTGACGAAGATCTAACCGATGAAATAGCATCGAAAGAAAATATTTACCCATATGAAAACGTCGAAGAAACTGTTCAAAAGCCCAGACTCATCAAAAGTATTTTTATAGACGAACCAGAAGAAAAGAAGGTTGAGCCACCAAAACTAGTTGAAGAAATCAGCAAAGAAAACAAGTGCTCTTCAGTCTCACCAGTCGAACCTCTACCAGAAGAAAATGCTCCAAGGGAAGAAGCTGCAGCAACTTCAGTCGTTCTCGTGCCACCCCCAAAGAAGAAAAGAGGAAGGAAGCCAGGCACTAAGAGTGATCCCAACAAGATTCGAACCGCGAGAAAAATCAAACTAGGATTTATTGGTAGGTCGAAGCAACGTCGTCACCGGTGCCCAACTTTAAAAAATCCGGAAAGGTACCAGAACCTGATTTATTCTTATGAAGATGACAGCCCTTCAGTTTTCCTCCGTCATACCAGCCCCGATATTATGCTTTCCAGTACTCTCCCGTTCCAGGAGTCTCCTGAATATCTTGAGCTTAAGGAAGCTTTCTTGAGGATGCATGGTCAAGAAATTTGCGCAAGGTATACACCAAGTTGCCTGAATATTCACAGACTGAGTCTGTACCCCAGAGCTGGAACTTAAATTGAGTTGCGATGGGGAAAAGTTATATTGGATTTTGAGCATTTTATTCTAATGTTCGCTCGTTGATTGAGGAAAACTCAAGAGTTAATGAAAGACAGGTGCTCAAAAAGCATTCAAAGAAAATGTGATATTTTTTCTGTTATTTACATTATACTTAAGTCGGAATAAAAAGCTTTTCTGTTATAAACGAGCAAATTTGATTTTCTGAATTATTTAAAGGTTTATTGACAAAAACTTTATGGACATTCTTTAAATATTATGATATAAATTATGATGCCTTTTTCACAAGGAAATGTTGTCATTCGTAATTAAGGATAAAGCTTCTTCATTTAATTTTATGTAGAACTATTTCCCAACAACCGGGTCGCCAGCGAATGAAAATGCCGCATACACTAAAAAATACTAAGGTTAAAGATCTTCAGCAGTTTAATTGTGCCGCACTTGGATGAGGTAACCAATCATTGCATGAAAGTTTGCTGTAAATCTATTTCTTTATAACACAATTTTTGTCACACACACACACACACACACACAATATCTCACACAAGGATCAAGTGTGGTATTCTGCCGTCGTGACCCAAAAAGCAGTATCTCCATTTTTTGCTATTTGTACAGTCTAATCATAGATGAATGGAATTGGCAAAAGTCCAGTTAAGACGAGACTATCTGAATGAGGGGGAAAAAAAAGAAAAATTTTATGCTCGTGCTCCGCTAATTCCAACGTGACTCTGCTTAATTTAAAGGCCAACATACATAAGCAAAAGCTGGCATCCCTAAAAATTAATAAATGCGTCTAAGGCACAGCAATGCAAAATGCGATCCAAAATGGCTAAACTTAAGCTGGCACGTCAATCTCATCGGTAGTCAGACTGTAATTAACTCAATTTCTAGGTTTGGTATGAAGATATGTAAGACCTACTACACTTATCCTATAGCAATAGAAATAATAACAGTACTCATGCTAAAACACCACACTAGAGACTCCTCTTTAGTGTCTTTAGTGTGGTGTTGACTAAAGTATGAAGAAAAACATTCACACATGGCCAGTATAACCAGATGCTTGCCTTTCAATCTCATCGGTAGTCAGACTGTAATTAACTCAATTTCTAGGTTTGGTATGAAAATATGCAAGACCTACCACACTTATCCTACAATACGTGAAATAAGTAACAGTACTCGTACTAAAACAACACCACACTTTAGACTTGGTGTTGAATAAAATATGAAGAAAAACATTCACACATTGCCAGTATGACCACCTTGAAATATCAACTTAATGCTCGTTTTTTCGAAATTAACAATTTACGAGATGCTTTCTTAGTGTGGATGGCAATATTGGTTGCAGAAGCGACAAGTAGAAAGATAATAATAAAATTTATTATAGCCTCTATGAAATAGTGGTGGAAATAATTCAATCCATTAATCACCCATCAGTTCTCGTTGCCGTAAGAACGACTTAAAACATTACTACTATCTTCTTCTGCAATGTTTATAATTTTTTTGATTTGGTTAATATAAACTCACAATTTAAAATTGAATAAAGCTTAATATAATTGTATGGTTTAAATAAGTCACTATTATTATTATTTTTTGGAAAGTAAATACTACACTAGCAGAATATGCTGATCGATGCTACGCTGGTTTACTCGAATATGCATTGAGTTTTCGAGTTTCTCACTCTGAATTTAATACTGCTACTACTGAACTGACTGATATACTACTTGTGGTTGATATGAAATATTTATTGCGCAGGCATTGAATGCTTTGCCTAAATTAACAAAATGGACAAAGTTAAGAGCAATATAGTTCCTTCACTGAAAACCTTAGCTAGTAGAATGTTGAAACCTAAATGGTTAGATATATTTGAGGTTTATAGGGATACGAGCTTTGCAACAGAAGAGGAAGAAGAAGCTTCTGGTGAAGAAGAACTTGAAAGTATAAACACGAAGAATCATATATATCGCCAAGAAAGTGCTGAAATTAATTCAGTCGATTCCAAGCAAAAATTAGAATCCTACGATGAAAGTTACACTTTGTTTTCCATGAAGGCTAGCGATTTTTTAAAACATTGTAGAGAAGTGAAGAACGGTTCTAGGCGCAGAATAAGTAAGAGAAGCTCCAAGTTTCCGGACACTGTATCAGAACCAAGAAATATGAGCAAATCAGAGGATTCTGAAATATCTGAAATATTGAAAAATATGCTAGCGAGAAAGCCGTCGAAATTATCAGGCATTGAATTTCCATTGAGGGCCCGTTCTGAGGTTTGTGTTGGTGAGACATCAAGATGTGAAAGGAAAACAGTTGGCGAATTAGTCAGCCATTTTGAGCTTTTTTATTCTGGATGTTTTGTGGGGAATTCTTGCGTTGAGCATAGCTGTGTTAATGGAGGATCCGTAATGGAGTTTTCAAAGAATGAAAGACGTGACTAATTGTTCAATAAAATGTTCAGATTTTACTGATTAATGTACTTTAAGTAAATAATCAATCTCAGTTTTGGAGGAAACATCATTGTGTAGAATCTGCCAAATTGGCGGAAAAAAAATTCCGGGGCTAAAATACCCGCTGCCATTTTGGCTCCTGATTCTTTAATTTTATGTTTTAACGGCACATGTCAGTTGATAACATATTTTTCTTTTACTTGGAGGATTATTTTATTTTTTTAATGGCTTAATTTAATTTTTTGTCGGAATTACCTTTGTTTTGATGCAACTTTTAGTCTTACATTGACCTTCTGCTTAAAAATTCAAAGTTTAAATTTTAAAATTTAGCAACATTGTTTTTTGCAGCGTTTGACTAGCAGTTAAGTGCTTTGTTTTTACTAATTAGACGAAACTTTTAGGCAATGCCTCAAGTGTTCCATGTTATGATTATTCCATCTCCGTTTTATCGGTATATGGGCAATTATCAAAATAAGATACTTTTTCAAAAAAGAAAATCTTAAAGTATTATTGTTAGTAATATTTTGGAAAACGAGAACTATTACTAAAATTAAAATGTAAAAACAGTTCATATTTAAGGGGTATTGAGCACCATAGCAGTTCTTTTGGTCATAGATGTAGGAGTGTCTGATGTACTTAGATGCATTTCGGAAACAACTTTTAACTTTCTTTGATATCGGATTTTAAATTTGGTAAGTTACTTCATAATTGGAGAAGATTTACTAACGATAAAAACTTGCCATGTTTAAAATTTGATATTAAGTAAAGTTAAAAATTGTTTTAAAAATGAGTTTAAGAACATTGGACAATCCTACATCTATGATTAAAGGAATTGCTATACTGCCGTGGGAAGGCAAAAGGCAGTGTCTAAAAATTTTTCATTTTTTAAATTCATTGTACTTTAGCTTTATTGTACAAGCTTTCTTGATTGATTTCAGCGGAAAAGAAAGCGCGAAACAAACACGTGAAATTCCCCATTTTCCCCATTGTTAGTAAAGAATCCCAAAACACGTTTCTTTAAATATGTGAGAAACTCATTCTACCCTCTACTTTCCCACGACTTTCCCTTTTTACTTACCAATATTCTCATTTTTTTTTGCATATAAAACACAATGATTTGTCCGTTTTGCAATGTACGGTGTGCCTGTGCAGTTCACCGCATTCTCGGAGTAATTATTTGAGAAATTATTTGGCAAAGTATTATTTGTGAAATTAATTGTAACTAATGTCAAGGAAATAGCAATTCTTAGGTTGAAATTAAAATTCATTGGAGAACTATTTTGAATAAAAGAACAAAACGGATTTTCATACGTTGAAAATAACGGTATAAACTTTTTTTTTTGTGCATGTGCACATAAGCTATCTTTGGAGCAATGCTGAATTCTAAACTAAAATTGGATTTTTTATTTTTTACGGGAAGGGGATCTGTTGTCTTTGAACGAACAAAATAGCTATAAAAATAGAATTTGAACTGTTATCAATGCTCTAAGTGTAATAAATGAATACTTTGATGCGTTGGAAACTCTTTTGTTTCTTTTCCAATCGAATTTTACGTCAATATTTATTTTTGGTAGCCGCACTTAACCCATTTTGGAAAATTTATCAGCTAAGTGGAGAAATAAAGGTTTACTCATCCATCTTATAATTGAATTTGGTGTCGACAGAGTGATGAATTAGATAGAACGTTTTAGTTCACAGGATATAATTCAAATTGATTTTCGCGTTACGAAAAGTCGAGTTGAGTTGTAATGATCTAATTGCAAATCTCACTTTTTTGTCGTTTAATCGACTTCCTAGCTGTAAATACGACGCCATTTTCAGCTGTCAAAGTGGGAAAAAAGATGAAAGTTACTTGAAACTCATTAAAATAATCTGTACACATGTTGAAATTGAATGACAAGTAATAATTTAAAAATTATGTCATCATTTTTTAAATATTTTTAATCTGATATTCGAAATCTCTAAAAAGGATAAATAATGTTTCATATTTAAAAGTAAATGCTTTTCTATAGCTTTTCATCCAAATTCTCAAAGTTTGGTTTTTAGTATGATTTAATTGAAACAGCTTTGACTAAAAAGTGACTAAATGTGAAAATCCTAGTGTAGAATTTGTCAATATTCCAGTTTAATGATTGTCAACTTTCCTTGATTTTCAACTTCCGACACAAAAAGGAAGGGGGTTGTTATTTTAACGTGAGTAACTGTGTTTTTGTGCGTCTGTTTCATCGTAGATTTTAAACGAATGTGAACCGAATGTCAAG
Organism: Uloborus diversus; assembly: GCF_026930045.1. Lineage (NCBI taxonomy): Eukaryota > Metazoa > Arthropoda > Arachnida > Araneae > Uloboridae > Uloborus > Uloborus diversus. The sequence goes on along the minus strand of NC_072734.1, from coordinate 137,675,784 downwards.
TGATCACTTTCTTATTTTATTTCGAAGATGACTTCATCGAGAGTGTTTTTAGCTAACTCGATTCTTGATAGGACTTTTATTACCGGAGATATGATTTAAAAACATAATTAGTTAACATTTTACATTATCTACCTAATTAATTAGATTGTTTTTTTTTTTTTTTTGACTTGTCCACATTTTACTTGGCAATTTTGGTAGGGAAAACTTATTTTTACACAGTTGACCAAGTTATATAGAACTGAAATTAAAACCTTTTAAAGAAAGCAAATTTTAAGTACAATTCATAACCATCAGCGAATTGCGTTATCAGGATGCTTCTGCAGATTAGAGCTAGTATCGCGTGCGAAGCATAACGTTCTTTAATCAATGAATTGCTTAGTTAATATCTTATTTAAGGGGGTCCGGGACACAAAAATCCTCAAATTTTGCAATTTTTTTTATAATTTGAAAAATTGCTCCGTTTTTTTCTGCTTAAGAGGACGTTTGAATCTTGTTTCTACCTTAAATAGAACGAAAGTTATAGTTATTTTTGTTGCATGCATCTAACGAATGTGTACATAACTTTAAAACTTTAAACGCGTTTTTCTCCATGATGCAATTTTTCCCGATTTCTTGCATTCAAACTCTTATAAGTCAGGAACCGATAGAGATAAAGTGATGAAACTTGGAGCATATCTTTTTCAAGCAATTTACTTAAATTTTTATTCGGCGAATTTGAAAAAAACGTTTACTGCAAAAATTATGATTTTTTTTAAAAAAGTATCTTCGAATTTTTCGAAATTTTTCTTCAAATATTTTTTATTTTTTATTGAATCAATATTTTTAAAATCGCCGAATAAAAATTAAAGCTTAGATATTTGTGCATACTTTTTTGAAAAAAAATTGAAAATTGACCAACAATATTTTGAGTTATAGCAATTTAAAGCAACCCCATTTTTTTGAAAAAAACTAATTAAATTTAAATAAAAAAATAATTTTTTTTCATATTTCTGTTATGGTTTTGCTTATTAAATAAATGATGAATCAGTTCAGAAAACTTCAAAACTCTAAAGTACATAATAAAAAAACTTTCAAAATGTGTCCCGGACCCCCTTAATAAGCTATATAACAAAGGAAGTCTTTTAGAATTTAAAAACTTGGTAATTAAAAAAATATTAAAAGGCTGGTAACAGAATTTCTTTCAGCAGTCTTCAACTCAAATCAGAAATTCCAAAATAGTCTGCAAAATAAATTGACATAAGCGCGAAATTTAAACGAGCATCAAGACAGGCTTTAAAAAAAAAAAAAAAAAAAAAAAAAAGACAGGCTTAAAAAAAAAACTGAAAGTCTCTCTGTCCGGATTTCTGTGACGCGCATAGCGCCTAGATCGTTCGGCCGATTTTCATGAAATTTGGCACAGAATTTGTTTGTAGAATGGGGGTGTGCACCTCGAAGCGATTTTTCAAAAATTCGATTTTGTTCTTTTTCTATTCCTATTTTAAGAACATTTTCCCGAGCAAAATAATCATAAGATGGACGAGTAAATTAACAAGTTATCATAACGTAGAACCGTAGCATCGGCAAGCCAATTGGCGAGAAATTCATCATACATTATTTGTAAATATACAGGCGAACCAAAAGACCTTTTAATTTTCTACTACGGGCAAAGTCGTGCGGGTGCCACTAGTAAACAATAAAAGTACATACTACCTGTGGATTTTGTCCCGGAAAATACGGTACAAATATTTGCTGGCTAAAATTAAAGAAAATATTTTCTTTAGGGTTTCTTTTAGGTCCCCCCCCCCCCATTCTAATAAATAGTCTGCAGACTTTCTCAAGAATCTGCAACTCTCGTCGTAGAGGTCCCGTTGTTTCTGTTATCGAAATTAAAAGCATTCCAGCATTACAACTGTCTGAAAATTTTGAAGAGCTGAAACGCTGTAGAAACTAGAAAGGTACAGAAATTTCTTCGAATATACACAAAATGCTTCGATAGAAGGCGCAATTCCTTTTATTTTCAATATTAGTGGTACCCATATGGTTTTGCCCGTAGTAGAAAATTAAAAGATCATTTGGCTAGCCACTATATTGACAAATAATGGATGATAAATTTCTCCCCTAATTTGCTATGTTAATTTGCTCGCCCATGTTATGGTAATTTGCTCATCCACGTTATGGTGATTTGCTCATCCATGTTATGTTAATTTACTCGTCCACGTTATGATAATTTGCTCAGTAAAATATTCTTAAAATTGGAATAGAAAAAGAGCAAAATCGAATTTTCAAAAAAACGTTTCGAGGTGCACACCCCTATGCTACAAACTAATTTTATGCTAAATTTCATGAAAATCGGCCGAACGGTGTAAGCGCTATGAGCGTCATAGAGATCCAGACATCAAGACAGAGAAACTTTCAGCATTAATATTAGTAAAGATTGTATCAGTTATATGGGTAAATGTTTGTAGTACACAGTTAACTTGAAGTCTGAAAAGTCATAAGCATCCATCGATGTGCAACATAGTTGCATTCTGTGTCTGTGCCATGTTTTCGAGGTTATTTTGCGGAGTTTCGGGTATTGAGAGATGTTTTACTGCATAACATTTGCGAGAAGACTTCAAGGTCATTGTGTGTAACCAACATTCACCTGAACTAACATATTTTGGAAAATTAAAAGGCGGTACGCTCACTTTCGGACACTCTTTATTAGGAAGTCGAACTTTGAAAAAGTCAATTAAAAGTTCACTATTCAAGTTGTGTCTTCGTAGTACTAAATGCCTATCGCTTTTAACATTGAACAAAAATGAACTTAAAACGAGGGAACGAGAACCAGTCAATGTTCGTACGAAGTCCACTTCCACCTATTGAAGGTATTAGAAATTAATAACGAAGAATTTAACAATTGGTAAATTTGGAAATCAACCAATTAATAAATTTTATTTGAATTGTTTAGATCCATCGCAATAGCGTTGCAATCGTTGGATTGCCACAAGATGTCGCTGTGCTCCATACCGGAAGTCAACACAAGCGTTGACGGAAGTTCACTTTTTTGGGCAAATGCAATAGGCACTTAGTATTACCGGGGCGTTGTTTATACAAATACAAATGTAACGACCAGCAACAGGCACTGGGCCCAGTTTAGCTGGTCCTAGTTAATTCATTAGTCCCGAATGAAGATCAATGACTCTCTTAAAGCTTTCTACCCCCTTGCTAATTACAGACTCTTCCGGAACGCTTTTCCAAGTGTCTGCTGAAGTAGTATTTTTTCCTAGTTTTCAGGTAGCTTAAAGCCTTCAACGACTAACACATACGTCTTCAGAAACTCTTTTGCGGTGTAAAGGCAGAGATTTTGGGAGTATTTCTGAATATGTTGAAATTTTACCTTACTTTAAATCAAAGTGCTAGTGATATCTTTCACTTTGAATTTTATTTAACTGACCAAACATAGTTGTGACAAAAAAGTCCCTTCGAAGAAGATTGAAGCGAAAAATAAATTAAAAGTTATGTAAAGACAAAAATATCTAAAGAATCTACATGCAAATACATTAATTTCTATGTCAAACGCGTAATAGTTTTTACTACAAACTCATTAAATATCCAACATATCTTAGTAAAAGAAGAAAAAAAAAGGGGGAAAGATGCCAGGAAAAAAGAAAAAATACATTAAACTAAGATTTATCATTATTTTTTTTAATTGTATGTAAAACATATTATCTGTGCATTCAGCCACAATTAATTACCGAAGAAAAAAGATGCGAAGAATTTGTAAATCTGAAAAAAGAAAAGGATGTAAGAGAAGAATCACATGATCCTAATGACATTATTTCTATTCCAGATAATATCCCGAGGAAAAAAGTTTCATCGTTTGTGGGATGAGGAGACGAAAAAGATGCAAATTACGAATGAGAACTTTTCCTCACACTGCCTTTTACATGCAAAAGAGCGATGTGCATTGCGAAACAAGGGGCGTATTTGCGTGATGGCTGATTGTAAAACACAACATTTAATCACGTTAATCAAACAGAAAATGTAAAATCGGGCAAAGAAAGTTTTTTGCATTCAATCTCATTTTTCTACCGAAAACAGCGAGACTGCTAATCAACGTAAAAGGATTAAATTGTTTGTTGTTTATGGATCTATTTTGGTTTTTGTGGAATGAAATGTATCAAAGGCCATTAGACTTTTCAATATTGTACCCTTTTAACTAGCCTATTTTATGTATAATACAGTAACGCGCGTTTATAGTAAAGTTGAAGGGACTAAAAAAAAATCGTTATAGCCGCAATCTTCTTAATATATAAAAATCTTCTGTGCGGACGTTTGTCACCATAAGGCTTTTAAACGACTGGACCGATTTTAATCAAATTTTTCGTGTGTAATTAAGTTGTGGCAAGCATGGTTTCGAAGCGCGATGGATCGAATCGGAAACGTTTTTGTTGATTAATTAATTAATTTTAAAATTGGATGGTTATATCTCCCAAATGATTAATATTTATTTTAATCTATTGTTGAGCGAGAACTGAAATATTTAACCCGTCGCCAAAGTACAATAAGAAAGCCAGCTCTGCTTTTTGTAATGAAATTTCTTACTGTGATATGTCAATTGAGAATAGATAAAACGTAGAGAGAGAGAGAGAGAGAGTGAAGCCTTCATTTCTTAAAAGCAACGATTTTAGGTCCCGAGATGTATTTTAGTAAAGTACTGGAAGGTTCACGCAAAACGTGTGTTCTGTCGTCGTAGTTGAACCATGTGACCGGATCTCGGTGCTTTAGGTTTTCCTAACTAAATGATCAGAAAGTACCGTACCTAGCAACATTTGTTTCTCGGCTGAAATCCATCTGAGTTATGGCATCAATGTCAAGAATACTTTAAGGATTATCTAACTAATCAGTACATTATTAAAGGAAAAGATGATGGAATTTGAAGTCCGATTTCACGCAAAACGTGTCACGTCGGTAGATTGGAGGGTGTTGATTACAAGGGCCGATGAGAGGTCTTGTCAGCCTAGTCGGAAACCAGGGGTCTATTGCTTGTGGGGCCGGGTTCGGAATATGAGTAGTAGAATTTTGACCCGGAAGTTTTGTAGTAGAACTTTTTGTACAGATTAGAGTTATTAAAGTGTGGTTTTTAATAAATTATTTATTAATGGCTGGAGAAAAAAATGTTTTTACATTTTCTCAAAGAAAAAAGTACTGAAAGCAAGGAAGTTCTAATTTCTAAGGTAAAGCTTGAGCCCCCACTTGCCCCCCTGTATGGGCGCCCTTGGGGGGGGGGGAAGATGAGTGATTTTCGCTTATTCAGAGAACTATTTTTACCTCTATCATTTTTTTAAACGATATCCTTTCGATGTTTTATTCTTTTTCATATGGGGGATGTTGCAGCGGGATTTCCCGTTTGTTCTAGGTGGGTAGTTAGTTTTTTACACTTAATATAGGATGCTTTTTTTCCTTTGAGTATGGCTGAAGGAACAAACCATCAGGTTCGGGAGAAGAAACAGTTAATAAAACAACTGCCCAGTGGGCATTAGATAAATCAAGTTGTAATAAATATACGCATTCTGGCACCAAGCAGCTTAAAACATTTTCATTTTACTTATTTTTTTCAACAAAACGGATCAAACACTTGATAGTTTATTGAAATTTTTTAACTTTTCAATTTACAAAGTTTGAACAGAACAACGTCTGTCGAGTGCTCTAGTTTCTTTATAAAAAGTTAAACTAAACACAGTAAAACGCGAAGGGGAATCGAATTTATTACGTTGTAGGCATAAATCCGCTATGTACAGCTTGGTGAATCCATGGTTTAACGTTATATACACTTCCACGATGAAATTCTGCTAAAACTAAACATGCGACATTTTAGCTCTTATTATTATGCTAATTATTATTATTATATTATTATTATTATTATTATTTGCCAATACAGTTTAATGTTTGGTAGTGTCTAGACTGCACATTTTAATATTGATTCAAGTTGCTACATTCTTCCAATTTATTTTATTTGCAACTAGTGGTATCCGCACGGCTTTGCCCGTAATAGAAAAATTAAAAGGTCTTTTGGTTCGCCTGTATATTTACAAATAATGTATGCTGAATTTTCTCACCAGTTAGCTTGTACCCATGTTACGGTTCCACGTTATGATAATTTTGAATCTCGCCAATTGGGTTGTGCCCATGTTACGGTTCCACTTTACGATAATTTCGTAATTTACTCGTCCATCTTACGATAATTTTGTTTTTAAAATTGGAATAGAAAAAGAACCACATCGAATTTTCAAAAAATCGCTTCGAGGTGCACACCCGCATGCTACAAACTAACTTTGTGCCAAATTTCATGAAAATCGGCCGAACGGTCTATGCGCTATGCGCGTCCACAGAGATCCAGACATCCTCCGGACATCCAGACAGAGAGACTTTCAGCTTTATTATTAGTAAAGAAGATCACGCGACGCAGATAAATATGGTGGGAATTCCTTTTTTGATTTCAAATGGATTGATAACTGATAAGCTTGAGACAAGTGATTTGTTTGCAGGGTGAACTATTGTGATTTAGGCACGACACAGAGAAATACTTGGGTTTAGTTTCCTTTGCTGATTCCAAATGAAATGACAACTGAATTAAAGTTGAAGCGAAAGATATGTCTACAGAAATGCATGTGCACCTGCATCGCCATCTGAGGTGATGCACTTATTTATGTCAAATAAATAAAATTAAATTCAATTAAAACAATGGGATACAAAAAAAAAATTTAAACTAAAGTTAATCTAGAAAAATATTAATGTCTTGTTTATGTCCATGAGTGCCACCAGGGGTGCAAAAGATGTACTTTCATCCCCTAGATTTTATAAACAAAAAATTAGTTAATTAAAAAAGAAAAAAAAAAAAACAGAGTGTGTCGCAAAGACACTTGATAGAAGTGAAAAAGTTGTATTACAGGGAAGCATTTTACTTACTCAGTCACTTTTGAATAGCATAGATTGTATTTAAAATTCATTTATTTACACAAAATTATGCACATATGTGTCACTACATCATCTTCTTTGTTCTTAAGAAGAGAAATTTTCGTTTTCGTACGTATACTAATATTGCCGCACAGTGCAATCTGACTGACCGTTACAGTGACTCAATCGGCAGAGCACCGCAATCTGACTGGCAAAGCACTAAGCATCGGACCCTGGATCGAGTTCCGGCGAGTCGTTTCAGTCATATTCACAACAAAATTGTATGTTTTAATGAAGAAAATAAACCATAAACAACGAGATTACAAAGCAATGCTCAAAATGCGTTGGTGATATACACGTGTTTCAACGGATGCTCTGTTGATTGCCAAAAGACGTACTCAACATAACTATACATAACGCTGTCGGAATACAGAAGTTTGCCAAGCAGAATTTCAAAACCCTCGCATAAAAAGTTTCCCTTCAAAAGGTCAAACTACAAAATAATTCTATAACTACAAAATACATCGCGAAAATGGGGTTGTTTCCGAAACTTTAAGGGTATTTTTCTGAAAGAGAATGCTTAAAAACATAGGATTTAATCATTTTCTAAATAATTTGATACGGTTTATTTATTTTAACAATTATTTTAATCGGTGCGTAGATTAAACTTCGTTTTTTACACTTCTGAAGATGACATCACAAGTGATGAAATGCCATTCACTGATGCCTTTATTTTTGTTTTTAATTGAAATTAGTTTTTCAAGGAAAAAAAAAACTGCAAAGGATCTTTAACAAATTAAAATATTCAAATTTTTCACTGCATCAATTTGATTGCATTTGTTTCTTTTTTTCTGCATTTTTTCCGAGCCTCTAATTACAAAATGAAATATTTTCCACCTGCTACATAATTCATTATTTTCCTTGATTACGTCTATCGAAAAGGACTCAACATTTGTGATGCAAATAAACAATTGATTCTCAGCGCCTATCTCATTTCAGTCAAAGAACGTGTCGTAATTTTTGCCGAGCCGCAGGGCAAAAAATAAATATGTTAGCAAATTAAAATTATCTCCGCCAGAAAGCAGAGCAGCCGAGAAAAATGAGCGTGTGAATAATTCATTTTGTTTAGACTTTACTAATTGGAATGCTTTATTCCTTAGAATTGTTCTGCATAAATAAAATAGAGAAAACCATGAGCTTTAATTAAGTCACTTAGGCATTCAGTGTGATAGTGTTTTGCTTTTCGTTTATGCTTCCCAGTCAGGATATCCCTCCCCCCCCCCCCAGAAAGAAAAAAATAACTTTTTTTGCATTGTCTTGAGGATAGTACAATGGTGAAAATAAGTTTGCACACCTTCTTTTAGCCTACTAGGAATTTGTTTCGGACAAATTCAAGTTTTCGTATTCATAGATTATTGCAAGGTTTTAAACATGGCTTGTATATTTTTTTTAAATGTTCTTTCTTTTTTCTTTTCAAATTTTTGTTCTCTCTAATTGATATCCTTTTAATTCTAAAAATTATAATGTTGTTTGATTTTAAGACTAAAATTTTTAGGTTTTTTATTCATGCTTAATAACATACGAAAATAGCACTAATGAACCGCAATGTTTTATAAGTTATATAATAAAGCAGTCATATAAAAAATGAACTTTATGTGCAGCAAGAAATACGCACAATTCAAAAAAAAAAACAAAAAAATTGTGTTCATACGCACAATTAAAAAAAAAAAAAACCTCTTCACCCAAAGAGTAAACATTTTGTATATTTACTTCAAGTATTACTTATTTACACAGAAACACCATCAAACCCGCATTTTTGATTTAATATCTATGAGGTTATTTTTGCATTCATGAGGGGGTTCGTGTCTCCCTAAGTGTTGGGTCAAATCTCGCTAGCTCTAGGAACATTTGACCTATATGCAGACTTGAGGAATATAATTTTTTTTTGTACCGTTTCTACTTTGAATTATGCTACTATTTTTAGTCATAATAATGTGTACAATGGCAACCTATTTATTTTTATTTTCTATTTCTTTCTAACTATTCTACAAAAAAAAAAAAAAAAAAAAAAAAAAAAAAATAGAAAAAACCAAAAAAATGGGTTAAGTCTCCCTAGTTTCCCCTTTTCAAATAAATCTGAAACTTTTTAAAAAGAAATATAAGAGGCACATTCAGCTCAAACAGAATTCTATCGAATGGAATGCCATTAATTGTATCTACCAATAGCGCAGTCAGAAATTCACATTGATCCACCCTGGTGAAATTTCTCGCTACGCTACTGGTATACAGAATTCCATCGAATTGAACACAATCGAGCTAAATGTGCTCCTAAAAGAAAGCAAATCACTTTGACTGAATTTTAATCAACCTAATGATCGAATTTTCACGGAATTTTATTCCCCAAGTAATTTTTCCGAAAAATCGTACTGAAATAGCAAATTAGAAATATTACTTGAACCCTCTATCTCCATTAGAAAAATGTTACAAGCGAATTAAATGAAGTTCAAAAATCTGTTCTCTATTCAAGTTTTTAAACCATTTTATTTTGCGTTTCCACGGTAACGCTTTTTGAATCCATTGTTTATTTCCTTCTTTCTCATTTTCAATTCTTAAACTTATTTTATTTTGTGTTTCCATGGTTACGCTTTTTCAATCCATCTTTCTTATTTTATTTTAATTTCTTGAAAGTATTTTAACATCTGTCATGATCGTTTGAAGGGGAAATTTTGCATGATGGTTTTTTTTCCTTTCATATAAGCCTGGTTATTGAATGTACTTCACTTGATAAAAGGGTTATTTTCAAGGTAGACAGGGCTAAGCCGGGAAACGCAGCTAGTGAGTAATAAATCGATTTTAAACTAATTTTTTAGTAATCAATTGTAATCTATAGTTTTACATTACTATTTAAAAATAAATATAATAAACTAGGGAGGTTTTACCTATAGGGAGACTTGACCCATGAGGATTTTTTCCCTGAAAAGGATATGTAGGGAAAATTTAGTCACATTATTGGTTGACCAGTCACATAATATAGTATTTTGCAGGAACAAGCCATTTCAGAATTATTAGTGGTTTTCAAGAAATTCAGTGTTAAATGATACTGCACCTTGAAAGTAAAGTTCGAAGATTTTGAAACTTTTTCGATTTAAACCTCCAGTTTTGAGGGAAATGAATTTCAGAAGTATACATGTTTTATAATCACTTTTATAGCAATATTTATTTACTTAATATTAAGTAAAAATATATTGCACCGAATATTAGAAGATCTCAATTTATATTTTAAATTTTCATTGCAAGAACTTTATGATTTTATAATAGCGAAAATATTTTTCGACTTACAACAGAACATTACAATACGAGTACCAATTTTTGAAAATTGCCTGTATTATCATTTGCTTCAACCTCCGGCGATATTTTTTCCCTGACTAGAATAGATTTCATGTGCTCCTATACATAGTCAAAATATCACCAAATAGGTGTCGGTAAAAGCAGAGTAAATATCTGACCATTTCACTTTGCCCTACGTTCCCTCTACTCCCTGTATTTAATCCGTTCCTCAAAAAAAAAAAAAAAAAAAAAGTGTGTATACGATATAAATTAAAACTTTGATTGTTCCGAATTTTTCAAACATGTCCTAATATGTGCGTGTAAAATCCCTATTCGTTCACTTGTCAGAAAGAAAAATGTAGCAATTTATTTCCGGAAAAGCTAAATGAATCGGTTGCCAAGCTCTCTAATGAGATAACACAAATCGCGAAAAAGCTTTTGTTTATCTCAGCAATTTGTTTCGTAATTCTCGGTTTGTTGAGATGAAGCATCAAAGAATGGATTAGTTCATTTCTCGTACATTTTTGACCTGAAGATCTGCATTCGGAGCGAGCGTGAATGATAAAATTAAGCCTTTAAATATCCTTATTACATCACTAGCAGTGTCCGCACGGCTTTGTCCGTAGCAAAAAATTTAAAAGTTATTTGGTACGCCTGAATATTTAAAAGTAATAGATGATGAATTTCTCGCCAATTTGCTATGTTCATCGCCCATGTTAAAGTAATTTGCTCGCACATGTTATGATAATTTATTCGACCACATTGTGATAATTTACTCGATAAAATTTCTTCAAATTAGAATAGAAAAAGAACAAAATCAAGTTTTTAAAAAATCGCTTCGAGGTGCTCACCCCTATCCTACGAACTAATTATTTTGTGCCAAATTTCATTAAAATCGGCCGAACGGTCTTGGCGCTATGCGCGTAACAGACATCTAGAAAGAGATCCAGAGAGACAGAGATCCAGACTTTCAGCTTTATTATTAGAAATGATATTAATTTGTAGAAATAAATGCAATAATCTGTAAAATAAGAAATATACAGTCCCGACGTTAGGCCAAGTCAGCCTAGTTGGTAATTACAGGTTCGGCCCTTTAAAAGGGACCAAATCGGATTCGGGGTAGAATAAATTTCAGAATTTTAATGGAGGAAAAGGGGCTCAGTGACGAAACTGACAAGGGGTCCGCCGTAGCTCTCGAAGTGTGAGATAAAGCGACCTTAAGATGACACCCATAAAATAGCAATATTGCCTATTTGTTTACAGATAAAAAATAGTTTTTGGATTCAGACGGTTTTGAAATTAATCGGCTTTTTTGTATTGCTGTATTCATCTTTCAAAGTCTGAATGAATTCATATGTTATCTCAGTTTTATTCCATGTATCAGCCTGTAAAACAAAAAGGTGAGTTAATTAAGCAATCCGCATATGGGTCAGTCTCCTGCAATGTGGAATTTTGCAATCCTGAATTTTTAATTTTTGAACTTTTCAGGAAGGAAGCAGTTCGGCATTTTTTTGAAAGACAAAATATGTGTCTTGGTAAAACTACAATAGTTCATTAAACATGTACACTTATTTTGCAGATAATGATGCTTTAGTTTGTAAAAAAAAAAGTGTCATTACCATTTTATGTTAAAAAATCATGTATAAATTCAAAAAAAAAAAAAAGTAATTTTAAGGTTTACAATTAAGTACCAGCAATAGCCTGACAGAAAACAAAGAACAAATACATCATTTTAAGTCTTTAAATAAATTAAAAAATATTTTGAGATTCTTTTTTTTTATAAAAATATACTGAATGCATTACACCATTCATTTTCACTCGTTCAAATTAAGTCTTATAACCTAAAGTAAATATGTTTTCGAAAATACTAATAGAACTAACTATTTAAAATACATTTATTAAAAAAATTGAACATTAATAGTTTGAAGACAAGCAATTCTGTAGCAAGGACGGTAATGAACTCTGGAAGGATGGTAATGATCATGGCAGGTTGGAAATGACGTATACATGTTTAAAATAACTTAAAGCAAACATACAATAAAATTAATGTCTAAATGCTATGTTTTTTTCAAAACAGAATACTATGACCTTATTATTTATGTACTTATTTTGTATTAAATACAGATGCTGCGAGTTTCTCTACCGAATTATGTTACTCTTTTGCTACACAAAAATATCTATCACTGTTAAAAATTTTCCGGAAAATTTACGGTAATTGTTACTGGCGTCCATGTTGCCAGTAACTATTACCGTGGAGCCATGGCACGCCAAAGAAGTACGGGGAGATATCCCGTATCTCATGGCGAGCAAGGCTCACACATTAAGGGGTAAACTCCCAGCTGGGCTGACGCCCAGCACGGGGACCTTCCCCGGCGCAATAAGCACAAAGACCGTCCGTGGCTCAGATGACTATCAACCGTCACCCCCCCGCGGACGGTGGAACCTAAGGCTCACAGCTAAGTGGTGGGGTGTGTGCGGAGAAAAGTAACTATTACCGTAAAAATCAAATGTTAGTGTAAAATTATGTGGTTTCCTCGGTAGGCCCCAGAAAGCAATTGGAGGTGGGATCGCTTATTTCTCCGGTATAAATTACCGCAAAAATCAGCGATGTTGTAAGTCCGCCATTTTACAGTAACTATTACCAGAAAATCTTCTTGAATTTTTAAGTGTACGAGAAATGAGAATAGGAGGATCTTTAATAACGCAAAAAATGTGTTCTGTGGCTATGTGGTGCTTGTCCTCTTCTGCGGACCAACAAAATTACTTTTTGTTTTTTATCTGGACATAAAGTGGATTCTCAGACTATTGCTTACTTTGATTTGAATCAACAACACTTGCACATTAAGGTCTGAATTAGTTATCATCCTATGACAAATTACATTTAAAACCAATCAATTTAAAATATAATGTACTTTACAAAAATACAGTTAGCTGGGAACCATTGACCATTAAAAATAACAGCAACCCACTGCCCAACAGGTACTTATTATATGAGATAATTTAAAAAAAAGTAAGTTTAAGAAAATTATGTATCGAAAATATTAAAAACAATTCAATGTACTGAATTTGAAGGTAAAAATGCATTATACTTAGAAAAACAAAGCAAATAATTTTATTCTATCCTCAGTCTGTCATTTCTATTCAAATCTTTTTGTTTTGTGCTGGATGGTAATGACGTGGATGGTAATGATATTTCACTTTATTTTACTTGTCATGAACTAAACTGTAGCTACCATTCTAAAAATTTTGCACATTTTGATCAAAGGTTCATCTAATGTAAGCAAATAAAAAACCAAAATACATAATAATGTTTAAAATAACTATTAATAGGTATGGATGGTAATGACAGCAATAAAATTTTTTTCTACTTGATTTGATAGCTACACATCTAATCAAGACACATGAAGTTTTCCACGCAGTCAATTTTTGCTTTTCAAACAAACTCAAGGTTGCTGCGACTCAAACTGAATACTGTTTGGGTTAATAGTACCACCAAGTGGTTATGAAAGAGTAAAAACTGTCGGATCGTAATGATGCAAAATGTCAGGGACAAATTAAAACTGTTTCACTAAAATTTCAAAATTGCAATCAAACGAAAAAGAAACTTTGTTTTGAATTTGATTATGTGGGGCAATTATGAAGAAATTTTTTCAAGGCATTTTTTAGTTTTATTTGCAGTATAGTTAGATCACAAAAGACAAACGTTGGGTCCAGGGATAGTGGATGGTAATGACTTTTCAGTATATCTTTTTACTCTCAACAAAAATAGGTATTGTATATCACTGTTAAATCCATGTTATTTTGCCTGGTAAATGATGACAAATAAATCGAATTAAAAAAAAAAAAAAAAAAACAATTTAAAAAGATTTATGAGGTTGCAGCGAACATGGTACAGAAAATTTCACATTCATATAAAAATAATAGCCCAAGATCGAGTGACGTTCCTGACGTCATCAACAATGAAACTCGCTCCACGGCCTGATAATTTCATAATGTGTTTTGTTAATGTTTAACATGCAGGGAAAGGCTTTATTGCGACGAGGCTGAACTGGATCCGGTAACTTAACTGTTTTACTGGTAAGACTCATTTGAGGGGAATGAAGAAACGAAAAGGGGTCAACTATGAACTCTGTCAACTGGAGTTTAAGGTTAATCCACGGGAGGAAAGGTTACAATTTCAGCTATCAAAATATCACCCAAACAGGCAATTGCTTCGTTCAGATGTAGAAGCAATTTTCACCCATCATATCTTGACGGGCGATTTTCTAGTTTATTATAATAATGCTGTTGATGATACCCGTGTGCTTTTATAGTGGCCGTTCAATAGAAGCATAGATTGAGCTAATTTTGAAATGAAACAGGTTTTTGGCAGCGGTTTTCGACCTGATTGAGAGGCATTCGTTCTAAATAGCTTTGTAGCGTGATAGTATCGTCCAAATTACGAAATAAGAATAGCAAAATACATCTGAAAATTCTGAAAATAAGAATAATAAAATACTTCTGAAAATTCACGAATAGAGTTGGTTTTGATTCTAAACGCCTCATATATTCTTAAATAACTTTCATATAGTTACTTAATGAGCAAGCTGTGTGACATATACATTTTTCGACCATTGTAGCAACTAGTTTTTATTTCTTCTATATCTAACATATAGAAGAAAGTATTGGATTCGTGCAAATTTTCGAATTTCGAATTTTGACGGATTCGAACGTTTTGAGGTGTGCTGAGTCCATTTCGACTATTTTTGGAAAATGTCTGTCTGTTTGTGTGTGTGTATGTGTGTGTGTATGTGTGTGTATGTGTGTGTATGTGTGTGTGTGTGTATGTGTGTGTGTGTATGTGTGTGTGTCACGTCTGTGTGTGACCAGTTTTTTGTGGCCGCTCTTCAGCAAAAACTACCGCATGAAATCGAACGAAATTTGGTACACATATGTGCCGCTATGTGAACTTGTGCCCATTGGTTTTTGGCGCGAATCCCTCCAAGGGGGGTGGAGCAATGGGACGTTTTTTGAGTTACGCGTGCTTGCTATTCCTCAGGAAGTAACTGGCGGAATCAAACAAAATTTGGTCCATATGTTGCCATTAACAGGAACAGGTGCTGATTCAATTTTGGTGTCAATAACTCAAACGGGGGTTGAGCTATGGAACGTTTTTTGTCGTCAATTGTGACTGCTGTACCTCAAGAAATAATGAACGGAATGAAAGAAAAAATTATCGGCAAGTAGCCCTTAGTGGGTATAAGAGCTGTTTTTTTTTTTTTTTTTTTGGTATCAACAGCTAAAAAGGGGGTAGCGCAATCACCCGTTCTTTTTTTCCATTGTGAGTGCCCTATCTCAAGAAGTAATGCTGCGTTCTGGTTAAAATTTGGAATATATGTGAATCCATACACTGTTAAAAAAATTTCCTGAAAATAACGGAGAAAGTACCGGCAGCAAAGTTGCCGTAAATATTACGTTTCCGTTCAATGACTTTCCGTGATTTAACAGAAGTTCCATTTCTTATTTCTCCGTAGTTGTAGTTTTCCGTTTATAAATTTCTCGTGACTGAACGAAAATTCCATTTCTTATTTTTCCGTTCATTTACGATCTTTCTGTGTTTTAACAGAATTTACGTTCCTTATTTTTTCATTACGATATTTTTTCCATTTCTCACTTTCCCGTATTTATGTAAAAAGATTTTATTTTCAAAAAATATTTAAAAAGATATGTCAAGTATTGACTTTTCGTTTCATTAAAAATTTAGTTCTTTAAAATGATATATAATACAGATATAGTTAACTGTTCTAAAATTATTACTTTTTTTTATTTGCATTTGTTACTCAAAGATTTTTTAAATTAACATCTGGAGAGAGAACTTACCTAACATATCAAGCATCCATTTGCTGACCAAAACTTTTTATATCAACTTCAGATGAGTCAAATTAATCAAATAGTACTAGCAGAAAAATTGATGGATTTGAATAGGACACCAATTATCCCTGCTGATACTGTTCGATATTCCCTTCGTCGTACATTGTCTGGGGTGGCATGGAAAAACATACATGAAAAATATGATATTTTTATTTGCAGAATATGTCAAATAAAATGCTATTAAAAGCACGTTAACGTTATCATATAATAATATACCTGATAGAGAGTACCGCATATCTATTGTGTTTAAAAACAGAACCATTGACATGCACGTGAAGAATTTTTGGTTCAGATGCTACATCCCCCCCCCCCCCCCCAATGATATCCAAATTTTTCACTCATTGGAATCGCAACGTAGATTTTTAGTACATAATCATTATTACTTAAGCATATATCAATCAGTTCGTTTTACCCGAACTGTTTTTCCAAGAAACTTGCAATAATCTCAAATAAGTTGTTGGATAAGATCTTAATAAATTAAATTAAGTACTTATTGTAGCCAAAACTTTCATTGTATATATTAAAGATCAACAATACACCTTTATTTAGAGATTTAAAATAGTTACTTTCAGTATTCCGAACTGTGATGCGAATCCCCCCCCCCCCCAAAAAAAAAGAGTGATTTTTCCTATCTTGCTCGCACACCACGATAATCTCCGGTATAGATACGAAATGGCATTTAGTGTATTAACTTTCAAGAATGCGTAAGAGCAATAAAAAATAACTCTATAATAGTTGCATAAATTCTAAATAAACTATCATCGGAATTCTATCAAATGCATATTAACAAGGAAAATACATTTGTATTAACATGTACAAAGATATTCAACAACACTTACATATGACCAGCGGTGCTAAATGCATCTGGATACAGCTAATCCAATAGGCTTTATTTTAAATTGATAACACGAGATCCTTAAACTATTCTCACTGCTAGAGCACACAATATGACTAACGAATAGAATTGTTCAAAGTATTGAGAAAAATATTAAAACCACAAAAATATTCTAATACTGACTCAGTAAAACCCACATCAAATCACCAGGGCGATCAAAACACATCTGCCAGTCTAAAAATGGCGCGAACATTTTTCCAAACCTACAAAGCTCAAAGGCGTATAAACAATTTCGACATACGAGTATATTACTCTCCAGACATGAAATAGCAAACTATCTATTTTGTCTTCAGAATCTGAGTTGTTATTCTAAATATGCTTTTAATTAGCAAAATGTAACAGTGCGATTAATACGCACTATCAATAAGTGATGTTTATCATGACTTGAAGACTAATCGGAGCAAAGTACAGCACAGCGGCAACCCTAGAAATGAAAAAATTCCGTTTTCGTCGGGATGTTTACGTTTTTGTAAGGAAAAAATACATTTTGAAGCATTACGGAAATATTCTGTTTAAATCAGTCAGAAAACTACCTGAATTTTCAGGTTTTTTTTAACAGTGTATGTAAACAGGCTTTGGTTCAATTTGGACGCCAATCGCTCCAAGAGGTGTTGATTTATTTATTTATTTATTTTTTTTTTTTTGCGAATAAAAATAGCTTTATTAATGCAACAATAAGAAAGATAAATCGTAATAGACTGTCGTCTGCGTATTTCTCGTGATTTTAATTGTATGGAAATGATCGGAAATATTATCTCAATGATTTAAAATTTTTAACTGTTGCCATCTTATGTTTGTTAATAAATAAAATATTTGTAATTAATTCAAGCAAGGCTTTTAAAATAACTTTCATTTTTCGCTTTTTGCTTTGCTTTTGCAATAATTCAGACATTGGAATGGTCGTCAAGTTTTTTCATGTGAAATTTTGTTTTTGTTGGGAATATTGCTTCCTCATCAAGCATGGGGAGGGATCAGAAAAAAAAAAAGAAAAATATAGAAGAAAGTTTCGTGATGGCCACAACATACTAGTTTGTTTTGGGAAGGGTTTAAGAAAACGTTTTTTGAAAAAAAAAAAAAAAAAAAAGAAAAAAAAAAAGAAGAAAAGAAGAGAAAAAATACAACAACTACCAATTACAATGAAATTTCATTTCATTTGTATGTTCTATTGGTTTTTATTACAATAGGTTGTTTAAATGAGGAAGTGCTGCTTTAAGGACATTAACATGAGCAAATGTAAAAAATAATGTATCTATTAAATGAAGTAAAGAAATCTGTGATGCGGACACTACATAACTTCATCCCTGTTAAATATTCGATGCTTTTTTAACGATTCAAAATAATAGATACGTGTACTCATATACGCACATTCCAAGTAGTAATTTCTTAAGTTCATATTTTTTGACAGTTGTAAGACATGTTAAATTCAGAGTTAGGCACTTCTCAGATTTAAAAAAAGTTTGATGTTTTTGTTAACGTCAGATACTCAAAATTTGAAGGAAAACGCTGCGTTGTTTGGTAAGAAAGGATGTTCGCAATAGCAACAATAAAAATAAATGTTGCAGATAAAGCACTGGGTTGGAGCAATGGGGTCGTTTGCGAAGTTTGAGAAAGTTTAATATTTTCAAAAAACTATTTTAATCGGTGCGCAGATTCAAAGCTACTTTTTTCCGCTTCTGCGCATGACATCACAAGTGATGAAATATTACATTCACTGATGCCATTAGCGCAGAGCGTAATATTTAATTCGCTTCTTTAATCACATGTACTGGCAACGATAGGGTTGATAGCAATCTTACAACGCAATGTTTAACTCGCTTCTTCACTCACATGTACTGGCAACGATAGGGTTGATAGCAATCTTACAGCGCAATATTTAACTCGCTTCTCAATTATCACATCATGGAAACGTGGTAGACAGCAAGCGTAAACAATCAGTGCGCCAGTGGAGTAGCACGTCAAAGTTCATCACTTGGGACGTCATAAAGACCACGCATTATTTGAAAAGTTGGACAATTAAAGGAATTAATTAAAAATCAAGCGTTTTGAAAATAAAAGAGTTTCCTCGCTCCATGTTTTTTTTTTTTGCTCATTCTATCAACTTTAGTGACTAAAAGTAGTACTTTTGACTGATGGAAACAACCCTATTCCTTAATAATAATACATAATTTAAGTAAAATTGAAAAATAAAATAAATAAATAACAAAATAGTAATTACTTTTTCAGCAAAAAAGAAAATAAAGAACATTTTTTTAATAGTTTTGAAAAACTTCGAAGGGAGTTTGAACCATAGGAAATCACCCGTTAAGTATTTCCCTGATTGAAATAGCATTCCTTTCTGCTAAAAATATTTGTATATTATGTTTTATTTATGCACAGCTGTGACCATCTGTGACCTATTATAATAATATTAATGAGACATTTGTATGCAGTCGCTGAAAGAACAAATACCATTAATTTCAGAGAAATATTAATTAACGCTTCGTCTCACTTTCGTTAGAATTTTAGTTCAAAAAACATTAGCAACAAACTAAATTTTTTCGACAGTTTTTGCATCACAAAGTTTCAATTCATTTACTCTTAGTAATTAGCTTTAGTTCAAATATATAAAATAGCTTATAAATTAGCTTTAGTTCGAAAATTATTAAATTTCAAAATATATGCGGAATTTATAAATATGTCTCTAAATTAAATACTTTATCTGCCCCAGGGATGGCTGCAGGCTACCATTTTAAGGGGGGCCATGCTAAAGAATGACCGCTCCCCCCCAGTGGCGTACCTACGGGGTCTTGTGCCCCTGGCGAACAAAAGAAATTTTGCCCCTCCCCTCAGGGCCACTCTGATAGGATGTCACGAGAAGTCACTGAGACCTCCAAAAAAATTTCCTTATGCGGCAAACTTTAATTGATTGATCCGGCAAATTTGGAGACAGAATTGCAACTTGGATATTATTTTTTCTTTTAATTTTTTTTAAATGATACCTTGTGTTCCTTCTCATTAGATGTTAAATATTTATCAACCAAAATAAATAAAAAATATTCAATACACATCTTTTTTTTTTTCAATATTTTTTCCTCAAAACCCTGTTTTATTTATTTAATCGGTTGAAATGTCGCCCCCCTGGCTGTTGCGCCCCTGGCGAGAGCTACTCCGGCCAACCTCTAGTTACGCCACTGCCCCCCCTGAACAAACCTACGATTTTGGGTATGAAAAATTCCTGAAACTGCTTGGGTGTCAAAAAAAAAAAAAAAAAAAAAAAAGCACCAAATCGGCCAGGAATAAGACGCCTAATAGGCCAAAAGCGTTACAAGTTTATTTTACAAGCAATGAAAAGAAGTAGTTTGCAAATAATTATTTTCAAAAATGATTAATGAATTAAAAAGACGACTGAAATCATTAACATTTTATTCATAACTAGTGGTACCCGCACGGCTTTGCCCGTAGTAGAAAATTAAAAGGTCATTTCGTTCGCCTGTACATTTGCAAATAATGGATGATTAATTTTTAGAAAATTTGCTATGTTCATTTGCTCGCCCATGATACGGTTCCACGTTATGATAATTTGGTAGTTTATTCGTCCATGTTATGATAATTTGCTCGGTAAAATGCTCTTAAAATTGGAATAGAAAAAGAACAAAATCAAATGTTCGAAAAATCGCTTCGAGGTGCTCACCAATATGCCACGAACTAATTCTGTGCCAAATTTCATGAAGATGGGGGGGACGGTTTAGGCGCTATGCGCGTAACAGACATACAGACGCCCAGTGACAGACTTTCAGCTTTATTATTAGTATAAAGAAGTGTTTGTACACAACGTGGAAGCGTACTTTTGTCAAAGTTTTGGGGAGGAAAGTCATGACCCCATGACCCTCCTCTTGTATCCGCCACTGATGTACCCGCGGTAATGAATGCTACAGCATTCAATTTTATTGTGATGTAAAACGCCTTGAATGGTATGGGATTAATATCGATAAGATTCATTTCATAGAACTATCAAAATGAGATGTCTTCTCAAATGTATATAATCATCTTCTCAATTTTATTTAATGAAAAGTAGCTCAACACAATACAAATATTAAGCTAATTATGTTTAACTTATTATTTGAGGGCGAGATATGCTTAAGAAAGTTGTAGGAAATTTTAAGACTTGGTTATATTGAAGAGAATTTCAGCAGGGGATGAAGTTTATGGTTTTAAACAAGGAGGTCATTTCAAAACAAGAGGTTAATTTTTACCATATCTCCACTACGATTTTTTTCACATGAACTAAATCCATCCCTTCAATCTTGATCGTAACACATTTGGCGGCAAGAATCAGATGCAGAATCCGGGGTCAGTTTGGAGATATTGGCGTTATTTAGTGAAATTTCCTTAGAACCTCCGTTAAATCGTCGGTAATTGCAGCATAAAAATCTGTCGAACAGTTTTTTTCTGCATCGGTTCGAAACAGTGCTCAGAATTCCTAAACTATTTCAAATGTACCTTTTAAACAATTAAAACGGTTTACTGGAAAAATGTATCTTTTTATACAAAAATAAAACTATTAGAAAAAAGCGGTATAAAATTCATCCTATCAAACTGTAAGGCGCTATATTTTCATAAATTACATATAGTTCAAGCTCCGAGTTTGTAAACGATGAGTCACCGATTGAAAACCGATCATGAACGGTTTATTTACAAAATATTCTATCTTAATCAAGATTTTTACACTAAAGCATCCTAGTAAAGTTCTTTTTTAAGTAAAACTTCTAAATCTTAAAAAAAAGATCTCAATTTTTATTTCCTATCATCGCAAGATTTCTCTATATTTTGATATTGCACTGAATTTTTCAATGTAAGGGACGAGAGACTTAAACAATCCGCGGAATAGGTTGGCACAGTAACCGCGGATAAGCGAAAACACCGGATGATCCAAATAATAGGGGAAAAAAAAAATAGCTAAAAAATATTAATCATACTCACACGTACATTTAAATTATATATATATATAAACATTGCTACATTGCATTGTTGTTGTGTGTCAGCTAGGCTGGCAATTTGGGGTGCGCTGCTTCACTTTTCCAAATGTACCGTAATTTGGTGTGAAGTCTGACTCCTACAGTACATACATGCCATAATTACCCGTTTATAGGGTAGGCAACCATACACAGCATAACAACACATTCACACAAAGAAAGGACAAGGACAGGAGAGAGAAAGTACATCCATGCCCGAGCCGGGATTCGAACCCGGACCTTCCTGTCACAGTCAGACTTCACTGACCACTAGACAAGGCAGGTGGCGCTATATAGCATCTACTAACATTGATTATAATTAATGTATGTAAAATTAATGTATGTAAAAATATAAAAGTGGACAATAACACAATCCTAAGTTATAGGGGGGGGGGGGGAATGTGAGAAGAGCCGCCGAAAATCCGAACCGTGGACAATCCGACCACCGATAATCAAGAATTTACTGTATAAGTTTATTGAAGTTTTGAAAGAATTGGCAGTAGGGAGCATTTGAGAGAAATAAACTTTTGCTTCAAATAAACATTGTTTCTAAATTTCCCCTCTTTCATCCTATGGAACAATAGTAGTTGCTGTAAATGATTTACTTGCAAGGTTCTGCAAAATTAACTTCAGAAAAGGCTATTTTTCATCACTAAAAGTAAATAACTACATTTTTCAATGGGGTTGTTTCCTTCAGTCAAAAGTACTACTTTCAGTCACTGAAATAGATATAATAAGCAAAAAAACTATAGTGGAGACAGATTTTTTTCCCCCCAACAGTTATTTTTTATTTAATTTTTTTGAAATGTCTAATTGTGGAAATAAGGCGTGGTCTTTACGACGTCTCAAGTGATGTACTTGGGCGCGCTACTCCATTGACGCTATAAATGTTTACGCTTTGCTGTCAGTCGCGTCGACAGGTTATGATAATTTTGGCTGTGAGCTAAAGGCATCAGTGAATGGCATTTCATCACTTGTGATGTCATGTGCGGAAGTTAAAAAAATGAATTTCAATCTGCGCACCGATTAAAGTAATTGTTAAAAAGTATTAAACTTTAAAAAAATTTTAAATAATAGATAAATTCAATGTTTTAAGCATGCTCTTTAAGGACTAAAGTACTTGTAAAATTTCGGAAACATCCCCGTTTCTATTATTAGTTCATACTATCCCTTGCATATACGTATGTATATTTATTTATATGGGTGATTCTCCAAAATCCTAACAATATTATGTCCCAGTAGCCTAACACAAAAATTGTTCAACTAAGAAAGTGTTTCCATTTTTTAATAGTTAGAAATAACTATCCTTCTTCAAATCTTGCAACTCAATTTTTACCCACTTCCTTTGGTCGTATTCTTTTGAAATTTGGAATGCGACCTCAGACCGGTTGAGAATGCAATATTCCTGAATCAAATTAATTCATCAACCATTAATTATTAGTGTCTGCTAATTTTAATCAAAACTTTTGCACAAATCTTCTAATATGAGGACGACAAATGTTTGCCCAAATTAGAATTAAATAGCCATAGAATCCCCTGATTTTTCTGCATTAGATAAAATATGTTCCAATGTTTTAAGGTAGCTGAACGCGAATCAAAATTGCTCTTAACAATTTCATTCTTAAATGTAGGTGAGTCATCAATTGAAAGTTCATTGTTGATCACGATCATTGTTGAATAATGTTTCTATTAAAATGTATCTCAAATTTTTAAAAGCAATATAAATATTCGCCTCTCTAGAGCTCGAATGCGCTACCTTGCGGTGATCAACAATACTACCGAAAAAGGTAAAACATTCCGTTCCACGTCTTTTCTTTGGGGTAAATTACAGGATTCAGACAGCTTGTGGCGAAATGTAGTTTCAGAGGAGTAGAAAAGAAAGTTTCCCTCAAACACAGTGAAAAATTACTGTCATTCTCTAAACTTCAAAGCAAGTTATAAGTTACGGCATTCGTTTGTTTTACTTTTTTCATTCGCCATTAGGCAGTGTCTGCAGCGCTCTTATAGTTTATTGGAGTGGCGAATAATGCTGGGTCGCCGTCCTGGATGAAAAAAGGTTACTTATTTTTATCGGGGACATCCATAAAAACGGTGTCAAATGATGTTTCACATGATTTTTTAAAATTATGTTAATTTAGTAAGAATTGACTTAATTACTTGTAATAGCTTTAATCGACTTTATATTACTTGTTTCATTCTCATTCGTTAACGGGCATATAATTGCTTTTCATGCTTAATGCATCTACTAATACAACTCTTATTAATTACAGTTACGCCTATGTAAGCATACTTTTACTAATAAGCCATTCCATTGAACTTGTGTCAAGGGAAAGATGGGATAGTATGCCTCAGAGAGGACTCATCCCTTCTTTCAATTACTAACGATAATTATGCTTGATTAACTATTTTCTGATAAAACTGACATTACTGATATGAATTCCTGCTACAAATGGCTGGTAGCAGTCACTGGCGCAGCCAGAATTACTTTCTGGAGGAGTTAAAAAAAAAAAATCAAAACAGTCTTTTCATGTGTATAAACTAATGTATTAGCATTGGCAATAACGCATAACCAAGTCTTCGGTTTTTTACTCCCTCCCCCCACCCTCTTCGCTGCGCCAGTGGTGGCAGAGGAATGCTTCTCATTTGATGGAAACTTATTTAAGTACCGTGTTTGATGAATGAGATCATATTAGTATTATGTAATTAATATGAATATTATGCAACGTAAGGCATGTACTGTTTTTGGAATTTTACGTAGTAGGGGAATGTGGGGCAAAGTGAAATTGTTAAGAATAAACGAGTGGGAAATTTGTTCTGAAAATTTTGGTACAAAAAGAAAGAGCAATATATTTTACAATAAAACTTGCATTCAAACATTCTTTTGTATTTTTGGCAGTAAATTTGTATCTCCAAAAAACTTTGGAAATTTTTTACTTCTTTTTGTCATAGGTCAAAGTAAAAAATAAAGTATTTTTTTAAAGGAAAGGTTTTGTATTAGATTATTAAAGATATATTTGATCAAATAAATGAGTAAATAAAAGAATGAATGAATAAATGAAAGGAAACTGAAACAATACACGAATAAATTAATAAATAAACAACTAAATAAAGGAGAAAAAATAAATCAGTTAATAAAATGCTGAATGAATGAATAAATAAGTGAGTTATTAAGTGAAGGAATGCAAATGAAATTATCTTTACTAATATTATTAAAGCTGTAAGTATCTCTGTCAAGATTTCTGTGATGCGCATAGCGTCTACACCGTTCGGGAGATTTTCATGAAATTTGGCACAGAATTAGTTTGTAGCATGGGGGTGTGCACCTCGAAAAGATTTTTCGAAAATTCAATTTTGTTCTTTTTCTATTCCAATTTCAAGAATATTTTCCCGAGCAAAATTATCATAAGATGGACGAGTAAATTACCAAGTTATCACAAGGTGGAACCGTAACATGGGCAATCCAATTGGCGAGAAATTCAACATACATTATTTGTAAATATACAGGCGAACCAAAAGACTTTTTAATTTTCTACTACGGGCAAAGCCGTGCGGGTGCCACTAGTTAATAAATAAATACATAAGTAATTTGATAAAAGATTATATAAGTAAATAAAATTAACTGTTTCACTTTGCTCCATCCACTTTGTTTGCATGCCCTCGACCAGCTGTACAAGGCATTTACAATACAAATAAGCTTAGAACATTGTTCATTAAGCATTGAACAAATAAATACTTCACTGGATATTAGTGGGTCTCAATTAATATTTAAAATATTAGAAACAAGAACTTTATCATTCTTCAATAACATAGAGTTTCACTTATAACAAAATATTACAATACGAGCATCGATTTTTGAAAATTGCTTGTGTTATCATACTGTTTGATTTTCAAAGGTAAGTTTTTCATTACTGGAATAGACTACACGTGTTACTACCCATTTAAAATATTACTAGATAGGTGGCACTAAAAGCAGAGTAAATATTTCACCATTTCACTTTGCCCGACATTCCCCTACTTTTTTTGAAACTTATGCTTGTATTTTTACTTTAAAATGCATTAAAAATTTCTCATAGCTCCTCTTCTTATCTAAGGTAGGGATAGGAAATTTACATTGCTGCTTTAATTGTTTTTTTTTTTTTGATTTAGTAGTATAAACATTACCATCAATTTTATAATTTTATGCATGTTAAATTACATTAATTTGTTTTTTTGAAAACTTGCAATAATGTAGCAGTCGAAGCTAATTTGTAAAAAATAGTGTTAAAATTGTTCCATCTTTCCCTACCTTCACCTACTTGTACTCAAAACCATACGTACGCAAACCGGCTGTATGTTTCATTTCTTTTAACGCATTTATAATCGAAATAAGATGTATTTCAACAAAATTAATTTTGACATTAACAAAAATAAATAAATAAATAAACATCGAACATTTTTATTTCTCGAAATTATGAATCGTAATTAGAAAATTCCTCGGTGATCTTCGTGTTCTTCAGACAACAAACTCTTAATTGCCCATTATTCTAGTGGAATTTGATATTAATTCTTTTGTGGCATACAGCATCCGAGGAAAAAAATTATTTTTGTCATTTATAAGAAAAATAGCGATGAATGTGGTAAAGCGACTGCAAGTCATTTATTAAATTAATCCTTACAGAGATAATATTTTCATTGGATTTATTAAGGCGTATTATTTCTAGGTCACTAGCATTGTGTAGATATTATTAGAGCACTTTTGAAAAAGAGCTACAGTGAAATATGAATGACAAAGGTTTTATTTGTTAAATCGCAGTTCCGTTGGTATCTGAAAAGGCTTTGAATGCACTATGAAATAGAAATGTAACAGCATTATATTGGTTTATTCTGTACAAAAATACAAATGAAATAAACAACAAGCAATAGCGTAAATGTATTTGAAGTGGCGCAATTCGTATTCAGTAGAACCTCGGTTTTACGTATTCCGATGTATCTATATTGATAACTAACGCACCAAGCGGAAAAACGTAAAATCGGGGGATGGGGTAAAAATATAAGCATATGAAAGCATATTGCTTAAAAATTACATTTTTTAGTGGACTAGCGGATAAATTGTTTTTCACATGTAATTTTATTTAAAACACGTTCTGTACATTTTTTTTTTGTAAATTTGATTCTTGGTTTACATTTTCAAATAAAAATTGTTTCAGAATGCCAGATCGACTTCAAACAGCTGAGAAATAAATTTATCTCGAAAAAGACCCAGAAAAGGAAATTTGCGTGAATCTTGTTGGGGAAATATGATTTTGATCACTTTTCAGAAAAACGTATTAACCGGATTTTCTGAAAATAAGTAACACAAAATGCGGTATATATTAACATTAGTGGTATAGCAATTTTCGTAGACAAATAGAAAATGACGTCGAAAGTGGGATAACGTATCAAACGGGAAATGTAAAATTGGGGTTCCACTGCATTATCTTTTCAGGAGAGAAGACGTCAAAACAGTTTATTTTGAATCATTCAACATTTTGCTAACATAACAGTGAATCAAATATGATTTGTAATAATTATCGAATAAGTCCACCAATGAAAGAACTCTATTGCATTCAATGGAGCTAGCGATGAAATTTTTCCCCCTTATACACTTTTTGCCTTAAAACTATTTTTATCAAATTTACTGATGCGTGCTGAGTAATCAATTCTCCCTTATTGTTTTCCGTGTCCTTATACCGATTGAGAAGAGATAAAATGGAGGAGTGAAGACTTTCATTCATGAAACTAATACCCCAAATCACGTGATAGATTTTAAAGCAAAGTATTGGAAGAAATCAGGTTTCTTTCGCATGTTTCACGCAAAATGTGCCAACTATTCGTCGTTGCTGAGTCACATGACTTGGGATCTTTCGGTCAACTTTCACTAAGCCAATCATTGGACTTGCACCCTCCGTTTTAATTCCTACTCTAAGGTTATACCTATTCGCTTTGTGACTGATAGATAACGGGTCCCGTTATCTACCAGTCAATTTTATCGTTCCGTTTTCGCCAGTTTGGTGAAAAATGGGGCTAAATACTTAGAACTGAAAGTCATTTTGCAGCAAAAGATATTATTTGGTTTAGCTAAAATTTTGTTTAATAAATAACCTATGTAAAAGGCAACTTTCGCACATATCGGCCTTAGACATTTCTTACTGTCATTCCTACTGAATCCACCCTACTGGATATGTCAAAAATTAAAAAAAAAAAAAAAAACTTTAAAATCTGGTACCGTGTTTTGTACAGAAAAATTCATAACTTTTTGATATTTGTACAAGTAAAAAACATTAATTTTTTATTTTTTAAAAATATAAATGCCGTTTAGCAAAGAAAAATAACTCGAAATGCGTGTAAAAAAAGAAAATTAATGAATATTTAAAAAAGAATAGTAACAACAATGCTCTGAAAACTCAGAATTTTTTTGATTTTCGGAAATTTATTTTGTTTATTAGTTTTAAGAGTTCAAGTTCATACTTCGTGCACTTCAAAGCCAAGCAAGCATCACTAACTTCATCTGATAGTTGATTTCTTTTGTCCGCTCTGATATAATTTACTGCAGTGAACAGAGACTTGCAAAAAATGTTTCAGAAAGTAGTAAATAAAGCTTTTGCAAGGTTTTTTCATGTCCCTAGAAGTATCGATGATCAGTTTCAAACATTTATTTTTTTTAGTAATTCTATTTTTTATTATTCTAAATACTTTAAATAATCATATTAGGCTGCATAATGGTTCCTTATATTAGAATATATCAAAAATAAAAACCAAAGATAAAAATTCTGATAACAAAGTGCAAATAAATGCGTAAAAATGTCTCACCAAGGACGCCCCGACGAAAGGTTATGGGAGGTCACTGTGACCTCCCAAAAATTTCCTTATTTGGTAAAATTTGGAGTTCCATTCGGCAAAATTATCATCATTCGGCAAAATTTGAAGTTCTATTCGGCAAAATTATCATCATTCGGCGAAATGTGGAGTTCTATTCGGCAAACTTATCAGCATTCGGCGAAATTTGGAGTTCCATTCGGCAAATTTTATCATCATTCGACATAAATTGGAGTTCTGTTCGGCAAAATTATCATCATTCGGCGAAATGTGGAGTTTTATTCGTCTAAATTATCATCATTCGGCGAAATCTGGAGCCCCGTTCAGCAAAATTAACATCGTTCGGCAAAATTTGGAGTTCCATTCGGTAAATTGAGAATTTCCACTCTCCTAAAAATTTAAGTTCTAGCCGCCCCTGTGTCTCATTTGTGCAAATGGATTAAGCAAGATCAATCATTTATTGCAAGAAATTCAACTTTCTAAACTCTTGAAAACAATACAAAGTCAGTTTTTTATTCCTTGAAAGTGAATATACAATTGTTCTAATAATCATGAAATCGAGAAAATCCAAACAAATTTTATTCGAAAAAAAAAACTGTTCTGCTGGAACTTCCAAATAAAATGGTGCAAAACTTTTTCCTATCCCCTTCGTTTTTCAAAATCAGACTGAGAGATGAAAAGAATAGCAGAGCATGCAACAAAAGAAAGGAAAAACGCTTTGACTTTTTCTCTCATGCCTTGGACTGATGCCAAATAGGGCAAGTAGTGAATGTATGACGACATGGATGCGACTATTGTCAATGTTAATGCTCATGATAAGTACAATGTAATTTTTAATGGTAGAAACAGACAGAGTTGACTGGTAATGCATTTAAAATGGCTTTTGTCCCTAGCCGACGATTATCTGTGATCTAAGTTAATCACTCGTGAAGTTAGCAATTCTAAAATATATTTTGCACCTAAATTAAATGAAAGACTTGCTTACATTTTCGAACTCGAAACGATTTTTAAGTTGAGTATTCAGTTAAATTTCTTAACAACATTGCAAATAAATTACCCATTAAGTGCAATAATGAAGAAACTAATACATCAAACGAATTCGAAAGGACACTTAACACTTTCCCGCAAATTCAAATATGAATACAATGCTTGTGCTGCTTAAATGTATAGTCGAATAAATAAAAAAAGCATTGTCTATAGAGACAAATTTGAGCGAATCCAAAGGGAACAAGAAAGGGCAGCCGCCACTTCTTACAAAGTATAAAATATTTAAAATAAACAATAAATAAATAAATAAATAAATAAATAAATAAATAAGTAAGTAAATAAATAAATAAAATAAAAAAATAAATAAAATTTAAAACAAAAATTAAGAAAAAAAAAAAAAAAACAGGAAGGAAAAAAGGAGTCACCAAAAACTGATTTCTGGACAATTGCTTCAATTTCTAAACTCACCGATGAGTTCGGCTGTTGTAACTTTGTGGTTGATTTAGAAAGTGTATATTTCTACTTTGGGATCTCACTGAAAAGAGAAAATTGGTGTTTATTTGAGTTAATATCGTAACACCGCTGTGAAGTTAACGCAAAAGGTATTAGCAAAAGGATCAAAAACACTTCTCGACAATCCCCACATAAAAATGTGTCCTTTCTTTTGCAAAAGTGTCGTTACACATGGGCCACTCTCCATCAGAGATGGGTAATTCGTATTCGTAAATCCGAATCCGAATTTGATTCACAGCACCTTAATGTGTCAATCCGAATACGAATACATTCGTATTCACAAGTGTGAATTCGAATAGATTCATGTTTGCTAGTGTGAATCCGAATACAAAATTCGGATTCATACTTATGAATCCGAATCCGAATCTATTCGGATTCAGACATATGAATCCAAATCATTTCTGATTCACATCTATGAATACGAATCCATTTGGATTCACACTTGGATTCACTGAAAAATTCAATTTAAAAGGCCAATATAAATAAATAAATGTTTCTTTGTACCTCGCTACAGTTCGAGTTTTGGGTGTTAGCGAGTTTTTGGATGTATATTTATTGGTATCAAACTAAGTAATTGACCCGAAAATGAACTTCCTATTGTTTGGAGCCCCAAGTCGAATACTACTGGACCCAGGTTTTAGAAGTCCATAAAAAGTTAAAAATCATGATTTTACGGTCATGAACACTAAAAATGTTCGCTAACTTTTCGTACAATCAAGTGCCCATACTTGGGACAGTTTTGAACTTCTACCTCTAGTAGCATATTAATCATACTTTTTCCATTCGAACGAAGTATTCTATTTTCAGGATGTGCCTTACTACGTCCCTTCAAGACAAGGAATAAGTGTGTAGATTTGTCCCTTTAAAAATAAAACAAAAAAAAGTTCATTCTCCCAAGTTAGGGACTTCCCTAGGGGGTTCGTGATAACGAATTCTTCTCTAGCAGCTATAAGACAAGCTTTGAATTCTTCCACAGTATCAGTGGAGCGGTATCGCTGTAAATGGCGTATTAAATTCGAAGTATTCAAAATGTTTACCTGAACTTCTTTAGTTTTTGAGGGAACATTCGCATCACATTTTAAACATAAAGCCCGAATAGATTTATGACTCTCTCTAGGGAAATAGCATCGGCATTATCACTCACCGACTTGAAAAAAATCACCACTTAGTGCTGATGTAAGCGAAAATCGCAATTTCTGAAAAGGTTCGCATTCCGAATTCAAAGAATTGTCCTCGGAATAATAAGTAATCTTACTAAAAGAAACAAAAAAAAAATCATATTGTTATTAAATAAATGTAATTGAAACCGAAGAAAAATATAAAAAAATCATAGTAGCAATTAACATTAAAAAAGAAAAAAACTTGCAAAGTATATATATATATATATATATATATATATATATATATATATGAAACGAGATTACCTATCAATTAAATTAAAAATAATAAATTAAATTGGATACGTACCTATTAAGAGAGCTTAGAGTGGTTCAAAAAAACTTTAGTCTAGGACACACCCTATTTTTTTTATACTTACTAATAGTATTATGCTGTAAAAGTTTTAGTTTCTTACTCAAATTTTAAGATTGTGCTCAATTTAACATTAGTCGTAGCATGGAAAATGTCACAAATTTGGAAACATTTAATTTCCCCAGCTGTGTTCTTGTATTTTTTTTTTTTTTTGCAATGTATATGCATATTACTTTTGTATATTATAATATGTAGCATTGCTATTTCAGTTCAATGTAATTTTTACGCCCTCCCCATACTTACGATGCTTGGAGGAGGGAGTTGAGCACTCTCTTTCAGTTGAATTAAGAAGTCAAAATTCTTCCGGTCTATTACTATCCACACTATTACTATCCACAAGTCTAAAAATATTGAGGGGTGTCCTGTAATCTATTGGAAACTTTTTTTACATGTATTTTTGAACCACCCTAGTTAAGCTATTTACTTATTCACTAAAAAATAAACATACAATCCTCTTCAACTTACAGTAAGTCAAAATAGTGAGGGGAAAAAATATGCATGCGTTTTATAAGATAAGAATTCTAAAAAACAGTCTTCTTTTCAGTCCTTGATGAGTTTTTTTAAAATATTTAAAATACAAGAAACATTTGGTTTCCTTTTTTTCTTCGTGCATTTTATTTCAGGTGTTCTTTTTCCAAAAAAAAAAAAAAAAAAAGGAAAATAATTCAATGTTCTACGCTATTTTTATTCTTTCCCAGTTTATGTACTTCCATATTATTTCCTTTTTTTTCCTTAGAAAAAAGAAAGGTGTTATTTATTTTGATTGTTAAAAAATTTCTGGGAAATACACCCATATGGATATGGGACTTTATATTGTAGCAAGATTTTATCAAGCTCAGATGTG